>NC_041730.1:93668582-94293582 GCF_004115215.2 Ornithorhynchus anatinus
AGTCCATCTTGCTATTGACTCTATTGCGAATAAGTTGTCTTGTTTTTGTCCGTCTGTCTCCCCGAGTTAGACTGTAAGCCCGTCGATGGGCAGGGATTGTCTCTATCTGTTGCCGAATTGTACATTCCAAGCGCTTAGTACAGTGCTGTGCATATAGTAAGTGATCAATAAATACTATTGAGTGAATGAGTGAATAAAGCGTGTGGAAAGATATTCGGAATTATGAAAAAGACTATTCCCCACAGGAGGACCAAGCCTGTGCCACCTGTCTCATCCTCGCCTGCTCTACGGCTGCCTGCGATAGAGAAGTCTCCGCTTGGGCAACCCGGGCGTTCTTCAGGTAACGCCTGCCCAGCCGTGCCCGCGGGATTTGAAACTGCATCTCCGAATCGTGTTGTCTTCCAGTCTCCCCCATCAGGCTGTAAACCTCTTAGAGGCAGGAACCAAGTTTTTCCTCTTCCAAGCGCCCGGAGCAGAGCCCCCTCACGACGTTGGAGTTCACCCGGGTGCTCGGTAAATACTGCCCACCGAGTGAGTGATAGCGGGGCAGCCGAACGCCAAGAGGAGGCCTTCTTTATCGATGATAAATGACAGATAGGAAGTCGTGAAGTATATAAAATACGTGCCTAAGTGCTAAGGAGGGTTGTGAGTACTTAGGAAAGGTAAGTATGCCCTCTGCCCCCCGGCCTTCCTCTCGTCGCGAAGCCTGGTGGCCGACGGCAGGTCGTCGGTTCGCCTTCGGCCGACCTCGGTCCTCTCTTCTTCTGGAGGAAGAACCAACGGGAGATGAAGCGTCCAAGATAGAGCCCAGGCCGTGGGCTTGAGATCGAGGGATTGTCGACCCTGCTGGTAGAGTTGCGGGGGAGGCTGGGAGAGGCTTCCATCCGTCGGCGGAGTCGACCCCGGCACGCGGATGCGGTTCGTGAACTCACTGGGCCCCGCGGCCGAAGCCAGATTGAGTCGACGTTGAGGCAAATCCCTGACAGGGTTAGGAAGGCTCACAGAGTCACCTTCGTGCAGCCGGAGCAGGAGGGAGGGCATCCCTGCGGGTACCGACTCGTAGGAAGCAGTGAGGCTTAGTGGATGGAGCCCGGGCCTGGGAGTCAGAAGGACCCGGCTTCCGATCCCCACTCTGCCACCTGCTTGCTGTGTGACCTTGGGCAGGTCTCTTCGCTTCTCTGGGCCCCAGTTCCCTCATCAGTAAAATGGGGATGGGATGGAGACTCTGCGCTCCATGTCGGACAGGGACCGTGTCCAACCTGCTCTGCTTGTATCTACCTGTACCGGGCGGGACCGGAGGCTGCGTAGTCTGCCTGTCCCCCGATTGTAACGGAATACTAAAGAAAGGGGTGGATAAATCCAGGTGGACGGTTTATTTAGAGCGGAACAAAGGGGTGCTTATGGAACAGTCCGCGGCGGCCGGCGGACTTGGAGAGATCACACTGCACCCTCCCCCCACGTGCAGCGCCTTATATCCCCTCGGGTATGCCAAGAACAAAGGGGGTCCTGCCTGGGGGGGACATCGGCCACCTGACTCGACGCTCCCTTCCAGATATCCCCGGGGCCCCAAGGTTCGAGAGGCGGTACGGCCTTGGCGGTCGTTCACCCTACGGTCTCGGTACTGCCGTGGGGCCTCCTTCCTCCGGCAGGTCCGTCTTCCTCCCACCCAGGGTTGGCGCTACGCCGGCGTTGTACAATTAACGAGGCAGGATGGGGCAGCCTTGACTGCGCTAGCTCAGTTTTTCCCACAGAATCTCTCCATACAGTACCCCAGCGCTTAGTACAGTGCTTGGCACAGAGTAATAGCTTAAATATTATCATTAATAATAATAAGAAACTTTTCAGGGCTATCGATAAATTCATTCAATAGTATTTATTGAGCGCTTACTATGTGCAGAGCACTGTACTAAGCACTTGGGATGTACAATTCGGCGACAGATACAGTCCCTGCCCAGTGATGGGCTTTCGGTCTAATGTTTTTGATGTGTGAGGTGACACCCTCCCCGCACCCAAAGAACATTTTCCCGGTCTAATTGGCACCTGTGAAGTCATTCCCAGTGCTTAGTCGAGTGATCTGCTTACAGGAAGCGCTGTGTATATGCCACTACTAACTACTAATACGACTATTTTTTTCTGAAAAACAACTAAGTGCTTTCTTTTAAAGTTGAGAAAAGAAACTCAAGCCTTTGCTAATGAAAAAAAGACTTTCCCAACATTCTTACTAGACTGTAAGCTCTTCGTGGGCGGGGAACGTGCCCAAGCAGCGTGGCTCAGTGGAAAGAGCCCGGGCTTGGGAGTCAGAGGTATGGGTTCTAGTCCCGGCTCCGCCGCTTGACAGCTGTGTGACTTTGGGCAAGTCACTTCACTTCTCTGGGCCTCAGTTACCTCATCTGTAAAATGGGGGTGAAGACTTGTGTGCCCCACGTGGGACAACCTGATCACCTTGTATCCCCCCCCCCAGCGCTTAGAACAGTGCTTTGCACATAGCGCTTAACAAATACCACCATTATCATTATTATCATTACCAACACTATTGTACTTTCCCAAGCATTTAGTATAGTGCTGTGCACACAGTAAGCGCTCAATAAATACCATTGATTGATCTTACTAGCAACAGTGATATTAAAGGTAAAATGTACATGTCTTGTGATAAGACGAACCATATAACATACATTGTGAACTCTGACATTTTAAATATTCGGGGCTTTCGGGCCTAGTAAACGTTCTGAATTGATCTAACAATAATTTTTTTTTTTGGTCAATTGAAAAATAGGTATGGTGGAGAGGCACAGATGCGATTTCCATCACTTCTTCCCCCAAATAATGTCGGGCCCATCTTGGGGTCTCCAGTTTATCCTGGTGAGTGTGAAACTTGAAATATAATTTACTCTGATTCTGTTTGGCCCTTAAAAATGTCTAACTACAATTTCACAAGAGGTTTTTTTCCCCAAATGACTAACGTCTATATACCTGTTATTTTTTGTTATTGTACAGTTTTGTACAGAGTTCCCACAGTTGGCCTAAGTGATATGTTCAGATGTCTTTTTTGTATCTTGTCTTAATTGATATTCTAGTTGCGTTTGTGACACTTAATATTTCTGCTATCATTAATAGTATATAAAGCAGATGAAGAGGTGGCTTTTGGAGATCGGTGCAAGGATAAAATGAGGATATTCATTCAATAGTATTTATTGAGCGCTTACTAAGTGCAGAGCACTGTACTAAGCGCTTGGAATGTACAATTCGACAACTGATAGAGACAGTCCCTGCCCGATGACGGGCTCACAGTCTAATCGGAGGAGAAAGACAGACAAAAACAAGACGACATAATCACGATAAATAGAATCAAGGGGATGGACAGCTCATTAACAAAATAAATAGGATAATAAAAATGTATACAAATGAGCGCAGTGCTGAGGGGAAGGGAGAGGAGCAGAGGGAAAGGGAGCTTAGCTGAGGGGAGGTGAAGTGAAGGGGGAGGGAGCAGAGGGCGGAGGAGGAGCAGAGAGGGGGCAGAGGGAAGAGGATAGTCGGGAAGCAGTGTGGCCTCGTGAAAAAAGCACGGGCCTGGAAGTCAGAGGACCTGGGCTGTAATTCCGGCTCTGCCACTCACTTGCTGTGTGACCCTGAGCAAGTCACTCCTCTGTGCCTCAGTTTCCTCAACTGAATAATGGAGTTTAAATATCTTTTCTTCCTGCTAATTAGACTTGTGAGCCCCATGTGGGACAGGGACTCTGACTAGATTTACTTGAGAAGCAGTGTAGATAGAGCCCAGGCCCAGGCCTGGGAGTCTGGAGGACCTGGGTTCTAGTACCAGTTCTGCCGCTTGTCTGTTGTGTGATCTTGGGCAGGCCACTTAGCTTCTCTGTGCTCAGGTGCCTCATCCGTGAAATGGGGACAAAAGACCGTGAGCCCCATGTGGGGCAGGGACTGTGTCCAACCTGGAGGGGAAAAAAAAATCTACCCCAGTGCTCAGCACATAATAAATGCTCAACAAATACCATTTAAAGAAAGTGCTTCATGCAGAAGACAACTTCCCAGAAGGGGTTTGATAGAGAGGGTTGAGGTTTGGCCAAGCGGAGGGACAAGGTTGGTCCAGGATTGGGTGAAGGCATAAGCATTGGCAGGAGTAAAGAATCAAGAACTGTTTGGAGTTTGCTTTGCCATAGACCATTCCCTCAATTTTTCTTCCTCTTATCTCAAATCTCCAAAACACACAGATTCATTCAATCGTATTTACTGAGCACTTACCATGTGCAGAGCACTGTACTAAGCACTTGGAGTGTACAATTCAGCAACAGATAGAGACAGTCCCTCCCCAACAACGGGCTCGCAGATCCTCCTAAGCCTTGATTGCAATTCACCGTTTGAGTCCATCGTAAAAATAACACAGCATGCATCATCAAAGAGACTTTAAGTGATCGAAACTGGATTTTTATCAAAAGCTACTTTCGTAAAGCAGCGGTTCACGTCTTCTTTTGCTCTGCTGTCCATTGACCCAAGACAAGGGATTCCTTCCATTTCTAGAGAATTTCTCCTATGGCTCTCCAACATTGACATCTCCACAAGTCTCTGCAGAAGCGTCTCTTAAGGGACTGATAGAGAAGCGGTATGGCTTAGTGGAAAGAGTTAGAAGAGAGCATGGGCGTGGGAATCAGGGGAGCTGGATTGTGACCCTGCTATGCCCCTTGTCTTGTGTGTTACCTTGAGCAAGTCATTTGACTCCTCTATGCTTTAGTTCCCTCATCGATCCATCAGTCGTATGTATTGAGCGCTTACTGTGTGCGGAGCACTGAATAAGTGCTGTGAGGCTGAGGGAGAGATGAATAAAGAGAGCAAATCAGCGTGACGCAGAAGGGAATGGGGGAAGAGGATAGGAGGGCTTAGTCAGGGAAGGCCTCTTGGAGGAGATGTGCCTTCCATAAGACTTTGAAGGCGGGGAGAGAAATTGTCGGGTTTGAAGAGAGATGGTGTTCCAGGCCGGAGGCAGGACGTGGGCAAGAGGTCAGCGGCGACATGGACGAGATCTGGCTTGGCGTTAGAGGAGTGAAAAATGGGGATTTAAACACCTGTTCTCCATCCCCCTTGAACTGCCAGCCCCATGTGGAACAAGGACAGTAACACACCCGATTATCTGATATCTACCCCATTGTTTCGTGCAGTGTCAGTGACGGAGTAAACCCTAAACAAATATCCCAATAATGAAAATCATTATTGATATTGTTACCTGCTTACACTGGCTGTAAAGCAACCTAGTTTCCTCAGAGTAGCAAAGCCGTAGGTGCAGAACACCAGGAGAACTCCCTCAGACCAAAGCTTGAGGCGCGTGAGTTTAAATTCACCAGTGTGAGCAGAATAATAATAATCGTGGTGTCTGTTGAGCACCTACTCTGTGCCAACCACTGAATTAAGCGTTGGGCTAATTACAAGATAATCGGGTTGGACTTAGTCCCTGTCCCACTTGGGACTCACGGTTCAACTAGGAGGGAGAACAGATGAGGAAACCGAGGTATAGAGAACTTGTTTCTTGTCCGAGTTCACACAGCAGACCCGCGGCAGAGCTGGGATTAGGATCCAGATTCTCAGACTCCCATCCCTATGCTCGCCCCACCAGGCCACGTTGCTTCAAGTGGCCATGTTGTGTTCCTGTGTATAAATCCATTTCTTTGGCTTGATGACAAAAAATAATTAGACTTACTACTAAGAATGAGCTGGGTCCCTGTGCTGTTTAACGAGTGCTTGGCCCCAGCTCCTGTCTGTCCGTCTCCCCCGATTAGACCGTAAACCCGTCAAAGGGCAGGGACTGTATCTGTTACCGATTTGTACATTCCAAGCGCTTAGTACAGTGCTGTGCGCATAGTAAGCGCTCAATAAATACTATTGAACTGCCCTTGCCCAGGTGGTCCCCCAGCGACTCAGCCGATTCTAACGCACCTTATATCATCTTACTCCAAGGGTCGAAGGATGGAAATGGTTGAGTATTTAATGAGCTGTCCGGAGACAAGCTTCACACTGTCGTAGTGGCTACGGTTCACGGCCGTGGCTAATTCCGAATTCTCACCGCGGCTGTAGAAATCACACCCTGCAATCAGAGGGTGCCGTTGTTCAGAAGGTGGCCTTTACTTCTCTGTTCTTTCATCTAACCTAATTGTGGGAGTATATCTCTCCTCTCTGCTGCATCTCTTCTTCCCGAAAAAGCAGCGTCGGCACCAGTCAGCCGAAGGTTATTTCTGCTCGGATTCTGACTGTAGCTTAAATATTGAAGTGCATTTATGAAATCAGAACGGGAGGTTCTTTCAAAAAGGCGATTATTTCCTGGGTGTATTCTAGGTCACTGGAGGGACGTTCATTTATTCGGACCATGAGAGCTCAAAATGGTGAAGTCTGACAGAAGTATTTTGATTTTTATTTTTAGGTTCCCCTCTACCCGTTGGAAGTCCATACCCTCATGCAAGCTTTTTGGGGTCCCCAGCTCAAGGTACTTGTCCCTTGTGTTTTAGAGACTACTTTGATAAAGCCCTGACTGTTGATAATTAGCTTGCTGTTTCCGTTTTTAGCTCTTAATCTGTATCTAGTTCTTTTTCATTCACGTTTTCGTTAATAGAAGTTCTCTTAGAAATGTTCTTGCCTCAGTTTGATGGAGCCGTAGTATGTTGACTTGGAGGTAATTGGGGCGAGAAGAACAAATGGCAGTTATCGGCCAGGCCAGTATTTCCAGAGGTGGAAAAGGACCCGGATCCCTCAGTTACACCTCTGAGGAGCAAAGGCGTTCATTCAGTTGCATTGAGCGCCTACTGTGTGCACGGCACTGTGCTAAGCGCTTGGGAGAGCACAATAAAACAACCAATAGACACATCCCTGCCCACACGAGCTCACAGTCCTGAAGTTTAGTTGTAAGAGTCCCGTGGGCCAGTATCAGTTCTGCCGTTCACCTCAGGTTCGGGCAGCCCTGGCAAAGAAATCGAGGAGAAGTGGGGCTAGTCGCCCTCCTTTTTCTTTTCACTTTTTATTTTCTATGGTATTTAAGTGCTTACTTGGGGCCAGGCATGGTACTGAGCACTGGGGGAGACCGAAGCTAATCAGGTTGGACACAGTCCCTGATCAATATGGGGCTCTCAGTTTTAGTCCCCCTTTTACAGACGAGGGAACTGAGGCACGGAGGAGTGAAGTGACTTGCCCGAGGTCACACAGCAGACAAACAGCAGAGCCAAGATTAGAACCCAGGACCTTCTGACCCCCACATTCTATCCACTAAGCCGTGCTGCTTCTCACTGTAAGCAGCCGATCGACCCACCAGCTCACTTTATTGAGGGGAAACTCTATCCAAAGTAAACTATTCAGAGCCAGAAACTCTGTCCATTGCCTTCCATTTTAATCAATCAGTGATATTTATTGAGTGCTGACTGTGCGCAGAACACTTTAGTAAGCCCCCGGGAAAGTAGAGAAGCAGGCTGGCTTAGTGGAAACAGCATGGGCTTGGGAGTCAGAGGTCGTGGGTTCGAATCCCGGCTCTGCCACTTATCAGCTGTGTGACTTTGGGCAAGTCTGTGCCTCAGTTACCTCATCTGGAAAATGGGGATTTAGACTGAGAGCCTCATGTGGGACAATCTGATTACCTTGTATCAACTCCGGCGCTTAGAACAGTGCTTGGCACATAGTAAACACTTAACAAATGCCATAATTATTATTACAGAGCTGGAAGACCGAATCCCTGCCCACCAGGAGCGTTCAGTCTAGAAGAGCTCAGTCCTGTCCTCATCATTCCCCCTACCCGTATCTAAGTGCAGGGTGACCGGAACTCATTCTCTCTGGGCCCAGCACTCTGAGACCAGTCTTATTCAGGTTATGAAGGTTAAACAGTAGCGCGGCTCTTTGATCACCTGGCCAATCCCCAGAGTCAGCCGTATGCGCTAAGTGCTTACCGTGTGCAGAGCACTACACTAAGCACTTGGGAGAGTACACCACAACAGTATAGCAGACACAATCCCTGCCCCCAAGTCTAATGATTGTGATCACTGAGGATAACCTGGGTGTTTCTCCTGGTTTGTTTTTTGTGTCGTAGGCGTGCACCCTCCTACCATGTCAACTCCGATGTTTGCTCCCGGAAGTCCGGGGTCTCAGCCTGGCGCAAACATTGGTGGAATGATTGCTCCTGAGTTGGTATATTCTGGAAAACACAACGGCATTTGCATTTACTTCTCTCGAATTATAGGGTGAGTCGTTCCCGGGAGAGGCATTATGGCAACTCTCAAATCTTTTTTTCAGTCCTTTGTACCGTCTCTAGTTTTTTGTGTCTTGCAAGGATGTGTTTTAGGGAAGGAAAAAATCTTTTTGGGTAAATGGGTTTGTCCTTTTCCAGTATCCGTTCTCTATGGTTTCAATTTCTTTATTTGTTATTATTATGGTATTTGTTAAGCACTCAGTACATGTGTCCAAACACCGTTCTGAGCGATGGGGTAGGTACAAGTTAATCAGGTTGGGGGCTTACCATCTAAGTAGAAGGGAGCATAAGTTCCTTGAATCCCCATTTTATAGATGAGGAAACGGAGGCACAGAGAAGTGGCTTGACCGTGCTCACACAGTAGACAAGTGGCAGAGTCAGAAATATTTTCATGGTATTTGTGAAGCACCGTACTAATCGCCGGGGTAGATAGCAGATAATCAGTTTGAACACAGTCCATGTCCCACGTGGGGCTTGCGATCTTCCATTTTTACAGTTGAGTCAAGAGGGAAGTGAAGTGACTTACCCGCAGTCGCCCAACAGACAAATGGCAGAGCAGGGATTAGAAGCCAGGACCTTCTGACTCCCAGTAGATGACGCTGTTTTTGTAAATTCTTTAAAATATTTAAATTATTTCTCCTTTCAGAAATATCTGGGATGCAAGCTTAGTTGTGGAGAGAGTGTTCCGGAGTGGCAACAGAGAGATCGTTGCAGTAAGTGAGATGTTTAGAACTCTCCCAGTTGTGTCTTCCTTCAGCACCTTTTGCCTTCCCATCACCGGAGTCTCTTTTGTGTGTTGCTTTGGGTTTTAATCCCCTGGAAGAGTTTAGTTCCAGATGCTTTTGTTGAGTTCCGTGAGTTGATAGAGATTATGATGTGGTGTGTTCCTGTTTGAGTCGATTAGAATAAGAGGGATGCCATATGTAAATGCCAAATGCTAACTAACTTTTACCGATTCCCGAACTATCCAGTAGTTACATTTGACAGCAATTTCAGTCCGGTTTAACCGCAAAAGAAAGCCTCATTAAATCTGCACTATTAACCACTAATTGGACTTCTCTTCTAAGCACCCGAAGATATTTTGGAAAGATAGCTATTTACCTTCTTAACAACATGGGATTCACAGTCTTAATCCCTGTTTTTCAGAACGGGTAACAGGCACAGAGAAGTTAAGTGACTTGTGCAAAGTCTCGCAGCAGACAAGTGGTGGAGTCTGGGTTTAGAGCCCAAGTCCTCTGATTTCCAGGCCCATGCTCTTTCCATTCATTCATTCATTCAATAGTATTTATTGAGCGCTTACTATGTGCAGAGCACTGTACTAAGCGCTTGGAATGTACAAATTTGCAACAGAGACAGTCCCTGCCCATTGACGGGCTTACAGTCTAATCGGGGGAGACAGACAGAAACAATAGCAATAAATAAAATCAGGGGGATGAACATCTTGTTAAAACAATAGCAATAAATAGAATCAAGGTGATGTACATCTCATTAACAAAATAAATAGGGTAATGAAAATATGTACAGTTGAGCGGACGAGCAC
This sequence comes from Ornithorhynchus anatinus, assembly GCF_004115215.2. Taxonomy (NCBI): domain Eukaryota; kingdom Metazoa; phylum Chordata; class Mammalia; order Monotremata; family Ornithorhynchidae; genus Ornithorhynchus; species Ornithorhynchus anatinus. The sequence continues at coordinate 93,678,344 of NC_041730.1, forward strand.
AGTGCTGAGGGGAGGGGAAGGGAGAGGGGGAGGAGCAGAGGGAAAGGGGGGAAAAGAGGGCTTAGCTGAGAAGAGGTGAAGGGGGGTAGAGGGGGAGCAGAGGGAAAAGGGGAAGCTCAGTCTGGGAAGGCCTCTTGGAGAAGGTGAACTCTAAGTAGGGTTTTGAAGAGGGGAAGAGAATTAGTTTCCATTAGGCCATGCTGCTTCCCTGAGTTCCTTTTCTAAATAAAACATATCATGGACATGTGAATTTTAAGCATTTTTTGTATTGTGAACAAACTACATGCTCTAATTATGCTTCAAATGTTATTTAGTGGCTGCATATACTAAGCTTCATTGTACATTAACTTCTTTTAGTGCCTACAATGCCAGCGTTTTTTAAATACTAGTTTTGTAATCGCTGATTATCCTTAGTTATATAAAATTCTTCAGTGTCACAAACTTTAGAAAATCTTCATGTTATAGGTGGAAAGCAGTGTATCGTCTCAGCTGCTTGAGTCGGTGCTTTACGAGCTTAAAGGTTTACAAGAATTTTTGGACAGAAACTCCCAATTTGCAGGAGGGTCTCTTGGGAACCCAAAGTAAGTAGAGATATGTGTATTTTTCTTCATACTCAAAATGCTCTTTTTTCATTGCTTAAGATATTAGAATATACTAAGAACTAGAATCACTAATTAGAATTAGAATTTATATTAGGATATAAAGTATATTACTTTGCCCCCAGACTATTTCTGCTAAGGCACTATTTAGTCAAAAGCACCTACGTTGGTTTTTCTCCATTTAAGCAGATTTTGAAAGATGTTTTCAAATCTCAAATTAAGCAGCAATTCCTGAAAGTACTGCTAATAATACTGGAATCAAAGAGCAGCGCCTCCTTATTTGATCTCCGCAGTCAGCTGTCTGTCTTTGAAACCAATGAAAAATTCTCGTTGAGTTAACTGAATCTCATTTCCCAAATCTGAAACCATGTTTTCTCTTGAATAAAAATGACAGAAAAGCCTTGATTCTCTGCAATAAGAACCAATTTGCTATGCTACCTGATGCCATTTGGCACCTAGTTTTCGTGATTTTTTTTTTCTTCCACTTGCAGACATGTTTTAAATTCAAAAGGAATGTGTTTGCTACCTAACTCATACCTGACTTGGGGTGGGGGGAAGGCAGAACCGCGAGGCTTTTCTTGCTAATTCATCCTTTTGAATTCGTGCTATACTTTAAGATCCATTTATGTGTACTTTGCAATTCTGATATATTGAAGGAAATACCTCGAAGCCGTTATTAACACCGCAGGAGAAATCTGATCGGGTGTGTTTCTTTTGTTGTGATTCTGGTTTAGCACGACTACTAAAGTGCAGCAGAGGCTAATAGGATTCATGCGTCCTGAAAACAGCAACTCTCAACAGATGCAGCAGGAACTGCAGAGGAAGTTCCATGGTAAGTGTACTTGGACAGAAAATGGCTTGAATTCGTACTGTCCCCCTCGTCGCAGTTGGGAGTGTGGAATAAGGTTAATCAATCAGTTGATTATTAATCAATCAATAATAATGTTGGTATTTGTTAAACGCTTACTATGTGCCGAGCACTGTTCTAAGCGCCGGGGGAGATACAGGGTCATCAGTTTGCCCCACATGGGACTCACAGACTTAATCCCCGTTTTACAGATGAGGGAACTGAAGCCCAGAGAAGTTAAGCGACTTGCCCACAGTCACACAGCTAAGTGGTAGAGCCGGGATTCGAACCCATGACCTCTGACTCCCAAGCCCGGGCTCTTTCCACTGAGCCACACTGCTTCTTATATACAGAGCAATGTACTAAGCTCTTGGGGGAGTGCAGCACAACCGAGTGAGCAGACACTCTCCTTGCCCACAACGAGCATACATTCTAAAAGGAGGAAAAATACGTTCTCTAAGGAAAACAGAGAAGCAGCCTGGCTTAGCAGAAAGAGCCCGGGCTTGGGAGTCGGAGGTCTTGGGTTCTAATCCCGGCTCCACTGCTTGTCAGCTGTATGACTCTGGGCAAGTCACTTCACTTCTCTGGGCATCAGTTCCCTCATCTGGAAAATGGGGATGAAGGCTGTGAGCACCGTGTGGGACAACCTGATTACCTTCTATCTGCCCCAGTGCTTAGAACAGTGCTTGGCACATAGTAAGCGCTCAACAAATGCCATCATTATCATTATTATTAATAGTAGTAGTATTTATTAGGTGTTCACTATGCAAAAAACAGCACTCGATAAGATTAAAGCACTGTGAATTTATTGGCTGTATCTAAACCAATTAAACAGTGGTATTTAGTGAGTGCTTATGTGCAGGACACTGTACTGAGCACTTGGGAGAGTACAATCCAACAGAATTAGCAGACACGTTCCCTGCCCATAACGAGCTTACAGTCTAGAGGGGGAAGCAGACAGTAATATGGTAGGTAATTTATATAATGTAAAGATAGGTTCCTAAGTGCTGTGGATTTGGGGGTGCGGCAGATGCCCCAAGGACATATTGGAGGTGGGGAGATTTAGTTAGTTATGTGCAAAGCACTGAACCCTGTACTTGGGGAGAGCATAAGGAGTAAAAGAAACAGTCCCAGTCCTCAAATATAACAGAGACAGGGATCCACAAATAATTGGAAAATTAACAAATCAGTCCCACAGCTGTGGAAACTAAAATTCATGTCCTACACAATTCATATTACAATAGCATTGTTAATATTACAGCTGTGCAGGGTGGCAGTGTAAATAGACAAGTAATAATGTTGGTGTTTGTTAAGCGCTTACTATGTGCAGAGCACTGTTCTAAGCGCTGGGCTAGATACAGGGTAATCAGGTTGTCCCACTTGAGGCTCACAGTTAATCCCCATTTTCCAGATGAGGTCACTGAGGCACAGAGAAGTGAAGTGACTTGCCCACAGTCACACAGCTGCCAAGTGGCAGATCCAGGATTCGAACCCATGGCCTCTGATTTCCAAGCCTGGGCTCTTTCCACTGAGCCACGCTGCTTCTCTAGTAAGTGCAGGATAATGTGTCGAACGTGCCCAAGTGCCCAGGGTCGATGAATAAACATTTAAGAGTTGCTATTAGATGGCATTTGGGAAGGGCGAGCTTAATGGGGTCCATCAGAACCAACAGTAAATGCCAGCATAAACAATAGGTAAAAAAAAAAAAAAATTTTGGAATTATTGTAATGATAGCGTAATTCATACCTAATCTTTATGTCATCAGCAGAGGCACAAGTGAATGAAAAGATCTCCCTACAAGGGATCCAACAGCTAGTTCGCAAAACCTACCAGGCTTTGGCTTTGTGGAAACTCCTCTGTGAACATCAATTCAATGTTATCGTAGGAGAACTTCAGAAGGTAGGGTTCTTCTCTCTTCGGAACAATCGGGCTTTTGTTAGGTACATCCGGTTTTTGTGGGCTTTTGTGAGGACTGGGGTGGTTTGAGTGGGAGCCAGCTGTCGGGGTGGGTGCCGACGACGGGTGATTTATGGCAGAGAAGAGAACTTCCCGAAGTGAAGTTTGCTACAACCAGGATTTCAAATTTTTTTTGAGTGGCCGAATGATACTTTTTATCACATTTCTATCCCCTTATAATTTGCCTCAATTTCTGAGCCTATTTGTCACAACTGCCTTTTTTTATAGTCATTACAAAACGGTGACCGTTCTTGTTGGCATACATGATTTAATTCATCTTGGTAGGTTTGGGCTGGGAAAACAAAATTTGTTCTGGATAAAGACTCCTATTTAGTGTAGAGAGAGAGAGAGACTTAATGTCCTGCACTTATAATTTTCTCCTCATAGGAATATCAGGAGCATTTGAAGATAACTACTTTTAAAGACCTGGTAATTAGAGATAAGGAGCTCACTGGAGCCTTAATCGCATCTCTTATTAACTGTTATATCCGAGACAATGCTGCCGTGGATGGCATCAGTTCTCACTTACAGGACATTTGCCCGCTTCTCTACAGCACCGACGATGCAGTTTGTTCCAAGGTACGTCAGTTGGAGCACTTGGGTGAGGCTGAGGGGACGGGGTGACATTTTTCAGATGCTACGTCTGAAGTCCGAAAACTGAATTATCTAAGAGCTGTGCTTCCTGACGTCAGGCCAGCTAATGCTGAATCGAAAGTGAATCCTGTAATTATATTATAATGACATTGTCATCTACGAAATGTGTAAAAGGATTGAAGAACAGCATAGAATGTGCTTTATCCCAGCGCTACCACTTGCATTCTCTGTGACCTTGGGCAAGTCAGTTAACTTGGGCGGTAGCATGGCCTAGTGGATAGAGAGCCCGGCCTGGGAGGCAGGAGGACTTGGGTTCTAATCCCTGTTCTGACCCTTCTCTGCTTTATGACCTTAGGGAAGTCACTTCACTTTTCCGTGCCTCATTTCCCTCACCCGTAAAATGGGGGTGAAGACTCTGAGCCCCATGCGGGACAGGGACTGTGTCCAACCTGTCTAACTTCTGTCTATCCCAGCGCCTAGAACAGTGCTTGACACACAATATTCATTCATTCATTCATTCAATAGTATTTATTGAGTGCTTACTATGTGCAGAGCACTGTACTAAGCGCTTGGAATGTACAAATCGGTCTGCAAAATAAGCACTCAATAAAAACGATTGAATGAACATAGCTTGACAAAAACCGCTATCATCATCATTAACTTCTCTGGGCCTCACTTTCCGCATCTGAAAAATGGGGATAAAATGTCTGTTCTCCTCCCACTTGGACCATGAGCCCCGTGTGGGACAGAGGCTGTGTCCACCAGTCTGATCATCCTTTATCTACCCCAGCACTGTACTATGCTTAGCACATCGCAAACCCTTAACAAATACCTAGTATTTGTTAAAGGGCTTACTGTTATATGCAGATCATAATTATTTGTATATTGTTTATATAGCGTACGTATTATTAGAGCATTGTTTATGTGTAGCATTTGTCAAACCTGCTGTTTTTCATTTTTGGTAAAATTTGAGAAGGCGTTGTGAGATTTCAGCTGTGGCCTTTTTACCCGTAGGCAAATGAACTGCTCCAACGTTCCCGACATGTCCAGAGCAAATCTGAAAAGGAAAGGATGCTGAGAGAATCACTGAAAGAGTATCAGAAAATTAGTCATCAAGTGGATCTTTCCAATGTCTGTGCCCAGTACAGACAAGGTGAGAAACAGAAAATTTCTGGTTGCTTTTATAATGGGAAGTTGCCTGGCCTGCTGCTTCTGTGGGGGGGATGTTTGTGATATCACCCCCTTTTATGGCAACATGGATACACATTTAGAGAAGCAGCGCGGCTTAGTGGAAAGAGCCCGGGCTTGGGAGTCAGAGGTCGTGGGTTCTAATCCCGGCACCCCGCCATTTGTCAGCTGTGTGACTTGGGACAAGTCACTTCACTGGGCCTCAGTTACCTCATCTGTAAAATGGGGATGAAGCCTGTGAGCCCCACGTGGGACAACTGGATTACCTTGTGTCTACCCCAGGGCTTAGGACAGTGCTCGGCACATAGTAAGCGCTTAACAAATACCATCCTTATTATTATCTCTGACCTTGATTTTCTTTATTCATGAGTCTCAGTGCCTTCCTGAATGATCGGCTCACCTCCCAAATTGAGCTTAATATGTGATCGTGTTAACCGTTGGTTTTGGCCAGTCATTTCCGCACATTCCGGTTGTTTGATTGGAAGTACAAGCGGTCCAGTCCCCCAGTTCGGCGCAGTCAGTAGATGATGGCCCCTGGCCCGAAGCCAGGATCCAGAGAGCGGGTGGGAGCCGTCGGGACTCTGGCCTGATGTCGAGCCAGAAGCAGAGCCTGCGATGTTGGCCGAGAACGCACGAAACACAGGACAAGGATGGGCTGTGCCAGTTAATTGCCCGAGGCCCTGCCCCTCCCGTATTCCTGGGGGTGACGCCTCATGTTTCCATGATTGTCTAAAGCTACCGGTTTGGAATTTACCCATTTCAGCATGTTCCATGTACAGTTCTCTTCTAAACACTACTTGTCTTGAGTGCCCCTTTATTCCATTTTTATGTCGTAATTTCTAAAATTCCGATAGTATATTTATGAATTCATTTAGATAAATGATAAACGAATACCACAATTATTATTATTTTTAATCCCCAGTTTACGGATGAGGTAACTGAGGCACAGAGAATTGAAGTCACCCAGCAGACAAGCGGCAGAGCTGGGGTTGGAACTCGGGTCCATCCGACTTCCAGGCCTTGGTTCTAACCCTTAGGCCACCCTGCTTGTCCCGGTTTTCCTCCATTCATTCAGTCGTATTTATTGAGCGCTTACTGGGTGCAGAGCACTGTACTAAGCACTTGGAAAGTACAGTTGGCGATAAAGAGAGCCACTCCCTGCTTCCGGTCTAGAAGCTATGCAGGCTACAGTCCAAGTCGCTGAAAGTTCCAAAGTAGAATTGGTTTTTCAAAGCACTGAGGGAGGAAGCCGTCGTGATTGTTTAATGGAATCGGTTCTTCTGGATCGTATCGATGCCATATCGAGTACCACACGCTCTAGGCCCAAAAGACAAGGCTTGGCCTAGTCGTGAAGACTTTGGGACCGAGACATCGAGACCGAGACTCGGTTATAACGCTAATGGGCTTCACACAGTGCTACCAGTGAATAGACGGGCAAGAGCTGCCGCACGTTACCAAGGGAGCGCAAGACTTGTACGAACAGAGATCTACTTAGGGTCAAAGCGACGGCACCTTAGTGCCAATTCTGTGCAAAGCACTATCGGTGGGCCAGCCGGGCAGTAGCCGGAGTGGTCGCTGTCACTCAGATTAGCCATTTTTGGGATCCCCCCCTAGCCCTTCCAACATGAGAGATAATAATGTTGGTATTTGTTAAGCGCTTACTATGTGCAAAGCACTGTTCTAAGCCCTGGGGGAATACAGGGTGATCAGGTTGTCCCTCATGGGGCTCAGTCTTCATCCCCATTTGACAGATGAGGTAACTGAGGCCCAGAGAAGTGAAGTGACTTGCCCAAAGTCACACAGCGGACAAGTGGCAGAGTTGGGATTAGAACCCACGACCTCTGACTCCCAAGCCTGGGCTCTTTCCACTGAGAGATCCCGGGTTATCCTTCATAAAAGCAATTACAGATCTTAAGCACTTACTGTGTCCCAGGTACTTTACTAAGCTCTAGGTTAGATATCTGGACGGGCAGACTTCCCACATGAACCTCAGGACCTAAGGTTGGGGAGTGGACCGTTTTGCAAATGAAGGAACTGAGAGACAGGTTAAGCGACTTCACCAGGGTCACGCTGAAAGCAAGTGGCAGAGCCAGGATTAGAACCCAGGTTTCCTGCCTCCAAGACCCATGCTCGTTCCACTAGGCCACGCGGATTCTCTTCTCTCAGAAGCCGTCTCCACTCACGGCGTGACCTGGACAGGCGTGCCCCTACTCCTATAGCTATTTCATCCCCTTCCACCATGGTGGGGGTGGCCTTTAGTAGGGGTAGGAGGATGATGACGCGTGGCTCAGTGGAAAGACCCGGGGTTGGGAGTCAGAGGTCATGGGTTTGAATCCCGGCTCTGCCGCTTGTCAGCTGTGTAACTATAGGCAAGTCTCTTAACTTCTCTGTGCCTCAGTTACCTCATCTGGAAAATGGGGATTGACTGTGAGCCTCATATGGGACCACCTGATTACCCCGTATCTACCCCAGCGCTTAGAACAGTGCTCGGCACATAGTAAGCGCTTAACAAATCCCGAATGCCAACGTTATGACGGCTGAAAAAAATGCCGTTTGGAGCCAAGCCAAATAACTAACACAGAAATGATGTAACAACCCTGCGTTGCTTTTGCTTCCTGTCAGTGCGCTTCTATGAGGGTGTTGTGGAACTCTCTCTCACTGCCGCCGAGAAAAAGGACCCTCAAGGTCTTGGACTCCATTTCTATAAACACGGAGAACCGGAAGAAGATGCGGCAGGCCTGCAGGCTTTCCAGGAGAGGTAACTGTACAACTGAGTGGCGTTTCAGAAATTCCTTATAGGTTTTTTTCTCCCCCTCCCCTTGGTAAGATAGTCCCAACAATTAGGAAAAGGTTTTATATGAAGTTGATTTGTTCTCTGTTATGTGCCAGTATTCTAGCATTGAATCTGAAAGTGATCGAGGTATGCCGTGCCTCATATCAGTAGCTGAGAACAGGGCTCAGCGCTGAGAACCGTGTTCGGCACGTAGGAAGCGCTTAACAAAGCCAATCATCATTATTGTTATTAGCTTGGGAAGCAGCATGGCGTAATGGGTGGAGTATGGGCCTGGGAATCAGAGGACTTGGTTTCTAAATCCTGGCTCCTCCACTTGTCTGCTGTATGACCTTGAGCAAGTCACGTTACTTCTGTTCCTTAGTTACCTCATCTCTAAAATGGGGACTAAGGCTGTGAGCCCCACATGGGGCCACCTGATTATCTTGTATCTGTCCCGGTGCTTAGAACAGTGCTTGGCCCATAGTAAGTGTTTAACCGATACCATCATCATTATTATTATTACCTCATCTGTAAAATGGGGACTAAGGTCGTGAGCCCCATGAGGGACAGGGACTGTGTCCAACCTAATTAGTTTGTATAATGTTGGTATTTGTTAAGCGCCTACTATGTGCAGAGCACTGTTCTAAGCGCTGGGGGAGATACAGGGTCATCAGGTTGTCCCACGTGAGGCTCACAATTAATCCCCATTTTACAGATGAGGGAACTGAGGCACAGAGAAGTTAAGTGACTTGCCCACGGTCACACAGCTGACAAGTGGCAGAGCCGGGAGTCGAACTCATGACCTCTGACTCCGAAGCCCAGGCTCTTTCCACTGAGCCACGCTGCTTCCCAATCTAATCTACCCCCGAGCTTAGAACAGCAGAGGGTCTGTGAGGGTAAAACCATTAACTCGGTTCCTTCCTCCAACTTGCGTGTTTCATTCCCGGGTGAAAAATCATGCCCACTTTTAAGCATTTTGAGTCCATCTCCACAAGTCACTACAAATTAATCACTCATTAACTTCATCTTTGAGAATCACTCAGTCAAGCAGCGATACTTACTGAGTGCTCACGGGGTGTAAAGCACCGTTTTAAACGCTCTGGACAGTATGGCGTAACAGAGTTACACGTTCCCTGCCCACAACAAGCTAAAGTCTAGGGTTGATGTTCGATGCTGAGTTCAAGGGTGGAAAACACTGTTTTAAACGCTCTGGACGGTACAGCGTAACAGAGTTACACGTTCCCTGCCCACAACAAGCTAAAGTCTAGGGATGGTGTTCGATGCTGAGTTCGCAGACTAGGTCAAGGTGATATCTGGAGTGGGTTTTTATGAAAACGTAAACATTGGTGGTGTCCACTCAAAGCTTGGCACTAAGGGTAAGGCTAGTTAGTGTGACTCCCGAAATGCTCTGTGGCTTTTGAAGAGAAGATTCTATCTATGAAAGTGGTCTAAGGAAAAGATCAGGTTCAGCAACCAGGCAGGCGTTTCAAAACACTTAGCTAGCGCTTAGGCGTGTTGACCATTTTCATTGCGCTCTGTGAGCGTATAGACACCGGAAGAGGTGTTTGAATATATGGTCCTTTTAGTATTGGGTGGGACTCTGACCTCTGAGTGTCTGCTTATACGCTCCGATTCTCTTGCTCTTGCTCAAGGGCTGAATTTGATTCCCCGTACGATGGTATTTTCTTCCGTTCTTTGCAGGCTAAACAGCTACAAGTGTATCACGGACACGCTTCAAGAACTCGTAAATCAGAGCAAGGCAGCCCCACAGTCTCCCAGCGTCCCCAAAAAGCCAGGCCCTCCAGTCTTATCATCCGATCCGAATATGTTAAGCAACGAGGAAGCGGGACACCATGTAAGGCTCTCACTGGTTCACCTCCCTTCAGCTAAGCCCCCTTTCCCTCTGCTCCTCCCCCTCTCCCATCCCCTCCCCTCAGCACTGTGCTCGTTTGTATATATTTTCATCACCCTATTTATTTTGTGCATGAGGTGCCCATCCCCTTGATTCTATTTATCGTGACTTTGTTGTCTTGTTTTTGTCCTTCTTTCTCCCCCGATTAGACTGTGAGCCCGTCATCGGGCAGGAATTGTCTCTATCTGTTGCCAAATTGTCCATTCCAAGCACTTAGTACAGTGCTCTGCACCTAGTAAGCGCTCAATAACTACTATTGAATGAATGAATGCATATGGAATCGAATGGAAGTTTACGTTCTCCACTCTGTTTGGAGTACAAGGCAACATCTTTGGAAAAGACAGTGGGAAATGAAGTTGAGCTCATTTCAACAGGAGGATCTTGAGGCTGGTGCGTTTGGGAACCGTGCGATTTCTTCCAAGTACACCATCAGTGAGGGGAAACGCAGATCTGTTAATGCCGGTCAAAGTCATCTATCGTAATCGTTTAAAGGCAGAATAGTATGTAACGATATCAGTGACCCTGCAGACGTCTCTTAGTTGTCACGTCAAACTGGGAAATATATGTTTTCATCACAGTTGAAACCACCCTCGTTCAAGTCCTTAAATTTGGGGCTGCTGTTGCCATTTCTGAATTGTGGGGTCTCTACCATTCACCGTGTTGCAGTCAACCTGGTAAACATTATCGACTCATCCCGCTTCCCATTAATCTACTAAAAGCAGCGTGGCTTAGTGGAAAGAGCACGGGCTTGCGAGTCAGAGATCATGGGTTCTAATCCCGCCTCTGCCACTTGTCAGCTGTGTGACTGTGGGCAAGTCACTTCACTACTCTGTGCCTCTGTTACCTCATCTGTAAAATGGGGATTAAGACTGTGAGCCTCACGTGGGACAACCTGATTATGCTGTATCTCCCCCAGCGCTTAGAACAGTGCTCTGCACATAGTAAGCGCTTAACAAATACCAACATTAATATTATTACTATTATTATTAATAGACAGACCACCCTATGACTCCATCCCCATGCACCTCCTTAATTAATTCCTAGGGTCTCCATCCTAACCCGTCTCTGCCACTTGTCTGCTGTGTGACCTTGGACAAGTCCCTTCGCTTCTCTGGGCCTCAGTTACCTCTATCTGTAAAATGGGGATTGAGACTGTGAGCCCCACATTCATTCGATCGTATTTATTGAGCACTTACTGTATGGAGAGCTCTGTACTAAGCATTTGGAAAAGTACAGTGCAGTAATAAACAGTGACGTTCCCCACCCACAGCAAGCCTGTAGTCTGGAGGTGGGGAGACAGATATCGACACAACTAAATAAAATCACAGATATGTACATAAGCGATGTGGGGCGGGGAGGAGAAAAGGAAGCAAGTCAAGGTTTGCTTGTATCCACCCCATCACTCAGTACAGTGCCTGGCACATAGAAAGCACTTAACAAAAATCACAGTTATTATTATTCAAAGCAGCATGGCTCAATGGAAAGGGCCCGGGCTTGGGAGTCAGAGGTCATGGGTTCGAATCCCGGCTCTGCCACTTATCAGCTGTGTGACTGGGCACCTCACTTAACTTCTCTGTGCCTCAGTGACCTCATCTGTAAAAAATGGGGATTAACTGTGAGCCTCACATGGGACAACCTGATTATCCTGTATCTACCCCAGCGGTTAGAACAGTGCTCGGCACATAGTAAGCGCTCAACAAATACCAACATTATTACTATAACTTCTTCCAACCTATTTTCATTCATTCAGTAGTATTTATTGAGCGCTTACTATGTGCAGAGCACTGTACTAAGTGCTTGGAATGTACAATTCGGCAACAGATAGAGACCATCCCTGCCCAATGACGGGCTCACAGTCTAAACGGGGAAGACGGACAGCAGAGCAAAACAACAAAACAAGACAACATCATCAAGATAAATAGAATCATGGAGATATACACCTCGGTATGGGATGTACCTTACTATGCTGGTTTGTCCGTGTTCAGTAAAATATTTTCTCTCCTTTAGTTCGAACAAATGCTTAAACTGGCTCAGCGGTCCACAGATGAACTCTTTAGCATTGCTCTTTACAACTGGCTCATCCAAGCCGACCTTGCGGACAAGCTGCTGCAGGTAATGACATTTGGGATGATTGATATGTTTTAGCTACTTTGGCTAGAGAACTAAATATAGGAGGAGAAAGTGTTGCTTATTCTTGGGTTAGTTCTGTCACCTGAGAGGTTATCTATGTGTTACTCATTTTTTAGATGGAAGAGGATCCAGTCTTGTCTCATGAATAGGTCATGTGATAGTTATCACCTTTTGTATTGAATATCGACAGATTCTGCCTTGGCGTGGAAGGCGAAGATCATTACTCTGGGCACTTAAAAATCATCTTTTGCTTTGCTGATGAGCTTGGCCTACGCGTTGCTCCGGAATGAAATTTAACATTAAGAGTAAAACTAAGGAAAAGCTTCTCCCTCAATCCCACAGGTCGCCTCCCCATTTCTGGAGCCCCATCTGGTGCGAATGGCCAAAGTTGATCAAAACAAAGTTCGCTACATGGATTTACTCTGGAAGTACTTTGAGAAGAACAGAAGTTTTAGTAATGCTGCTCGAGTGCTAGCAAAATTGGCTGATATGCACAGGTACTGGGAGTTTGTCCACATATCTGACCACTGAGGAATGAAAAAAGTTAGCTCATCAGAATACCACGTAAAGGTTTCACTTAGGATTGTTAAGTGACCTGAAGACATGTGGTAGCAAATAGCATGGTGAACCCACAAATTATGTAATGGAGAATTGGCTGCATTGTGCATTCTCTAGGCAGTTTTCTCTTTGAATGACAGTATTCCAAATTAAGACTAACTACCAAAAGCAGTTGCATTGAGGGGAAAAAATGCAGTCGGAGAAAATGGTAGTTGGTCGCATGTATGCTTTTTTTAGAACTAAAAAGTAATGGAGAGGTTCTGTATCTCCATGCCCCACTAAGAGATTTATTACTGAAGCAAAGTGTCCGGGTGAATTTTTTTTGGTGGGCGGAGACCGAGCGGGAGAAGTCTGCGGGGAACAAGAACTACTGACATGGCCAGAGGGATTAAAAAAATAAATGCCAGCCCAGGAAAAATGAACCAGCAGAATTCTTTGAAGCATGCCAGACTGGCACCCTTTAACCTTTACGTCTATGTCCCTTCCCTTTCAAAATGTCTATTTTTCAATGTGATAGCAAAACATTTTAAATCGTAGAGCACTAGGTTATTGTCTCACCTTACCATTTGCTGTCTTGTTACTTAAATCACAAAAGCCTGAGGCCCAAGAATAAAAGTGAGCGTTTTTCTCTTCACAGCACTGAAATTTCCCTTCAACAACGTTTGGAATACATCGCGCGAGCCATTCTGAGCGCCAAAAGTTCCACTGCCATTTCCTCAATAGCTGCAGACGGTGAATTTCTTCATGAACTTGAGGAGAAAATGGAAGTAAGAAACGACACCGGCTTTCACTGTCGCCACAGGATGAACTCACCGACGATTGGGGTTTTGTTTAGGATCCGTCCATTTCACTTTACCTTTCCACCGCACTCCAGATTGGAAGACCCACTTTTAACCGGCCACCTTTGATTTCCAAGTCAACCCATTTGCTCGAGCATTGCCTGGAGACACCTGGTCATCAGGCTGCCCCCATTCAGCCATTATGTCAATTTTCTGGTGGTTGCTTGGGCCGGGGGCCAGCGTCGTTTGACTCGATCATTTGTTTGATTTGGTTGCAGGAAACATTTGTTTAGGACATTTAGCCAATGTCTAATTAAGTGACTTGGTTCAACTTAATCATTTGTTTGATATAGTTGCGGGAAACATTTGCGGGGGAACATATCTTATGTTTAGGAAAAAACCATCAAGCGATAACGGTCGTTTGTTTATTCAGTTACTCAACTTGGCTTTCTTATTAAGTTTTCTCTTAGATACCGTACTAGAAGAAAGCTCAGTTTTCAAGGGTTCAATAAATGAGAAATTTTACATTCATGTTTTATTAATTAAACTAGGTTGCTAGGATCCAGCTGCAAATACAAGATACATTACAGAGGCAATATTCCCATCATTCTTCTGTTCAAGATGCAGTTTCCCAGCTGGACTCTGAACTGATGGACATAACAAAGGTAACAAAACGGATGCGAAGTTCACTAAAGCTTTCAGATCTTTCAACTTAAAATGCAAAATCATAACTATGTTAATTTTGCTTGAAGTGATTTGGTTCTGTTTGGAGTATCTTTGGTGGCAGGTTGATTTTAGCTCCATGTGGCTTAAGTTCTCTGGTCAGTCCTTTGAGTGGAAGCACCTACTTTTAATTCCATCCTTTTCTCCTGCCCTATATTATATAAGTAGTTTCTTACTTATTGCCACTAAACCTAGCCTGAGGGCCTTTGCAGTAATCATTATGGACACATATGATTTTCAGATCTAAATGGGGCGATATTGCTATTTGGGAGAACTATACCTCAAGCAGAGTCTTTAAACGAGCACTGATTAAGGAAGAGTGCTGCTTAGAGAAGCAGCATGGTTTAGTGGCAAGAGCCCGGGCTTGGGAGTCAGAAGTCGTGGGTCCTAATCCCGACTCCGTTACTTGTGTGCTGTGCGACCCTGGGCAAGTTACTTAACTTCTCTGTGCCTCAGTTACCTCATCTGTAAAAATAGGAATTAAAAAAATGTGAGCCCCACGTGGGACAATCTAATTACCCTGTATCTACCCCAGCACTTAGTGCTCTGCACATAGTAAGCACTTAACAAATACCATAATTATTATTATTATTAAGAGTGTCTCTTGCCTTGTACATTTTACCAAACTGTTGGAGCCACAAATAATGATAACAAGCAATCTGAGTTTCACTACTTTTTTTTTCTTCCATGTACTTCGGGGCTCAGTGAGCATTTTAAGCTTAAATTCCTCCATTTCAATTTCAATATCTGATTTTATTTTTCTGTCACGAGATCGAACTTTTCATTTCCAAAAAAAGATTTACTTTCTCAATCAGCAGTGTGTATTTTATAGCCGGTCTGTTTTATAGACGTGCCTTTTTCTAGCAGTAGCCTCTTGGATTTGCCGAACCTAAAGCATCTGGCCGTGTGCTTCTTGTTGCAGCTCTATGGGGAGTTTGCCGATCCATTCAAACTGGCAGAGTGTAAGCTTGCAATAATCCACTGTGCAGGTCACTCAGATCCCATCTTGGTGCAGACCCTTTGGCAAGAAATCACAGAGAGGGGTAAGTCTGCGTATCCTGGCACAGGTGAATAAATCAAAAAATAATTTAGCACATGCAGGCAGGAGGCATAAACATTTGAGAAGTGGTTAGATAGGGAGAAGGAGGGGAGACATTTGGGTGCATCTGACTCTTGGGAGAGGAAGGGATTTCGAGTGGGGAGATGGTGGAGGGGAAGGGAATTAACTCAGTACTAGCTTTGAAGAGTATATGACGAGGGCCAGAGGCAAAACGGACTCCCCCCAGGTCTCCGCCAGCTGCGGGAGAGAGTTACGGTAGGATGTCGATCACGAGCAAGACGTTGCTTTCCAAAATCGATCGGTGGTATTTGTTGAGTAAGTCAGGGCGATGCAGAAGGGGGTGGGCGGAGAGGAGAAGAGGGCTTAGGGAAGGCTTCTTGGAGGAGCCCCTGCCGCCAGGCAGACTCCCAGATGACCCCTTGGGTCTTGGACTGGCTGTGCACCCTGCCCAAGAACCTGATTCCACACCCTTACAGTCATTTGGTCATATTTATTGAGTGCAAACCGGATACAGAGCGATGTACTAAGTGTTCGGGAGAATACAGTACAACAGAGTTGGAAGACATGTTCCCTGCCCACGAGGAGCTCACAGTCTAGAGGGGGAGATGGACTGCGACAGACTCAAAGGAAATTTCACATTTGTACATAGGGGCGGTGAGGCTGAAGGTGGGGACTATCAAGGGCTTCAAGGGCTACAGATCCAAGTGTGCGGAAGGGAAAGGGAGGAGGGGAAACGCGGGCTTAGTTGGGAAAGGCCTCATGGTGGAGATGGGATTTTTATTAGTGCTTTGAAGGTCCTGTAGTATATGAAGCAGCGTGGCTCAGTGGAAAGAGCCCGGGCTTGGGAGTGAGAGGTAGCGGGTTCTCATCCCGGCTCCGCCACTTGTCAGCTGCGTGACTCTGGGCAAGTCACTTCGCTTCTCTGGGCCTCAGTCCTCTCATCTGTAAAGTAGGGATGAAGACTGTGAGCCCCAAGAGGGACAACCCGATTACTCTGTGTCTACCCCAGCGCTTAGAACAGTGCTTGGCACATAGTAAGCGCTTAACAAATGCCAACATTATTATTTCGAAGCAGGAGGGAGTTCCAGGCCAGAGGGAGGATGTGGGCGAAGGGTCAGCAGCGAGATAGGTGGGATGGAAGTCCAGGGAGTCAGTTGGCGTTGGAGGAGCAGAGTGCGCGGGCTGGGTCGCGGTAGGAAATCTGTGTGGTTAAACGGGAGGGGCTGAGCTGACGGACTGCTCTAAAGCCAATGGTGAGGAGTTTCTGTGCGATGCCGAGGAGGGTGGGCAACCACTGGAGGTTCTTGAGGAGGGGGGAGATGTTTGCATCCATATCTCCTGCTTTTCACTTAGATGCGTGTAGGCGTCCCTGCGCTGATAAGGCACTCTCTTCTCCTCTAGGCTGAGGGGCAGAGTCAGGCTCCTCCTCAATGGGTAGCTGCTCTGTTTGGCCCCTGAGTACCGGAATTATTCATTCCTGTTGAATACTGTTTAAGGAATTCTGAGGAATGTTAGAGTAAGAATAATGGTTGAGGAACGCTGAATCCTGTGTCTTTCAGAGCTGAGTGACAGTGTGTCTATGAGTCCGCCTGACAGAATGCAAGCCCTTAGCCTCAAGATAGTGTTACTGGGCAAAATTTATGCTGGCACACCTCGCTTCTTTCCGCTGGGTAAGTAATGTCTCTTGAATATGTGAAAGGAAAAGAAAGAAAAACGCTAGTGAATTGCTTTTTCCCGTTTTAAATGACTGCTAGACGTTGTAGTACCCACAGAGTTTTTGGGTGGGTGGGGGGGTTGGCATTTTAAAGACAGTTTGTCATGTTGCCTTCAAAAAATGACTACAGTTATATACCACAGTGTCTTAGAACTGAAAATTCCTCATCTGATGGGGTACCTTCACCGACTGTTACATTGAGGAAACCACTCTTCGGCAGAACACGGCAACGCCAATGATGGAGTCGAGCAGTTTAGTCTTTCCACATTTTCCTAACAGGAAACGTACTTCCACGATGACCCGCGTTGTTGACGCGGTTATGCCGCGCTCTGATTTTCGGTCTCTCCATTGCACTTGGCTCTGGGATCCACCCGTCTCTCGTTGGCGTAAGAAGTTAGTAATCCTATTTCCTAAACATTATCTTTCAGATTTCATTGTGCAGTTCCTGGAGCAGCAAGTGTGTTCTTTGAACTGGGAAGTGGGCTTTGTTATTCAGGCCATGCATGAGATAGGAGTGCCGCTTCCTCGGCTGCTAGAAGTATACGACCAGCTGTTCAAATCCCGGGTGAGCAGAGCGTCCCGTCGGTTGAATCTGCCTAATACGTATGTGGGCAGAGGTGTGGACCGGGCCGAAGTCGGGTGATCGGGTGATTCTTTGACCACATTAGCACTCCTGAGAGTTACAAAGTTGGCCTTTGTTCCTACCGGTTGCATTCACACGCATTCAAAATCAGTGCTTTAGCAACTATTTTAGAACCTAAAACAATCTGCCCTGGTGGAAAGAGGCCAAGACTGTGAGAGTCAGGAGACCTGGGTTCTAATTCCAGGTGTTTCGCTTGCTGTCGTGTTGCCTTGAGCAAGCCACAGCTTCTCTGAGAAAGGGCGTAGATCTGGGAGTCAGGAGACCTGGGTTCTAACCCTGACCCTGCCCGCTGTGTGACTTTGGGTAAGTCGCTCCTCTGTAAAATAGGGGTTAAATGTGTGTTCTCCCTTCCCCTTAGAATGCGAGCCCCATGCGGGACAGAGACTTTATTTTATCTGATAATATCATATCTAGCTGATCGGACAGGGACTGTGTTTTATCTGATTGTATTATACCTAGCTGATCAGTGGTATTTATTGGACACTTTCTCTATGCAGAGCACTGTACTGAGTGCTTGGGAGAGTCCAATAAATAGAGGTGACACAAGGTCCCTGACCACAGCCATCCAGGTTAAATCAGATGGGTGTCTTCCCTAGGCGAGGAGCCTGAATTAATCCTTAAACTGCTTAGGTAGAACCCTGGAATCCTTGAATATTTGAGGACTGACTGAAAAAGAGAAGCAGCACTCCTGCCCAAATACCAGGGTTTTTTAGAGTGCTTTTGTAGTACTATAAGTACTATTCTTTCATTCACTAGTATTTATTGAGCGCTTACTATGTGCAGAGCACTGTACTAAGCGCTTGGAATAGACAATGCAGCAACAGATAGAGACAGTCCCTGCCCAGTGACGGACTCACGGTCTAATTGGGGGAGAGAGCAAAGCAAAACAGAACGAAACAAAAACAAGACAACATCGCGATAAATAAAATCAAGGAGATATACAGCTCATTAACAAAATCAATAGGGTAATAAATAATATACACAAATAAGCATAGTGCTGAGGGGAGGGAAAGGGGGAGAGCAGAGGGTGGGAGGGGGGAGCGGAGGGGGAGCAGAGGGAAAGTAGGGGGATACCAGGAATTTACTGTGTTCACGTGTTTTTAATAAACTCTTCTAAAGTGTGCTGTTCACCATTAGGGACAAGCGTAAAGATTGAATTTACACGTTAATTTATACTTTCCTAACTAATGACTCACTTGGACTAATAGCTAAATTTTACAGACGTATCTTTATCCGTACAGGACCCGTTCTGGAACAGAATGAAGAAGCCGTTACACCTCTTGGAATGTATCCACGTATTACTGTCTAGATATGTTGAAAATCCTAACCAAGTCCTTAATTATGAAAGGTAATTTTAAATATTGAAGTTGCAGACAGATTTTCAAACTCGATTAAAACCACACGCACTCAGAGGCCAATTAGAGTGGGCCTATAGCCCCGACTTGCCCACCTCCTGGATCTTGGTGCTTCAGCTGTATTAGAGATGCGTGGACCATTCATCCATTCATTCAATAATATTTATTGAGCGCTTACTATGTGCAGAGCACTGTAGTAAGCGCTTGGAATGTACAGTTTGGCAACAGATACAGTCCCTGCCCATCGACGGGCTTACAGTCTAATCGGGGGAGACAGATGGATAAAAACAATAGCAATAAATAGAATCAAGGGGAGGTACATCTCATTAACAAAATAAATAAGGTAATAAAAATGTATACAAATAATCAGACGAGCACAGTGCTGAGGGGAAGGGAGAGGGGGAGGAGCAGAGGGAAAGGGGGGCTTAGCTGAGTGGAGGTGAAGGAGGGGCAGAGAGGGAGCAGAGGGAAAAGGGGAAGTTCAGTCTGGGAAGGCTTCTTGGAGGAGGTGAGCTCTCAGTAGGCCATACAGAAGTGCTTAAATACGGCCCATTCCCCTGACATCCTTTCTTCCCCATCCCTCCTATGTCACGCGCCCCACGTCACCCGTCACACCCACGTTTGGGTCTCGGAAAGTGGCAGAGTCGAAAAAGCCCCTCGGTGGTGATGGGTAGAAAAACATTTTGGAGCGATTCGGGCACACCGGTAGTGAACTGAACGTTTCTCTCGTTCTCTGATTCAAAATGGACTCTCTCTTTCTCTGACAGACGCCGCTTCACAAATCTCTGCATGGATGCAGTTTGCTGTTACCTCGTCGAACTCCAGTCTATGAGCCCTACAATGGCCGTGCAGACCATCATCGGGAATTTTAAATCGCTTCAGGCTAAATTAGAACGACTTCACTGAGCGAGAAAATGGACTTCAAAAGCGTGTAATTTGAATTGTATAATAAAGGCTGAGGCAGGTGCAGTGAATCTCAGAAGTCCTGTCTTCAGCATTCACTTGCATGTACTTTGCTGTCTACAATCAAGTGGGAAGATGCTTTCCGTGTTCTTAACCTGTCGTTATCTATAAATAGGAGAGTGTACTTTGCCAGATTTGTTTTTACTACCATATGACTTTTCTAATAATGTCTTTTTAAAAAAAAACAAACTCGAAATGATATGCATTGCAGTTTCTTCCTCAAGGATTAAAAATTGGTGGAAACTTAATTTTGGAAAATGCTGTTTTGTACAGAGATGGGAGGTGATCACACACAATGTATGGAAAAATAGAGCGTGCACCTGGGAGTCAGAAGGTCATGGGTTCTAATTCCAGCTCTGCAACTTTTCCACTGTGTGGCCTTGGACAAGGCATTTCACTTTTCCTCAGTTACCTCATCTGTAAAATGGGGATTGAGGCTGGGAGCCCCCTGTGGCTCAGTGCTTAACAATCACCACAGTTACTTCTGCCTTTAAAGATGCTCTAGCTTCCCCTGAAATATAAAAAAAAAAGCCTTCTCTATAGCTTCCCCTGAAATATAAAAAAAAAACCTTCTCTCTACTCCTGTTCCTGTCCAAACTTTTCAGACGGCCTTATCTGGGCCTTAATTCGAAGTCAAGGTTGGATAAGGATCCTGAAAGGCAGCTGAGCGTTCGAAGAGGAATAGGATGGAAGAGAGGCCGTTGGATTTGGCCAGAAGGAGATCAGCGGTGACCTTCGGTGAGGCAGTTTCAGGGGAGAGAAGAGGGTGGAAGCCTGATTGGAGGGGGTCAAAAAAGGTTCAGTACGTATGTTAGCATTAGAGGACCCAAGTGTGCGAGCTGCTTTGGAGTGGGAGAAGAGCCAAGATAAATGAGAGGTAGAGCTGATTGCCTTAAAGCGAATGGTAAGAAATTTCTGTTAACTGCGGAGACGAAAGGGAAACCATTGGAGGGTTTTGAGGAGTGGGATATGTACACAGTTTGATTTTTTTTTAATTATTATTAAAATAATCCGGGGGTTAGAGGGAAAAGTGGACTTGAGGGGGGGCTGTCTCCCCTGATTAGACTGTAAGCCCGTCATAGGGCAGGGACTGTCTCTATCTGTTACCAATTTGTTCATTCCAAGCGTTTAGTACAGTACTCTGCCCATAGTAAGCGCTCAATAAATACTATTGAATGAATGGAGGCAGGGAGGTCAATGAAGAGGCTGATAGAAGTTGAGGCAGGATATGAAAAGTGCTTTCACCAGCGTGGTAGTATTTTGGATGGAAAGGAAGGGGTGGATTTTGTAGCTGTTGTGAAGGTGGAGTCGGCAGGATTTGGTGACACCGAATACGTGGATGGAATGAGATAAATGAGTGGGGGATAATACCAACGTGGCAGGTTTGGGAGACAGGGAGGGTAGTGGTGTCGTCTACTACGGTGGGAGAGTTGAGGGGGTTTCTGTGGGAAGATGAGCAGCTCTGTTTCGGGCATGTTAAGTTTGAGGTCTTAGCAGGTTGTCCTGGAAGCAGGAGGAAATGCAAGACGGCAGAGAAGGAGCAAGTTTCGGGCTGGAGAAGTGGATAGGACAGCTAAACCCGTGGGAAAGAATTAAGGAAATAATTTGAATTACACCCAGTGGAGTGCGTTGTAGATGGAGAATAGAAGGGGATCCAGGAATGAGCCTTGTACCTCGATCCCACCCGTCTTGCTGCCGACCTCTGGCCTAGAGAAGCAGCGTGGCTTAGTGGAAAGACCCCGGGCTTGGAAGTCAGGGGTCATGGATTCTAACCCCGGCTCTGCCACTTGTCAGGTGTGTGACCTCAGGTAAGTCATTTAACTTCTCGGTGCCTCAGTTACCTCATCTGTAGAATGGGGATGAAGACTGAGCCCTACGTGGGACAGCCTGATTACCTTGTTTCTACCCTAGTACTTAGAACAGTACCTGACACATAGTAAGCACTTAAATACCAACATTATTGTTATTACATCCTACCTCTGGCCTGGAATGCCTTCCCTCCTCAAATCTGCCAGACAATTGCTCTCCCCTGCTTCAAAGCCCTACGGAAGGCAACAATTCCTCCAAGAGACCTTCCCAGACTAAGCCCCACTTTTCCTCATCTTCCACTCCCTTCCGTGTCACCCTGACCCGCTCCCTTTGCCCTTCCCCCATCTCCCTGCCCCACAGGACTTATGTATATATCTATAATTTTATTTATATCGATGCCAGTTTACTTCTATCGATGTCTGTCTCCCCCCCCTCCAGACTGTGAGCCTGTATTGGGCAGGGATTGTCCCTTTATTGCTGTAGTTTACTTTCCCAAGCACTTAATACAGTCCTGTGCACACAGTAAGTGCTTAGTAAATATGACTGAATGAAGTTAAGGGAGAGGAGGCTGAGGAAGGGTCAATGAAAGACTGAGAAGGGAGCAGCAAGAGAGATGGGAGGAGAACCAGGAGGAAAAAAAAAAATGTCAGTTGAATCCAGGGTTAGGTAGTGTTACCAGGATAAGGCGGTGTCCTCAATTTTGCAAGTAGCTGAGAGGTCTTGGAGGGTTAAGATGGAATAGGGTCCAGTGGATTTGGCAAGAAGAAGGGGCTTCTGTGGCCCGGAGCGGCTTGAAGCCAGATTGCTCGGGGTCTAGGAGAGAATTGGAAGAGAGGAAGTGGAGGCAGCAGGTTTAAACAACTCTTGTTTGTCCGTCTCCCCTGATTAGACTGTAAGCCCGTCAAAGGGCAGGAACTGTATCTGTTACCGATTTGTACATTCCAAGTGCCTAGTACAGTGCTCTGCACATAGTAAGCGCTCAATAAATATGATTGAATTGAATGAATGATAGGAGGGAGATGAGACAATAACTAGAGGAAGCAGCAGAGTAAAGGAAGAGTCTTTTTAGGAGAGGATACGCATGCATATTTAATAATAATGTTGATATTTGTTAAATGCTTACTATGTGCAGAGCACTATTCTAAGCGCTGGGGTAGATACAGGGTAATCAGGTTGTCCCAAGTGAGGCTCACAGTTAATCCCCATTTTATAAATGAGGTAACTGAGGCACAGGGAAGTCAAGTGACTTGCCCAAAGTCACACAGCTGACAAGTGGCAAGCAGTGGGGAAGGAGCTATTGGAGAGGGGCGGTTGAAGATGGCGGACAGGAAGAGAAGATCTCACTGCCGCCAAGAAAAAGGGCCCTCAAGGTCTTGGCCTCCATTTCTGTGAACACGGAGAACGGTAGAAGATACAGCAGGACTGCAGGCTTTTCAGGAGAGGTAAGTGAAGGGCATTTCAGAAATCCCTTGTCGTCTCCCCCTCACCTTGGTAAGACAGTCCCGACAATTAGGAAAAGGTTTTATTCAAAATTGATTTGTTGTCTTTGTTGTGTGCCAATATCCTAGAGCATTGAATCTGAAAGCGACCGAGGTATGTATGTTATGCCTTGTAGCTTAGTGATAGGTATTGGGCAAGCTACTTAACTTCTCCGTAACTCGATTCCCTCACCCGTAAAATGGAGATTAAGACTGTGCATCCTATGTGGGACAGGGACTATATCCAAGCCGATTATCTCCTATCTACCCCGACGCTTCAAACGGTTCCTGGCACGTAATAAGCACTTAACAAGTACCCTCATCATTATTATTATTATTATTATTATTATTGTTATTATTATTATTAAGGGATGGGATGAGTGTTTTGATGAGGTTCAAAGGGCTGGGATTGTTGGCCCAGGTGGAGAGGGTAGATTTTTGACAGGAAAGCGGGACATCTCTTTTGAGGTACCGGTGGGAAGGATGGGAGCGTCGAAGATGGGGCAGGAAGAAGGTGGGAAAGGGGAGGTGCAGGGAGAGTTTAACGAGTTTGTGCCTGCTGGAATCAATTTTATCGATTTATTTGCCTCTTGGTTACTAAGGACACTTCCTTCTCCTGGAAAAGCCATCTAACCTTAGTTTTACCGAGTTTTTCAGACTAACGTAAGGCCTCACTGTAGCATTGAGAGGAAGTTCTCCCTGTACCATCAAGATCTGGGCGAACCATTATTTTCTCCAATTAAAAAAGTACCTTATAAATGGATGTCATTAAAGATTATTTTTCTCTCAAAATGACCAAATGATCAATAAGACAAACGTGTTTTATTTTAAAGGATAATGACTAATTTTAAAGTTAAAAGATAGATGAGAAATCTAAAATTAATTGAATGATTAATCTGCCCATCTTCAAGGTGATTCTGAAATCGCATCTTCTCCAGCCTTTCCCTGATTCATTTCGCATGTCCTCACCAACTGCCACTTCAGAATGGGACAACCCCCGTTGTACATCTTTACATATCTTGATAACCCACTGCATCCCCCTACCTGAAATTTATTTTAGTGCCTGTCTCCCCCTCTAGGTTGTAATCCCTTTTAATCCATCAATCAACGGTATTTATTGAGCACTTACAATGTGCAGAGCCCTGTATTAGAGAAGCAGCGTGGCTCAGTGGAAAAAGCCCAGGCTTGGGAGTCAGAGGTCATGGGTTCAAATCCCTGCTCCGCCGCTTGTCAGCTGTGGGACCTTGGGCCAGTCACTTCACTTCTCTGTGCCTCAGTTCCCTCATCTGTAAAATGGGGATTAAGACCGTGAGCCCCACATGGGACAACTTCATCACCTCGTATCCTCCCTAGTGCTTAGAATCGTGCTTGGGACATAGTAAGCGCTTAACAAAGGCCATCATCATGATGATTATTATTTCCCCAGTGCTTAGCACAGTGCTCCGTGTAGGCCTTCCCAGACTGAGCCCCCCTTTCCCTCTGCTCCCCCTCCCCATATATTTATAATTCTATTTAACGATGTGCATATAGCAATAATTCTATTTATTGATATCGTTGCTATGGGTGCCTGTTGACTGGTATTGGTGTCTGTCTTCCCCCCTTGTAGGCCGTGAGCCCGGGGTGGGCAGGGATGTTCTCTATTTCTGACCCGTGCTCTGCCAAGAGCTAAATCAGGGGGTCTGTGCACACCCTAAGCGCTCAGTAAGTAGGAGGGTCGGAGGCAGGGAGGGAGGCGGGGCCGGGAGAGGCGGGAAGGGGAGGGAAAGGAGCGGGAAAAGGAGGGGCGGGAAGCGGAAGAGGCGTCGGGAAGGGGGAGCGGGAGCAGGGGATGGGCCTGGCTGGGCCCGGCCGGTCCCGTCCCGTCCCGGTGTGGTTGCGGGAGTTGGGAGGCTGCGGGAGGTTCTCCGCTCCCCCTCAGCGGACCCGCAGGATGGAGGTAAACGCTCTGCACCCCCGCACCCCCATACCCCCGGCCTAGCCACACCCCCAAACCCTCCATCCTCTACCTCCCAGCCCTCCGATATCTACCCCAGCCCCCCATCCTCCAACTCCAGCCTAACCACACCCCCAGCCCCCCATCCTACCTCCCAGGCCCCCATCCTCTACTCCCCAACCCCCATCCTCTACCTCCCCAACCCCCCATCCTCTACGCCCCCAGACCCCCATCCTTTACTCCCCAACCTCCATCCTTTACTCCCCAGCCCCCATCCTTTACTCCCAACCTCCATCCTTTACTCCCCAGCCCCCCATCCTCTACCTCCAGCCTAGCCACACCCCCAGCCCCCATCTTACCTCCCAGCCCCCCATCCTCTACCCCCCAGCCCCCCATCTCTATCTCCCAGCCCCTCCCCAACCTTAACCCCCAGCTCCCCATCTTACCCCCAGCCCCCTCTCCCACCGCACCCTCAGCCCCATCCTCCCCCCAGCCTCCTCCCCCACCTTACCTTCCCAGCTCCCTCCTCCTCCCCCCTCAGCCCCCCCATCTTATCCCCCCATCCTACCTCTCAGCCCCCCATTCTACCTCCCAGACCCCTCCCCCAACCTTACCCTTTAGCCTCCCCCCATTCATTCAGTCCCCCGTATTTACTGAGTTCCTACTGGATGCAAAACTCTGTATTAAGCGCTTGGGAGAGCACAGAGAAACAGCAAAGAGACACATTCGCTCCATCCTTGCTCCCAGCCCCCACCCCCACGGGCCGCGGGAAGCCGTTGGTTCCCCCCCAATACCACCATCGCGTGTGTGTGTGTGTATGTGTCTCCCCAGGCCCACCACCTCCCGGCTGACCTCCAGGTGTGCCCACCCTCCTCCCGACCAGCCGCCCCTTCCTCCTCCTACACCCCGCCAAGGCCTCTTGTGAAGGGTGATGGACATTCAGTCATTCAGGTATTTATTGAGCACTTACTCTGTGCAGAGCACTGTACTAAGCACTTGGGAGAGTCCAATTCAGCCATAAAGAGAGAGAACCCCTGCCCACCACCCCGAGCTCCCAGTCTAGAGGCCATGGCCCAGTAGGGAAGTGGCCCACTCTTAAGAGTGCAGGTCTGGGAGTCAGGACACCTGCCTTCTAATCTCAGCTTTGCCACTGGCCTGATTTGTGACCTTGGGCAAGTCATTTCACTTCGCTGGGCCTCGGGGACCTCATCTAGAAAATGGGGATTGAGACTGGAAACACCTTGCAGGACTACAAAGCCCTACTGAGAGCTCACCTCCTCCCTTTTCTTCTGCTCCTCATCCCCATCGCCCCGACTCCCTCCCTCTGCTCTACCCCCCTTCCTCGGCCCACAGCACTGGTGCATATTTGTACATATTTATTCTATTTATTTTGTTAATGGTGTGAATTCTATAATTCTATTTATTTGGATGCTACTGATTCCTGTCTACCTATTTTGATGTCTGACTCCCCCTTCTAGACTGTGAGCCCGTTGTTGGGCAGCGGTTGTCTCTATCTGTTGCCGAATTGTGCTTTCCAAGCGCTTAGTACAGTGCTCTGCACACAGTAAGCGCTCAATAAATACGATCGAATGATGAATGAATCCTGCAGTCAGTGGGCTGTGTATTCATCCATTGTATTTTAGCTCCTAACGCCTTTCTGAATGATTTGTGCAATATAATTTATTCCTTGAATGCCATTTTGGTTCATTATCTGTCTAGATTGCTAAAGTGTATTGTCATCCAAACTTGATGTTGTCTTTCAGAAGATAAGCGCATCAGGAACAATAAATGCAATAGGTTTGATATCTAAATTATATATTATCAAATACATATTTATGCTCAGGCCTGCCTCCCTCTCTTAACTTGTAATCTCGTAATGGGCTAATTAGGTTGTATCATACACTCCCAGGCACTTAGTACAGTGTTCTGTTTTGAGAAGCAGCATGGCTCAGTGGAAAGAGCCTGGGTTTAGGAGTCAGAGGTCGTGGGTTCTAATCCCAGCACCGCCGCTTGTCAGCTGTGTGACCTTGGGCAAGTCACTTTGCTTCTCTGTGCCTCAGTTACCTCATCTGTAAAATGGAGATGAAGACTGTGAGCCCCATGAGGGACAACCGATGACCTTGTATCTACCCCAGTGCTTAGAACAGTGCTTGGCACATAGTAAGCACTTAACAAATACCGACATTATTATTATTAGTAAGTGCTCAATAAATACCACCGGGTTTTTGATCATTGTCCCTTTCTACGATGAAAAAGTTTCTCAACCAATCAGTCAGTGGTATTTATCAAGCACAGGCTTTGGAGTCAGAGGTGATGGGTTCGAATCCCCACTCGGCCACTTGTCAGCTGTGTGACTTTGGACAAGTCTCTTAACTTCTCGGTGCCTCAGTTACCTCATCTGTAAAATGGGGATTAAGACTGTGAGCCCCACGTGGGACAACCTGACTCCCCTGTGTCTACCCCAGCGCTTAGAACAGTGCACGGTACATAGTAAGCGCTTAACAAATACCAACATTATTATTATTATTATTATTATCGAGTACTCACTGTGTGCAGAGCACTGAAATAACACTTGGGACGGTATGATCCAGTATAGTTGGAATTCATGATTCTTGCCCACGAGGAGCTAACGGTCGAGTTGGTAGACTTGAACCCAGGCCCCAAGGAGCTCACAGCCTCTATAGGTAAGCCAAAGTACAGTTATAATGATGGTCTAGGCCAATTACGAGAACTCTCTCAGTAAAACAACAAAAGCCTCTTTAAGCTAAAGTAACTATCGATTAAAGTGATTTTCACCAGATTTAGTGTGAAAGTTGCTTCTCCTAATATCAAGGTAAGGTTCATTTTAAAAACTGATGGATCGTTGGCATGTGAAATAACACTATAAGTAATAATGATGATGCTGTTTGTTAAGCACTTACTATTGAAAGTAAGTAAGTAAGTAAGTTGAAAATTCTTAGTTGAATAAATCGAGGTGTGCGACACATGGATTAATAGTACTTTTGATTTGTACTGGGCATATTTCCACAAGGAAGTGTTGAGCTCTGTGTCTGGGAAAAATTACTTTGTTGTGTTAGAAAAGGCTGGTAATATATAGAAAGTGGTCTACAAATTTGGAATTGAGATTCTCAATAAATGTTTTTTTCCAATTGTTTACAGCCTCCTGTCACTCTTTCTCAACTCTTTTGGTGATGGCTCATGTTGATAAGAATGGAGATTAAACTAGATGTTGTAATTTCAACCAGTATCAAACAAAGAAAACCTTGGCCTAAAATCTCCTGGCTGGGGCAGGTGAGTATTGGTGTTGAGTACAGCTATTAATTCAATGGTATTAATCTAGCAAAGGGGGTAAAGCAAATGACCAAATATGGTATTCCCAGCAAGAATTTATTTTATTTCTTGCAAAAACTTGTCCATTTAAGGCAAATTACAGTTTTCCAAAGCCAGTGATTTTTTTTTTTTACTTTCAGTTGGGAAGATATTTGTCCTTTTCCAACATGGATTACTTTAGCCCTCTTGTCTCTAATTTTATTTATATAATTTTCTCTACATTCAATTATTCGGCCAGCTCTTTCATCCTCATGTGTTTGTATTGCATTCTGCTAAAGCCCTGTTCTTCTTCCACCTGCAAATTTAACATCGAATTGTAAAATCTTTGAGGGAAGGGATTATGTGTTCCACTACTGTTGTATTTTCCCAAGTGCTTAGTACAGTCTCTCGCACTTGATAGGTGCCCATTGATTGATTACTATTCATGGTAAGCATTAACAATATGTAAGAATATATAAAAAGAACTGATAGCTTCAGGGCCTATAGATCACCGCTTGTACAACTGCTGCTAGTTTTAGTGGCATTTAGAGCTTTGTGAGAAGATATTGGAGAATCCATAATATTCCCCATGTCATATATATACGGCTTTTTTCCCCATTTTATCATATTGCTCTTGAGGTCTTCAGACCCTCTCTTATTGGTACATTGCCATTAATGTAACATAATTCCAGAAGTGACATTTTCAGGCTATCAGTCAACCAGCGGTATCTATTGAGTTCTTATTGTGTGCAGAACAGTGAACTGAAAGTACAAAACAACAGATTGGTAGACATGTTCTCTGCCCATAAGGTACTGACAGTCTTGAGAGGGGAACAGACCATAAAGTGAATTCAGATGTGTACATTTAGTGCTGTGGGTTTGAGGATGGGTGTATATCCAGTGCTTAAAGGGTGCATATTCAAGTGCATAGGTGACACAGAAGGGAGAGGGAGTAAGGGAAAAGTGAGCTTAATTGGCGAAGGCCTCTTGGAGGAGATGAGGGAATTGCTATGAATTTGAAGGTAAGGAGAGTTGTAGTTTCGATAGTAAAATGATTCATCAAAACCGTTTGTTTTGATGGGATTTAAAAATTTCAACAACCTCTTATTCTCCATCTAAAGTATGATAGAAATCCTATATTATAAATATATCTTATATATAAATCTATCCTATATTATAAATGTCTTTATGTATGAATCTAAGAACAAACTTGGATAATTTTAATTGTCAGATCAGTTAATCATATTAATTGAGCACTGTACTAAATGCTTGAGAGAGTACAACAGGATTAGCAGACACTTTCTCTGCCCATAATGATTTTATAGTCTAGTATTTTAGTGTACTGAGTTCCTACTGGGTGCAGAGCTTTATGATGTCCTTAGGCAAGTGCAGTAGAGTAAATAGGGATGATACCTGCCCTCAAAGAGTTTCTAATCTGGGGGGGGGTCTCAGACATGAAAATAATTTGCAAGCAAGAGGGGAAAAGGAAAAATGACTGTGTACTTGAGTTAGTGATTAAGTTATAAGGAATGTAAAGTGTGTACCTAAATTGGAGGTTGTAGATACTCCCTCCTCAAATTTGCCAGACAGTTGCTTTCCCCTCATTCAAAGCCTAACTGAAGGCACATCTCCTCCAAGAGGCCTTTCCAGACTAAGCCCCACTCTTCCTCATCCCCTACCTCTTTCCACGTCACCCTGACTTGTTCCCTCTGCTCTTCCCCCACTTCCCAACCCCACAGCACTTAGGTACATATATGTAATTTTATTTATTTGTATTGACGTCTGTCTCCCCCTGCCCCATAGACTGTAAGCTCCTTGTGGGCAGGGAATATCACTGTTTATTGCTGTTGTTAGTACAGTGCTCTGCACACAGTAAGCGCTCAATAAACACGATTGAATGAATGAATGAACAAGACTTAGGAAGTACATACACTGAAGTGATAGTGAAGGGGGAGTAAGAATTGGGGACATCAGGAATTAATGGATGCCTTAAACCCTCAGTCAGATAGACAGTCTTGTCTCGGTTTAGGCATCTGCTTTGGTAGTCTGGCCAAGAGGGCAGGGGAGCAGACGCTGAAGGCACGAGGGTCCTCTTTCGAAGCTGTCGATCCCCATACCCGTTTCCCGCCATGACTTCTCAGCAGGCTATTAGGGTCGTCGGCAGGGCCCGACTCTCCGAGCCCAGTGGGGCCACGCGACCGGAGCGGAAGCTACCTTCAGCAGCGGACGAAGGGGTCGGAGCCCAGACTGCCTTTTGCTGCTCCCCATCAGCAAAGTTTAGGGTGTTTTCTGGGTTCTGATACCCAACTGGAGCTGGGCACCACTTAGCGAACGGCGGGTGAACCAGCCACTGTTGACCATCGGCGGCATCATCTTGCTGCTCGCCTTGGCCTGCGCACTAGCAGAGGGTTATATTTGTTCATTCAGTCATATGGAGTGCTTACAGTGTGCAGAGCACTGTGCTGTGCGCTTGGGAGAGTACCCTATCACAATAAACAGACGCATTCCCTGCGGTGTTCTGCGGCCACAGCCCCTCAGCCAGCTGGGCGCAAGGGTAGACAAAAGAATAGGAAGCGTTTGGAGCTTACGTTATTTTCTGATTTTTGTCTTAGGAAAATGAAGCAACTTTCCTTCTAGATGGCAAGGATATCAACGAAATAGATCTACTATCGGGAAGAACAAAGAAGAAAATCCCTCGGTTGCAGTCTTTGTTGAAAAATGTTGTGGTTTTAGCAACTTCCAGAAATGGTTGAGTATTAGTATTTTTTTTGACAAAGTCTCAATTGACCATAAACTTGCACTACAGTAAACTACAGTTGAATTGAATTTGTTATTACTCAAATGGGAGGTTTTTTTACACTATCAGTAACTAAAATCATTTTCCTTTTGGAAACAGGTGCTTGGCTTGCCGGGCTATTAAGCTCGGGAGATCTCTTCCTGTGGAACAAAGACCAAGACTGTTTGAAAACTATATCAGCATCTGAAGAGTCTACTAAAATGACATCAGCAGCTCAGGGTAAAAAGAAAAGCATCTAGTTTTCTTATTTTACCTAGAAGATAAGGCTGAGACTTTTTTAATGTATGAAAGCATTTTATTTGAAAGTAATTTTTCTTCATTTTTTGTGGTAGAGTAACTTACATTAACAGAAGAGTGCTCGGCACATAGTAAACACTTAAAAATACCCTCATTATTATTATATAGTGCCTACGTTTGTATTGTTTTCAGGAAAAGTTTGTCAAATCTTGCATCGTATGATTTGCAGTCTAGCCCAGGCTTAGACATTTTTTCTTCCTGTGATTAAGTAGGAAAACTATACAATGCACACAATCTGTACTAGGTTAGTTTTGAATGGTATCTTTTTTTTTTTTACTTTATGGAGCCCTAATAATAGTAGTTGAAATTGGTTGATAGAGAATATAGGAAGAAAATACATTTTGTAGAGAATGAAATGCCAACTGCTAAAATGCTTTGCTTTCCCCCCACCAGAATGTTTTATCAAATTGCACTTATATGTATCAGGAGATGGGAAAAGGGTTCTTCTTACTACTCCATCTGGCTTCATCCTTCTATGGGAGTGCTTAGGAACCAAGTATGATATAGATTCTCAAAATCCTTTACTACTTGGCCGGTGGTCACAAATTACACCTGAAGAATCAGTACCTTTTCCTTCCACCGAAGATAAAGAAGCTGTTGTAAATGCTATTTTTATTGACAATGAGGTAAATACGAATGAGATAATGAATTGAAATCTCAGAACCTTATAAGACTAATTAATGATTGTAATCACTGTTTTTACGCTGTTGTGTATATTTCTAGATTTAGCTCATTAGATTATTAGATTTAGCTACATAGACTGTGAACCTCATGTGGGGCTGGATAATCTTCCCTGAAGACTGTAAACTTGTTGTGGGCAGGGAACGTATCTGCCAACTCTCTTATATTGTACTCTCCCAAGTGCTTAGTACAGCATTCTGCACATAATAAGGGCTCAATCAATACAACCGATGATTAAAAACTAAAAACAAATTAGTGCTCTAGGCAGTTTCTGCTTTATTCATCATATTAAATATCTTTAGAAATGATTTTTTTCCCCATTTCATATTCACAGTTTTGTTGGTGAATGTTGAACAACTCAACTTAGAAATTCATTTGATTCTCTACTGTTTTATGGTACTGGGGATTAAAGTCTAAGGATAGGCGAATGAGAAAGCATATCTGGCGTGAAGAAACTGATACTGCTGAAATTTTATGTGAGGTTTTTAGTGTGCATGTTGTGAATTTAAAAACTTGGCGATTCTGAATCAATTAATAGCATTTACTGAGTGCTTTGTACAAACTTCAATA
The DNA here is from genome assembly GCF_004115215.2 of Ornithorhynchus anatinus. NCBI lineage: Eukaryota > Metazoa > Chordata > Mammalia > Monotremata > Ornithorhynchidae > Ornithorhynchus > Ornithorhynchus anatinus. The sequence goes on from NC_041730.1 coordinate 93,711,012, forward strand.
TTGGGAGACTGCAGTAGAATTAGTAGGCAGGATCCTTACCCTCAAAGAGCTTACAGTCACATAGGAGAGACAGACACTAAAATAAAACACAGGTAAAAAGAAGCAGTAGAATGTAAATATATTTTATTTACATATGTGTGTGTGTATATGAGGATGTGTATCTTTGTGTGTATGTGTCTTAAGTGCACAGGAGAAATTGGGCAGTGAGTGAACACTCAAATGCTTAGCTGTTGCAGAATTCCTGAAATGGCAGTTGGGTGGGAAATAGGTTGTGGAGTTGAGAGATTAATCAAAGAAGGTCCTGAAGAAATGTGATTTCAGAAGGACGTTGAGGATGGGGAGAGCGTTGGCGTGCCAGATAGGAAGGGGGAGGGAGTTCCAAGCAGAGGGGATTATGTGAGCAAGAGTTTGGCGACAAGAGAGATGAGAATTGAGGCTCAGTGAGTAGGTTGACTGGAAGGATTGAAGTAAGCTAGTTGGATTGTAGTGGGAGTGAAGCGAGGATAAGCAGTGGGGAAAAGAGCTGATTGAGTAGAAGTTTCTTCTTGACGTGGAAAGAAACCTTTGGAGTTTTCTGAGGAGTGGGGAGACCGATGCATCATCATGTTTTAAGAAAACCATTTGAGCAGCAGACTGAAATACGGACTGAAGAGGGGAGAGATTGAAATAGGTATTTTATATTAAAAAAAGGGTGGCAATTGAAGTGTTTCTGTTAAGGCATTTTAAGGTGTTAAGTTTATCTGGACTTAAAGTGAAGGTGTGCTGTTATCAACTGTTGATAATTAGAATTTAAAAGGAAAAGTGTAATAATGAAATATACTCATGATTGTGTCCCTTGAGAATCGCAGCAGATTGGTTCTAATAACCTGACACTGTGGGCAGCCATCATAGTACCGTGTATTCCTTTGACTCAAACATGGTTTTAGGTTTAAGTAAACATATTCCTCAGAAAAATTGGATGGATTTAAGTGAAATTTTAAAATCCTTGGTGGTTTGATTCCAATGTTTCAATTTTTAATAAAGGTGTTTTTAATTTGAATTAATGCTTTAATCTTTCAAATATCTTCATGGAGACATTAACATTGGGTTTCTTTTTGCAGACACTTGGTGATTGCTGCTTGTGTTCATTTATATTTTATTCAAGTGAGTGCTTAATGTTAACGTTTCTGGCAGTTCGGTGGCATGCCAGCGTTTACAGCAGTTTTAGGTGAGAATGAAGTTGGCCTTCTTTAATGTTCATGTACCTACTATTTGCGATGTGTAAAATAATTATTACAGATAATGAAGAATTAAAATCTAGCAGTAAGAAATTTCTTGTTGAGGTTAATGGCACCTATCAAGACAAGAAAACCATTTGTCCTTTCTCCCCCAAGTCCTTGTGTCCTGCTTTGATGGAGCATAATTGCAGGGCTCTCTGAGACCAGGAAGGAGAGATAATTGGATCAACGAGCAAGAACAGCTTGGTTGCTTAATTGCTTCTTGCTAGAGAAGAGGTATGGCCTAGTGGATAGAGCATGGACCTGGGAGTCAGAAGGGCCTAAATTCTAATCTTGGCACTTGTTTGCTGTGTCACCTGAGGCAAGTCACTTCCCTTCTTTGTGCCTCATAGCCGAGACTGGTAGAGGATTTGGATACACTCTAGGTGCCATCCTGAGAGGATAATTGTGGTTTTAACAAACCCCTATTTATCAGATAAAGGCAGGAAAATGTTTTTGGAACTAGTAAAAGAAGACATCCTTTCCCTTTCCATAGACTCCTAGACTCTCCAGTAGGTATCGTGACTATTGCATTTGCAATCATTATTTATGGTATTCATTAAGTGAATCATTAAGTGAATTCCCTCATCTTTAAAATGGGGATTAAGACTGAGAGCCCCAAGTGGGACAGAGACTGTCCCAATACTTAGTACAATACATATCACGAAGTACGTGTTTATAGAACAGTGCTTGGCATCTAGTAAGCGCTTAACAAATACCATCGCTATTGTTAACAAAAGTGTTAAAAGCAAAAGTATTTGCATAGCTGAAGCTTCTGGGCATTCTTCAAGTGTAGTTCCCAATATAAGCATGTGCATCAATTGAGCAGATATTCCTAGAATGCAATTATGTGACTCATTTTTAAATGTTACAAAGTTATTCTGATCTGTTGAATTTCTTCATCATTGTTCTTACAGTTCATTGCCCTACCAGGTCTTCTGGGCCCAGCAAAAATGTGTCCTAAGTAGTCTGGTTCCTCAGTGTGAATCAGTCAAATCAAGGGGAGCATTGATTTCTTCATTTGCAGATGATGGACTTCTCCTGGCAATTACTATTAATCAGAGAGACCCAAAGGTAGGCCAAGATACCACTGAAAAAGGAAAATAACCCTCAATTTTGACATTATTCACAGATGATTGGTTAGTGAAACCCTATGTATGTACCATTTGTGCCCAGTGTTAGCTGCACTTAGGGCTATCCAGGATTTTCTACCTGCAAAGAAGAAATCCATGAATGCCAAGGAACTTCTTTACTTAAACGGGAGCTTTAAAAGCGCTTTAGATTTGCCCTGACAATAATTTTTTCTATATAGTAATCTTTAAAGTATGGATCCATTTTCCGGGCACTTGGTCTAGAAAGTAAACGTGGTTTTGTTTCATCCTGTTAAGTCATCTCTGATGCAGAGGGACTCCATGGACACCTCTTTCCCGGAACACCCCTTCCTCCTTCTGCAATCGTTCTGGTAGTATATTCATAGAGTTTTCTTGGTTAAAAATACAGAAGTGGTTTACCACTGCCTCATTCTGCACAGTAAACTTGAGTCTCTACCCTCGACTCTCTCCCGTGCCGCCACTGCCCAGCACAGGTGAGTTTTGACTTGTAGCAGATGGCCTTCCTCTCACTAGCCACTGCCCAAGCTAGGAATGGAATGGACAGGCCTCTGCTTGACTCTCCCTCCCCTAGCTGAGACTGGTGGAGGATTTGGAAACACTCCAGGTGCCATCCTGTGAGGACAAAGGTGGTTTTAGCAAACCTCTATTTTATCAATTAAAAGCAGGACACTGTTTTTGAAAGTGTAGTTAAAGAGGACATCCTGCCCTTTCCATTGTCTGACTCTTGGGCTCTCCAGGAGGTATCGTGATTACTGTATTTACAGCCATTATTTATGGTATTCATTAAGTGATTATTAGGTGCCATTCACATAGTATGATGGGATACTGATGAGATCACATTTCCTCTCCCCCTAGGAGTTCACAATCTATCAGGCATAGATAGCAGGTATTTTCTCCCCATTTTACAGGTTGAGGTAATCGAGGCAACGAGAGTTTATCTGCCTTTCCCAAGGTCATCCAGCAGGGATTAGAACGTGCATCCCCTGATCCTTGGGGCTCTACATAGGAGTCCTTTCCTGTTTCTGTAGAAATGGAAGGGACTTTCTTGAAGCAAAGATTAGGAAGGTGGAAATGCCCTGGGAGAGCAAGAAGGTACAGATGGAGTCATTCTGTCCCCTTATTCCTATTAGCCTGAGGATAAGGAAGAAAGAAAGGAGGCAAATGGCCTAAATAAAGCCAAGAATTAGGCATAAAACAGGGTAGAAATAGCCCTATTACTCTGTTCTGATTCCAAGCTACCCATTTGCTCCAACTGCTCTATCAGTCATTTTCCCTTGCTCTATCAATTGTTGGTATTTATTGAGCACTTACTATATGCAGAGCACTGTACTAAGCACTTGGGAGAGTACAGTACAGCAAAATTAGCATACACATTCCCTGCTCTTAATGCCCGAAATCCTGGGGTAATTTGTGACACTCAATTTCATACCACATTTAAAATGAGTGTTCTGGTTTAGCCGCTTTCACTGTTGTAATGTCACATCTACATTTGTGGTCAGGGAACGTGTCCCCCAACTCTGTGTTATGGTGTACTCTCCCAAGCGCTTAGTACAGTGATCTGCACCCAGAAAGCACTTAATAAATACAATTGATTGATTCTACATGCCTATTTCTCCCAATCGTGAATGCTAAATCTCTTGTTTAGGGCCTGATCACTGAATTATTGTAATTTCCGATCTTGCCTAGCCTCTTTCGGTTCCAAAATGTTGTGCACACTGCAGCTGTTATTCTGTCTCTTTCAACCCACTTAATTCTGTTATCGGTGGTCTTCCATTGGCTCCTCATCACCTCCGACACGAAATTGAATGCAAGGTCTTATAGTCTTTAGTTGTTTTTCACCAGTCTTTTTTTCTTTTTACCTTAGTTCCATTTCTTTCTATGTTTCACCTCCCACTCTTGGTTCAGTCAAGCTTATCGTTCATAGCTGTTCTCGTCTAAGCTTTCCTTTCCTCCTTTGGTCCTTTGCCTGTGCTTTTCCCCCATTCCCATCCACTATACCATCTATCTCCTCACTTCCTTCAAACTGCTCCTCAAAGCCTACCTCCTTCAGATAGCTTTCTCTCAAGCATCCACCCTTTTGTCCACTCATAGCTACATAAATATAAAAATGGAGGTTTTTATTTTCCTTCATCTATCTTTTTCTCCCCTATCAGATTATAGAGTCCTTTAGGGTTTGGATTATGTTTATGTTTCAAAGTGGGTCATAGCAGTAATAATAATAATAATAATAATATTGGTATTTGTTAAGCATTTACTATGTGCCACGGACTATTCTAAATGCTGGGGTAGATACAAGGTAATCAGGTTGTCCCACGTAGGGCTCACAGTCTTCATCCCCATTTTACAGATGAGGTAACTGAGGCACAGAGAAGTGAAGTGACTTGCCGTAGGTCATGCAGCTGAGAGGCGGTGGAGCTGGGATTAGACCTCCGACTCGCAAGCCCATGCTCTTTCCGCTAAGCCACACTGCTTCTCTAAAGTGGATAGTATTGATTAAGCACTTACCTAGTACGCTTTGGCCATTCAGTAAGTAGTTGAAATTTTTAATAATGAATTTTTATTTGTGTATTTTTTTGCATTTCAGGCAACTCAGGTGTTGTTTATAAATACGGTAAATTTTGTTACTACTAGTTCTGATTTGAAAGGTTGTAGTAATAAGAATCCTGTGGTTCCATCCAGACTCATCAGGTAAGAACAGTTTTTAAGACTAGCAAATTTTACCTTTAAAAAAAATCTAAGGCAAAGCAATTTAAAACATTTTGGATTTTATGAGCTTCACGCATCTAATTATGCCTATTATATTTTTGCCTTGCTAGGTCATATTGGGTAGGTGACACCAGCTGGACTCATGACAGTCTTTTCCTGGCTTGCATGTTAAAACGTGGCTCTCTGGTCTTATTGACCTACCTAGGGGAAATGCTGACATTAGTTACATCTGGTTGCTGTGTAGAATTTGGCCCGGCAGAATTTATTCCTCTTCATCCATTAATAACGTATCGGTGAGGCACTCAATCCTTCGTGTTTTTGATCCTATCTTCCTCTGTGTGTTGCTTTTAGAGAGTTTTTTTTAAATCTTCATCTTTCAAATTAAATCTTTTTCTTTCTTTGTGTCTGTCTTCTCAATATCTGTTTCTTATTCATAGTTGTCTTCTCTTTCTTGTCCTGCTGAAAATTTGACCTTGTGGTTATGTAAGTATAAGTGATTTAAGTGATTAGTATCATTAAATGATTAGAAGCTAGTTTTAGTATACACAAGTATGGCATTTTCTCATGATTAAAGATCAAATTTTTTCTTCATTTCAAATTATTGGAATTTATTGAGATAATTTCAGATGTATTAATTCTTTTCAAAACTCCATCAAATATCTGAGGCTTGTTGGACCCTTGTTTGTTTATAAGTACAGTAACGCTTTTCATTTGTGAGCTGTATCAAGTTGGAACCCCCGAAGCCTCTGAAGACGGGTAGTCAAATTTGTCCCTAATCCTGCTATTATTTTTTAATTCTGCTCCACAATCAAATCAAGGGAGCTCAATGATATTGTGTGATTTTTTTCACGTACAGTTTGGCAAATCTACAAGCCCAGAGCAAAACTGTAGTGATCTGTCTTATAGGCACTCCTTGATCTAAAGTTCTAAAGATCTAAACATTACAATGAATGGAAATTGCACTGATTTAGCTTTATGACCCAATCAGTGCCAGTCAGATTTGAGTGCTTACTATGTGCAGAGCACTGTACTAAGCACTTGGGAGAGTACAACGCAACAGTAAAGCAGACACATTGCCTGCCCACCTCCCTTATGGCATTTACTCTGAAGGCATGAGTGATTGGAGGATAAGCCCATGAGAACTAAGGATGTACAGTGAGAAGTAGCATGGTGAAGTGAATAGAGCACAGGCCTGGGAGTCAGAAGGTCATGGGTTCTAAATCCCGACTCCGCCCCTTGTCTGCTTTGTGACCTTGGGCAAGTTACTTCACTTCCCTGGGCATCACTTACCTCATCTGGGAAAATGGGGATGGAGACTGTGAGTCCTGTATAGGACAGGGACTGTGTCCAACCCAATTTGCATGTTTCCACCCCAGCGCTTAGTAAAGTGCCTGGCACATAGGTAAGTGCTTAACAAATCCTGTCTTGTCTTATGCCATCGAGCATTTACGACCCATAGCGACACCATGGAAGCGTCTCTCCCAGAATGCCCCGCTCTCCATCTGCAATTGTTCTGGTAGTGTATTCAAAGAGTTTTCTTGATAAAAGTACATAAAGTGTTTTACCATTGCTGTTTTCTCTGTAGTAAACTTGAGTCTCTGCCCTCGACTCTCTCCTGTACTGTTGCTGCCCCGCATGAGTGAGATTTGACTTGTAGCAGATGACCTTCCACTCACTAGCCACTGGCCAAGCTAGGAATGGAGGGGTTAGGCCTCTGCTTGACTCTCCCTCCCATAGCCGAGACTGGTAGAGTCCTGGAAACTCTCAAGGTGCGACCCTGAGAGGGGGCTTAAAAATACCATTATTATTACTATATAGGGGGAAGCAGTTATAGAAGTCACAACGGCTTTAGTGGGGAAAGGGAAGAAAGTTAAAAGGGAGGGGGAAATAGAGCCCTGGGGGGAAGGGGACGTTAGCTAATTACGCTTTAGCTTTTAAGCTCTTTGTAGGCACGTATCAGGTCTATCACCTCAATGGTATTGTACTTTCCCAAGTACTTAGTATAGTCTTCTGCACACAGTAAGCACTCAATAAGTACCAGTGATTATTGGTTGATACCAGACACCACAGAATCCATTTTATTTCTGCTGAAGTAAATCAGTTACCCTACTGAGGAACTTCTCTGACTCAATATACATGAATTAAGGTAGCCCTATTAAGCAGCATGGCTCAGTGGAAAGAGCACGGGCTTTGGAGTCAGGGCTCATGAGTTCGAATCCCAGCTCTGCCACTTGTCGGCTGTGTGACTATGGGCAAGTCACTTAACTTCTCTGTGCCTCAGTTCCCTCATCTGTAAAATGGGGATTAAGACTGTGAGCCCCACGTGGGACAACCTGATTCCCCTATGTCTACCCCAGCGCTTAGAACAGTGCTCGGCACATAGTAAGCGCTTAACAAATACCAACATTATTATTATTATTATTAAATGAGTAACCAATTCTTGGTAATTTGGGTAAAATCATGTTTCTGATCTCAGTTCACCAATCCCCAGCTTATAGCACTTTTTCCCAAGTGTTTCTACTCCCTGTCCCTCCCAGACTGTAAGTTCCTTGTGGGCAAGGAATGTGGCTACCAACTCTTTTATATTGTATTCTCCCAAGCAGTCAGTTCAGTGCTCAGCAAACAGTAAGTGCATAATAAATTTGATCGATTGACTTGTGTTTTGATCCTCTAGACTGTAGGGTCACTGTGGGCAGGAAATGTGTTAATAATAATAATAATAATAATAATAATAATAATAATGTTGGTATTTGTTAAGCGCTTACTATGTGCCGAGCACTGTTCTAAGTGCTGGGGTAGACACAGGGGAATCAGGTTGTCCCACGTGGGGCTCACAGTCTTAATCCCCATTTTACAGTTGAGGGAACTGAGGCACAGAGAAGTTAAGTGACTTGCCCACAGTCACACAGCTGACAAGTGGCAGAGCTGGGATTCGAACTCATGAGCCCTGACTCCAAAGCCCATGCTCTTTCCTTATGAGCCACGAAAGTGTTTAGTACAGTGCTCTGCACATAGTAAGTGCTCAATAGATACGATTGATTGATTTGTTATAGCTTTCATGAACCAATTGTACTGCACCTTTGAGAACTACCTATATTAGCAAGTTGGCCCATGATGGGAAAAATGTATGCACTTATATGGAAAAAAATCACCATTGCAGTATTTTTAGTAGATTGGGAATTGGCAAAGCTATTAAGTAGATCGTTCCATAGACGTCTTTTACTGGTGTCTATAACAGATTCTATTTATGGGGAATTAAATAATATTCAGAATTCCTTAACCCCTCGACTAAATCACCTCCTCTAGTTGAAGCAGCACATTGAACCACACTTCCAGATTCCCTTAGCCCCATGTCTGTCCCTGTAGTCACTTGCCTAGCTCTTTCCACTTTTAGCCACCTTTTCTTGATCCCACACTCTCCCTTGGCCTCCCTCATTGGCCCATCTTGAGCACCGATCCTATCTGACTGCACTCCCTTCTGTAGCTCAAGGACCCTAAAGCACTTCCAGCCAACTTCTCTCCACTTTTTTCACCCTTCGGGGTTCCAACACTTGCTGGGAATTGATAGTTTAAATAATTTCGGTGTATTTTTCAGTAACTACTTAAGATTGGTTATTCTTCAATTTTAGAAGACATAAAATATTAACATTTTATCCCCCTTGCCAAAAATGTATGAGCAACCCTTACAAACGATAAGATATTGATGTCTTATGTATTTGTTTCTATCTTATTTGTACGCTAGATTGCAAAATTGCAAAATTTTATCTTATGAGATTAATAGTGTAAACCCATAATTTTTATAATCCTCATAGCAAATAAACCCATAATGGGTAATGCTTTTCCATAGCTTAATTTTTTTCTAAAATCAAAATCAAAACATAAGTGTGTACTTTTGTCCGGAGTCACAGTTCCATGTATTTTTTGGCATTTTGCTTTATTTCTTATTTGAATGTCACTATCTCTTTTGTTACTAATTTACATTTTTGGAATGTTTAATCTCACAGATATCATATACGTTATATTTGTTCTAATTGTTGTGTTTGTATTTGTGCATTGATTAGATTGCTTTTGGTATTTGTTTGCTAGACCCCAACAGTGTGCACTGCAAGACTCTAATCATAAGCTCAATTCATCAGCTTCTGATAATGACCCTATGAGACAAAGATTTTCTGTTACAACACACTCAAGATTACCCTACCTCATTGTCTCTGATGGGTACATGGTTACAGTACTAAAATTCCTTGAAAATCTGTCCCCAACTGTACTCATGAAGTCACTTCTGCTTGATTCAACCCAGAGGCTTGAGAAAATCCATCAAGGCCTGATGATATCAAAGGTAAAGTTTCTTTTCATATCTTTTGCAGTGGAAAATATGTTCATTATTCCTTCCTCCCCAATTTGAAACTAGTAAATGGAAAGTAATGTTTTATGGTAATTTTTTTGTCAGTATGCAAAAATAAATATTTCTGGTACAGATGGAAACTTTAATGAATTTATGAACTTTTTCTGATTTTCATCTTCCCCCTCTCCCATAGACCAAAGGTAAAAGCCTTGGGTTGCAAACATTAGCATCCCTTAAATCTAGTCTGTTAACGCATCAAGGAAACAAAGCTTCAACCTTTTCGACCATCCCTAAATTCTTGCAAAAAGAGGAGGAAACAGGGAAATTCACTGAGAAAACAGCAGACATTCAGGTATTTGTCAATAGTGTTCCGTTATCTTTGAAACTTCTTCTGTGTGTAGGTGGGTTCCACAGTTGTGCAGTGAATAATGCAGTGATTTCACTCAATCAGTCGATGACTCTACTAAGCCCTCGGGAGATTACACCAGAATCAAAAGACAACGGCCCCTGCCCTCAGATTTACAATCTAATGAGAGAGAGAGGCAAAGATTATTTCCAGAATAGTGGAAGTAGGCAGAAGAGAATATAACAGGTAGTAGTAAGAATATGTAGGATAAAATAGCTGAGTATTTTATTATACACTTTAGTATGTATTAAATGTTGCATGGTGCAATTACATGTAAGTGCTGAGGGGAAGGTTAATTTAAGGCACTTTGGGCTGTTGGGATTTAAGCAGGAAAGGTTTCTCAAAAGAAAATGGATATCAAGAGGTTTATGGGGAAAAAAGGGGGGAACTGTGGTGTGGCACATTTAAAGGGGAGGGAGTTCAGACAGAGTGAACAACAAGAACAGAAATCTAGAATGAAGTAATAACTCTTGCTCCATCCTGAAAGAAAAGAGGTGGTCTGGGGAAGTCCTTGAAGTGTGCTTCCATAGTTTCTCTCCTGAGGTATGATTCACAATCTTTTTTTATTGCCTTAGGATTATGAAGAAGAAGAAAGCGATAAGCGGTTTTCAAAGAGTTTAAATTTTTGGAGTCTGAAACTGAATTCTTCTTTTAGTACAGTCGAAGAAGGAAGATTAGAATTTGCTTCGATGTTTGATACTATCCATGCAACAGATAATATCAGACAGAAAGGTTGTACAGTTTCTGAACTGAATTCTATCCAGAAAAATCTCCTTGCAGCGTGGAGTTTAGGAATTTCAAAAAATATAGAAGAAAAGTCCAAAATGTTGAATTACACAGTGGTCTGCATCACTCACTTTCTTTACATTCTTCAGTTCACAAAATGTCCTTCACCAAAACCTGGACTGTTTTTAAACCAGACTACAAAACATAATGCATGGTTACAGTGTGTCTTCCATCTTTTTCACCAGTATTTATCCATCCAGTATTGGGATATGAGATACAAACAAGATATGGGGCATTTGGTGAAGCTCACGTCACAAACCCTGCAGTTAATGTTTATTCAACCAAAACAAGATCGGTTATTTTCAGAAACACTTTTAGGGGGATTCCACTTACTTAAGATGGTCTCTGAAAATCTAAATGTCACATATAATTTACAGAATGAGGTTATTTCATCCTCAGCTGATATAAACAGAATGGTAAATTTTGATTCATTAGTGGTTCCCATTTTTCAAGAATTTCACGGCAACCATTCTCAGAAAATGCGCTCATGGGATTCGCTTTTCTGCATGCCTCCTCAAGCAGTAAATCTCGGCCACAAACCAGGAAATAGGTATGCATGTTTATAAACGTATAATCAATAAATGAATACATCGTGTTTTAAAATAATTTACATGATTACTTTTAATATACCCAGTTCTCCTCCAGTGTGTAGCTTGTTTGTGTGTAACATTTTGTGTGAAAGAATACTCATGTTGCAGTACTTACCTAGTATCTGATGCTGCGTGCTTGCACTTAACCTTTCCTTCTGACAGTGTGATGTGCTATATCGAGATACCTGGGCGTTGTGGGCAGAATTCTTAGTGAAAGAACAGGTTGTGACAGAACTGGTTACACTTTTACATTAGATGCATTAGTAAGTTTTTTATAATGTAAAATGTTTCAGGATAATATTAATAATGTTGGTATTTGTTAAGCGCTTACTATGTGCAGAGCACTGTTCTAAGCACTGGGGTAGATACAGGGTAATCAGGTTGTCCAACGTGAGGCTCACAGTTAATCCCCATTTTACAGATGAGGTAACTGAGGCACAGGGAAGTTAAGTGACTTGCCCACAGTCACACAGCTGACAGGTGGCAGAGCTGGGAGTCGAACCCATGCCCTCTGACTCTGAAGCCCAGGCTCTTTCCACTGAGCCACGCTGCTTCCATAATATTCTTCTGATTATGTTCATCTTCCTTCTAGAATTGGAAAGCGAAACTAATAGTTCACATTTTTTAAAGAAGTATGTGCAGAGGATGTGACTGTGTACATGATTTTTGCCAACGTTTTGTTTGAATATAACTTTTCATATGAAAGTATACACAGCTGTTATGCACACTAATTTTTACTAGCATTTCGAAAAATTATTTAATTTCACTATTCAGAGTGCTCAGCTAGAATAGGGTGACATATTTCTCATTGTTGTTCATTCATTCATTCAATAGTATTTATTGAGCTCTTACTATGTGAAGAACACTGTACTAAGCACTTGGAATGTACAATCAAACTGTAATTCATTACCTTATCTAATTTTACTTGCAGGTTAGCCTTCCTATGGCGATTGTTATATAAACAAGCACTGTGGTATCAAACTCAGATAAGTAGGAAGATTTCCAAGAACCACGTACAATTAACAGAGAAAATAATCTTTGAAGAATCTACCGTTAAATCCCTCTTAGGCCATATTCAGGCTGCCCTACAAGCTACAGGAGAGAGTTTGGACCATACACCGAAACTTAAATCTGTTTCTGGTCAGTATCTTAGAAGGAATTGTAATTCACTGACTTTCATATTAGAAACTTAACGTGGCCCAGAATCTTGCTTTAGTATTTTCGGAGGGACTTTATTCCCTGGACTCTGTTTCAATCTGTAATAAAATCAAGAGACAAGCTATTGATAAGATGACTAACTGTGGTTTTGTTTTTGGTTTTGAGGTGAAGAGCATTTTCTTTTAGGAGCTTATGAAGTGTCAGTGCAGTTTTGGAAGAAAGCTCTTCAGGAAACCAAAGGAATAGGTAAGGGTGGTGCTGAAAAGCTATGAATGTCCGTTCCATATGATCACTCAATCAGTGGCATTTATTGTGTACGTACTATGTGCAGAGCACTGTACTAACCACCTGGGAGAGTACAACAGAGTTAGCAGATACCTTGACTGCACACAATGAGCTTCCAGACTCGAGAACACTAAGCAGTTGGGATGCAATAGTCCGTCTGAGTTACAGGCCTTGGCATCTGTCAAAAACTGCCCCCGATTGACCAGTCCCAGAAATTTCTCAGTGCCTAGAGGTGACGCATTCCAATTATCTTTTGACGTGGGTTCTCAAATGCCTCTACCACTAAAAATCCATTTTAAAATTAAGTCAAAATCATGAATCTAGGAATTTGCCACATGCAAAAAATCGCTTTTCTCTTTTGTGCTTGTTTGTGAATGGTTCTGTCATTTGTCAAGAGGGAAAGAATATGAGTAACAAAGTAACTATCTCCTTTCACTGTGGGCAGGGAATGGGCCTACCACTTTTGTTGTATTCTCTTAAATGATAGTACGGTGTTCTGCCCGTGTTGAGCACTCAATAAATAAATAAAATTGATTAATTTATTGTTAGTGGGAAGTGATTAGGAGGTTGAGGCTCAAATCTAAATGGGAGAACTCTTCCCCGTCAGAAGTCTCAGTTCCTCTTCAGGCTAGGGTGTGTGGAGCGAGGCTAGCAAAGCAGCGTGGCCTTAGTGACAAGAGCACAGGCTTGGGAGTCAGAGGACGTGGGTTCTAATCCCAGCTCCGTCACTTGTCTGCTAAGTGACCTTGGGCAAGTCACGTCACTTCTCTGTGCCTCAGTCACCTCACTTCTGAAATGGGGATTAAAACTGTGAGCCTCCTGTAGGACAGGGACCGAGTCCAACCTGATTACCTTGTGTCTACCCCAAGGCTTAGAACAGTGCCTGGCACATAGTAAGTGCTTAACCAATACCATCATTATTATTATTGCTATTATTATAGGCACAAACTGTAGGTGCAACTCTCACCTTCAGTTCTCAGATCCTGTTACTCCTTCAACAATTTAGAGAGGGAGAAAAGCATAATGTAATAATACAAGATAAAACCTCATTAATTTAGACTTCCTGAGGGCAGTTGCAGGTTTGAATCATTGAAAAGCCCAAGTAGTTATTATTCATTCATTCAATAGTATTTATTGAGCACTTACTATGTGCAGAGCACTGTACTAAGCGCTTGGAATGTACAAATCGGTAACAGAGACAGTCCCTGCCCTTTGACGGGCTTACAGTCTAATCGGGGGAGACAGACAGACAAGAACAATAGCAATAAATAGAATCAAGGGGATGAGCATGTCATTAAAACAATAGCAAATAAATAGAATCAAGGTGATGTACATCTCATTAACAAAATAAATAGGGTAATGAAAATTAGTAATTTATTACTATTTTATTAGTAGTAATTAGTAATAATTATTAGCATTATTATATATTATATTATTAATATATCATTAGTAATAATGATAATATTAAGTGCTTACTGAATGCAGAGCATTCATTCAGTTGTATTTATTGAGCACTTACTGTGTGCAAAGCACTGTACTAAGTGCTTGGGAAAATACAATATAACAGTATACACATTCCCTGCCCACAATGAGCTATGAGCTTAGAGTCTAGACAGGGAAACAGACATTAATATAAATAAGATAACTGTGTTAAGCATTGGGTTAGTTGAGAGATGATTAGATTCTGTCCCTGTGGTACATGGGGCTCCCGCTCTAAGAGGCAGAGCAAGTACCATCCCCAAGTGAGGAAATGGAGACACAGAAAAGTTAAGCAACTTGCATGCTTGCATGAGAAATAGTGTGGCTCAGTGGAAAGAGCCTGGGCTTGGGAGTCAGTGGTCATGGGTTCTAATCCCAGCTCTGCCACTTGTCAGCTGTGTGACTTTGGGCAAGTCACTTAACTTCTCTGGGCCTCAGTTACCTCATCTGTAAAATGGGGATTAAGACTGTGAGCCCCACGTGGGACAACTTGATTATCTTGTATCTCCCTGCCCCCCAGTGCTTAGAACAGTGCTTGGCACATAGTAAGAGCTTAACAAAGGTCATCTTCATTATTATTAGTATTTAGGATACCCAAGAGAAGGTGGCAGAGCCAGGACTAGAAGAACCTTCATCTCCTGATTCCCAATCCCATTCTCATTCCACTAGGTCACAACACCCCCTCTTACGTAGAAGTATATTTTGAAATGTTGTTTTATTAGATTGGTGGGAGTCTTCCTGTTTGTCTGCAGATTTCTATATGTGTGCTTATCTTCTGTTGTTTGCACTCTTCTGCTTTTCTCAGATGGTTTCTTTAAATCTGCCAGAGACAATAGATTATTCCTGAAGTAGTCTATTGAACAATTAATATTATTGAATAAATATGGTATTTGTTACTCTGTGCCAAGCACTGTCCTAAGTGCTGGGGTAGGTACAAGGTAATCAGAGTGGATACATTCCCTGTGCCCCAGTGGGTTCCACAGTCTAAGTAGGAGAGAGACAGCACTGTGGCTCAATGGAAAGAGTCCGGGCTTGGGAGTCAGAGGTCATGGGCTCAAATCCTGGCTCTGCCACTTGTCAGCTGTGTGACTGTGGGCAAGTCACTTAACTTCTCTGTGCCTCAGTTCCCTCATCTGTAAAATGGGGATTGAGACTGTGAGCCTCACGTGGGACAACCTGATTACCCTGTATCTACCCCAGTGCGTAGAACAGTGCTCGGCACGTAGTAAGCGCTTAACAAATACCAATATCATTATTATTATTATTATTTTGTCCCCAGATGAGCAGATTGACACACAAAGAAGTGAAGTGACTTGCCTAAAGTCGCACAGTAGACAAGTGGCATAGCCAGGTTTAGGACTCAACTGCTCTGACCCCCAGGCCCGGGTTCTTTCCATTAGGCCATGCTGCTTTCTTTTTGCCCGCCCTGAATATCTTCAGAAATTGGGTCTTCTATCTTGATCGTATTCTCAGGTTCTTGAGGCAGTGTCCTATCCACTGCGGGCGCTCAGTAAGCACTACAGATTCCATTACTTAGAGCACTGAAGCTATTTTACCCCCACGCAGATCAAGCCCTTCCCTCCTTACATCACAGATGTCTTCCATGGCTGGCAGTAGATGGGGCATGGGAAAGAAGTAGGGAATCAGATTGCCCACTTTTGTATTAGAGGTATTGGAAGTGATGGTTTTGCTGAAATCATTTTGTTAGACTATTAGCCTTTTTTCCTTTCCCGCTGAAGAGTAATTGGGCTTTTAAGTTAATGTCTGGGCCAAACCATCCTTGCAGAGGAGATACCAGTATGGTATGACAGGATTCATCCCACCTTACTTCAGGCGTACGTTCATCTATCCACAGCAGTGACAAGGAGGGTAATTCTGTCCTCCATTTTTCTTGGGAGTCAGAAGTCATGGGTTCTAATCCTGGCTCCGCCGCTTATCAGCTGTGTGGGCAAGTCAGTTAACTTCTCTGTGCCTCAGTTACCTCCTCTGTAAAATGGGGATTAAGACTGTGAACCCCACGTGGGACAATCTGATCACCTTGATTCCCCCCCAGCGCTTAGAACAGTGCTTCGCACATAGTAAGCACTTAACAAATGCTATCATTATTATTATTACCCTTTACTATGCTTGGGCAGGCTAGTGTATTGCTCCTATTTATTCTACTCTTATTTTCCTCTAATTTCCCTCTAATCATCATAATAATAATTTTGGTATTTAAGCACTTACTATGTTCCAAGCACTGTTCTAAGTGCTTTGGTAGATAAAGGGTAATCAGGTTGTCCCATGTGGGGCTCACAGTCTTCATCCCCATTTTACGGAAGAGTTAACTGAGGCACAGAGAAGTTAGTGGCTTGTCCAAGGTCACACAGCAGACAAATTGTGGAACCAAAATTAGAACCCACATCCTCTGACTCCCAAGCCCATGCTCTTTCCACTAAGCCACGCTGCTTCTCTAGACTTTAAACTTTTGGGCAAGGAATGTATCTACCAACACTGTTATATTGTACTCTCCTAAGCACATAGTACCAGTACTTTGTATCCAGGAAGCACTCAATAAATATAATTAATCAATTGATTGATTAATATGTCCTCCCTAAGCTCCTGTGTGCCGCCAGCATTTTAATTTGTGAGTTATAATTCATTTTCAAATATTCTTTTGACTCTTGGATAGAGGATTATCTGTCAAGCATGAGAAATACTGTTTATGTTGCTAGAGATAAAATTCCAGGGGATCATGATAGACAGTTGCTCCTCCTTTAGGAGGCTCCTTAAAAATCTACATATAATCATTCTGCTTTATCTTATCTGTATATTATCTTGAATCTCTTGGGAATCCTCAGTCAAGTATTGGGAATTTTTTTGTTTTGGGTGTGAATTGTGGGATTACCAAATTTTTTCCAGTGAATGATGACATGTGAAAAATTATTTGGCTCTTCACATTTTAAGAGCAAAGTAATATTGACATTATTTTTATGAAATTGTCGTTCTTTTCTATTTAAGGAAGAAGAAGATGCTATCTGCAGACCCGCTATTTACTGGCGATTTTATATTGCCATCTTTATCACTACAATATGAATGATGCTCAAGGACTGTCTGATCAATTAGTAAGTGCAATACTAAGGCGATCCCATCTGATTATAAAAGAAGAGGAAGATTCCTTAGGTATGTGTTTTTGATAGGTTTCTGTCTGTCATTATATGCTTTAAATGCATTTTCCGCCTCCCCTCATTAAACTCTCTTTTCCCTGGCTCGCTCTCTCCCTTCTGCATCATCTCCGCAGTTGGATCTATGACCTTTGGAGATTTGATATTTTGCCTAACCCCACAGCCCTTTTGGACATATCTTTAAATTATGTACTATAAATTACTTATATTAATGTCTGTTCCCCCCTAGGCTGTACACTTGTTATGGGCAGGGAAAGTGTCTGCTAATTCTTTTGTATTCTCCCAAGTGCTTAGTAAAGTGCTCTGCACATAGTAAGCACTCAATAAATACCATTGATTGATTAAAATTCAAATCACTTGCAGTGGCAATTTGATTCCCTGCCACACTGAAAATCAAAAGGACACTAAATTGAAATTATATCTTTCCTACAGAAATATGTAGTCTACAAAATCCCTTCATTTCCCAATGTAACACTTTCTTCAACCCCTTCTTATTTAGTCTGAGGCTTTAGCCGTCAGCACTGAAAATGACTCCCTTCTCTCAACTCTTCCCTGGTGCTGGTTTTCCCCATCCTTCAGCCTAGGGTAGATGCTGGGGTGGTACAGTCTGACCAGGAATCTGTGATGTAGACCCCCACAGATTGTATTATGGTGGGATTCTAGTTAATTGTTTCTATCCCTGTTGTCTTCCAAGAGTCTTGGCAACAGCATTTAATTGGGAGTAGCATCTATCTGGGGTTTTCATTTAAAAAGGATGTTTCTCCTCATGCTTCCGTTGTGTGTATACAGTCTATACCTTCCTGTCTTTCCCATTAGATTGCAAGTTCCTTGAGAACAAAGACCACCCAGTATAGTGCTCTGCACACAGTATTAATTCTAGTGAATGAATGGTAATTTCATTTCCAAGATAATTTGATAAAGTAGCATAAAATTGGTCAGGTAGTTCTTTTGGTTGTTCTTCTAAATTAGTCAAATATATGACTTTTAGTTCCCGAGAATTTGCACTGTGCATTTGGAATGATAGAAGATGTTCATCCTGAGGCCGCAGTAATGGTGATCCAGTCCATGGCAAGATTCATGACAGCATACTTCACTAATCATCCACTCTATGTACTTCCACCACACAATGTGAATATTCTTCCTCCTCTTCACATCAACTCAGGTACTACATGGCAACCAGAATAGTTCATTTTTGTTATCCATAGCTTCTTGCGTATTAGTAATATGTAAAATAAATACTGTCTGATGGTTGAAAATCCTCTGGCTTTGTGGCCTGCGATGTTTTCAAAGCTAGGGGAAGGATAAGAAGGTAATACGTAGTCTGATTCTAATTGACTGGAACATCAGATATTTAAGAGTGATACTGCTTCCTAACATTTATGATATACGTATTTTTTTAATGGTATTTGTTAAGCACTTACTTAGACCAGACACTTTATGAAGCGCTGGGGTAGATACAAGATAATCGGGTTGGACCCAGTCCGTATCCCACATAGGGTTCACAGTCTTAATCCCCCTGTTACAGATGAAGGAACTGAGGCACAGAGAAGTCAATGGACTTGCCCCAGGTCACACGGCAGACAGGTGGCACAGCTGAGATTAGAACTCAGGTCCTCTGACTCAGAGGCCCCTGTTCTTTCCACTAAGCCACACTGCTTCTCTATTTCCATTAACTCTTTCTACATAGCTAATGCATAGTTCTGCTTTTAATACAGAATGGTACGAAATAAGTGGGACCTTTTTTCTCCATAATGGAAGGTTAACCAACACTGTTTTTAAATTGAAAAAACAAATGAAAAAAACAAATTGACTCTTGGCTGTTTACCCTTACTCAAACTGGACTAAGCACTTGGAAGAGTACAGTATAACAGAGTTGGTTTTCACATCCCGATATTAATATGAATGAATAAATTTCAGATATGTACATAAGTGCTGTGGGGCTGAGGATGGGATGGTGGTGTGGTACAAATCCAAGTTCAAGGGTGATGGAGAAAGGAGAGGGAGTAGAGGAAAGGAGGGTTTAGTTAGGGAAGACCTCTTGGAGGAGATGTGACTCTAATAAGGCTTTGAAGGTGGGGAAGAGTGATCATCTTTCAGATGTGAACGAGGAGGGAGTTGTAGGATATCAGTGAGAGGTCAGTGGTGAGATAGATGAGATCATGGTATAGTGAGTAGGTTGGCATTAGAGGAGTGAATTGAGCATGCTGCACTGTAAAAGTCAAAGAGGTAAACCAAAGTGGTCTTTGGAGTTAAATGACTTGACTTTGATTAACATATTTTGGACATATAATCAGGAGGACTGATTCTCTGGAGAAGACACTAATGCTAGGAAAAGTCCAGGGAAAACGTGGAAGAGGCAGACCGGCAGTTAGATGGATAGAGACCGTAAAAGCAGTAACGGAAGAACCATTAGAAAGGTTGTGGATTACGGCAGAGGACGGGATGTTCTGGAGAAAATAGATCCATGGAGTCGCCGTGAATCGGAAACGACTTGACGGCACTTAGTAATAATAATAAAGATAGTAGGGGGCAAGATGATTGAAATCTTTACAGCTATTGGTAAGGAGTTTCTGTTTGATGCGGGGGTAAATGGTCAGTCGCTGGAGGTACTTGAGGTGTGGGGCGAAATGGAGCAGACAGTTTTTTAGAAAAATGATTTGGGCAGCAAATAAGGACTGAAGTGTGGAGAAACAGGAGGCAGGGAGGTCAGCAAGGAGGCTGCTACAGTAATCAAGGTGGGCTAGGATTAGCGCTTGGATTAATATGGTAGTAGTTTGGGTGGAGAGGAGAGGGGAGATTTTAGCAACGTGAAGGTTGAACTACAAAATTTGGTGACATTGAATACATGGGTTGAATGAGAGAGTTGAGTTGAGGATTATGCCAAGGTTACGGGTCTGTGAGGCGGGGAGGATGGTGGTACCGTCTACAGTGATGGGAAAGTCAGGGGAAGCACAGTGGGTGGGAAGACCAGGATTTCTGTTTTGGACATGTTAAGTTTGAGGTGTTTCACAGGATAACCAAGTAGAGATATTCTGAAGGCAGGAGTAAATGCTAGACTGCAGAGAAGGAGAAAAATCAGAGCTGGAGATGTAGATTTGGGAGTCATTCATATAGAAATGGTAGTTAAAACCATGGGAGCAATTGAGTTCACCAAGGGAGTGGGTGTAGATGGAAAGTAGAAGGGGACCGAGAACTGTGATTTGAGATGGTGCAAAATATAGGGAACCACCAGGTAGTTTAACTTGTTCATTTTTCCAGAATGTTTTGTCAGCAAGATAGATGACCTTTCTTCTTGTCAAAGCATTAAGTCACAGTAATTGGTTTAATAATTGAATTATGGAAGCAGCATAGTCTTGTGGATAGAGTCCGGGCCTGGGAGTCAGAAGATTTGGGTTCTAATCCCAGCTCGGCCATTTCCCTGCTGTGTGACCTTGAGTGAGTCACTTACCTTCTCAGTGCTTCAGTTACCTCATCTGTAAAATGGGAATTAAGACTATGAGTCACATGTGGGACGCGGACTAAATCCAACCTGATTATCTTGTAACTACCCCAGCACTTAGTACAGTGCCTGGCACACTGTAAGACCTTAACAAATACCATTTAAAAAAAAATTCCTATTTTTCCTACAGTATTCACAACATACAGAAGTAAGTTCCTGTCTTGTAGGAATTTATAGCCCATTTAAGCAAAACGGACCCAAGTACAGTAAATCCTTTAGTTTTCTTTGAAGATCCTATTTATGCATTGTGGTGTAATCCAGAGGCTATTTTGAGGTAGCATCACTTTCCAGTTTTTTTTTTTTTAGCATACCCAAACTGATTTTAGCTGATTATAGTATATACAATGATATATACACTGTATTCAAGTTTGTCACCTTAACATTTCTGGATTTTCTTCCTTTTTCCTTGTATTTACTGGGTTCCCAGGGCAGTATCCTCGAGTTGTTCCCCTGCAGCACGCCAAGATTTCCAGTGTTGTCAGAGACCAGAACCTTTCCGAAGTGTGGACAGTAGAATACGCTCTTGAGTTACTCTTAATTAGTGGGCTGCTTCCAGAAGCTGTGTGGCTAGTACATACACTTGGTGATTGGAAGATGTCTGTTTCTCTTGGTCTGGCCATCAACCTATTTTGCAAAAATAATAGCAACTTATCAAAGTAAGTAACATTAAAGCTAAACCCAATATTATCACCCCAAGTCTAGGATGGTTTTGCTCTATGGGCCGTCTTTAGCATTTCATATAGATGCTTTCTCAATTTCACAGCAAAGTGTAATTTGTGTTTTTGAAATGTTCTTTTCAATCTGCTGGACGATGGATGATTTCACTCTCTCCCCCACTTTTTGTTTTCCTTACTTGTTATAATTTCAGGTCCAAGAAAAAGAAGCTGAACCTTCCTTTAAATATGACCCCGGAGCAAACTTTTCAGGAAAAACTACAGTGTTTCCTAGGTCAGCCAAACTTCTCAGAGGCATTAAATGAAGTCGGTCCAAAATACAAACAGTTCACAGGTAAGATCATTTTGTGTTAAAATGTCAAGTTGATAGTTGCCTACACTTACTGCTATTTGATAAGAATATTGCTCAGGTAAACACAGTAATACACGTGAAGGTCATGGAAGAAATTGCCAATATAAATTCAAGTTGATCATTTTTAGTATTGATATTTTTGATGGGAGATTCCACCATCAGTATTTTCATTTGAATAAGCTGGAAAATATTAATTTAAATTTAATTAGGAAAACAGTAAGTGCCATCTTGAATTTATAGAACATAAGTGTTTTCTTAAGACACTGTAATATATATACTGTGTAACTTAACCTTACAACCTCTCTGAAGTGTGGGATTGGAATTGGGTATTATTTCGGAAATTTTGACTTTGTTAAGGGATCTAGTCTAGTCTTACGCTGGGAGTCGTTTCCGACCCATCGAGATACCATGGACACATCTCTCCCAGAACGCCCCGTTTTCCATCTGCCATCGTGCTGGTAGTGTAGCCATAGAGTTTTCTTGGTAAAAATCCAGAAGTGGTTTACCATTGCCGCCTTCCGCGGAGTAAACTTGAGTCTCCACCCTCCACTCTCTCCTGTGCTGCTGCTGCCCAGCATGGGTGAGTTTTGACTTGTAGCAGATTGCCTTCCACTCGCTAGCCACTGCCCAAGCTAGGAATAGAGTGGACAGGCCTCTGCTTGACTCTCCCTCCCATAGCCGAGACTGGTAGAGTACTGGAAACTCCCCAGGTGCGACCCTGAGAGGGGGTGTTAAGATTAAAAAACCAGATCTCCCACCTTGTACGTTTTCCATTAAGGATTAATGACCTTCTTAAGTTCAGGTGATTAGAGTCCATTAACAGGGAGTAATTTTGTTTTTATTTTTAATGGTATTTGTTAAGCGTTTACTATGTGCCAGGCACCGTACTAAGTGCTGGGGTAGATACAAGCCAATCAGGTTGGACACAGTCCCACATTGGGGCTCGGTCTTAATCCCCATTTTACAAATGAGGTAACTGAGACACAAAGAATTGAAGTGACTTGCCCAAGGGCACACAGCAGACTTGGGGCAGAACTGGCATTAGAACCCAGGTCCTTCAAACTTCTGGTGCTCTACCCACTAGACGACACTGCTTCTAACCGAGTTTGCGGTTTATATAATATATATAAAATATAAATTTGGGGTATCTGGCCTTTGCGAATAGCTGTTGGGAAGACTCCACCAGCTACCAAGAAAAGTACCTGCTCACTTCTGGCACTAGGGCCTGGCCACAGCACTCTTTCTGATCACTGCTGTAAATTGGTCCTGCAAGGAAGAAATCTATGCTTGAACTACACTATAGGCTTCACCCTGTCCCCCTCCTCTCTTTTGTTTTCTGTGCTCAAGGCTGGATGAGAGAGAGTGTGAGTAAGCCCTGTGCAAACCACTATGACTAGAATTAATTCTTTGTGTAGGTTCTCCAGATCAAGGCTGGCCTGTCATTCCCGACAGGGAATTCTGTCGTCATTATTACCATGCGTTGTAGCCATTGAGATTTTCCAGTAATCAGTCAATTAATCAATCAGCAGTATTTATTGAACACGTAGAGCATTGTCCTAAGCACTTGGGAGAGTTCAATATAACAAAATTGGTATATATGTTCCCTGTCCACAATGAGCTTACCATCTAGAGCAACTGTGTGAGGAGCCTCATGAATGTTTTTCAGCTTCCACAGGGGTATTTAAGGAGACATCAGCATAGATGAGGAATTTTGAATGGGCACTTGGGGATTTATGCCTATCCACAAATGCATTTTGACCCGTCATGCGATTTTTCAAACTTTTAAAAGCGATTAGGTCACCTGTAAAGTGTTGATTTCATTCAGTCAAAGCCACAGACGTAGATTGGTCTAATTCACTTGTATGCCCATCGTCTTATTTGCTAGACCCCATTGAAGAGGAAGATGCAAATGTGCTTTTCGGTTCCGTGCAAGAAATTCTGAAAGCAGCAGTAATGGCCGATGCAGATATCCTTTCGGAAACATTTCAACTCCTCGTAGATTCTGCTAAGGATCTTAGCAAGAGGTTTTGGGGCGTAGTGCCTGTAGGGTTGTATCTCCCCGCACCGCCATTGTATTGTCCACAGCCAGCATTTCTCAGTGAGGTAAGTGTGTCAAGGGAACTTGTCATCCTTACCGCAAATTCACTTAAAACTAGGTTTATCTAAAACATCTTATATTTTAAGACAGATTACCATCACAGTAATATCCACAGGGTACCTACCAACTTGTCTTGTCTTATGTTGTCTAGTCATTCTGACCCATCTCTCCCAGAATGCCCCACCTCCGTATGCGATCGTTCTGGTAGTGGATCTACAGAGTTTTCTTGGTAAAAAATCCAGAAGCGGTTTACCGCAGCCACCTTCCTCATAGTAAACTTGAGTCTCTGCCCTCGACTCTCTCTCGTGCCACTGCTGCTCAGCACGGGTGAGTTTTGACTCCTAGCAGATTGCTTTCCGCTCGCTAGCCACTGCCCAAGCTAGGTAATGGAATGGGTAGGCCTCTCCTCGACTCCCTCCCGTAGCCGAGACTGGTAGAATACTAGAAACTCTCCAGGTTCGACCCTGAGAGGGGCCTGTTACTATTGCTACTACTACTAATAATACTAATAATAATTCTGGTATTTGTAAGCACTTACTATGTGTTAGGCACTGTAATGAGCGCTAGGGTAGATCCAAGATAATTAGGTGAACACAGTCCCTGTCCCACGTAGGGCTCACAGTTTAATCCCCATTTCACTGATGGGGTACAAGGCACTGAGAAGTAAAGTGACTTGCCCCAGGTCACACAGCAGACAAGTGGCAGAGGTGGGATTAGAACCCAGGTCCTCTGACTCCCAGCCCCATAGTCTTTCCAGTAGGTCACTACTTGTCACCTGAGGGCAAAGCACGGCACTAAACATTTGGGATTGTGCAGCACTAAACATTTGGGATTGTGCAGCAAAGACAAGACACGTGGTAATTGCTGCCTAGGAGCTTACAACCTAATGGCGCAGACAGGCCAATGAAAGTTATTTTACAAATATGGAGAGCAAGGGGAAGAAGGAAGAGGTAACAGGAAGCAGTACCCCTATATCAGAATCTGGGAAATATCTGTATCTGGAGAAATCTTTCCTCTGAAGTGTAGTGGATTCTGGAAGATGGGTTTCCAAGCTGGCAATTACTCATTTCAGGACTTTTCATTCATTCATTCAATAGTATTTATTGAGCGCTTACTATGTGCAGAGCACTGTACTAAGCGCTTGGGATGAACAAGTCAGCAACAGATAGAGACGGTCCCTGCCGTTTGACGGGCTTACGGTCTAATCGGGGGAGACGGACAGACGAGAACAATGGCAATAAATAGAGTCAAGGGGAAGAACATCTCATAAAAACAATGGCAACTAAATAGAATCAACGCGATGTACAATTCATTAACAAAATAAATAGGGTAACGAAAAATATATACAGTTGAGCGGACGAGTACAGTGCTTTGGGGATGGGAAGGGAGAGGGGGAGGAGCAGAGGGAAAAGGGGAAAAAGAGGGTTCAGCTGCGGAGAGGTAAAGGGGGGATGGCAGAGGGAGTAGAGGGAGAAGAGGAGCTCAGTCTGGGAACGCCTCTTGGAGGAGGTGAGTTTTAAGTAGGGTTTTGAAGAGGGAAAGAGAATCAGTTTGGCAGAGGTGAGGAGGGAGGGCGTTCCGGGACCGCGGGAGGACGTGACCTAGGGGTCGACGGCGGGATAGGCGAGACCGAGGGACGGTGAGGAGGTGGGCGGCAGAGGAGCGGAGCGTGCGGGGTGGGTGGTAGAAAGAGAGAAGGGAGGAGAGGTAGGAAGGGGCAAGGTGATGGAGAGCCTCGAAGCCTAGAGTGAGGAGTTTTTGTTTGGAGCGGAGGTCGATAGGCAACCACTGGAGTTGTTTAAGAAGGGGAGTGACATGCCCAGATCGTTTCTGCGGGAAGATGAGCCGGGCAGCGGAGTGAAGAATAGACCGGAGCGGGGCGAGAGAGGAGGAAGGGAGGTCAGAGAGAAGGCTGACACAGTAGTCTAGCCGGGATATAACGAGAGCCCGTAACAGTAAGGTAGCCGTCTGGGTGGAGAGGAAAGGGCGGATCTTGGCAATATCGTAGAGGTGAAACCGGCAGGTCTCGGTAACGGATAGGATGTGTGGGGTGAACGAGAGAGACGAGTCAAGGATGACACCGAGATCGCGGGCCTGAGAGACGGGAAGGATGGTCGTGCCATCGACGGTGATAGA
Source organism: Ornithorhynchus anatinus (assembly GCF_004115215.2). NCBI lineage: Eukaryota > Metazoa > Chordata > Mammalia > Monotremata > Ornithorhynchidae > Ornithorhynchus > Ornithorhynchus anatinus. The sequence continues at coordinate 93,737,055 of NC_041730.1, forward strand.
GAAGTCTGGGCGAGGACCGGGTTTGGGAGGGAAGATGAGGAGCTCAGTCTTGCTCATGTTGAGTTTTAGGTGGCGGGTCGACATCCAGGTGGAGACGTCCACATCCAGGTGGAGACGTCCAATCTCGAAATCTGTTCAGAATTGCTCTGCAAAGAAAAGTCCTCTACCACTATCATCAGCGTGTGCCGTGACAATGATGAACTGGTTGTTATATTTTTAAAACTAGTTTGTTTTTATTTTATTTTTTAACAAGTCGTGGTCCCTCTCCCTTTCCCTCCCCCTCCCCTCAGCATCGTGCTCATTTGTATATATTTTTATTACCCTATTTATTTTGTTAATGAGGTGTACATCCCCTTGATTCTATTTATCGTGATTATGTTGTCTTGTTTTTGTCCATCTGTCTCCACCGATTAGACTGTGAGCCCGGCATCGGGCAGGGATGGTCTCTATCTGTTGTCCAATTGTATATTCCAAGTGCTTAGTACAGTGCTGTGCACATAGTAAGCGCTAAATAAATACTACTGAATGAATGAATGGTTTCCCTACTGTCTTTTTGTCTTGTCTGCTCCGGTTTCAGTTTTTGAGTTCAACAATTAAGAACTGCGTTATGATTGCATGAAATTACCTTCAGATTGCATAGTTCTTTAATAGGCATTTGATACTAGGGAGAGAGCATCATCATGATCCTCATCAATGGCATTTATTGAGTGCTTACTATATTTTTATGGTATTCGTAAAGTGCTTACTACGTGCCAAGCCCTGTTCTAAGCGCTGGGGTAGATATAAGGTAATCAGGGTATCCCATGTGGGGCTCACAGTCTTAATTCCCATTTTACAGATGAAGGAACTGAGGCACAGAGAAGTGAAGTGACTTGCCCACATGGGGCTTCACAATCTTAACCCTCATTTTGCAGATGAAGTAACTGAAGAACAGAGCAGTAAAGCGACTTGCCTAAGTTCACACAGCAGTCAGGTGGCAGAGTCAGGATTGGAATCCAGGTCTTTCTGACTCCCAGGCCCGTGCTCTAACCATTATGCCACTCTGCTTCTATGTACAGAGCTCTGTACTAAATGCTTGGGAGAGTACAGTATAACAGAGTTGGTAGACAGGTTCTGCCCACAAGGAGCTTATAGTCTGGAGGGGGACAGACATTAATATATATGCACAATTTATAATACATAATTTATAGATGCATAAGTCCTGTGGGTTTACATTATATAATAATGATTGTATTTAAGCACTTACTATGTGCCAAGCACTGTTCTAAGAGTTAGTGTAGATACAAGGTTGTCCCATGTGGGGCTCACAGTCTTCATCCCCATTTTACAGATGACGTAACTGAGGCACAGAAAAGAGACGTGACACCCCAAATCACAAGCAAACAAGTGGCAGAGCCTGGATTAGAACCCATGACCTCTGACTCCCAAGACCGTGCTCTGTAACCCGCCTGTTGTACAAGTGTTTATTTGACTGGCTGTATTGACTTAATGTTGACATGATTGACTTTTTTATTTTCAAATTTCATATTCCCTCATTTTACTTTGCTTTACTCAGGAAGATGATAATGATCCACCTTTAAAAATTGAGAGAGATTATCGCCAGAAGGTGTCTGGTCTTCTTCAGAGAATTCTTCTGCTGTTTCGGGCAGCTCGTTGCTCCTTTCCTGCAGCTCAGTGGTATATCTTGAAATTGAAATGGGCAAGAAAAGTCATGCAAAAGGTAAAGGTTTTTCAGTGGAAATTTGGGTCTTTTTCAAAGTCACATAGAAGACACCCATTATTCTGGACTTGTCCCCTTCATTTGAGACTTGTTTTGAAGATCTTTCTCCACAGCGTATGCATCAGTTGTGGGAAATAGCATACTATATATATATTAGTCTCTTTTTCTCATTCCTCCTGGTAAATCTCATTGACCCGACATGGCATGCATATGACATGGCATGTGTATGCAATCAGTTAATAAATGGTATCTATTGAGTGCTTGTTTTGTGCAAAGCACCAAACTCAATGCCTAGGAAAGTACATTACAGTGGAGATGGTTGACATGATCCTTGCCCACAAGGAATTTAAATTCTACAGGGGGAGACAGATATTACAATAGAGTATGAATAGGGGCGAATATAGGAAAATGCAGTACGTAATGGGTTCTTTCTTGTTAGCAGGAAACATTTGCTTTCAGAGCTTCATTTTTGACAGTATTTATTAAGCAGCTCTGCCTGTAGGGCTTGGAATCGTTTTCATTCGTTCAGTCATTCAGTCATATTTATTGTATGCTTACTGTGTGCAGAACACTGTACTAAGCGCTTCAGAGGGTACAGTACAACAATCCTTGCCCACCTTGAGATTTTGAATTTAGGATATGTACAGAAGAATAATAAGGCATAGAGAATCAGTGTGGCCTAGTTGATACAGCACAGGCCTGGGAGCCCAAAAGACCTTAGTTCTAATCCTAGCTCCACCCCTTGTCTTCTGTGTGACCTTGGGCAAGTCACTTAAGTTCTCCTTTCCTCAGTTACCTCATCTGTAAAATGGGGATCAGAACTATGTCCAAACTGATATTGGCTTGTATCCGCCCCAGCGATTAATACAGTGCCTGGAACATAGTAGTGCTTAATAACGTACCACCCAAAAAAGTTTTTCTCTGCGACGACAAAAAATATGAGTACGGAATTAGGTGAACAATCAAAGTTGAGTGTCTTAAGATGAAGCATATAGGTGCCAAGGGTCATCCTAGAATGCCTTCTATCCCATGTGTGGAAGCTGGTGAGTTGAGCAAAGCAGCAGAGAGCCTGGGGGGCAGTGATGAATAGGAGAAGAGCAGCTGGGGCTCCCTGAGTGTTGGCATCTGCAACGTGGGTTAATTGTGTTGTCTCCTTGAAGCGAACATCTTCACTAGGCCCTCACTGGCCCCCGTGGAAACTTCTTTGCTAACCCATTTGCCTGTTGTTTTTTCTACTTTTCAGATTAGACTGAAAGCTTCACTTCCTCTACTGAATCCTCTTCCTCAGTCTTTGCTTAATTACTCCAAAGTTGGCTTGGCTTTCTTTAAACCTGGAGCAGCTGGAGATCACTCATGTGATGAGGTTTCCAGTAAAACAATAGGTTTGTGGGACTAGAAACAGTAATTTGTGGAATAAAATGAGGGCAAAAGATGCAGCGAAGGCAGATTTCTTTTGGTGTCAGGAACCTTTAATTTTGTTTTACCTATCTAGGTATGACTCTTTTTTTGAGATAAGGATCTTTATTTTGAAAACTAACTCTGTGTTACACCTTGAATTTCGTTTTATATTTGGTTGTTTGTACTACCTGATTATTCAAGAAGATGATTTAGTGTTATTTTCAAGTATTTAAAAATGAAATAATTGTAGTTGGTACTTATGAGGGGCTTAATGTGTGTTTGGCATCTTTGCCAAAGAGATATAAATTATGACTGATGCCCTAAAAAGTTTTCTGTCTTATAGAATATAATTACTTATCAAACACATTTGCCCAATTAGCAAATACTTCAAACGTGATTTATACTTCATTAACAGAAAAGATTTAAATTTATGAAGGTCTTGTAGTCATTCAGTATGTCTCTCTCTCTCTTTATATATATGTATACATATATACACACACAGCATTATAAATTTGGGTATATAATCATATATCTCCATATAGGTGGGTGCATATGTCTGCCCTTTGTATTTAAAAATATTACTGATAGTAATGTGTGTGACTGCACATATTTAAGATCATTTTTTGGCATGCAACATCATGAAGAACTCTGTCTCCTGATCTGGAATGTGACACATCCATAAGATTAGATGATTAACTGTTCAGTAAATACTGATTTTCACGACTAAATGAGTGCATATCATGTTAAGCAGCTCCATTTTTTGCTTAAGATGTATTCTTATGGAGTTTGGAAGGGCAAACCTTTTTCCTTTTTTTCATTTAGTAGTTGCAAAACCAGCATTTTTAGCTATTTTGTGGACCAGCCTATTCCAGATTTTGAAAATCTATATAGGATGCCTTGTTAGCAACATTTAAAAATAAAGAATCGACTGGTCATCAGACTGGTTAAAACTGCTTACTTAGCCGTCTTCCTGTAACGTGGCTCAGTGGAAAGAGCACGGGCTGGGGAGTCAGAGGTCATGGGTTCAAATCCCGGCTCTGCCGCTTGTCGGCTGTGTGACTTTGGGCCAGTCACTTCACTTCTCTCAATTGTAAAATGGGGATGAAACCTGTGAGCCCCCTGGGGGACAACCTGATCACCTTGTATGCTCCCCAGTGCTTAGAACAGTGATTTGCACATAGTAAGCGCTTAACAAATGCCATCATCATATCCCAACTATTTGCGGAGTAAGGAGTAGAATCCAATCCAGAAATAACAGGGCTGTCAAGCCGGCAATGTCTTTCTTAGTTTATCGTTTTATATCGGAAGAATAGGGATTTTAGGGATTTTTCTTTCTTCCATTGAGGACAAAGTTCCACGAGGTGGAGGAAGTTAGATTTCTATCCCATCAACTTGGTTTTTCCCACAGGTAGCAATTCTCAGGCCCCCTTCAGGAACTAGAGGAAAGAGCATGGTTGACCTAAACATTATTGTTATTACTATACTTCTTAGACCTTACTATATGCTAAGCTCTCTACTAAGCTCCGGGGTAGAAACAAGATATCAGAAGGCACCCAGCTTTTGCCCCATAAGGGGCTCCCAGTCTAACTAGGAGAGAGTAGGATTCAAGAGCCCGGGCTTGGAAGTCAGAGGCTGTGGGTTCTAATCCTGGCTCTGCCAATTGTCTGCTCTATGACCTTGGGCAAGTCACTTAACTTCACTGTGCCTCAGTTCCCTCATCTGTAAAATGGGGATTGAAACTTTGAGCCCTACAAGGGACAACCTGATTACCTTGTATCTTCCTTAGTGCTTGGCACATAGCAGATGCTTAGCAAATACCATTATTATTATTATTAATTTCCATTTTTACAGATGAGAAAACAGAGGCATAGAGAAGTTAAGCGACTTTCCCAAAGTCACAAAGACAAGGTGGGGAACTGGAATTAGTATCCAGGTCCTTTGACTCCCAGCTCTATGCTCTTTTCACTAGATCACTCGAATGAGTAGGGGAGAATACCCTGTGCTTTGAGCTCTAAAAGACTACTTGATAATGAAGTTATGGTGTGAGGGTGAACTGCCCCAAGGAAAGCAGTGTATTGGTTGAAAACTGAGGAAGGTTATTGATCTTAGGGGTTGGAGATCAATTAATCCAGCAATGGTATTTATTCAGTTGTATTTATTGAGTGCTTCCTGTGTGCAAAGCACTGTATTAGGCACTTGGGAGAGTACAGTATAACAACACTTTCCTGCCCACAACGAGCCCGCAGTCTAGAGGGGGAGAGCAAGTAAGAGTGGCACAGAAGGGAGTGGGAGAAGAGGAGAGGAAGGCTTAGTCAGGGAAGGCTTCTTGGAGAAGATGGGCCTTCAATAAGGTTTTGAAATAGAGAGAGTACTTGTCTGTCTGACAGGAGGAGGGAGGTCATTCCAGGTCAGAGGCAGGATGTGGGCGAGAGGTCAGCAGCAAGGTAGATGAGATTGAGGTGCATTGATTGAATGCTTACTGTGCAGAGCACTGTACTAAGCATTTGGGAGAGTTCAGTACATTTGTGTTAGTAGATATGTCCCCAACTATCAAGGAACATTAAAATAATGGAGTTCTTTCCTACAAAGCTTTGGCAGTCTAGATTTTAGTGATAGCAATAAACTGCCTCTACCAGTGGCTTTTTCCTTTCAGTCCTGCCAATATTTCTTGCACTGACGGACGAAGGAAATTGAAGGTGGGAAGGGGTCATTTCAGGGATGAAGAGGTACGAGGAAGAGCTCCTTGAAGGCACAGGGATCATGTCTACCAACTCTATTATTGTGTACAACTCTCTTATTGTGTACTATTGAAGCAGCGTGGCTCAGTTGAAAGTGCAGAGGCTGGGAAGTCAGAGGTCATGGGTTCATATCCCGGCTCTGCCTCTTGTCAGCTGTGTGACTTCGGGCAGGTCACTTAACTTGTCTGGGCCTCAGTTCCCTCAACTGTAAAAATGGGGATTAAGACTGTGAGTCCTGCGTGGGACAACCTGATCACCTTGTATCCTCCCCAGCGCTTAGAACGGTGTTTTGCACATAGTAAGAGCTTAACAAATGCCATCATCATTATTATTATTACTCTTCCAAGGGCTTAGTACAGTTCCCTGCCCACAGTAAGCACTTCATAAATAACATGGATGAAAAGGCCGACTGATTCTGATCTCTGAAGGCCTCATTTCTCCTTGTGCTATACCTTTCCAGACTGTTGCTGGGTGAGAAATTCCTTTTGCTCTATCCTTGAGGAAATGAGGCCTCAAGGGAGAAAAGTAGTGCACTTCAACCCCTGTCCATCATGGCTGCCCCAGAAGTCTAGTTAGTAGAAGATGGTGTGCCTATCTTCCCTTTCTTCACCCTGGCCTGTACCAGGTCCTAGAGTACTGTGGGAGAATAAGAGGTTATTTATTCATTAATTCATTTGATAGTATTTATTGAGCACTTACTATGTGCAGAGCACTGTACTAAGTGCTTGGAATGTACAATTTGGCAACAGATAGAGACAATCCATGCCCAGTGACGGGCTCACAGTCTAAACGGGGGAGACAGACAGCAAAGCAAAACAGAACAAGACAAAAACAAGACATCATCAAGATAAATAGAATCGAGGAGATATACACCTTAAAAAAATAAATAGGGTAATAATATATACAAATGAGCACAGTGCTGAAGGAAGGGGAAGGGGGAAGAGCAGAGGAGGGGAGGAAGTGCAGAGGGAAAGGGGGGCTCAATCTGGGAAGGCCTCCTGGAGGAGGTGAGCTCTCCACTAAATGTTTCCTCTGTGACATCTAGCCTTCATACTCAATGGTGCTTATAGGCAGTTGGGTAATTAAGAGCCAGGTAAAGATGTGATGGAAGGTACTTATGGTATTTGTTAAGCGCTTAGTATGTGCAGAGCACTGTTCTAAGCACTGGGGGAGATACAGGGTAATCAGGTTGTCCCACGTGAGGCTCACAGTTAATCCCCATTTTACAGATGAGGGAACTGAGGCACAGAGAAGTTAAGTGACTTGCCCACAGTCACACAGCTGACCAGTGGCAGATCCAGGATTCAAACTCATGACCTCTGACTCCCAAGCCCGGGTTCTTTCCACTAAGCCATGCTGCTTCTCTGGAATTCTCTGGAATTCTCTATGAGTCCATTCATAATGAATTTGAGGAATTTTTTCAAGGAAGCACTTTTTAAAATTGTTAGAATAACATAATAGACCACAAATATTTGTATTATGGTTGTAGTTCCACTTGAAATGTACTTATGTATCAATATGTGTATTTTCATAATATAACTTCATATATATTTTATACCTGTAAATTGTAAGCTTCCTGTGGGTAGGGTCGGTGTCTTCTAACTCTTAGTACAGTGCTCTGAAAGCACAGTAAGCGCTATATAAGTACCATTGATTGACTGATGTAGTTTAGGTAGGTTTGACATACATCATTCAAATAATGATTTCTGATTTAGGTTGCTTCAGAGAACTCTGTGCTCTGTGTTGGATGCTGCATGTCCGTGACAAATTGTCATACAGTTGTAGACGGTTCCAGGCTGCAAGAGAAAATGTAGAAAAGAAAAAGGTACTCTTACAGTAATGTGATGGCATTTGGATTTTGAAGAGATTGTCATGTGCATCTGTGAAATTACAGTTAAATTTCTGGTTATTAAAAAAGATTAAATAGGGGCAAAATTATTCTTGGAATTCTTCTGACCTGTCCATTTATACTGGTAGGAAAACCATATCCATCTTTCCTTAGGACTGCGAGGTGGACTTCGATGCTTGCATGATTGAGCACTGTCTCAATGCTGTGGAATGGGCATATAGGCTACTGCCTTTTTCTAGATTTATGAATATTGAAGAACTTGTTCAGGATATAATTTTGAGCCTTATTGCAGAACTACCACCTATCAGAAAGGTAAAATGCTAAATCACTGCAATGAAAATTGCTGAAATGTCAAAAGACTTAGCTTTCTTATAATGAAGAATTATTTCTCATAAATGTTTTGAAATGACTTTTGAAATGATTTTGTTTTTGTGTAGGTAGCTGAAATTTTGGTGAAAGCATTTCCCAATCCTGAAGACATAAGGGTTCCTTTAAGGGATAAGTATAATTCTCTTCAGCAACGACTCAGACACTGTACTGTGAAAGGTAAGATTATTATTTTTATCTATAAAGCTAGAGTGTGGGATTTTAGGGTTTTACTCCTATTTCTACCTCCTGAATCTTTTTAAAAACTCAACTGTTTTAAGTTTTGAGGACTAAGCTTGACTTACCTAATATTTTTATTACCAGAATTAATTTTAGATTTGCTTTATTTCCTCCCTCAGTTTGACTTCCCCATTGATAGTTGAGGGAACTGCCCCGTGGACATCTGTCCTAGCGATTTTGCGCAACAGATTCTGCCCCTGTCAGAAACATCATTTAGTTTAGTTTTTAAAAGTGCTTTATTTAAAGTGGTTATTCGTGTTTGTGATTTGAAAATAGAATCATAAAGGTGAAAGGGAGCTACAGAATATAGGCTGTTCCTGCCTCCTTCCTGAGACAGAGGCAGATCGACATTAAGGATAGATCGCTTTCAACCTTATTTTTGAAGATTTCCAGGCACAGAGATTTCACAAACTCTTTTAGTAGTCTGTTTTGGTGTTCGATTAACAATTAGAAGCCAATCTTTTATAACCAAATTTTTATAATCGAAAATAGATGCCCATTTGCTTCTGTTCTGACTTTAGGGAGAGAGAGAGAGATTGCTGCCCTTTTTTTTATTAATAATAATAATGGTATTTGTTAAGTGCTACGTGCTAGGAACTGTACTAAGTGCTAGGGTGGATACAGGCAAATTGGTTTGGGCAGTCCCAGTCCCACATGGGGCTGTCAGTCTTAATACCCCTTATACAGATGAGGGAACTGAGGCCCAGAGGAGGGAATCGACTCGCCCAAGGTCACAGAGCAGGCAAGCAGCAGAGCCGGGACTAAAACCCATGACCTTCTAACTCCCAGGCCCCTGCTCTATCCACTGCTGCATGCTACTCTTTTGGAGACCATTTCAAAATTACTATGGTCTTTTCTTTGATAAACAAACTTTGCTTTTAAGCTTTTGTCATCCTTGGCCTGTGACTTGCTTTAGCAGGGAGGGCTAGGTACACTTCTCTAGGGAATTGTCCTAACCCCCTCTCTAACACTTCTCTAACCCCCATCCAGAAATGTTGGACAGAGATTACTCTGGCAGTTTTCAGAGGACATGTCCATTCTCAAACAAGAAATGAGGATAGTACACTGTTTTTGCTACTTGTTTGGGATAGGTTGCTATTAGGGAATTATTAATAATAATAATAAGAAGAAGAAGAAAAAGAATTAAGCGCTTACGTGCCAGACACTGTACTAAATACTGGAATGGATGCAAGCAAATTGAGTTGGACACAGTCTCTGTCTCATTTGGGGCTCCCAGTCTCAATCCCCATTTTACAGATGAGGAACTGAGGCCCAGAGAAGTTAAAGTGACTTGCCCAAGGTCACACAGCAGATGAGTGGCAGAGCCCAGATTAGAACCCATGACCTTCTGACCCCAAGGCCCATGCTGTATTCTCTATGCCACGCTGCTTAGAGAACATTCTTCCAACACCATGCGTATATGTGGGTGGAATGTGATGCAGTGTCTGAAAAAATGGTTGTGGGTAGCACCAGGCGAGGCATGAGCACTATAGCATGAGTTTACCATGATTTGGGGTAGGTCAGGATCGGCCTTGCCATTGGCTTTAAAGCACTCGGTCAGTCCTCCTACTTTACCTCGCTGCTGTCCTCCTACAATCCAGCCTGCACACTCTGCTCCTGTGGTGCTAACCTTCTGAGTCTCCTCCATCTTGTCTATCTCGTCGCCGACCACTTGCCCACATCCTGCCTCTAGCCTGGATCATCCTCCCTCCTCATATCTGACAGACAATGACTCTATCCTGCTTCAAAGCTTTATTGAAGGCACAACTCCTCCAAGAGGCCTTCCTTGACTAAGCCCTCACTTCCTCTTTTCCCACTCCCTTCTTCAGCACCCTGACTCGCTCCCTCCTTTTACCGCCCCATCCCAGCCCCACAGCACTTGCGTAAATAATCTGTAATTTATTGATATTAATGTCTTTCTCCCCCTGTAGGCTAAAAGCTTGTTGTGGACATGGAATGTGTCTGTTATATTATGTTCATTCATTCATTCAATCGTATTTATTGAGCACTTACTGTGTGCTTAGTACAGTACTCTGCACACAACACTCAATAAACGCGATCGATTTATCAGGAATGTAAACCCCCGGCTCATGGGAGAACTGAGTGTATAATAAAACAAGCTAGATGCAAGCTATTCAGTCCCACATGGGGCTCACAGTCTTAAACCCCGTTTTACAGATGAGGTAACTGAGGCACAGTGAAGTGACTTGCCCAAGGTCACACAGCAGACAAGCAGAGCTTGGATTAGAACCCAGGTCCTTCTAACTCCCAGGGTAGATAATGCTCTCTCCACGAGATCATGATGCTTCTCAGTTCACTTCAGTCACTTGGTGGTAGAAAAAAAACAAACCTTTGCAAGTCTCCTGGTTACACTTATTTTTTATAGGTTCCATTTTTCCTTTTTTCATGAAAGAATGAGAAAAATGATTAAACACTCTCCAGCTCCTTAACATTTCTATTTAAATACATCAAACAAAAATGGATGCATTTAATAACAAGGGCCTCGCCAGTGGGCAGGGGCTGAATATTTTGCTTTGGGTATGTTCTTTCTTAATAATAATAATTATTAAGATACTTATTAAGCACTTACAATGTGCCAATCACAGTTCTAAGTGCTGGGGTAGATACAAGTTAATTAGGTTGGACAGTCCTTGTCCCACACAGGACTCACACTCTTAATCCCCATTTTACAATTGATGTAACTGAGGCCCAATGAAGTGACTTGCCCAAGGTCACACAGCAGACATGTGGTGGAGCCGGGGTTAAAACGTATGACCTTCTGACTCTCAAGCCTATGCTCTTTCCACTAAGTCACACTGCTTAGTACAGTGCTCTGCATGCAGTAGGCACTCATTGTCAGATTGGAAGGATTGCTTCCCGATCCTAACAAGGCCTAGTTGGTGGAAATCATTTGATTTTTGGGTTGGGCCAAGGGGCCTAATCAAGGCATTCCCCACATGTTCTTGCTATTTCAATCACTGGAAACAGGTGCATTCCATACACTCCCGATCATTTAATTTAGAAAATCCTGTTTCTTTTTTATCTTTCTAGGTCCCCAGACAGAGGAAATGATGTCCGTTGTCCTACATAATATCCAAAAAGTGAGATTGAAAGCTCTAAGGCGTGTGAGAAGAAACATAGGCCCCTTTGAAATGAATATCTGGGAGCCAGATGAAGACGAGCATCCCAATGATGAGGCCCAGGTCTGGGATAAATATTCACTGGAGGCCAGTTTGAGTAGAAGCACGCTCACAGAATTAGGAAGTTCCATGACTCAAAGTGATGCTGATCTAGCAGAGATGCTTTCGGAACCTCTAATGACCGAAGGACCAAGACAGCAGCTTCATTCAGATCAAAGGTACGGCTGATCTCATTTAAGCTGTTATCCGAAAAGCTGCTCTAAATTGGTAGAGTAATATTTTGTATTTCCGTTTTCAAAAATTGCATTCTCAGTTTGATTTTTTGCTCACCATGTTCATGTGAGATAGATGCAGGGAATATGTTATCTCCAGTTGACAAGTTGGGAATCAGGTACACTTATTCAAAACCCACCTTTTAAGTGTAGAACTAGGATTAGAAATCAGTTTTCCTGTTGTACGTATATGCTTTTCCATTTCATTCAATAGTATTTATTGAGCGCTTACTATGTGCAGAGCACTGTACTAAGCGCTTGGGATGAACAAGTCGGCAACAGATAGAGACAGTCCCTGCCGTTTGACGGGCTTACAGTCTAATCGGGGGAGACAGACAGACAAGAACAATGGCACTAAACAGCGTCAAGGGGAAGAACATCTCGTAAAAACAATGGCAACTAAATAGAATCGAGGCGATGTACAATTCATTAACAAAATAAATAGGGTAACGAAAATATATACAGTTGAGCGGACGAGTACAGTGCTGTGGGGATGGGAAGGGAGAGGTGGAGGAGCAGAGGGAAAAGGGGAAAATGAGGCTTTAGCTGCGGAGAGGTAAAGGGGGGATGGCAGAGGGAGTAGAGGGGGAAGAGGAGCTCAGTCTGGGAACGCCTCTTGGAGGAGGTGATTTTTAAGTAAGGTTTTGAAGAGGGAAAGAGAATCAGTTTGGCGGAGGTGAGGAGGGAGGGCGTTCCAGGACCGCGGGAGGACGTGACCCAGGGGTCGACGGCGGGATAGGCGAGACCGAGGGACGGCAAGGAGGTGGGTGGCAGAGGAGCGGAGCGTGTGGGGTGGGCGGTAGAAAGAGAGAAGGGAGGAGAGGTAGGAAGGGGCAAGGTGATGGAGAGCCTCGAAGCCTAGAGTGAGGAGTTTTTGTTTGGAGCGGAGGTCGATAGGCAACCACTGGAGTTGTTTAAGAAGGGGAGTGACATGCCCAGATCGTTTCTGTAGGAAGATGAGCCGGGCAGCGGAGTGAAGAATAGACCGGAGCGGGGCGAGAGAGGAGGAAGGGAGGTCAGAGTTAAGACCAACTGAATAATAATAATAATAGTACTTGTTAAGCACTATGTGCCAAGCACTCTTCTAAGCACTGGGGTAGCTGCAAATTAATCAGGTTGGACACAGTCCCTGTCCCACATTGGGCTCACACTCTTAATCCCCATGTATTACAGTTGAGGTAACTGAGGTTCAGGGAAGTGAAGTGACTTGTCCAAGGTCACACAGCAGGCATTTGGCAGAGCTGGGATTAGAAACCAGGTTCTTCTGACGCCCAGACCTATAGTCTATCCACTAAGCTACGCTGCTTTTCCAGAAAAGAGTATGGATAGGTATTTGACCCTCATGGAGCTGTGCATGCATGATGCATCACCCAGATGTGGAAGTCTCTGTGTGCCAGCTGGGCTATGAGTCAAAAATCCCCAGGAAAATGTACATAGACGTAAGGCGACGGGGATGTGTAGACCATCCCTCCTCCAAAATAGGTTCAGGCTAACTCAGTTTTGACAGGGTCAGAGCCATTCGCCTGTGGGCCTTGGGACTTTTAGATTTTTGTGAGGCTCCTGTGTGGCATATGAAACCAATACATCATGCTGCTACACATAATATCGATTCATTTGTATCTGCCCAAGCACTTAGAATGTGCTTGGAACATAATAAGCACTTAGCATTCATTCATTCAGTCGTATTTATTGAGCACTCTACTAAAGTACAGTTCGGTAACAGATAGAGAACATCCCTACCCAACAGTCTAGAAGGGGGAGACAAACAAATAGTCATTAATAGCATCAAAATAGGTAAATAGAATTATAGATATATGCACATCATTAATAAACTAAATAGAATAATAAATATGTACAAATATGCACAAGTGCTGTGGGGCGGGGAAGGGGGTAGAGTGGGGGAGGGAGTAGGGGCAATGGGGAGGGGAGGAGAAGCAGAGGAAAACTCAGTTTTGACAGGATCAGAGCCATTTTCCTGAAGGCCTTGGGGCTTTTAGATTTCTGTGAGGCTCCTGCGTGGCATGTGAAATGAATACATCATGCTGCTACACATAATATCGATTAATTTGTATCTACTCCAGCACTTAGAGTGGTGCTTGGAACATAGTAAGCGCTTAACAAGTACCACAGTTATTGATATAATGTGATGATACTGCAGAGGACATGACTGGATTGTAGTGCACTCCTTCCTCCTCTTCCCTCTTCACTTTTCCTGCCCCTCTAGCTCCCAGAGCAGAAAGGTGGTGATGGAGAAGCTCTTGGATGCGAAGGGCAAAATGGTCCTCTTCTACATCGTGCTGAGGCTGCGCTGCTAATCCCATGGGTGGAAGGGGTGGGAAAAGCATAGGAGCCGGAAACTCTGTTTCCTAGATGTGGTTTTCTCAGAGAAAGGTGGGGGGTCCCCCAACACCTTATCATCTTGTATTTTATCCCTGACTTTGGGATAAAGAATCAGAAGTCTCAGAGGTTCTGCAGCCTGCTGGATCAGTGGGTTGGACTCTAGGTTCCCCTGAATCAACTGGAATCACCAGGATGATTCCCACTCTGTAATCTAAGGTCCCAATCCGAAGCCCCTAAAGCCTCTGGGTTAATCAGACCCTGTGTGTTGGGTTGAATCCTGCATTTTTTAGGGCTGGCTTAGGTCCCAATTATTTATCCGTTGAAGGGCTATAACCCTGTGCCCTGGGGAACTTCAGATCTAATAATAACAATAACTGTGGTATTTGTTAAACTCTTACTGTGTGCCAGGCTCTGCGGTGGAGACAAGCAAATCGGGTAGGACACAATCCCCGTCTCACGTGGGGCTCACAGTCTCAATCCCCATTTTACAGATGAGAGAACTGAGGCCCAGAGAAGTGAAATGACTTGCCCAAGGTCATAGAGCAGACAAATAGCGGAGCCGAAATTAGAACCCATGACCTTCTGACTCCTGGGCCCATGCTCTATCCACTAGGCCACGTTGCTTCTGTGGCATGTTTTGACTATTATGAGGCCTTTGAGGAAATGGTGTTTTATAATATGAGTGAATATGGTGATTGAGTATAGGCATTAAGTAATTATTCTTTGTACCAAGGGATAATCCTTAATAAAATATTGATGTCTTCATTTCTAATAGAGCCACAGTATCACCTGATAATTTTAGTCTCTTTTAAAATAGTTTCCTTTTTACCTTTTTGAATCTTTCAAAAATGATTCATTTCTAATTAATTTGACATTGAAAAAGCAAAGAATTCATTTGAGAGTTTCAAACATCTTCTGATTATTTTTATATTTTACTATATTTCAGAAGTAATCGGCATTTTCCAGATTTAACATCTCTTAACAAGGATAATAGTAAGAAGAAAAAATATTGTGAGCTAGAAGAAGAACCTAAAAGAAAAGATCATGAAAATTTGCTTGGACAAAATAGAGTTCCTTTAGTAGGTGTGTGGGAATTTGAACGAGATGATGAAGAATATATTAAATTCCTTGATCTCTTTTTGAGTTACATGCTGGAAAGAGACCTGGTTGGTTCTAGTGATCCTGGAATTCCTTTTCTCACCAGCTTTTCGACTCATCTTAAAGAACATGAACTTAATTCTTTGCTTTTCGATGTTCACACCACTCTGAAACGTCGACAGGGAAAAACCAAAAGTCAGAATGTGTTTCGGGCTGGTTCTTGCTACACGATTTTTCCCGAGACCGGTGGATCTGAGCAATCCACTTTGGATAATGAAAAGCAAAATGGCTTGGAAAATCAAGTACCCACACTTTCAGAGCTCGTTCTTCAGGGAAATGGATCTTCTAAACAGAACTTATTGGAGGGAATCGGTAGAAACACGGGAAAGCAAGGATTATTCGGCTTAAAACAAAAATCTATTTACAGAATGCGAGATGACAATCAAGAGATACCTCTAACGTCCCTAACCCATAATTTGTCTGACCATGCTTTTTCCACTCCACAATGCTTTAAACCTGGAAAGTGCACTTACAAAGCGATTTCTTGGAATGATATTTTGCCACGGGAGGAACTGCCTTTAGAACTAAAAAACAAATTTGGCACTATAGCAAGACTGCTGGAGTGGATGATAAGGTGGTCTGATCGACGTCTGCTGTGTGATTCCACTAAAACTGAATCATTCCCTATAAACAGCCCAGTTATACGGGTGAGGGCCTCAGCTGCCGCTATTCTTACGTCGTTATGGCTTTTAGAGGTCCCACGCCTTGACAAATGTAAAGCAAAAAATGATCTCTTCAAGGTAAGAAAATGTTTTCAATTTTTAAACAATGGTATTGGTTAAGCCCTTACTATGTGCCAGGCACTATATATTATGTATCTATATTAAGGGTAGATACAAGGTAATGAAGTTGGCCCCCATAGGGCTTACAGTAGTAATCCCCACTTTACAGATGAGGTCACTGAGGCACAGAGAAATGAAGTGACTTGCCCTAGTTCACACAGCAGGGAGCAGGCCACTCCCAGGCCTGGACTCTATCCACGAGGCAATGCTGCTTCTCAGTTTCATTTGCGATGGGTTAAACTTTTCAGAGGCACCACCGCCAGGAGACGGTTGTCATAGGAGGGATTTTCCCCAAAGAATTGGGGATTTGGGACAAACCCATTAGATTTTTGGGCAGCTAGCCCATCTTCCATCTCTAAACAGAATGGGGTAAGCCGGAAATCGGGTTACTAAAATAGTCCCTTCACATCGGGCTACGGCTTGGTCATCTCTCTCTCCCTGCTTTAGTTGGGGTTGGACTTTCCACTCTATGCTGTGGAAACCGTCCGAGCTCTGGGCAGGATCTGTCTAGACTGTGAGCCCGATGTTGGGCAGGGATTGTCTCTATCTGTTGCTGAATTGTACTTTCCAAGAGCTTAGTACTGTGCTCTGCACATAGTAAGCGCTCAATAAATACGATCGAATGATGATGAATGATCCCTCTCTGGTCCCAGTTGGAATAGAATCTCTCTTGTCCTGGAGCCATGGAAACAGCAGAAAGACTAGAAAAAGATTTCCTGTTTTAACCTCAACCTAGATCTAGTTTTGATGGGGTAGGCAGTGGCAGATTTGCTAACTTGTTGAGATCCTTTTTATTACTTTTTCTACCAGTCAG
This sequence comes from Ornithorhynchus anatinus, assembly GCF_004115215.2. Taxonomy (NCBI): domain Eukaryota; kingdom Metazoa; phylum Chordata; class Mammalia; order Monotremata; family Ornithorhynchidae; genus Ornithorhynchus; species Ornithorhynchus anatinus. The sequence continues at coordinate 93,753,872 of NC_041730.1, forward strand.
TCAATCAGTGGTACTTATTGGGTGCTTACTGTGTGCCGAGCTCTGTTCTATGTGTTTGGGAGAGTATTATACAATAGAATGGTAGACATGATTCCCAGCTTCAAGGAGCTGGCACATAGTAAGCGCTTAACAAATACCATTATTATTATTATTATTACAATCTAATGGGGGAGACAGACATTAAAATAGATCACAGGCAAAATGGCAAAGTAGAGGGATACATACATAAGCACCTGGCAGATGGGATGCCTGTGAAAGTGCCTGACGCATAGTAAGCGCTTAATAAATACCATAATTATTATGGGCTACAGACTATTCCCACAGCACATATGTATACATCTGTAATTTATTTATATTAATGTCTGTCTCTCCCTCTAGACTGTGAGTGCACTGTGGCTAGGGAATGTCTGTTGTTATATTGTACTCTCCCAAGTGCTTAGTACAGTTCTTTGCACACAGTAACCACTCGATAAATACGATTGAATGAACGGAAGTGCATAGGCGAAACAGTGGGGAGGGTAAATGAGGTGGGGAAAGTAAGGGTTAGGGAAGGCCTCTTGGAGGAGATATAATTTTAGTAGTAGGGCTTTGAAGGTGGAGAGAGTGATTTTTGATATGAAGCAGGAAGGAGTTCCAGATCCGAGGGAGGATGTGGACAACAGGTTGGTGGTGAGACAGGCTGACAAGCCATAAAATTAAGCTAGACTTAAAAAACAAGTAACTGTGAGCTAGCGGATCTGTTTCTAATGAGAAATTCTCTGGAATTAAAGTGAATTGCAACATTGAACTTAGCCGAGTAAACATTGCTGGTCAAGGTCCTTATTCTTATAATTTTCTTTTAGGTTCCAGAGCATCAGTACGCTGTGGCTCCTGTATTCCTACCAGAAAGCATTCCCAGAGTGGAGACAGAGAGTTGTACAGACACTGGTTGTCCAGCATCAGCAGCAAACCCAAATAGAATTCAGGAAGAAAATGATTGTGAGGAACCTTGTAATGGTGTTTTGGAGTAAGTCTTGATTTACACTTTCCCTTTAAGAAAAAGCAGCATGGTATTTTGGGTTTGGATTGGTTTTTGCTAACTTGTTCTGGTATTTGTTAAGCACTTACTGTGTCAATCTCCTAGCATTGTAGCCATTCTCACTTATCTTTTTTTTTAATGTTAGTTATTGAGTGCTGACTATGTGCTAGGCACTGTACTTAAGTGCTGGGGTAGGTACTAGCTAGTCAGGTTGGACACGGTCCATGTCCCACATAGAGGTCACAGCATTAATCCCCATTTTACAGGTGTAGGAATTGAGGCACAGAGAAGTGAAGTGATTTGCCCAAGGTCAAACAGCAGGCAACTGGCATAGCCGGGATTAGAACTAAGCTGATCAAATTGGACACAGTCCCTGTCCCACCTCTCACAGTTTTAACCCCCATTTTACAGGTGAGGGGACTGAGACAAAGAGAAGTGAAGTGACTTGCCCAAGGTCACCCAGCAGGCAAGAGTTGGGATTAGACTCCTCGTCCTGTGATTCCAGGCCTGGGCATTTTCCACTAGGCCATGCGGCCTCTTACTGTGATATGCCTTAGGCAACCCTGTGGTCAGTTTCTTAATCAGTAAAACAGGGATAACAAAAGTGTTCCGAAAGTTTCAGTTCTGAAAGAGTTTAAATGTGTTTTTAATTCCTCTATAGTTTTTCACTGATGCACAATAGTAGGAAATAAGTCTTTAATAACAAGTTATATTAAAATAACCAGTATAGTACTGAAATAGAATACACTGAGGAGTGTTTAGTTCAAGAGCCAGAAAGGATTCCTGCGATATTTTGCATTGAATGGATCTTTACCATTAGAGTACTTTGTTTAACTTTTGTTACCACATTTTCCAAGGGATTAAAAGAAAAAAACAACCCAACAGCAGGAGGTCATAAAGAAGTAGGACAAAAACAATAGAAAGATGGACAAACCCATCCTAGGAAGAGAGATTACAGGGATTCAGTTACCCAACTTGGAGAAGAAAAGGCTGAGGAGAGAATTAGTAATTGTTTTCAAGTATGTGAGGGTTTTTATAAGGAGGAATCTCTGTATGTCCACAGAGAACTAAATGGAAAACATATTAGCTTCTTTTGTTTTTGTTTTAATGGTATTTATTAAGTGCTTATTATGTGCCAGACACTGTTCTAAACTCTGGGGTAGATTCAAGCTGAACAGATTGGTCACCGTTAATGTCCCACTTGGGGCTCACAGTCTTAATTCCCATTTTACAGATGAGGCTCAGAGAAGTGAAGTGACTTGCTCAAGGTCACACAGCATTCATTCATTCAATTGTGTTTATTGAGCACTTACTATGTGCAAAGTACTGTACTAACAGTTTGAGAGAGTACAATTCAGTAGACAAGTGGTGGAGCAGGGATTAGAACCCAGGTCCTTCTGACTCCCGGGGCCGGGCTCTATCCACTAGGCCATGCTGTTTTACACTTCCGCCATATCTTGTGTTCAGTTAGAATGTTATTAGGGAACTTTCTTTCGACAAAATGAACTTGCTTGGGTTTAGCATGCCACATTATTGAGGGAACTGCCCGGGCACTTGTTTACAAAGTAGGAAGGGGTGATTACTACAACACGGGATTTCTTTAACGTGAGGTTTTTGTAAGAATGCAATTCTTGGCTTAAAAGGGAGGATGGCCATAGCACCCTGAACGTGCCCGATCTCATCTGATCTCGGACGCTAAGCAGGGTTGGGCTTGGTTAGTACCTGGATGGGATTCTGCCTGGGAATACTGGGTGCTATAGACTATAGTAAAGCAGCATGGCATAGTGCCTAGAACACGGGCCTGGGAGTCAGAAGATCATGGGTTCTAATTCTGGCTCTGCCACTGCTCTGCTGTGTGACCGTGGGCAAGTCACTTTGCTTTCTCTGGGCCTCAGTTCCCTCATCTGTAAAATGGGGATTGAGACTGTGAGCCCCACGTGGGACAGAGACTGTGACCAATGCAATCTGCTTGTATCCACCCCAGCACTTAGTACAGTGCCTGGCATTCTATGTATTTATCTTGATGCTATTGATACCTGTCTACCTGTTTTGTTGTCTGACTCCCCCTTCTAGACTGTGAGCCCGTTGTTGGGTAGGGATTGTCTATATCTGTTGCTGAATTGTATTTTCCAAGCGCTTAGTACAGTGCTCTGCACCCAGTAAGCGCTCAATAAATATGATTGAATGAATGAATGAATGAATGAATGGCACAGAGTTAAGCACTTAACAAATACCATCATTATTATTATTACTGTGTTTTTCAACTTGCGCCTTGACAGATCTGTGTTCCAAGATGTTCCATAAAAGAAATATGGGTAACACTAATCCATTTGGGGAGGACTCGTCCTACATCACATTGTGTGGATCCGTCCCTCCTCTCCACCCAGCTACCACTCAGTTCAAATTCTGCACTTATATCCTGGCTAGACTGTTGTATTGACCTCCTTTCAGGTCTCTCTGCCTTCATCCTCTCCTTTCTCCGGTCTGAATCACATGCTGCTGCTGAGATCATCTTCCTGAATCATCGCTCGGCAAGCGTAATAATAATAATTATTATTGTAGCTATGCTGTTTAAGCACTTACTGTGTGCCAGGCACTGAACTAAGCGCTGGGGTGGAAGCAAGCAAATTGGGTTCGACAGTCCCTGTCCCATGTGGGACTCACAGTCTCAATCTCAATAAATATGATTGAATGAATGAATCCCCATTTTATAGATGAGGGAACTGAGGTCCAGAGAAAGGAATTGACTTGCCCAAAGTCACACAGCAGACAGTGGCGGAGCCAGAACTAGAACCCGTGACCTTCTGACTCCAAGGCTCCTGCTCTATCCTACGCAATACTGCTTCTCTACACATCTCTCTGCGCCTCATAACCCTCCATCGACTCCTCAGTGCTCCTCCCAGCCTATCCCTCCACATAAGGCCGAAACTCCTCATTCATTCTTTCATTCACTCAGTCGTATATATTGAGCGCTTCCTGTGTGCAGAGCACTGTACTAAATGCTGGGGAGAATACAACATAACAATAAACAAATGCATTCCCTGCCCACAATGAGTTTACAGGCTAGAGACTCACAATTGTCTTGAAGAGTTCAATAGGCTTACATATCTAATTTCTTTACTATTTTCCCCTGCTCTCTTTGTTAGTACGGTGCTCAGCTCACAGTAAGCTCTCAATAAATGCCACTGATTGATTGTGTTCTTTCCGAGCTATCCTAATTATGCTACCCACCTTCATCCCCTTGCTCCTACTTTTCCCCTCGCTTGGGAAATCGCTCCCTCCTCAAATCTGATAACCGCAGCTCACCCCATGTTCAAAACCATCCTGAATGTCCAAATCTTTCACCGTGTCTTTCTCAAATAATTTCTAGCTTCCCAAATCATTTAAACCCATCAGTCATCTTCAGTGCACATCTACCTGTCCTCAGCTCTTATGTATATACATTTATTATGTTGTGTATTTATTTATTTTGATTTCTGTGTAAGGATTTTAATGCCTGCCTCTCCCATTACAGTGTAAACTCCTATTGGAAGAGAATGTGGCACTTGATTTATTGGGCTATTACTTCTATGTGGGCAAGTCACTTAACTTCTCTGTGCCTCAGTTACCTCATCTGTAAAATGGGGATTAAGACTGTGACCCCCACGTGGGACAACCTGATTCCCCTGTGTCTACCCCAGCGCTTAGAACAGTGCTCTGCACATAGTAAGCGCTTAACAAATACCAACATTATTGTTATTATTATTATTAATTGCGATAAAATAAAGTGCATTTTCATTCATCAGGACTTTTCTGCTGTTGCAAAGCTGAAAGAGAAGATACTGCTTTTAGTTTTTGAAAAGTTGGTTTAATCATATTAAAAGCAAGGGAATTTAAGAAGAAAAACTTCTAATTTTTTTCTGGCTTTCCCATTTCCAGATTACCAGTTGCCGCCAAAGATCCGGAAGTGGAAGAAAACAGCATTGAAAATTTTTCTGTAAAGCATATTGCCGATAAAGGAGCTCCAGATATTTATGAGGATCTCTTAGAAGTGGAAACATTCACTCAGGATGAAGTGGAGTCATACTCATCCTATAATGAAGGTCAGTTGCCTTGTGAGAGAGAAGCAGCATGGCCTAGTGGATAGAGCACAGGCTTGGGAGCCAGAAGGTCATGGGTTCTAATCCCGGCTCTGCCATTTGTCTGCTGTGTGACTTTGAACAAGTCACTTCATTTCTCTGAGCCTCAGTTACCTCATCTGTAAAATGGGGATTGAGACTGGGAGTCCCATGTGGGATAGGGACTGAATCCAGCCCGATTTGCTTTTACCCACCCCAGTGCTTAGTGCAGTGCCTATCACATAGTAAGCGCTTAACATTCCATTAAAAAAATCCTTTTACTTTGATACAATAAACTTATCCAGAAATGTTTATTTCAGATTTATTTTTAGTCTTAAAAACCAACCATTTAAAATTGAATGTAGTAAATGTAAAGGATGATTTAGGTACATTGTTTTACCTTCCACACTTATTTGAGTGGCTCTTTATTTTCTTAGAGTATCAGAAAGGGAGCCAGTGTGGAAGTGGTGATATTTGTAATCTGGATTTTTGTATACGAGATACAGCACTGAGAACAATCATTTGTTTCAGAAAGGTTTCTGAATTGTAAAAATAATTGTGGTATTGCTTTATCAATCAACAGTATCTATTTACTGAGTATTTACCGTGTTCAGAGCACTGTCCTAAGAGCTTGGGAGAGTAATAATAATAATAATTATGATATTTGTTAACACTTACTTAGTGCCAGGCTCTAAGAGCTGGAGGGAATACAAGCAACCCGGTAGGACACAGTCCCTGTCCCACATGGGGCTCACAGTCTCAATCCTCATTTTACAGATAAGGTAACTGAGGCCTAGAGATGTGAAGTTACTTGCCCAAGGTCACATAGCAGATAATTGGCAGATCCGGGGTTAGAACCCACAACCTCTGACTCCCAAGCCCGTGTTCTTTCCACTAAGCCACACTGCTTCTCATCCAGAAGGGGGGAGACAGAAATTAAAATAAATTATGGATTATGTACATGAGTGCTGTGGGGCAGAGGAAGGGCTGAATATCAAGTGCTTAAAGGGTACAGATCTGAGTGCTTAGGCAACACAGAAAGGAAAACGGATTAAATAGTTGCAGTGTGGAGTAGTGGATAGAGCACGAGCCTGGGAATCAGAAGGTCATGGATTCTAATCCAGCTCTGCCGCTTGTCTTCTCTGTGACCTTGGACAAGTCACTTCACTTTGGGTCTCATTTACTTCATCTGTGAAATGGGGAGTGAGAGTGCGAACCCCACGTGGGACGGGGACTGTGTCCAATCCGATTTGCTTGTATCCACCCGAGCGCTTAGTACAATGCCTGGCACAATGAGAGCTCTTAACAAATACCACAATCATTATTATTATTACTTGCTATGTGCTAAGTACTGGAGACCCAAGATATGCATCCCATTTTACAGTGAGAAACTGAGACCCAGAGAATTTTCTAACTTTGAAATTTAATATTCCTTTTGCTCTTTAAAAACTGAGGGGAGTTTTTTCCTAAAAATGCAAATGTGCTTATTTCAATATTTCTTTGCAGTATTCTTTTCAAAAAGAAATGTTTAATTCTAGGACTCCTTTTGACTTACTCTGAGGCTTTCAAAGGATAGTAATTTATCGGTTTAAAATGAAGTCAACTTTTCTTTCGTTTGTTTCACAATTTAGAGAACTTTGAAGGGACAGCTGGAAGTGTAGGAAACAGTATTTCCATCACCATTAAACCTGTACAGCAGCAGTCAGAGAGAGTAAGTCGTCATTCAAATAATTCAATTTTATTGTATTTTCTTAATTGCTTAGTGTTAGAAAATGGGAATTCGGTTATCGTGCAAGGGGATAATGTCAACAAAAATGCCACTCTTGGTCTTGTTTTTTTAAAAAAAGTTTTACCAATTTTATAGGAAGTTACTGCAATATTTCTCCTATCAATAAAATTGAAATGTTAATGGCATATTTGGTATTCATGCCTTATTGGCACTTAATAGCTGCAATAAATTATTTAATTAGCTCCTTCTGATAAAATTACCTCAAGTCAAAGTTTTGTTCAGCAAGAGCTATTTGAAAAGTGTAGACTCTTGCAGTTCTTTGACAAATCATGACTAGAGGAACAGGGATTCTTGTAGCGCTCATCTGTAGGTGCAGCGGGAGTACATTCCAAGCGCTTAGTATGGTGCTCTGCGCACAGTAAGCACTCAATAAATCCAATTAAATGAATGAATGAATGAATCCCAGCCTTCAAAATTTTATATGAGTTTTGAAAGGGGCTGAGAGTGGGCCAGGAGTGAAGTAAGGAAAGTAAGGCTGGATGGGTGAAAAAACAATGACTCACCTCCCTTAGTTTGTTCACACAAGGTTCACGCCTTGTAGAATTCATTCCCTGCCTCCATCTCGCCCACCTCCATGGATGATATTTTGAAGATTGTCCAGAAGGGAGACAACAGTATATAAAAATACCAACTATATAAAATATAGTTATATAAAATATAAACTATATAATGTATAAAATATATATATTTATAAAATGTATAAAATATATATTTTTATATAAAAATATAAAAACAAACACTTGCAGCCTGGCTTAGTGGAAAGAGCCCAGGCTTGGGAGTCAGAAGTCCTGGGTTCTAATCCCGACTGTCACTTGTCAGCTGTGTGACTTTAGGCAGATCACTTCGCTTCTCTGGGCCTCAGTTACTTCATCTGTAAAATGGGGATGAAGACTTGGAGCCCCATGTGAGACAACCCGCTTACCTTGTATCCACCCTGGAGTTTAGAACAGTGCCTGACACATAGTAAGCGCTTAACAAATACCATCATCATCATCTTATTATTATATAGCCCATAATTTGGGTTTGGAGTTTTAAAATTTGTATTATACAATCCTCAATGTGGAGTTGGGCTAAGAGATTTTGAGCATTTTTTACTTGTAAGAATCTATATGAAATGACTTGCTCAGTATTTTAATGCTAATAGTATAATTAAAAGTTGCCACGCAACTGGGGAAAATACCCCCCAGCTTTTCAGTCGGCTATTTTCACAGCTACCCGCTTTTTTCCTTTTCTGTGAAATTATCAGTGGTATTTATTGAGCAACCACCTATTGAAAGACTACCTTAAACTTAGAGGAAAAATTCAAACAGGCATAAATTACAGGTCCAGGTGTGTAAGGAAAACTGGAGAAATCTATAGACAATTATCAGAGCTGTACGCTATTAACATATGGCACTTGAATATTTGATATAAATAGGTGAAGGCCATCCAGGAAGATTAGTGGAATTTTGAGGCGTAGGAGGAATTTGATTGGTCAGAGAGGATTGTAGGGCCTTAAATAATGATTCAAAATGGAAATTCCTGCACTCTAAGAGCAGACCTGCAGCAATTCTTTGAACATTTTTTAAGACAGACAATGTGGGGAAACCTCAAGTCCTGAAAAAGTTATTCACTCACTCTGAGGACTTAATTTCCCTGAGTGAGAGCTTGAGTCGACTCTCTGTAAAGCTGTATTAATTACTGCCCTTGAATAGCATAAAATATATTAAAATATCTTCTTTGTTTCCATGTTGTCTGATTACAGCAAGGTTCCGGAGCAGAGGTTAGATGTTCAGATGAAGAACCAGTGGAAGAAATGGTAATGAAAAAGGCAATTGAACAAGATAGGTGAGGATTATGTGGAAGCTATTACAGTAACTGGTCAGTCTGCTGTTATTTAATTCAGACGATGGTTTGGAGTTGTATTTATTAATATTAATATTAAGGAGTCCAATCATCCTGGCGCGGTAGTAGTTAGGCTAGTTAGGGGACATTAACATTTTCAGGCCAGTGAGGAACCACGGAAGTTTATTGCTGATTACCTTGTGCATATATTGCAGCATTGTGTAGAAGAGTGCTTTGCACATAGTAAGTGCTTAACAAATGCCATCTTTATTATTATTATTATTATTAGCCAGAGGTTTTTCAAGGAGTTGCATATGACCTTGGGGGACTTCAAAGGACATCTGAGGATATGGCCCTTTTGGCTGCCAACAGGAACAGATAATGGGAATAAGAATGGCAGGAGTAGATGAGAAAGTGCTTTTTTACTGAACGCTTGGGAGAGTACAGTAACAACAGAATTCGTAGGCGCATTATGTTCTGGCCCTTGCAATATTTAATTCTTGGATGGGCTCTGAAGATTTCCCATTTAATAAATCTCCTGGGTAAAAGAAAGCACAAACGGGTTCTTTTTCCCTCTCACTTGTTGGAGTTCTTTTTATGTAGCTGAGTGAGATTGACAGAAGTTTTTGTTTACTGTGCCTCAGAGTAATATAATTCTGTTATTGAAGACCAGTGTTGGCTATCACAGAGATAACTGAGTGTGCCTTCTGCTTCTGCATGTTCAAAGTTGAGGTAGAAAGGGGAAACTAATTGATATACCTTTATTTTAAGCACTGGGTGTTTCGCAAGGCATTTCAACCAGAAAAATTCTTAAAATACTTAGTTTGGTGCATGAATAGCCTATTCATTGTCTTTGTTTGAGTTGGGTACTAATTGCTATGGAGATGAATGTAAACAAACTGTGATTATGAACTCAGCAGCAGTAAAGAGGAGGAAAAGGGAAGAGAAAATTGAGCTGGGACTATTAGGTTGCATAAACGATTTAATTTATGTTATAAAATTATAAAGATATTATCAATATCTCCACTTAGCAGTGATCTCACAAAAAAGTTCCATAAAATCTTTCCGTCTTTATTTACAGTTTGACTGAGGCTGTCGTCAATCCTAAACTTACATCACATATACTAGATGAAAATACAGCTATTTCTAGGTAAGAGAAAATGCTGCCGCCTAAAAAATAATTTATTTTTAATGAGTAGTAATCTTGAACCAAGATTGTTTAGTGCTACCACTTGAGAGGAACCTGTCCAAGCCTACTGGACACTTATAAAGTAAGCGGGAAACTATCATACAGACCTTCTAATCTGCATTTTTAGAAACAACACTTCAACACTTATGAGGCGGTGAAAGGAAGTTTTAAAGTGGGTAAGATTGCAAAGCTTTCTTTGAAAAGAAAAAAAGAATTATATAACAGCAGAAACTTGTTGCCAGTTTTTAACTCTAGCGCACGAGTGTGGAACCTATGGTTTGGGAATGAGATATTGCTCTGCTGGATACCAGATGCCACCCTCAGGGATATAGGTGCCATTTTCTCTGCCTTCAAAAGATTTTGAGCAGGAAGTGGCTGGCCCACGCTGCCAGGAAGGAAGGAAGCTGGAAGGTGTGCCTTCCCCCTCAAGGATCCAGAAAGGGGCAGATGGTGAATCCAGGTGGGAATAGCCCTGTCCAACTAAGGGACCAGTGGAGCTTCTATCATCCTCACAGAACAGCAGGATGAGATAGCCAGAGTACTCTCTGGCCCCGTTTCTGACCCCAGGGCGATCCAATCTGGTATTTTCCCTGTCAAAAACTCCTCACTCTTGCCTTCAAAGCTCTCCATCACCTTGCCCGCTTCTACCTCACCTCCCTTCTCTTCTTCTCCAGCCCAGCCTGTACACTCCGCTCCTCTGCCACCTCTAACCTCCCTCCCTCACTGTGCCTTGTTCTCGCCTGTCCCACCGTCGACCCCTGGCCCACCACCTACCTCTGTCCTGGAATGCCCTCCCTCCTCACATCCGCCAAACTATCACACTTCTCCCCTTTAAAGCCCTACTGAAGGCTCACCTCCTCCAGGAAGCCTTCCCAGCCTGAGCCCCCCTTTTCATTGCCCCAATTCTCTCTCTGCTTTACTCCCTTTCCCATCCCACAGCACTTGTGTATATATGTACATATTTATTAGTCTATTTTATTAATGATGTGTATATATCTATAATTCTATTTATATTGATTCCGTTGACGCCCATCCACTTGTTTTGTTTTGGTGTCTGTCTCCCCCCTTGACTGTGAGCCCAATGGGTAGGGATTGTCTCTCTTTGTTGCCAAATTGTGCTTTCCAAGCACTTAGTGCAGTGTTATGCACACAGTAAGCGCTCAAAAAATATGGTTGAATGAATAAATGAACACGAATTGCCCCTTGTGTATGCCACATGCCTGTCTGCAGCTCTGTAAGCAGGCAGTAACTGGGCAGTGAAGGTGCCCACAAGTATCGCTCACTCCCCCATAGGCCCCAGGCCGGACACAAAAGCAGATCCAGGCCGGGCACCATACCTGTACTGACCATGGCCCTGAAAAAGAGAAAGTCCTGGCCCCCATTCCCACTAGGTGTGGAGGAGCCAGCCAGTTAAACTGTAAATGCAGCTCCTGCCCCTGGTCCTGGCTCTAGTGGGCCGCTGAGCCCCGCCCCAGGGTGACGGACAGGATGTGAATTTACAGCAGGGACAGGAATTGTGCAGTGCCTTTCTCTGTCTCCTGAGGGGAAGGTGACATTCTTCTCTTCCAAGCCATTGCCTCCGTCCACCTCCCAACCACATATTTACAAGCAAGTCATGGCCTATTAGCAAGAGCACGGGCTTGGAAGTCAGAGGGTGTGGGTTCTAATTCCACCACTGCCATGTTTCTGCTCTGTGACCTTAGGTGAGTCCCTTCACTTCTCTGGGTCTCAGTTACTTCTTCTGGAACATAGGGATTAAGACTGTGAGCCCCATGTGGGACAGAGACTGTCCAACCTGATTACCTTGTATCTACTCCAGTGCGTAGAACAGTGCTTGGCACATAGTAAGCGCTTAACAAATACTATTATTATTACTATTTTTATTATGTTTGCTTTGATTTATTTTAGATTCCCAGGTTCTCTTTTTCCTCCTAAACTCCACTTTTCTTCTCCTTTCCCTAAAAATCAATCAGTCAATGGTGTATATTGAGCGTTCGCTATATGCAGATATTGGGAGGGTACAACAGATTAGCAGATTTGTTCCCTGCCCATAAGGAGTGTATATTTACCCAGGCCTTAGTAGGTCAATCCTAAATAATGATGGTATTTAAGTGCTTACTGTGTGCAAAGCACTGTTCTAAGTATTAGAATAGATACAAGGTAATCAGGTTGTCCCACGTGGGGCTCACAGTCTTCATCCCCATTTTGCAGATGAGGTAACTGAGGCACAGAGAAGTGAAGTGACTTGCCCAAGGTCATGCAGCTGACAAGCAGCGGAGCTGGGATTAGAACCCACGACCTCTTTCTCTGAAGCCCGTGCTCTTTCCGCTGAGCCACGCTGCTTCTCTAAAGCCAGTAAAGGTGTTACTTTTTTAGTTTTAATTAAGACCTAACACCTTCTAACAGAGCTGTTTAATGTGTAAACATGTGGTTTTGCAGGAAGGGCATCCACCCAGCCACCTTCCCAAACAGGGAGAGAGAATTAATTGTTTTTTCCCCTTCCTCTCTGTTTCCCTCCCATCATCTTTTCTCTCCCTCTTGATTATTTCAAAATTTCACCTCCACAATGAAGTTATGTTGAAGTTAATTTCATGTGCAAAATTTTATTTTGGCTCTTTCACATGAAAGATTGCAAACCTCTGCCCTTAGGTGTTTTGAATCTTTATATTTTTGCAAGCTATTGGATACTTTTTGCCTGTGTGTTTCTTGATGCAGCGAACACATGTCTGTGTATAAAGAGCACTCCTCAACTCAGCCGTCTCTAGTCCAAGGGGAAAGTGCATCATCTGGTGCTCCTGCTTGTTCCAAACACCAGAATACTCAGGAAAATGAACCTTCAGTTCAGCCACCAAATGCTTCAGATCCTGTCAGGCAGATGCTCCAAGATGAAATGTTTAGATTGCTTCAGGTGAGCTGATATCCTTTTCAAAGGATTTACCTAGTTCAAGACTATGGCCTTTTTTTAAAGTGTCATGAAAAAATAACCGTTTCCAAACAGAATATCCGTGATTAAAATGTACTTTTGAATTTTAATAGAGTAAAAGTCTCTCCAAAAATTAAGATTCCAATTGTAAATTTTTTTTTTAAAAAAAGAGCAACCAATGAAATGGAGACTTTAGTCTTTTTTAAAAAATTTTGGGCTTTTCAGCCCGATAGGAGTATTACCCAGCCTTCCCAGTCTCTTTAATATTCTCAAAAGTACTCTAGTTTATTCTGTTTCTTTGAATATCTTGGTTATATAAATGTACATAAAATTCTCAAAGGACCAAATGAAACAGGGATAAAGCCTATATTGCGTAAAATTCTAAGAAAATGCTTTTTTTTTTTCTTTTTTGCTGATGCTTTTGGCTGTGTCATCCCATTTTCTCATATTCTAGCTGCAACAGATCAACTTCATGAGCCTAATGCAGATGGTGGGGTCATCATTTGCAAGTCTACCAACTGTTCAACAGCTTCTGCAGCAGCCCCAGGCTTCAAGATTGACTGGGACCGTGGCTGGCACAGGTAACGATCTTCAAGCTGATACTCCCGTCAAACAGGAAGCTATGGGAGACCATGCCAAACATGCTGACAGGAAGAACAGCTTGCACCGCCAGGAAGGAATCACCCAAACAGATCAGAACTACACTGGGAATATCCAGGTATTGTTTAAATAGTCAACCGTTAGAGACCTATAAATGATCAGGCCAAATTGATTGATCCCAAATAAATAACGTTTCTCTAGTGGCTAACCCTGAAAGGAGCTTTAAAATTGATCATAGATAAAAGAAAGGCATTTGTGAAAAATATGCGTGTAAATTTTCAGCTGTCCCAATGCTTAAGTTTTGCTTTTTTTAACATGATTACAGAGCCATTCCAATTCTAGAGGACAAATTCCATCGCCGGAAACGTTACTCTCCCCTGCTCCTCCAGGACAAGCTGCAAGTAATCATCTCCAACTTTTATCTCCTTCACCCAGCACTCAAAAGATTCCTCCTCTTATTCCAGTGGCAAAATCCTTAAATCCTGTCAATGGCTTTCCTTTGCTTAAACTTGAAACTGAGCGTAAGTTGTACTTGCCGCCGGTAAGAGAAGCACAAGCTTCCCTCAGGCCCCCTCTACAACCAAGGAAGGCTTGGGGTCCAACTAATTCTGTGAAGGAAACTCTCCCGACACCTTTCGGAGCTCACAATCCTCCCCCTCCAGCCCATTTGAATTTAAATCAATATGACGCTGACGCAGTACAGAAAGCTTTGGAGCAGAAGAGATGGGCAGAAACTGTAAATAAGGCCCCGCCTAAGCATCTTAACCTAGATCAGTACGTTACACAGGAAAACTCTCCACCTCAACAGGACCCTTCAAGAGAAATAAGTGGTGAAGAAACATTTAATGGCACTCCAGGCCCACTTGGAGTATCGTGTCAGAATTTCTCTGGAATCCCTTTGCTCCATCTGCAGCGGCGCGACTTTACACCTCTGCTTCTGTCAACTGGAACGGCACCGGTTTCCGTTCCCTCTCTACTTACTGGACCTGTGGCGACAGACCAAGACTCAAGAAGAATCTTAAATCAGTGGAAAAGAACATCCTTACTTCAATCTCGTCTAGCTCGTGAAAGCAAGGTAATGAAACAGTCTAGTCCCATCGTAATGTGTGTTTACAATGAAAATGGGATTTGAAAATTTTTAATAAAACTAAATGGTTTTTATAATTGAAAGACTGCGTAAAATTTTACTGACAAAGGATAGCAGCATACTCAAGGCAAGTTTCCCTGCCCTATTCCGAAGTTCAAAGGGAAGCTTTATAGATGAGTTTCCAAAGAAGCAGCGTGGCTCACTGGAAAGAGCACGGGCTTTGGAGTCAGAGGTCATGGGTTCGAACCCTGGCTCTACCACTTGTCAGCTGTGTGACTTTGGGCAAGTCACTTAACTTCTCGGTGCCTCAGTTACCTCATCTGTAAAATGGGGATTAAGACTGTGAGCCCCATGTGGGACAACCTGATTCCCCTGTGTCTACCCCAGCGCTTAGAACAGTGCTCGGCACATAGTAAGCGCTTAACAAATACCAACATTATTATTATTATTATTATTATTATTAAAAGTCATTTACCAAACCTACTATATGCTTTTCCAGCAAACCATCTCTCTAGGCCATAAATGAGTATTACATTTTAAGTCAATATTTCCCACTACTGCTTCAGAATAAATTGTTATTGGCTCAGGGGATCATAAAGCTTGTTATAGGCTGACAATTGAAAAAACCTAGAACTGCAGTTGAATGGCAAATTTCACTCTTAAAAAGCATGCTAATGCTCTGAACAACAGGCCATAATGAAATTGGGGTCTCCAATTCATTTAAGATTGGAAAGAGCTATGTGATGATGATGATGATAATGGTATTTGTTAAGCGCTATTTGTTGTTGGTATGTGCCAAGCACTGTTCTAAGCACTGGGGTAGATACAAGGTATTCCCGTTGTCCCACGTGGGGCTCACAATCTTCATCCCCAATTTACAGATGAGGGAACTGAGGCACAGAGAAGCAAAGTGACTTACCCAAAGTCACACAGCTGACAAGCGGCGGAGCTGGGATTAGAACCCATGACCTCTGGCTCCCAAGCCAGTGCTCTTTCCACTAAGCCACACTACTTCTCCCTGCTATCTTACAAGCCTGTGCGAATTGGCTGCCTCATATATATTTGAAAATGAATTTTTTAAAAATTTTTTAAAGTAGTATTGGAGAGAAAAATACAAAGGGCCTGAAATGATTTCTTATCACAGTCTGGGGAGTGAAAAATAGAGAAGATACAGTACCACTCCTTAAGCTCTTGAAAACTATTCAAGATACAGGTCAAGGAATAAAAGCAAATGGGAGGATACCTCCAGAAACACAGCCTGTTGGAAAGAGCATGGGCCAGGGAGTCAGAAGACCTGGGTTCTAATTTTGCTCAGGCCATCTTGATGTTTATATTTGCTGTGTGATCTTGGTCAAGTCACTCAACTGCTCTTTATGCCTCAGTTTCCTCAAGTCTAAAATGGGGATTCAGCATCAGTTCTCCTTCCTATTTAGACTGTGGAACAGGGACTGTACCAACACGATTGACTTGTATTTACCCCAGTGCTTACAACAGTGCTTGCCACATAGTAAGAACCTAATGAATACTGTAATAAATGATTTTTCATGGATTCCTCTAATTTCCCCTTGTAGACTGTAAATTCCTTGTCTACCAACTTTCTTGCATTGTGCTTTGCCAAGCATTTAATACAGTTCCCTGCACACAGTAAGCACTCAGTAAATACCATCGATTAATTTATTGATTGATCCAAAAGTCCTAAAGCTTTTCAGATAAGTATTGGAAATTTTGCTCAGGCTATCTAGATGTTTGTGTTTCTAAAGACCTTGCCAAGTCTTCCAGCCCCCAGAATAAAAGTTTATCTTTTATAGCCCAAATGTTAGAACTACCAGGATAACTTTAGTTTGGTATGCTAGATATAATAATTATAATAATTATGTTATTTGTTTAAGCTCTTACTATGTGCCAAGCACTGTTCTAAGCACGGGGGTAGATGGAAGGTAATCAGGTTGTCCCATGTGGGGTTCACAGTCTTAGTCCCCATTTTACAGATGAGGTAATTAAGGTGTAGAGGAGTTAAATGACTTGCCCAAAGTCACACAGCTGATAAGTGGCAGAGCCAGGATTAGAACCCAAGACCTCTGACTCCCAAGCCCATCCTTCCTGTGATTTAGGTTAAAATTAAAAAAAAAAAACCTTCTCATTTGATTATGGCAGAGTGCATCTGTTTAAATCAGACAACAATTTTCATTGCTGGTTTCTGTCTATTGAACATTATCACACCTGTCTTTATCATAGTACCGACAGCCAAAACTTATTCCTCTTGAAAATCTCATTGCATTTGAACAAAGTTTGTTTCAACAAGGACAGCCTAGGAAGATTCAGCTCTTAAAGACTGAAATTCAGCCACCTGAAGCAACATGGGAAGTGGACAATAAAAAAAGGCAAGTTTTAAAAGAAATTTGATTTGAGCATTAAGAAGTCTTAGTCTTAACCTTAGTTCTAACCCAAAATGAAGATGTCTAGTTTTGTCTGCAACTGATTTTATTGATAATTGATATCAGTTTTTCACTGCTAACCTGAGTTTGGAAGTTCTTGTTGGATTAGCTTCGAAGTTCTGGCGATTTATCAAAAAAACAGACAATTTTATAGGACTGTATTCTCCTGATAAAACACCCCTGAACATAGGCCAAATATTGCAAGCCCAGGTTTTGATTGTAGCAACAGGATTTTTGAGGGAAGAGTGTGATTTCCTTTATTGACATCAATTCTAATCACTCCAGCATTCACCTTTCTCTTTGCATTCCTAATTTCCCTAACTCTCGTCTAACAAGTCACCTGAAGTTCAATTATTTGTTTATAAAAAAGGACATTGTGAAAGTCCACTATTAAAAAAAATCATTTAAATAGAGACTACTTCTGATTTGATATTTAATAAATGATCAAATTTTCAAATGGTCTTACTAAAGGTGACCAATTGTAATAATTGACTTTTCCTTAGACTTTCCATCTGTGACCCTTACTCTTTCTCTGCCAGATTTCCTATATTCATTAGCTGTGATGTGAATTAATTTTGCACTCTGAAACTATTCCAGTACTCTGTCTACCTATGTCACTAGTTTAGTAGAATTGTCAAAATTATTTTACTGTTAATAAAGGCAAATTTTTGGGCTTTATTTGAGATAGACAAAGAAGACGGGCCAAAAAAACCTTGCAAGAGAAAAGTGATAAAGAACAAGAGAGGAAACCAAGTGTGACATTCCGACCAGATGAGTCTATCATTAGCACCGTAGACAAAGAAGTACTTCTGACTACTAAGGTAGGAAAAAAACACTGTTGATTTTTCTTTTTGGAAGACTGATTTTCTTCTGTAGTTTACATCTGTGGTTTAGCATATCGTTCAAGTCAATAGTATGACCAATGTGATAGGATGATTGTAAGAGAAAATTAAGACTACTATTTGAGGGGTTAACAGGGCAAACACTTGAAACTGAGCAGCTATAGAAAATATTTCACCAGCAATTTCACATCTTCATTTTCAAGTCAACTGAAGACTTATAGCATTAGCCTTGTGAGTCAGAACAATCACACTTTCCCCCTTCAAAGCCCTACTGAAGGCTCACCTCCTCCAGGAGGCCTTCCCAGACTAAGCCCCCCTTTTCCTCAGCTCTCCCTCCCCACCTCATTGCCCTTACTCGCTCCCTTTGCTCTACCCCACCTTCCCACCCCACAGCACTTGGGTATATATGTACATATCTATAATTCTATTTATATGAATGCCTCTTTACTTGTTTTGATGTGTATATGCCTATAATTCTATTATATTGATGCTATTGATGCCTGTTTACTTGTTTTGATGTCTGCCTCCCCCCTTCTAGTCTGTGAGCCCGCTGTGGGCAGCGATTGTCTCTCTTTGTTGCTGAACTGTACTTTCCAAGCGCTTAGTACAGTGCTCTGCACACAGTAAGCCCTCAATAAATAGGATTGAATGGATGGATTATTTTAATTTATGCAGGTGCTACTAGTAATAATAATTGTGGTATTAAGCGATTACTGTGTGCCAAGAACTGTACTAAGCACTTGGATAAATACAATGCAGTCAAGTTGGGTAGTCTCTGTTGTACATGGGGTTCACCGTCTTAGGGAGGGTAAATAGCCATTGAGGAAACTTAGACATAGAGAAATTAAGTGACTTGCCCAAGGTCACACAGCAGGGAAGTGATAGGGGTGGGATTAGAACCTGGGTCCTCTGACTGCCAGGTCTGCACTCTTTCCACCAGGCTACGCTGTTCCTCCTGCCTTTTGTTAGCATGGATATGAAATTCAATACATTATATTTGTATTGAATTTTATTATTTGTGTTATAGAGTGAATGATTATTGCCCCATCTCGTACTTAAAGGTAATTAACAGTTCGTCACCTAATTATGGATCCATCCTTGTCTTTG
Organism: Ornithorhynchus anatinus; assembly: GCF_004115215.2. Classification (NCBI taxonomy): domain Eukaryota; kingdom Metazoa; phylum Chordata; class Mammalia; order Monotremata; family Ornithorhynchidae; genus Ornithorhynchus; species Ornithorhynchus anatinus. The sequence goes on from NC_041730.1 coordinate 93,772,783, forward strand.
TTCATTTAGGACAAACAAGATGAACCCAAATCTCAGGATAAGGATGGTTTTGCTATTCCCTTTGGTATGTATGCATCTGGTTTTTAAGAAAGTTTTTGTAAAACCTATGGTATGAGCGCTTACCACCAGAAAACTCTAGCAACTCACTTTTCCAATGAGCAATCCTGACCCATGTATTTCTTTTCTGGAATATCTCTAACTCAGAAGGAAGAGTTGACAGTAATCAGAATATGTTGGAGCCTACCTTGGTAGGGAAAGGACTAATAATATTAATAATTGTGGTATTTGTTCTGTGCTTACTAAGTGCCAGGCACTGTACTAAGCACTAGGCTAGATACAGGCAAATGGGGTTGGGCACAGTCTGTGTCCCACGTGGGCTCACAGTTGCGATCCCCATTTGACAGATGAAGTAACTAGATCCAGAGAAGTGATGTGACTTGCCCATGGTCACACAGCAGAAAAGTGGCAGAGCTGGGATTAGAACCCATGACCTCTCTGACTCTCAGGCCTGTGTTCTATCCACTAAGCCATGCTGATTCACTTGGGAGAGTACACTGCAATAGAGTTGGATTACCCAATCCCATCTCTCGAGTAGTTTACGGTCTAGCAGAGAGACAGACATTAAAATTACTTACGTACAAGGGAAATGGGAGGTTATAAGGACATGATACTTAAGTGCCGAGAGTGGGGTGAATGACAGGTGCTGAAACACAGAAGGGAGAGGGGGTAAGGGAAAGGAGGCCTTAGTCGGGGGAGGCCTCTTGGAGGAGATGTGACTTTAACAAGGCTTTGAAGTTGAGGAGAATGATGGTCCGAAGTTATAGAATGGCTATTTCTAAAAAATCCATGGTAGTTTCCTTAATAATCATTTTGTCTTTTCCAATCACTGTATTTCAGAGTCACTTGAAGAAGACATTTCAACTTCAGCAGGGCTACATTATATGGCTTCTATCAGAAAGAAAGCTGTAGAAATTCAAGATGCAAGTACGAATACAGAACCAGGTAAAATGCTAGCCTTTATCTCGTTGGATTATTTTAAACTCTATGTGAATTTACTTCCTATCTGTGCATCTTGGAAAAGGTAAATACTGAATTTTTGTCGATGCTGCCTAATAAAAATAATGCTTCCTTAATAATATATGAAATTATTATTCCTGTATTAAATCGTTAAACATATCCTTATTTTTGAAGTGCTCCTATAGGCTGTCATTCATTCTACATCCCTAAACAGAAGCATAAAAGAATATGCAGTGTTCTGCCTCATTCCTGCAGTTTTTCTCATTGTGATTACAAGCATCTTATTATTCCAAGATTGACTTAATCAGCCATATTTGCATTGTTACCTTGCTTTTTCTTCTGATTCATTCTCTTCCTTTGTCTTGCTTTATCAAGTTCTTGAATCCCTTCAAGCTAAGGGAGCTACTGTACAAGAAGTTGTTTCTGAACCTGGTACAACTCAGCCCATTATTTCTTCAGAACCAGGTATGATGTGTTTGCGATGGCATGATTTTTATGAGCCCTACCTAAGAAAATTTATTGTCTCATGTAATTAACTGAGCTCATTTTTTAAGTTGTAGCTGTTGGGTATCAGACACAAAAGGCATTGGTGTGTAGCTGAAATTGCTCACTCAGACTGCCCACCTCCTGCACTTCCTATTTTCTGGTATTCATTCAATAGTATTTATTGAGCGCTTACTGTGTGCAGAGCACTGTACTAAGTGCTTGGAATGTACAAATCGGTAATAGAGACAGTCCCTGCCCTTTGACGGGCTTACAGTCTAATCGGGGGAGACGGACAGACAAGAACAATAGCAATAACATGTTACTGCATCCCCCTAGCCGGGCTTTTGGGGACTTTTGGGTCTGAGAAGGTGAGAGGAGGGGAGGGATGAAGAAAGAGAAAGACACAATCCTGCAGTAATTAAATGTTTTTTAAAAAAGCCTTGTGAGAAATTTATTTCAGGAAACAGTGAGAGGGATGAGAGGAAAGACATTAAGGAAGAGAGGGATGACTGCTGTGAGAATGAGGCAAAGATGGCTGCCGTAACAACAACTTCATGTTCCTACTTTCCGTATTCTGTATGACTTTATGGAATTGAATCAGTTTCCTTCTCGACCTTTTTGTTTTTTCATAAAGTTTCCTTAACCATATATATTGCAAAGTCCCTATCAGTGAGGCAGCAACTTTTGAAAAGTTCATTAAACTCTCTGCTCTTAAATAGCAATTCTTAGTTGCAAGGGTCATTTGGAAAGTTTGTTTAGACCTGGCAGATGAAACCAGCTCTAGGAGCTACTAAATAATGGCCTATTTCCAGACAAGGTTACTTTTTGTCATAGTTCTAGGGGAAATGATTCAGAGAATAGAAATTAGGTTATATTATTAATTTGAGCCAGTGTCACCTAGTTTCTAAGTTAGATTTCCAGCATGTGCAATTTGGGGATTTGATCGTTCACTGTATTTACCTTTGTAAAGTGTGTGAGTTAGACCTGTTTGCTTTTGGCCAGAGTACATCTAATTTATACGTTCTCTTCCCAATCTAGCACCTGAAACTTTGCATGTCCCTCAGATAGTGCCACCAGATGTTTTCCTAAACTTCAGATTTCCTGATGAAATATCAGAGAAGCCATCAACATCTGCTGCTGCTGCTAACCTGGTTTGTGCTTAATAAAACTCTGCTCTTTAGAAGCAATATTTCCTTCCAATTCAAAAGTATTACCAGATTTCACAGTAGTCACATCAACCCCTCTGATTGGGTGGATTTGTGTGTGTGTGTTTTCTTTCTTTAATGATATTTGTTAAATACTTACTATGTGCCAGATATTGTACTAAGTGCTGAGATAGATGCAATTAATCAGATTGGACATAGTCCCTGTCCCACATGAGGCTCACAGTCTTAATCTCCATTTTACAGATGAAATAACAAGTACACATAAGCTAAGTGACTTGTCCAAGGTCACACAGCAGAGAAGCGGCAGAGCCGGGATTAGAACCCAGTTCCTCTGACTCCCAGGCCTACGCTCTTCCCACTAGGCCACACTGCTTGTCTGTGCTTCCCGTACCCCAAGGTGTCCTCCCATCTGTGTGCCCAGTTCTGTTTCCTGGAGAAACTGAGGAAAAAATGACCCAGAAATCTTCCTGCTCTCAGCCATCCACTTTACGTAAGCACTGTGGTATTTATTAAATGCTCACTGGTGTTACATGATGAGGCCACTGGATGGCTGAGAGCAGGAGGATTTCTAGGTCACCTGGGTCGTTTTCTCCTCAATCACTTTCTCCAGGAAACAGACCTGGGCACACAGATGGGAGGACAGCTTGGGGTATCCACTAGGCCACTGCTTCCAGCTGGGGCGCACCCAGAATCAGTCCTGGGACTGCCAGGAGGGACCTGAAGAGCTCTCCCACTTTGGGCCTCATGGTCCACAGAAGAGGCACCAGAGAGACAGCGGGAACGGAGCAAGTCTCTCCAACACCTTGTGGGCCTGTCTGCCTATCAGTGTGTGTCTCCCGCCCTCCATCTCTGTGCTAACCCTTCTTCCCTGTTGCCAGGGAATGTTGCTGTTAGCACCCAGGACCTCCCTAGCCCGCACACATGGTTTCTATCACGTTAAGCTTCCCACTCTACCTCGATCTCGTTGACCTTGCCACCGACCTCTCGCCCACATTCTACCTCTGGCCTGGAACACCCTCCCTCCTCATATCAGACAAAAAATTGCTTTCCCCCACTTCAAAACCTTATTGAAAGCACATCTTCTCCAAGAAGTATTCTCTGACTAAACCCTCCTCTTCTCCTACTCCCTTCTACGCCGCTCTTTCTTGCTCCTTCATTCATCCTCCCTCCCACCCCCACAGCCCATATGTATATATCTGTAGTTTATATTAATGTCTGTCTCCCCCTCTAGACTGTGAGCTTGTTGTGGATAAGAATGTGTTGGTTTGTTGATATACTGTACTCTTCCAAGCCCTTAATACAGTGTTTTGCACACAGTAAGCACTCAGTAAATACGATTGAATGAATTAATGAATGAGTTCCCCCATGGTGACCTGCCAGACAAGGGAGAGAGGAAGTGTGGCCTAAACACCCATGATTCATTCATTCAATCGTATTTATAATAATGTTGGGATTTGTTAAGCGCTTACTACATGCCGAGCACTGTTCTAAGTGCTGAGGTAGATACAGGGTAATCAGGTTGTCCCATGTGAGGCTCACAGTTAACCCCCATTTTACAGATGAGGTAACTGAGGCACAGAGAAGTTAAGTGACTTGCTCACAGTCACACAGCTGACAAGTGGCAGATCTGGGATTCGAACCCATGACCTCTGACTCCGAAGCCCAGGCTCTTTCCACTGAGCCTGAGCACTTAATAATAATAATAATAATAATAATGTTGGTATTTGTTAAGCGCTTACTATGTGCCGAGCACTGTTCTAAGCGCTGGGGTAGACATAGGGGAATCAGGTTGTCCCACGTGGGGCTCACAGTCTTAATCCCCATTTTACAGATGAGGTAACTGAGGCCAGAGAAGTTAAGTGACTTAATTTGCCCAAGGTCACACAACTGACAAGTGGCGGAGTCAGGATTAGAATCCATGACCTCTGACTCCCAAGCCTGGGCTCTTTCCATTAAGCTACAGTGCTTCTTGCTGCTACTGTGTGCCAAGCACTGTTCTAAGCACTGCGGGGGGATACAAGGTAATCAGTTTGTCTCATGTGGGGCTCACAGTCTTAATCCCCGTTTTACAGATGAGGTAACTGAGGCACAGAGAAGTTAAGTGACCTGCCCAAAGTCACACAGCTGTCAAGTGGCGGAGCTGGGATTAGAACCCACGTCCTCTGACTCCTGAACCCGTGCTCTACCCATTCAGCCATGCTGCTTCTCTGAGACAGTCCCGACCCAACAATGGGCTCACGTGATGCCCCACTGATAATGAATCTACTTAGAGGGTAAAATCCGTGACATCTCGTAGAACATCCACCTTGCACAGGGAATTAACTCCAAAGCGTTAGGCCTCTTTGTACTCTATTCAGGTAAAGCATCACTCGTCTCTTGCTTCTTCTGTGGTGTAGCGTCCATGGTTTTACTGAAATTCACTTTGATTTTAGCATGTTTTTTTTTTGCCTAGGGTGAACACCAGTATATAAATGTGATTGATATAGAAGCCGATGATTTTCTGAAAGAATTGCCTCTTATAGATGAGCTCATGGAAGATGGGGTTGTCCAACAGGAAAGTGAAAAGCTGGAAGTTCCATCTTCTGCGAAACTACACTTCATGGCAGCTTCTGTAACCAACGTACATCGTCCAGACCTTAAGAGTGATGGTAATTGATACCCCTTCCACTTTTTAAAGCAACACATATTTTAAAAAATGATTCATTTTAAAACTGTGAGCCCTGTGACCTCCATAAGGAGTTTTTTGCCACTTGTCACCAGTGACAGAAAAAGCCCAGGCTTGGGAGTCAGAGGTCGTGGATTCTAATCCCGGCTCCGCCACTTATCAGCTGTGTGACTTTGGGCAAGTCACGTCACTACTTGTAAGCTCCTTGTGGGTAGAGAATGTATCTACCACCTTTGTTGTACTGTACTCTCCCAAGCGCTTAGTACAGTGCTCACCACAAAGTAAGTGCTCAGTGAATACCATTGATTATGTCCAGTTTTCTTAAGCTAAAGCTTGAATATTATATCATCATCAACAGCATTTGAGCACCTACTATGTGCAGGCCACTGTACTAGTCTCTTAATTAGATACCACAAGGGTAAATGACATGGATTCCCCATCAAGGAGGTAAACCATCAAATGTCCAGACCTGTGTCATCCCCCTTGTCCTCTTTCTTTCCTTCCTCTCCAACTCCTATTTTCCTCTTCTCTTTCTGTCATCTTCCTCTCCTATCCCACATCTTGTGCTTTGGAGCTCCATGCACTCAAGCCCCACGCTAGCCCTTTTCCCCCATTTTAGAACAGGCAGTTAGCAAACACCCCACCTGCGCCTCCCCCATGCCCTGAATCTGTTGTTGGACCCCAGGTGACTCTTACTTCGGGATCCCTGACTTTTAACAAGGCCTGAGAGATAGGCAGACCCAAGTATCCTGGAGAGAGGGAAGGAAAGGGTGTGGGAAAGGTAACCAGGCTTCTAAGTACAGTTTGAGATCTCCCAAGCGCACAAAATCATGATCCAAGTCCTACAGGGAGAAGGAAGAGTGGAAAACAGAGCAATAGTTTATTTCCCATAGACACAGGCATTGCCACCCCAATTTCCTCAACTGAATGAGAAGTTTCAGCTGTCTGTTTCCAGCTACTTAGAGAATCACCCCACAGATTTTTTTCTTTGTCCCATTCTCCCCCTTCCTCACCTGCCTCAGAATGACAAGGGCATCACTGGGTCAAGAAGTCATTCAAATTAGAGTTGGGGAATCGGCTTTGTGTAGATAGTTTTTGATGGGGGAAGCTGGAAGCTGATGTTCTAATTCAGTGAGAGAAAACTAAATTTTAAAACATTGTATTCATTTTGTAGGTTCTCGTTGCCGTAGGATGAAAGGAATGGCTTCTTTAAGTTCAAACTTCCTTATTTGGATCAGGATAGAATTAGAAATTTTGGGCATTTGTCACACAGCAATGACCCAAAAAATCAATCTTAAAGTCAGAAGGGAAAACGCATCCTACACTGAGTGAATAAAAATTGATGGATTTGCCATTTCTTGCATATTGATTTAATGTTCTAATCTGTCTTATTCTAGGTTATGGTTTCTTTCATTTCATTTCTTGCCAAATTTTATTTTTTAATCAATGTTTTAAGGTGAAGCAAAATCACTGCTTCAAGTAGAAGCCCAGAATTTGAAGTCAGACCATGTGGAAGACCCTTTTACGTGGAATCGGCTTTATGAGGATATTCCAGTTGACCCCCATATGGTATCATCCAGCAGAACTCTTCACAAGGAGCACTTGGTCACAGAATTCCAGAAAATGGATGAAAAACTGTTGGCGTTACAGAATATGGCAGAAAATATTCAAAAGGACTTTTCAAACACTAAATTGGTATGTCTACTGTGCCCAAAATATAATTCGTTTTCTTGTTTGTTTTGTTTCCCGAGAGAGGGAGTTGTATGTGTTTTTGAAAACCATAGCCTTTTGCAGTTTCTAGAACCTGTGGTCACCAGTCATTAAAAAACATTTAAAGAAATGCATAATAACAATTGGCTTTGTTCCTTTTTAAAACTTTTAAATTCTAGCTTTGCACATTATAACTCTTGTGTTGTACTCTCCCAAGCGCTTAGTACAGTGCTCTGCACGTAGTAAGCGCTCAATAAATACCATTGATTATAACAGGGCTTATACCCATCATATTATAAACCTTATTATCAATCACTTCCCTTCTTTTTAAGTTTGAAAGAGGAGAGACATTTTCAGTGTCATTTGAAAGAGTCACAAAATATACTGGCATAAGTCTGAAGACTCACTGTGGGCAAGGATCATGTCCACCAACTCTGGGGCAGCATGGCCTAGTGGAAAGAGCCTAGACCTGGGAGTCAGAGGATCTGCATTCAAATCCTGGCTCCACCACGGGCCTGTGTGACTTTGGGCAAGTCACCTTACCTCTCTGTGCCCTCATCTGTAAAATGGGGATTGAATTCCTGCCCTCCTTCTTACTTAAATTGTGAGAACTTTGTGGGACAGGGATTGTGTCTGATCTGATTATCTTGTATCTTCCCCAGGGCTTAGAACAGCGCTTTTCACAGCACTTAATAATTACAATTATATTGTACTCTCCAAGTGCTTAGTGTACTGTGTGAGTGATTGAATGAGAAGGTACAGGGCTGGAAAAATAACAATTGAAAAGTGTTTTCTCAATAATTTAATTCTAAGTCTCACGTTTTATGCAGAATATCTGCTTTACGGAATGTCAGTTTTCCTACGGTAGGAAGGCTGTGTTCTTGGTGAACTACACGTAAAGGGAAAACTCGAAGTTTCTTGTGGGGCAGGGATTGCATCTACGAGCTCTGTGATATTGTACTTTCCCAAATGCTTACTTAATACAGGGCTCTGCATGCAGAAAGCTCTCAATAAGTAGTCAATCAACCATATTTATCGAGCACTTTCTGTGTGCAGAGCACTATCCTAAAACCTTGGGAGAGTACAGTATAACAGAATTGGTAGACATGTTCCCTGCCCTCTCTGAACTTAAATACCATTGATTTGATTAATAGAGCTCAAAACTTGTCCAGCATTACATGTATTTGCAAACTTTTTCTTCCAATCAGTCACATTTCTTGAGCACTTATCGTGTTCAGAGCACTGTACTAAGCGCTTGGGAGAGTACAATATAGCCAAGTTGGTAGACACATTCCCCATGCAGAACGAGCTTTCAGTCTAGAGGGACTGTGTCTTCCAACTCTGCTACATTCTATCCACACAGAAGCTTAGCATTGGAAGAATGTCCCCTGCTTTCCAGAATGCTTAGTTGAAAGCCCGTGTTATGTATGGCAAAACTGACTATACAGCATGTCACCACTTGACTAAAGTGTAATACTAATATAAGGAAATATAGAAAGACTTCTATTAAATAAAATGTCTCTAATTCCAGTATTTCATTCATGGTTATCAAGGTACATTGAATAAAAATTAGAGTAGAATTGATACTGAGAAAGGCTTTTCAGTATCAGCACAAAATATATGATTCTCTAAACAGTGAAAAATCACAAACTATGTTTCTGGTTCATTAAAACAGTTGAGTTTATCAAGCTGCGAGTTGTCAACATTTCACTTTGAGTATGGTGGTGAAAAGGGGTAAGATTTTATCTGGGAGTGAGGATATGGAGGGGTCAGACTTCAAAAACATGATAGTTTAGAATACTGCCATCCTGGATTTTGCAGCCCTGATTGGAAATCAGTCAATCAGTGATATTAATAGAGTAATAATTGGTTGCAGAGCACTGTACTAAGTACTTGGGAGAGTTCAATACAACTGAGTTGTTAGATGTGAACTTAGAGGGAGAGGTGGGCATTAAAATAAAATACAGATATATACAGAAATGTCATGAGGCTCAGTGTGGGGTGATTAGCAAGTGCTTAAAGGATTGAAATCCAACTGCAAGAGTGTTGCAGAGGGGAACAGGAGTAGGGACAATGAGGGGCTCAATCAGGTAAGGCCTCTTGGAGGAGATGTGATTTTAATAAGGCTTCGAAGGAGGGGAGAGTGGTGGTCTGTCGGAAATGAAGGGGGAGGGAGTTCCAGGCCAAAAGGAGGACATGGCCAAGGGGTTGGTGATGATGTAGATGAGGATTGAGGAACAGTAAAGGTTGGCATTACAGGAGAGAAGTGAGAGAGCTGGATTGTAGCAGGAATCAGCAAAGAAAGATAATCAGGGGCAAGGTGGTTGAGTGCTTTCAAATTTGTTTGTTGCAGAGGTCGATTGGCAACCACTGGAAGTTCCTGAGGAGAGGGGAGATGAGGACTGTAACTTTTTTTTAGAATAAATAATCTAGGCAACGGAGTGAAGTTTGGACTAGAGTGGGGAGAGACAGGAGGCAGGGAGGTCGAGAAGGAGGCTGATGCAGTCATCAAGATGGGATATGGTAAGGGCTTGGCTCAGAATAGTAGCAATTTGGATGGAGAGAAGGGAAAATCTTTGGTCTTTGCAAGGAGCTGGGATGAGCAGGCTTGGGAGTTTTAGTTGAGAAAACCTTGGAGGTGATCTGCTCCTGCAGAGAGGGCACCTATAATTAAGATACACTTAGGTTTAAATTAATTTTTCTTCATGCATTCACGTTCAACTGTCTCAAATTAGAACCGAGTCCAGCTTTTTTTTATGAGAAACCATGCCTTTCACATACTGTTTTTCTTTTTGCAAGCATGTGTATTTCCTAACGAAATGTCTTCTACATGTTTTAAAAAAACTTTAAAGCGTATGAATGTAGAATCAGCATTCTGAACATTTATTAATGTAAAAGCAAACAATGAATGGAAAGAAATGTTTGGAGGGGAAAAAAATCACACCTGAATACGTATGATATGTAAAATGGTTTTTGATATGTTTCTGTTTTCTCAGCTAGTGAAAACAATAGACAATTGGGAGGAAACTGTTGCTCCACCCATGGATAAAGGGAGATATTCACCTCGAGCTTTTCGAGAATCTGACCAAGGTGTGTATTTGGAAAATAGAAGAACATTTGGGGAGGTGGAATTAGAATTATAAGTTTTTTTTTGTTCTCTGTGGAATGGCAGTTTTGGAATTAACTCTATTTATTGCCATTGTTCTTGTCTGTCTGTCTCTCCCGATTAGACTGTAAGCCCGTCAAACGGCAGGGACTGTTTCTATCTGTTGCCGACTTGTTCATTCCAAGCGCTTAGTACAGTCCTCTGCACATAGTAAGCGCTCAATAAATACTATTGAATGAATGAATGAATGAACTTAAAATGCAGTTTTCAGGACAAATTGAGTCATGAGTTGAAACATTTTAAAGTGGAACCAGTGTAAATGAACTGAGAATTAGTTATTGAATAAAGTTGTAGGCTTATGTATACCCAAATTGCCCAGAATTGATGTACAATAAAACTAAATAGTGCTCTGTGAGAGTCTTTTTATTATTAATAATAATAATGGTATTTGTTAAGCGCTCACTATGTGCCAGTTACTGGTCTGAGCGCTGGGGTAAGTACAAGGTAATCGGGTTGTTCCACACAGTAATAATCTCCATTTCACAGACGAGGTAATTAAGGTACAGAGAAGTGAAGTGGCTTGCCCAAGGTCCTACAGCATACAAGTGGCGGAACCGGGATTAGAACCTATTTCCTCTGACTCCCAAGCCTGTGCTCTTTCCACTAAACCACGCTGCTTTTTTTTTACCCTCAAAAGCTTAAAAAAAAGGCTTCTTTGTACCCTAAATCCATAATTTGGAGAATTTTATGGAAATATATTGGCTAGTTATGAAAGACTATATTTTATGGGTATTATATGTGCATAAGTAATCCTGAATAATGAATATAACCATATTTATATAATACTGCTAGTAATGGTATTCAAGTGCTTACTATGTCCCAGGCACTGTCCTAAGCATTGGGGTTCATACAAACAAATAGGGTTGGACACAGGTCCCTGTCCCACGTGGGGCGCCCAGTCTCAATGCCCAATTTACAGAGGAGGTGACACGGACAAGTGGCAGAATGGGGATTAGAACCCATGACCTTCTGACTCTGAGGTCTGGGCTCTAGCCACTATGCCATGCTCCTTCTGTGTCCTGTCAAAGTTGCTGATTGGGATCTGAATCGGTCATGGCAGTTGAAATTAGCTCTTTTTAAATAATAATAATAATGGTATTTGTTAAGCGCTTACTATGTGCTAAGCACTGTTCTAACCACTGGGGGGATACAAGGTGATCAGGTTGTCCCACGTGGGACTCGGTCTTAATCCCCATTTTGCAGATGAGGGAAATGAGACACAGAGAAGTGAAGTGACTTGCCCAAAGTCACACAGCTGACAAGTGGCGGAGCTGGGATTAGAACCCATGACCTTTGACTCCCAAGCCCAGGCTCTTTCCAATGAGCCACGTTGACAGTTGGTTCAATTTTCCTTTATTTGGAATGATGAATCAAAATATAGTAATGTTTTAAAATCGGCTCTTCTGCCTTTTTTGGCAGTAGTGTAAGTTCTCATAGTTTGCGTGTTTTCATTCTGTATTTGGGTAGAATGTCACAGCAGAATTAGGGAACATTGTTCCCACAGTGCACACCTCTCTGGATACAATGAGATGCTGTTGTCAGAAGAAACAATTATAGGGAAATGTACCACATCAGACCCAGCATGTCTATCACAGTGCAAATTTTCTTTATTGCAGAATTCATCAAGAACCTAATTCCCATGTGGTAGGGGAATTGTCTACTTGAGTTTCGCCAGAAGTATTGTTTTGTAATTCCATAGTCAATTCACTTATTCTTCTGTTGAAAGTTGTCAAAATCGGCTGAAAGTTTCAGATGCACCAATGTTCTGAGCGGAAGTAAAGTTAAACTCCCACCCTTTTTCTCTATGAAATATGGATGTACTTAACATTTCCCCTTGCCCTTTCTATTCATAGAACATTGTACTTTCTCAAGCGCTTAGTACAGTCTCTGCACATAGTGCTCAATAAATACCACTGAATGAAAGAATAAAGGAAAGTATGTTTAATGTTCCCAGCTTTATCATTAAAAGCCTTTCCGCTTAATTTTCTCTCCACTATTATATCTACTTTGTCAGGACACTATCCGATTCCCCTGGATTTTGAAGATCAAACTGATGAAAAGGAAGAAATATTAGAACTTGGGTTTGTGGATAATCAGATTGGTCATTTGAAATCTCATTCCTTATCCTCTGTTACATCTAGCGGCCATTCCACTGTCAAAAGTGATTTCGAAGGTACTATTTTTTTGAGTTACTGCTTTCCCTTCTGGCTAGAAATATTGTGACTGTTGTAACTGTTTTCAGAATTGTTAGGAGCAAGGTTTTGCAACATCAGTCTGTGGCTTTCTAATTGTTTTGTTTGTTTAAAAGGGAGTGTAGAAGTTATGCCATCCAAATTGAAACCTCATCTTATAAACTGGTCTTTTCTTACCTCGGTATAAAAGGCTGTTTACTTGCCTTTGTATTATGAGGATTTAAAACAGCAACGTTTGTAGCTATAACTGTTTTGTAATAGCTACAGCTATTTCTGTTTTCTTTGCTGTCTATCTCCCCCGTTTAGACTGTGAGCCGGTCATTGGGCAGGGATTGTCTCTATCTGTTGCCGAATTGTATGTTCCAAGCACTTAGTACAGTGCTCTGCACATAGTAAGCACTCAATAAATACTATTGAATGAATAACTTAAGTATGTTTGCTTCCTGATAAAGTTGAGTCAGAAAGTTCAGTGCCCAGTTGCAGAAATGTATTGGTGTTAGAGTTTGGAGGGAGATTCGGTTTTTGCCTCTTCACAGACATCACAGAATTGCTTCTGGAATCTTTTCTGTAGTTTATTCCTGAATTCCCAGCAGTAACTTTAAAACTGAGCTTTTTGAAACAAGTACCTGAGGCAGCGGAAGCCACTTTGTATGACTCTAAAACCACTTCAGGATATGTGATGGAATCGCCCTTCGTAAACAACGGTTGAGCCTTGGTCCAGTCACAGAACCGGCACGAAGTAACTGATTTTCGGGGGAGAGGTTTGGGCAGTGCCGGTCACGCTCTGTCCTCTGAACCAGTTGTGTTCTTACTGGGGAGTGGCAAGATGTGGAAGGGGATGAAAGGCTCTTATTTTTTCATTTAACTTTGCTGTGGGACCCTAGAATTTCAGGACTAGAAGAATCTTCATCTTTTCATTTAGCGATGTCCCAAATTAAAGGAGGACGTTCAAATGACAGAGTCAGGAATTCAGACATAGCATATAAATAATGTTGATATTTGTTAAGCGCTTACTATGTGCTAAGCACTGGGCATATTCATTCATTCAATAGTATTTACTGAGTGCTTACTATGTGCAGAGCACTGTACTAAGCACTTGGAATGTACAAATTGGTAACAGATGGAGACAGTTCCTGCCTTTTGACGGGCTTACAGTCTAATCGGTGGAGACGGACAGACAAGAACAATGGCAATAAATAGGATCAAGGGGAAGAACATCTCATTAAAATAATAGCAAATAAATAGAATCAGGGTGATGTACATCTCATTAACAAAATAAATAGGGTAATGAAGATATATACAGTTGAGCGGATGAGTATGGTGCTGAGGGGAGGGGAAGGGAGAGGGGGAGGAGCAGAGGGAAGGGGGAGACGAGGTCTTAGCTGAGAGGAGGTGAAGGGGGGGATAGAGGGAGCAGAGGGAAAAGGGGAGCTCAGTGTGGGAAGGCCTCTTGGAGGAGGTGAGCTTTAAGTAGGGTTTTGAAGAGGGGAAGAGAATCAGTTTGGCGGAGGTGAGGAGGGAAGGCGTTCCAGGACCGCGGGAGGACGTGGCCCGGGGGTCGACGGCGGGATAGGCGAGAACGGGGGACGGTGAGGAGGTGGGCGGCAGAGGAGCGGAGCGTGCGTGGTGGGCAGTGGAAAGAGAGAAGGGAGGAGAGGTAGGAAGGGGCAAGGTGATGGACAGCCTTGAAGCCTAGAGTGAGAAGTTTTTGTTTTGTGTGGCGGCAATAGGCAACCACTGGAGGTTTTTAAGAAAGGGAGTGACATGTCAGAGCATTTCTGCAGGAAGATGAGCCGGGCAGCGGAGTGAAGAATAGACTGGAGCGGGGAGAGAGAGGAGGAAGGGAGATCAGACAGAAGGCTGACACAGTAATCTAGTCGGGATATTACGAGACCCTGTAGCAGTAAGGCATATCTTTAGGTGCCATGAAAATTACATAGAATAAATGACCTAGAAGCAGGTTAGTGGGAAGGGGGAGACACCTACGCTCGATTGAAAACACCTCCACAGCTTTTGTGTTGATGGTGACTGTTCTCCCAGGTTCCAGGGGACTTCTCTGCTTGTAATCACCCCGGCCAGACACCAATCTATCAGTGATACTTTTTGACCGTTTCCTCTATGCAGAGCACTCTACTAAGCGATTGGGAATGTACAGTAGTCTAGAGTTGGTAGACACTATCCCTGCCCACAGCAAGTTTTCAGTCTTCAGGGGGAGACTGGAACAGGGAGTAAATCCCCATTTTATAGTTGAGGCACAGAGAAGTCAAGTAACATGTAAAGCACTTTACCAAGAATTTATTAGTCCTTTGCACTGCAGTCCACATGAAGAAATGAGCTTGACATTACTATATTAATGCTATATTAATAATAATGATTATGGTATTTGGTAAGCGCTTACTATGTGCCAGGCACTGTACTAAATGTTGGGGTGGGTACAAGCAATCATGTCAGATAGAGTCCCTGTCCCACATAGGGCTCACGGTTTTATTCCCCATCTTACAGATGAGGTAACTGGGGCCCAGAGAAGTAAGTGACTTGCCTAAGGTCACACACAGACAAGTGGCGGAACCGGGATTAGAACCCATGTCCTTCTGACCCCCAGGCTTAGGCTCTATCCCCTACACCATGCATATGGCAGGCCCTGTACTTCCCTCAAACATCTCCTGATGTAATGCTCAACTCCAGTTAGTGGTCTGCCTTTTTACTATGAAATTTGTGTCGGTCCCACACTTCCAGGCAAATGTAGGAACCGCATCTCTAAGAGCTTCTCTCCTAAATTGGCCAGCAGAGGCCACCCTGACCCTTACACACAAAGTATTTCTTTAGACTCAGTTCTCCAGTGGCCTAATCACCTCTTCACATGGTAGCTACAAGACTTGTCTCAGGTTAGTAAGTGATAATTCATTCGTTTGAACTAGTTTATCCCAAGAGACCAGGCTAAGCATTCCAAGTGAAAGCATAAAGATCTGTGATCATGTTCAATTATAGAGTCGTTGGGCTTAACAAATGCCACAATAATCACAAGAATCATTATTAACATTATTAATTCAGGCTTCGTTCTGGAGTAATAATTCTCAGTTGAAATCTTAATTATTGAAAATGTCTAAATTTAGTTTTAAGAAATGATGTGGTGGGCCAGTTTTTTTTAAGTAAATTTGCAAATCCCTGGTTATAAATTAGTCACAGTGGGAGTTTTACTCATTTTCAGGCCATGGAAATATCATTTTGAGCCTTTTTTTCCTAGTGCTTCTAAATAGTATACTAAATTTTTAAAAAGTAATGTACTTCCCCAAGTTCTGTGACCAGAACAATACTGATGAAAACAGAGTATCCTTATTCAAATACCCTATGTGATTCTTTTGGGAAATGGTAGGCATCTTGCTTATTGATTATGACATACATATGACCGATTAAAATGTTTTAAAATACTGAGGACAATCTTAAGATAGTGTGTAATCAGGTAAACGTTAACAGCACCCAAACTATTATTGATGCCTTGTTTTTTTCAGATATGGCTTATAGTGAAAAGTTAGTTCAGAGGTAAGTGTGATAAAATTAATATTATTTAATTTAAACAATTATTTTACTATTTAGTGTAATGGGAATTCTGTGTTCCAGATGTGATGTTAAATAGGTGTTGGGAACCTAGGAGTCTCTCTCAAATTCTTGCATGCCTTAACCTTATGATGAACTCTATGTTATTATATTATTTGACTTATCTTCTTAATTGAAATAGTATTTTTCAGTGGAAAGAAAATTCCTTTACAAAAAAACTGTCTATTGTGAAACCTCTGAGATGGAAACTTTCCATGACTTGTCAGCGGGTGTTCTCTTAGTATTTAGGGGACTTGCTTGATGAGAAACTGCTAGCGAACATTAATGGTTTTTAAGGAGACAGTGCACCCAATCGAAAGAAACCTTTATGCATTTCTTTGCAAATAGGTACTTCCCCATATGACAATCCTCATTTGGATGGGAGCCCAGTTATAACTTATTTTAGAGTGGGTGGGCTAGTAAAAATGTTTGTGAGAGGAGAAATATTTTAAAATCCATACTGTATGATTTCTATGCAGCTAAAATTTCCCTTTTACCTTGTTTTTATATGCTGTCGAATTTTAAGGTGATTTAATTGCAGAGGACTTAATTAAGATACTTGGTTTGAATAATAGACCTGCATTTAAAGTTTTTCAACAGATCCCCTTCAGCTTACTGGATTGACTGATGTTGCTGACATAATTCATGACCTTGTAAAAGACGGTGGCATTTCTGCTCATGATCTGGGTTTAACTGAAAATCAAGCTAGGAAAATTACCAGGTAAAAATCAGGTGATTCTAATATCTGGGTTGAACTGAAATCATATTATTACAAAGGTGAAATTACTTATTAGTTGTTCAAATAGGTCTTTTCCAGTATTTGTTAAACAGGTGGTTCATTATATCCATAATTAGGAACAAAGATTTTAAATTTAGACTAAAACAGTATTTATTTCTTCATGATCTGTAGGATGCTTTAATGTTATCAGAACACATTATTCATTCATCAGTTGTATGTCATAAAACCAATTCTGAATTCCTGCCAATTTTTACTAGGTCTTCCTCAAGGGAAATGGTCCTTTAGACCATTTCTAATGTTAAATTTAATGTTTAATAATAATAATGTTGGTATTTGTTAAGCGCTTACTATGTGCTGAGCACTGTTCTAAGCGCTGGGGTAGACACAGGGGAATCAGGTTGTCCCACGAGGGGCTCACAGTCTTAATCCTCATTTTACAGTTGAGGTAACTGAGGCACCGAGAAGTTAAGTGACTCGCCCAAAGTCACACAGCTGACAAGCGGCCGAGCCGGAATTCGAACCCATGACCTCTGACTCCAAAGCCCGGGCTCTTTCCACTGAGCCACGCTGCTTCTCAATAGTTGTGTACTCTGCTCGATATGCTGCTCATACTTGTGTAAGCTAGACACTGTGAGTCAGCCTAGCCTGTCTTTCCCTACTCAAGACATCTTGGAGGCAACCTGATCCACGCTCTTGGATGACCCACAGCTCCACATTCTTCTGATTAAAAACTGCAAATATTAACCTTGAAAATAATTCTGTTAATGTTTTTCCATTCTAGTGTTTGAGCTCCTTCTGTGTGCAGAACACTACGCTAAGTGCTTGGGAGAGTGTAAAATAATTAGATATAATCCCAACACTCAAGGAGTTTACAATCTAGGAGATTGCATCCTAGCTAAAAAAAAACAGAATATTTTTTTCTTCCTGATTATTCAGGACATTTTTTCAACTGGAAGCAAAAATAGTCTTCATGGTAGAATGAAGATTAACTAGAATTACGCTTGACTCCAGAAAAACAACACATATATGATCTCTAAGCTTTTTTTTCCCCCCAAAAAAGATAGTTATTCTCCATAAGAAAACTGCAAGAGTCCAGGCATGATAAGTGGGGGTACCCTTTCTTCCGAATTAAATCCAAATTAACAACATTTTAATTAGTCCATTCAACATTTTAATTAGTTTTAGAAGTCTAGTTTCTAAGACTAGTCTCCAAAAAAGTGTACAGAGTTTGATGAAACTCACATGAGCAATAATGTATTTCATGTTTTTGGGGGGAAAAATCAAGAACTCCCAATGCTCTTGGTAAAGTCAGAAAGAAAATAACTTTGTGACCATTTATTTTTTAAAGGAATTATATATTTCAATATCTTACATTTAAAGAATAGCAAAACATCCCTTGTAATCTTTGTATAGTATGAATCAAAATTCTTGGGAAGTCTGACAGTATTTAGGAAAAACTTTAACAGCATTTACTTCATTATGACTTGCAGTTTAAGGTTTTCTCTAAATAGTTTTTTTTTTACAATCTTTGGTTATTAAAGAAAGTTGAAAGGATGTAACTACATTGGTTTCCTCCATGTTAAATTTCTTAGCACCCGAATTACTCGGCAGCCTCCGAGAACCGAAAAGGAGAAAAAGGAGATTCGAGCTTGGATGAAAAGGAAACAGAAAGAAAGAATGGTGGAATACCTGGGTAAACTGGCTGAACAAAGAGCTCAGGAACATAATCCTTTTCACAGCAGAAGAAGTGCAGTAAGCAGCACGTTTGAATTGACCGCTTTCTCACTTTTCTTTCCTTCCTTTATTTATCTCTTGGAAAAATGATTTGGTTATCAGAAGGGAAGTACCCGAGGCGCAGGAATAAATCATTCTGGGGATCAGAACTCCGTTGAATATCCTCCCCAGTTCATGCTTGATGTTGGGGTGGAGATGAATTTACCAACTATAAATTGCAATCCATTTTCAAAATGAACAGAAACTCCTTAGTGTGGGCAACTAGTTTAGCATTTTTTATTGTAATCTTTAGAAGGAGATTGTAAATTAAGACTGATCTCTGCTGCTGGTTTGCCTTCAAATCCTCAAATCTCAACAAAGTTGGTTAATAGTTCTCTGCCTAGTTCATCCCATGTATAGAATTGGAATAATAACACTTCCATAACTCAGCGTTTTGGTTAGTCTTGGTTAGTCTTACCAAGAGCTTGGCTTTTGAAGTACAAGTGAAATAGAGAAGCAACCTGGCTCAGTGGAAGGTTAAAGGCCTGGGAATCAGACGACGTGGGTTCTAGTCCTGGTTCTGCGTGACCTTGGACAAGTCACTTAATAATAATAGTGGTATTTGTTAACTGCTTACTATGTGCCAAGCACTATTCTAACTTCTTTGTGCCTCAGTTTCTTCATCTGTAAAATGGGGATTAAATAATAATAATGTTGGTATTTGTTAAGCGCTTACTATGTGCCGAGCACTGTTCTAAGCGCTGGGGGAGATACAGGGTAATTAGGTTGTCCCAAGTGAGGCTCACAGTTAATCCCCATTTTACAGATGAGGCATCTGAGGCCCAGAGAAGTGAGTGACTTGCCCACAGTCACACAGCTGACAAGTGGCAGAGCCGGGATTTGAACTCATGACCTCTGACTCCCAAGCCCGGGCTCTTTCCACTGAGCCAGGCTACCTCTCTACCTCCATCCTCTAACCTAGACTGCGAGCACCATTTGGGACAGCGACTGAGTCCAATCTGATTAGCTTGCTTTACCCCAGGGTTTACAAATACCATAAGTATATTAAGTGTAGTAGGTTGAATAATAAATGGTAAACATTGGAATTTTCATACATATTTCATGCAATTGCCAACTCAAAAATGTCAGCTCTTCTCCCATAGGAAGCTTTAGGTAAATGGCCATAATTCAGATTAAAAGTGATCCATTTAAAGAAGAAACTTTAAAATATCTGATATTTTACTTCATAATTAGTTTTGCTCTTGGGTAGATTAGCCACAGGAAATCGTAGAGCTAATAAATGTCATCATAAGTTTTTTTTTCCCTATTGTCTAAGTTCAAGTTTTAGAAATGCTACTAAAAAGTGGGTTGTACCTCCAGTATTTCAAACACGTGCCAGCTATTTCCATATAGATTTTTTTACATGGATTATATTCTTTTTTAAGAAGATGACTTTCCTGCATTAACTTTACTTTCTGTAGGCCATGTATTATTTCAGATTTGCATACTTGCAAATGTTCATCAACAGATGATGAAATAGAAGTCTTCTGACTTTTTACTAACTTTTACTAACATCACTGGAAAATATCTACTGAAGCTTCCAGATAGTTGTCTTTTTTCTTTCCCTAAGGATGCTATTTGATAACTTCCAGGTCAATAAAAATTACAGGATCACACTAAAATCTGTAATTTTCAACCCGTTACAGAGAACAGTGAAGTTATGTAATATGAATTCTGGGATATAATAGGGATATAATATAACTAGACATGTCTTATTTTATAACAGAATGCTATGACTTCGAGGGAAATTAGACTGAGTCAGAAGTTGAAAGTTGAAAAAGATAAGTAAGTATCAGTCAATTAAATTCATTGAGCACCTCTTGTGTGTACAGCACTGTATTAAATGCTTGGAGAATACAACAGAAGGTAAGTAGACATGATCCCTCCTGTCATGCTTACAGTATAGCGGAGGAGCCCGACATTACCAAAAATTCTAGGTAAGAGAAAGCAATGGAGAGTATAAGATTTGTATCTAAATGCTCTGCTGGTTTGTAAGTGCAGAGTTGATGCAAAAGTGCTGATGTGTCGATTGAGGTATTCAAAGTAAGAAGAGAGATTAATAATAATAATAATGAGGGTATTTGTTAAGCGCTTACTGTGTGCAAAGCACTGTTCTAAGCACTGGGGGGATACAGGGTGATCAGGTTGTCCCACGTGGGGCTCACAGTCTTAATCCCCATTTTACAGATGAGGTAACTGAGGCACATAGAAGTTAAGTGACTTGCCCAAAGCCACACAGCTGACAGTCGGAAGAGCCGGAATTAGAACCCATGACCTCTGACTCGCAAGCCCGGGCTCTTTCCACTGAGCCATGCTGCTTCCCGTAATATATAAGTGCCTGGACCAGAGGGATGGTCATTTTGATAGAGCGGAAGGGTTTGATCCCAGAAATATCATGGAGAAAAATCTAGTAGGATCTGGTGGGGCTGGGGGTTTGAGAGAGAGGAGGAAGCCTAGGAAAATGCTAAGGTTACGAACTTGAGAGATGAGGAGCGTGGTGAGGTGAGCTGTAATGGGAGTAGTAGGTGGAGGAGCAGATGTTGGAAAAAAATGAGAAACTATGTTTTAGGCATATTGAAGTTGAGGCTCCAGCGGTACATCATGTAGAGATGTTTAGGTAGCAGGAGGAAATACACGCTGGCAGTGGAGAAGAGGGATCAGGGCTGATGAGGGAGATTTAGCAGTGATTGCATAGAATTGGTCGTTTCAACGATTGGAACAGATGAGCTCCCCGAGTGAGTGAGTATAAACAAGAAGAGAAGGGAGTATAAATAAGAAAATCGGATTAACTTGTATCTAGCCCAGTGCTTGACACATAGTGGGTGCTTAACAAATACCATAACTAATAATAACAATAATAATAATGGAGTCCCAGACGAGTGTCTTGAGGGACATCCACAATTACAGAAGGGAGAAAGATTGTCCAGAGAAGCGAAGATCCAGGAGAGAGATGTCAGAAAAGCCAGGATCAGATGATGTTTCCGTGAGAATGGAGTGATCCACAGTGATCAAGGCAGATGAGAGGCAGAGAAGGATTAGAAGAATCTCATAGAGTCTATTTGGCAAGAGAGAGACTATGAGGGCCCTTGAAGAGACCAGTTTCCGTTGAATGAAAGGAATGGCAAGAGAATTGGAGGAGAGAAGTTGAGACAATAGGTTGTTTGAGGAGTTTAATGGAAAGAGGGGGAAAGAGACAACAGCTAGATGGTGTAGTGGCAAACATAGATTTTATTAAATGAGGAAAGAAATGGGCATTTTTTAAGGCAGAAGGGAAGGAGCCATTAGAGAGTGAGGGATGGAGATGGCTATCAGGGAGGGGAGAAGATTGGGTACAGGTAAAGAAGGTAAATTTTGAAAGCAGGCAAGCAGTCTCCTCTTGAGAGATGGGAGAGAAGGATGAGAGAGTGGTCGTAAGGGTGAGAGGTAGCTGGGGCGGTGAAGGGGAGATTTGGGAGAGCTCATCTGATGGCTTTGATTTTGTCCCCCGACTATTTGGCAAGGTCAAGATGGGCAAGAGGCTTGGGGCACTGGGGTTTCAGGAGGGAGTGGGGTCCAGATTAGTTTGTGGGGTAAATGTTGGGGAGATGGTATGAGGAAAAATCAGTTGTGCTGCTGAGCAGAGGAGAGGGCAGTTATAGCACTAAAGATGAATTGGAAATGGCCAAAATAGGCCTTGGATTTCTTTGATCCGTCTCTTGTCAGAGAGCGCGGGAGCAGATGGAGACTTGCAAGGGATGATGGAGTGAGATTGATGGAGAGGCAGGTGGGCAAGGGAGTTGGCTGTGAAGGAGAGTGGGAAAGTGAGAGCATGAATTGGTGCATCAATTAGGGACCCCAAATGGGACATGGTGGCCTGGAGGAATTTGAGGAGTTTTTCAGGGGGAGAAAACAGTTTTGGAGGAAGAGAAGGCAGGTTGGGAAGTTGTGGTCAGAGAGTGGTGAGGGTAAAGATTCCACAAATTAAGTGGTGGTAATGAGGTACAGTGAATAAAGTGGAGTAGAGAAGGAGATGAGCAGAGTTGAGAAGTGAGAGGAAGGAAGCAGGGGGAATCATTAGCCGTGTCTACATGGGTGGGTGGCAATTGAATCCAAAATTGTATTTCAATTGCTCCTGTAAAGTAAATTATTTAATATCTGGTTCTAGCAATAATTATCTACCATGTCACTTTTGTGATTGCCTTTCTCAGTTGGACAAGGATCTTTTTTACACTGACTTTTCTAAGCCTTAGTTTTCATGTTCTGTCTGACCCAAGATTCTGACTTATTTGTGATGCTTCATATGAGATTAAACGTTTTCCTTTTTTACTCCAAAGACGTTCCCATTCAGCTATTGCAGTTAGCTTTTTTACATCTTACTTTGATCCATGTATATGTGTGGTGGCTTTCATCTACTGCTACAAAGCACTGTACAATCCCCATATTACTATCCAAGAGAGGAAGCTGGCCCAAAAAAACAAAACAAAACAAAAGGCCAGACAGAATTGAAGTATCCAGTAGGTCAGACCCAAAGAATACTAGTTTGTCTTCAGTGTATGCTGTTGGTGCGCCATAAACGTGACTTTAAAATGAGTTGTTGTAAAGTAATCTCTTCTCCACTATATTGTTTCCAAAGAATGCTACAATCTAAGCACCGTAGTCATCGAGTCTCAGAAGCAGTTACTCTGATGAATGAGCTCTTATCCGAGACCGTGCGGCTACCGACAGATGAATCGAGGCCGTTGTCCGGCACACCCGCATTGGCTCGAGGTCTGAGAAGGCAACTCCTCCCTCCCCCAAGAGGGTAAGAGAAGCTCTGGTACAGTACATTGTGAGAGAGTTGGCTGTTCAGTCCGGGAACAGATGGAATTGGTGTTTGATCTTCATTTTAGTCCTGTTATGTACTCTGTTTTGCTGGGTATGCCTTTTGGCCGATTTCTGAGTGAAATGAAAAAGAAACAGCTTCATAACAAGGAACACAGTCAAAGAAAGGCCTTAAAAGGCGATAGTAGTAGAGTAGCAATGTGGACTAGAGGAAAGAGCAGGGGCCTGGAAGTAAAAGGGCCTGGGTTCTAATGCCACCTCTGCCACTTGCTTGCTGCGTGACCTTGGGGAAGTCACTTAACTGCTCTGGGATTCAGTTTCCTCCTCCGTAAAACAGGGATTCAATTCCCGTTCTCCGTCCTACTTACAGTGTGGGACCTGATGATATTGTATCTGCCCCAGCACTCAGTAAGGTGCTTGGCTCAATAAGTGCTTAACAAATTTATTCATTCAAGTCATGTTTATTGAGCATTTGCTATATGCAAGGCACTGTACTAAATGCTTGGAAAGTACAATTCAGGAACAGTTAGAGACAATCCCTGACCACCACGGGCTCACCACAATTACTATATTAACCTAATGATCGGATTCTACTGCAGGTGAGGCACGAAGTGTTTGGGAATTTACAATTGAGTGGGGAGAAATAGATCTTGTTGTACATCTTCCGGCATTGTTACATGGAATAAATTGAGTAGGAGCAGGCCCACAGGATCCCTGCTTTAGTCCAGTCGTGGTGGGCAATGGAGACCTTCCCAGCCTGAGCCCCCCTTTTCCTCTGCTCCTCCTCCCCTCTCCCATCGCCCCGACTCCCTCCCTCTGCTCTACTCCCCCTCCCCGCCCCTCAGCACTTGTGTATATATGTACATATTTATTATTCTATTTATTTTTATTAATATGTATATATCTATAATTCTGTTTATGTGTAATGATGCTACTCATGCCTGTTTTCTTATTTTGATGTACATATTTATTATTCTATTTATTTTTATTAATGATATGTATATATCTATAATTCTGTTTATGTATAATGATGCTACTGATGCCTGTTTTCTTGTTTTGATATCCATCTCCCCACTTCTAGACTCTGAGCCCGTTGTGGGCAGGGATTGTCTCTGTTTGTTCCTGAATTGTACTTTCCAAGTGCTAAATTGTACTTTCTAAGAAGCAGCGTGGCTCAGTGGAAAGAGCTCAGGTTTGGGAGTCAGAGGTCATGGGTTCTAATCCCGGCTCCGCCACTTGTCAGCTGTGTGACTTTGGGCAAGTCACTTAACTTCTCTGGGCCTCAGTTTCCTCATCTGGAAACTGGGGATTAAGACTTTGAGGCCCTCGTGCGACAACCTGATCACCTTGTATCCCCCGTCAGCACTTAGAACAGTGCTTCGCACATAGTAAGCGCTTAACAAATGCCGTTATCATTATCATTAGTACAGTGCTTTGCACAGAGTAAGTGTTCAATAAATACGATTGAATGAATAAATGAGTGAATCAGAACAGGGCTCTGTTGGCTCTGACCTGGCCAGCCGGGCTATTGCTTCTATTAAGAAGCAGCTGAGAATCATAAGGTCGTGGGTTCTAATCCTGAATCTGCTCTGCCACTTGCCTACTGTGTGACCCTGGGCAAGTCACTTCACTTCTCTGTGCCTCAAAGTTACCTCATCCGTAAAATGAGGATTGAGACTGTGAGCCCCATGTGGGACAGGGACTGTGTCCAACCTGCTTTCCTTGTATCCACCACAGCACTTAGTACAGTGCCTGGCACATAGTAAGCGCATAACAAATATCACTATCGTTATTGTCAAGCAGGCTCAGACCCTTGATGTACTTTACAGGATGGTCAAATTTACATAATTATTTTCAGAACCCAGCTTTACTGGTGATGATGATGATGGTATTTGCTAAGTGCTTACTATGTGCCAAGCACTGTTCTAAGCACTTGCTTTTGTATGGTCCGTGAAAACTGGGTAGAGGTTTTGGGATGCTCCCTGATCTTTCCTCAATCGGGGATCCGACAGGGATCATGTCTGTTTTGCCATATGATAGCATGAAGCCATGGTGTGATCCTGGCTACATTCTGTCGCCGATACTTTGTCATAGGCAATTTGGATGTACTCTGGCCGGAATCTTGCTGGCACTGGAGAGTAATGATTTTTTTTTTTTTAAATGGTATTTAAGATCTTACTATGTGCCATGCACTGTACTGATCCCTGGGGATTAGTACAAGAGAATCTGGTTGGACACAGTCTTTGTCATTCATTCATTTATTCATTCACTCAGTCGTATTTATTTGAGTACTAAGCACTTAGAAAGTACAGTTCAGCAACAGATAAGAGACAATCCCTACCCAACAACGGGCTCACAGTCTAGAAGGGGGGGAGACAGACAACAAAACAAGTAGACATCAATAGCATCAAAATAAATAAATAGAATTATAAATAGATACACATCATTAATAAAATAAATAGGCCCAGGAGTCAAAAGGTCATGGATTCTAATCCCAGCTCCTCCACATGTCTGCTACAAGTGCTGTTTATTTGTACTGATATCTATCTCCCCCACCTCTAGACTGTGACCTGGTTGTGTATTGTACTTTCCCAAGCACTTAGTTCTTGCTCTGCACAGTAAGTGCTCAATAAATACGGTCAAATGAGTGAATGCTATGTGACCGTGGTCAGGTCACTTTGCTTCATTGGACCTCAGTTTCCTTATCTGTAAAATGGGATGTGAGCCCATGAGCCCCACATAGGACAGGGACTGTGTCTGACCCGATTGGCTTATATCCACCCCAGCGTTTGGTATGGAGCTTGGCACATAGTAAGCGCTTAACAAATGCCATTATTATTATTATTTCCATTTTTCCCAATGGACAGCTGTGGACTTCACCCACCGGGAGGTTTTTTTTATGTGTGGGGACTGGGGAGGGATATGGTTCCAGGGCCACGCCCTGACTCCCCAGCTTGTTCTGGGTTGCTCCCCATTCCAGGAGCACCCACTGGCAGCCACCCTCTTCCACCTGCCTCCTCGCCATTCCGGTTAAGGGAATTTTTTTGGTGGCTTATTATTTTATTATGGTATATTCGACTTGGCCACGCCCGGTATGTCATAACAAATCGAGTATTTCTTTTTCTGTAGGGATAATCCTCATGGTCACACTTTGTTAACGAGTCAAGCTGAAAAAATCAAATTTGCTTCTAAACCTGCTTATGCTCAGAAAAGATCCAACCTCTCTCGAGGACCTCAGAATTCAATTTGGTCGACGGGTAAGACTTAAATGCTCTTCATTTTTGCTTTCCTCAACAAAATGTCATCGCTCTTGTCATTGCTGTTGTCAGAATTCAATTCATTCGAAGAGTAAGGCCTAAAGACTTCTCATTTTTGCTCTCCTCAACAAAATATGTTTGCTATTGTCTTTGCTCTCGTTACTTGCCTGTTTTGCGAGCTGATTTGGTAATGATGGTAGGCAGGCCTTGAGCCAGTCAGCCAGTCGTTCCTCTGGGCACATTCAGGAGGCCAGTGACCAAGGATTATTTGTTGCCAATTGAAGGCTCGATTGTTGCCCAGAAGGTAGGAGGCCAATCCAGAAGACCAGGCACCTTGCCCCGACATCTGATCGTTAGGGACGACGGCGAGGTCAAAACATGGAGAAGTCATTGGGCTTCAGAGGATCAGCATGCTAAAAGGCAGTGACTTACTCCAGCTCTGTGACAGTGCCGAAGATTGGTGACTCTGATCAGTCAACCTACTGTCTGCCACCCAAGGGGGAGAAAAATAAGATCTGGCAAACGTTATATTGTTGCCTAATTTTAGCGGTATACAAAAGATGTGCAGATCCCCGTGGCCAAGTTCTGCAGTGGCTATTGGCTCAAAATCCCCAGTCAGAGCTATTAGTACAACTAAGGCATCGAAAAGCAGGGTCCGACCATCCAAAATGGCTTTAACTGGAGGAGAATAACGAGGTCTGCGGGTCTATTAGAATATAAGTGTCAAGTTCGGCGAACTGGTACTTTTCGTAAACAGTCTGAGAGCTGTCAAGATTGGGTGTAGCAAAATAGATCCCACTTAGGACTGGTTTGATGAAAACAACTGGGTCATTAAAAAAAAAATAATTGCTTGCTGCAAAACATCAACAGCACCTTGCAGCTGCTCATGATTAGAGTAGATTGGAGGACTGGAAAAAAAAACTAAAAACCTGTGAGAGGACATGCAGATTAAGGAAAGAAATTTGTGCCACCCTTTGTGGGATGCTAAAGCTGAAAAGATACAGGACTGTGCTGATTGCTGTCAAACTAGTACGCTATCACACTGTGTCCAACCTGATTGTCTTGTATCTACCCCAGTGCTTAGAACAATGCTTGGCACATAGTAAGCACTTAACAAATACCACAATTATTATTATTATAGTGCATTGATAAAAAAGCTATATACCCCCCCAGCGTGGCAGAGTGGATAGAGCACAGGCCTGGGAGTCAGGAGATCATGGGTTCTAATTCCCACTATGCCTCTTGTCTGCTGTGTGACCTTGGACAAGTCCCTTCACTTCTCTGGGCCTCAGTTCCCTTAACTGGAGATCGAGACCATGATCCCTCTGTGGGACAGGGAATGAGTCCAACCTAATCACCTGTATCTCCCTCAGTGCTTAGAACAGTGCTTGGCACATAGCACTTAAGAGATGCCATAATAATAATAATTATTACTATGATATCACTGAAGAATACAGATGGAGACAGTCAATCAATACTATTTGTTTATTTTTATGGTATTTGCCAGGCACTGTACTAAGCACTGGAGTAGATACTTGTGAATCAGGTTGGACATAGTCCATGACCCACATGGGGCTCACAGTCGTAATCCCCAATTTATAGACGAGGGCACTAAGGCACAGAGAAGTGAAATGACTTGTCCAAGGTCACACCACAGACAAGTGACGGAACCAGCATTAGAACCCAGGTGCTCCTGACTCTCAGGCCTGTCCTCTGTCCACTAGGCCACGCTACTTCTATTGAGCTCTTGTGTGCAGAACATTGTACTAGGCTCCTGGGACAGTACGATAGACTTGGTAGACTTGCTCTTGCTTTAATGGGAGACAAATCTCACATTTATAGAGAGGAGGAAGAAGGAAAATTGTATATAAGGATGACAACTTAAGTGCAAGGGTATGTAAAGCAATAGTTTTTGTGGTATGTAGTAAGCACTTAAGTATCTTTATGATTATTATTATTATCATTGTTATTATTACAGGTGCTCATTAAGTACACAAGTGCCTAGTTGAAGTGCTGAGGAGGTAGGTGGGGTAGATTTAGCCGGGGGAGAAGAGAAATGAATCAAGGCAGGCCTCCCAGGAAGGGTCATAATCACTCATTACAGGCCCAGAGGAAATTTCACACGAATGACTAAAACCACTACCTTGATCTTCTGGGCACGTCAGCCAGCTCACCTGCATTGGTGCAATCCTCCCAGACACACTTCTTCACTGGGCAGGACCCAAGAGGAGGAGGATGAAGGATGCCCAAGATCAGTCAGTTGAAATGAGGTTTCTGCAAGAAGTGAGGATAAAATTTGTGAGAAGCAGTGTGGCCTAGTGAATAGAACACGGGCCAAGGAGTCAGAAGGACCGGGTTCTAATCGTGGCTGTGCCACGTGTCTGCTGTGCGACTGTGGGCAAGTCACTTCATTTCTCTGTGCCTCAGTTCCCTTATCTGTAAAATGGAGTCTAAGACTGTGAGCCCCATGTGGGACGTGGCCTGTGTCCAACCTCATTAACTCGGATCTACCCCTGCACTTAGGACAGTGCTTGGCACAGAGAAAGTTCTTTAACAAGTACCATGATAATTATTATTATTAAGGGAGGGCAGAGCAAATGATTTAAAGACCCAGCGAGGGACATTCTCAAACCGTGCAACCCAAGAGCGGAGTATTGGATGGCAACTGCACCAGACAGGTCAGCCTGATGGGTGGCAGTTGGCAGGAGGGGTTGCCATCCTTGAGCAAAGTTTTCAACAAGATTGGGGGCTCGAGAGAGCATCCCCGAAAGAGAGAGATCCCCCGGATGGGACGAACCATGACTGCAGCGATTTCACGCACCCAATACAGAAGGAGGTGTCGGTCACCCTCCCATGTAGAGATAGCATCAAGAGAGGCGGCGTGGCTCAGTGGAAAGAGCACGGGCTTGGGAGTCAGAGGTCATGGGTTTGAATTCTGGCTCGGCCACTTGTCAGCTGTGTGACTTTGGGCAAGTCACTTAACTTCTCGGTGCCTCAGTTACCTCATCTGTAAAATGGGGATTAAGACTGTGAGCCCCAAGTGGGACAACCTGTTTCCCCTGTGTCTACCCCAGCGCTTAGAACAGTGCTCGGCACATAGTAAGCGCTTAACAAATACCAACCTTATTAAAAATGAAGGTGTAGATATAGGTAAGGTAGAGAGAGCAACCAACGATGGAGAAGAGGCATATTAGTATAGCAAACCGTGTGAGTTGATATGAATGGATTTCATATAGTCCGTGACCATGGCCCTGTTGTATTCCTTTTACACATTAACTATGTTGTTATGAAAATACTGTTCTGAAAATGCATATTTTATATTTCAAACCACCCTGGCTAGGGAAAACACAGACATGACGTCTACGGCTAATCTTTTTTTTGACTGAAATAGTATCTCCATGTAGATTTAATGACGCGGTAGGAATTTACTTTTTAATGTTCCCTGTTTGGTTTTATTTTCTGTTCTTTGGCTGAAGTTCACAAAAAATTGGGTTTTGTTGTTTGGTGGATGACCTCCAAGGGCAGGCAATTCCTGCCTATGTTATTACGATGGTCGTAGATCGAATAGGATGCCGCAATCTAAACTACGATCCTTCCTTCTACCTTTTTAGCTTCGCGAATATCCATTGTGGGCAAGTAGTAATCATGGCCAGATTGGTGATTTAAAAAAAGAAAAAAGACAAAAACTGTCTCTATACTGTCAGAGTGTATACTGAATTCAAATACACATTTAGTGTTTTTTTTAATCTTGTCTGTAGCTGGCTACAATGTTAGAATGTACTGTTCTTCCAATTTAGTAAGCCATTTATCTTAAATATAAGATACGGTGTGTGACACAAGGGGCTTTTCTGAAGCATATTATGTTTTCATTCTCTTCTCAACATTTTCTGCATTTGTAATGGTAAGGTGATGAATCCAAAGCCATAAACCATGGCCACCCTTTCCATTGTAGTTTTATTTTATGCTTTTACATCCAAGTAAAGAGCTTTGTTTTGTCTTTAGGAGCTGCCAAGTTCGCAGTTCAGAAACAAACACGGGATGCCAAAGCGACAGTAAGAAATGCACCAAGATCTCCAGTCACCTCTAGGCAGAGTAAGTTGTGAAGGCCTAAAAGTTAATAGTTTGTTGAAATACTAAATGAATAAAACACAGAGATAAATCACAATGAAAAATGGAAAAAAACTACCTAGTTACATTTTGGAGAGACTTGTGGGTCTTGAACACTGGCTCCGTGCTCTGACACGAAGAAAGAGAATGAATTGAAAAAGCACGTCTAAAGACTCACGTTTGAGTCCTTTTCTTAAAAATAATTTACTTTTATTCTCTTGGTGCATAGCTCCATGTCATTTTGATTTTCAAATGATATATGATGCGTTTCTGTCACTAGGGAAATTTTGTTTACTTAAGGGATAGAAGGTAGAACATAAAGATGCAAATAAGCCCTGTCTCTCTCCCTTGTCCCCCTGCGTGGGCAGGCTCCCAAACACACCGATAGATTTTCTTAATTTAAAACGAAAGTCATTGTGATGGCTGAAGTCACAAACATTTTCAGAAGACGTGTGTGGAGAGGCAAAACGGGGAATCCTGTTAAGCTTTGGAAGAGAGAGTGCAAATGTAGAAAAATGAATCATCCTGTTTTGCAGTTCGTAACTATTGCTACCTCCATTCTTTCTTAATCAGTAGTATTTATAGTATTTAATTGACTGCCTGTTGTGGGTAAAACATTTTACTAGGCAAGTACAACAGAGAGTAAATGTCTCTTTCCCTCCAGATGCTTACACCTTAATGGAGGAAGCATTTAGACAAAATATTTACAAATAGTGGGAGAAGGAAGAATAAGGAGGTAATGGGAATTAATACCATTATTACCAGGATGATTTAGCCAAATAATCCTGTACAAATGGATGGATGTTCATAAGTAACTTTGACTGTTGATTTGATGGAATTTTATGGAAGCAGCATGGTTTAGTGGAAAAAACACGGGCTGGGGAGTTAGAGGTCACGGGGTTCTAATCCTGGCTCTGCCACTTGTCAGTTGTGTGATTTTGGGCAAGTCACTTAACTTCTCTGTGCCTCAGTTACCTTATCTATAAAATGGGGATTAAGACTGTGAGCCCCACGGGGAACCACCTGATTACCTTATATCTACCTCAGCGCTTAGAACAGTGCTTGGCCCATAGTAAGTGCTTAACAAATACCAGCATTATTATTATTATTACTTGATATGACTAAGCTTTAATTGAGGGAGGCTTCCTGAAGGTGGGATTTTAAGAGGGCTTTAGGGAGAGCTGTGGCCTAGTAGGTTTGGGTAGGGGAAGAAGTTCTAGGTCAGGGGAATAGTGAGAGGAAGGAGTTGGGGGAAAAGAGCTAATATTAATCAAGCAATGGTATTTATTAAGCACTTTCTGTGTGCAAGGCACTGCACTAAGTGTCTACAATAGAATAGCGTCGGCAGACACGATCCCTGCCCACAAGGATCTTAAGGTCTATGGGAGGAGCTGTAAGATGAAAGCTAATGGAGAACCTTTAAGCCGACGGTGAGGAGTTTTTATTCGATGCAGAAGTTTTTGAGGAAAAGGGATGTATGCCAACTGACTTGTGGGCAGGGAATGTGTCTGTTTGTTGTAGTATTGTACTATCCCAAGCACTTAGTAAAGTGCTTTGCACATGGTAAGTGCTCAATAAATATGATTGAATGAATGAATGAGCCTTCAAGATGATCCATGCAGCACGGTCAAGTTCAGCTTAAAATGGGGAGGAGCTGGAGACAGGCAGGTGAGGGTTCTGATGCGGTAGTCTATTGTGATACGTAGAATGCACCAGAGCGGTAGACGTTTGGGTGGAAAGGAATAAATAATAATGATAGTATTTGTTAAATACCGTAATTATTATCATTATTAAATGGAGAGTAAGACAGACAGCCCCATGTGGGACCTGGACTGTGTCCAAACGGAGTTCCTTGTATCGATCCCAATGCTTAGAACAGTACCTGGCAAGTAGTAGAGAAGCAGCGTGGCGCAGTGGAAAGAGCCCGGGTTTGGGAGTCAGAGGTCATGGGTTCGAATCCTGGCTCCACCGCTTGTCAGCTTTGTGACTGTGGGCAAGTCACTTCACTTCTCTGGGCCTCAGTTACCTCATCTGTAAAATGAGGATTAAGACTGTGAGCCTCATGTGGGACATCCTGATTACCCTGCATCTACCCCAGCACTTCGAACAGTGCTGTGCACCTAGTAAGCACTTAACAAATACCAACATTATTATTATTATTAGTAAGTGCTTAACAGATACCATAAAAAACAAACCTACGGTGTGAAACAACTGTCCATTTCCCATAGGGAGCAAGGGGGAGGTCACCCATTACTCCCACTATGGAGTTGGGGGTGCAGAAATTAGCTTTGCCTCTCTTACTTTTTGGGTGGGACCGGCAACTAGAGATAGCACACTCTGCCTGCCCCAGAGCAGGAAAGAGCCCAGAATGGGGCTTTGTGCCTGGCATCTTGGCAGCAAGAGGAGGAGGAGGCTTCTGTGGTCCTCACGGGATGGGCGTGGGAACTCAGCTTTTAGTACAGTGCCAGCCACATAGTTAGCACTTAACAGATACCATTTAGAATAAATGGATCAAAAAAAACCGTTGGAGCTGCTGTGGCATGAACCCTGTAGGGATGCATTTCTTGGCCAGAATCCAGTCTTGTCTCAGTGGATCCTCCAGGCTGCCTGGGCAGTTCGTGGGAGGTAGAGGGCTTCGCCTCCCGCTACTTTAATAATAATGATGACATTTGTTAAGCGCTTACTATTTTGCAAAACACTGTGTTAAGCTCTGGAGAGGATACAAGGTGATCAGGTTGTCCCGCGTGGAGCTCACAGTCTTCATTCCCATTTTACAGATGAGGTAACCGAGGCACAGAGAAGTGAACGACTTGCCCAAAGTCACACAGCTGACAAGCGGCTGAGCAGGGATTTGAACCCATGACCTCTGACTCCCAAGCCCGGACTCTTTCCACTGAGCTATGCCGCTTCTCAATAATGATGATGATGGTATTTGTTAAGTGTTTACTATGTGCCAAGCACTGTTCTAAGCGCTGGGGTAGATACAAGGTAATCAGGTTGTCCCCCATGAGGCTCACAGTCTTAATCCCCATTTTACAGATGAGGGAACTGAGGCACAGAGAAGTTAAGTGACTCGCCCAAAGTCATACAGTTGATAAGTGGCGGAGCCGGGATTAGAACCCACGAACTCTGACTCCCAAGCTCGGCTCTTTCCACCAAGTCACGCTGCTTCTATTTTGGGGTTAGGATAATAATAATATTTAGAAAATAATAATATTTATGGTATTTAAGTGCTCACTATGTGCCAGGCACTGTACTAAGCGCTGGGGGTGGATACAAGCAAATTGGGTTGGAAACAGTCCCTGTCCCACATAGGGCTCACAGTCTTAATCCCCATTTTAGAGATGAGGTAACTGAGGCACAGAGAAGTTAAGTGCCTTGCCCAAGGTCACTCAGCAGACAGGTGGAGGAGCTGGGTTTAGAAGCCAAGTCCTTCTGACTCCCAGGCTTTATCCACTAGACCACGCTGCTTCTTTTCACGCCCCTTTCCTTTCCCTCCCCTATTCCCTCACTGCTCTGCCCCAAAGCCCCGCCTCCAAGCTCAAAATGGAATTTGGAGGTCCAGTCCTAGATTATCAATAATTTTAAAATGTAAATCTTCGTCAAAGATAATCTAAACATTTTAGAGCAGGAAGCTCTGAATCAAAGTTTGAGAGGCTCTTGAAGCCAACTGTACTTTTCTGTTTCACGGAACTTTCTTTCCTTCTGTCATCTTTCTCTGCCTGAAGATCGGATGTCCAAAGTGGCTAGCAGAGAAACATCGCCTGATCTTAATGAGGATCAACCACATTTGCAAAGACCCAGCCGGCAGCAGTGGAAGTTACAAGAGGGAAGACCCATGGCAGCTATTCCAGGTTTGTAAGTGCCAGAGAAGCAGCGTGGCTCAGTGGAAAGAGCCCTGGCTGGGGAGTCAGAGGTCGTGGGTTCTAATCCTGGCTCCACCACTTGTCAGCTGTGTGACTGTGGGCAAGTCACTTCACTGGGCCTCAGTTACATCAGGAAAATGGGGATTAAAACTGTGAGCCCCTCGTGGGACAACCTGATCACCTTGTATCTACCCAGCGCTTAGAACAGTGTGTAGCACTCAGTAATTATTTAACAAATACCATTATTATTATTATTATCTGGATGCTGCCATTATGAAAATCACTTCATTCAGCAGGCTAAATGTGGACAATTAAAGGATAGACTTGATCCCAGACTGAATGTTCAATAGCATTTCAATAGTATTTATTGAGCGCTTACTATGTGCAGAGCACTGTACTAAGTGCTTGGAATGGACAATTCGGCAACAGGTAGAGACCATCCCTGCCCAGTGAGGGGGTCACAGTCAAATCGGGGGAGACAGAAGGACAAAAACAAGACAACTTAATTGCGATAAATAGAATCAAGGGGATGGACACCTCATTAACAAAATAAATAGGGTATTAGTGACTGTTGTGGTTTTGGAGGGGGTAGTCTGCCTTGCTCAGGGAGGATCAGGTCCCTCCCTGATGCTGACCTCAGCTTTCACACCTGAAGGGACAAACTTCACACCCAGTTATTTCAGACAGATGGAGACAGAGGCTGGGCATGTGGCAGAACATGTAAATTTGCTGCATAAGCACCTGTTCAGTTTGGTATCTTTGAATCTCGCCTTGAGTTATCAACTGCCAGCTTCCTGTTTACTTCACAGTGCTTGTTCATGTGTACATTGCTTTTCTTTGCCTCAGGATTTTGCCACCTCTCTGTATGGTGTGTATTTATAAATCTGTTTCTCCGAGAAACTCGTTGGGTTACAAGATTTTTTTTTTTCAGTAGCCTTTCCCCTGCGATTGGATTGGGTTGGGGTTTTCTCGATTATGAAGTAAAATATTTTCTGAGTAGACGAGCTTCCTGGAGTGGGGCTGGAAATTGGCAGTCCGGCCCTTGGTTTCAGTGTTATTCAGACACAGGTGGCTGAAGAATGACGTTGACCCATTTCCCTTTCAGACCCACTGGGTTGGGAAGGCAGGGGCCCCCTTCTCCACCTGTGAAATCAAGCAATGCTGGGCTTTGCCCAGTTTCTAAAGACAAAAAAAAAAATGGATCAGTCTCTTCATGCATCTAGTTTTCCAAGATGAGCTAAGAATGTCTTCCCCAAATACGTGATGCAAGTTGGCTTTCAGATTATCAGACGTAAACTAAAAGTAATAGGAAACACTGTTCACCTGCTCTCTGCTTGTACTCCCACAGCAAATCCAGATGGCCAAGTACAGTGACCCTTTTCTATGTTTAAATAGGGCTCAGGCAGAGGAGAAAACCAGTTGAAAATTTCACTCAACTGTTGATAAAGATGTGTCTTTAAAGACGTGAAGCAGCGTGGCCTAGTGGAAAGAGCCCTGGTTTGGGAGTCAGGATGTGCGTTCTAATCCTGGCTCTGCCGCTTGTCAGCTGTGTGACCTTGGGTATGCTACTTAACTTCTCTGTGCCTCAGTTGCCTTATCTGTAAAATGGGGATTGACTGAGCCCCATATGGGACAACCTGATTACTTTGTATCTACCGAACACTTAGAACAGTGCTTGGCACATAGTAAGCACTTAACAAATACTATAACAATAATAATGAAGACCTATTATTGACCCAAGGCACTGTTGGTGTGGGGATGTATCCAGGAAGAGCCATTCAAGGTAGGGAAAAATTGGCCAAACTCACCTCTTCCCCTGCCAGTCTGATTCAGCAACCCCAGGTTTCACTGCAAATGCAACTTTCTGTATGATGTCATTGTATCGAACTTATTGAGTGCTTACTGTGTGCAAAGCACTGTACTATGCACTTGGAAAAGTACACTATAACAACAAAGTCCCTGTCCCTTGTGGGGGCTCACAGTCCTAAGTAGGAGGGAGAAGAGTTATTGAATCCCCTTTTTACAGACGAGTAGACTGAGGCCCAGAGAAGAGAAGTGACTTTCCCAAGATCAGACGGCAAGTGATGGGCAGAGCCGGGATTAGAACCCACGTCCTCTGGCTTCCGATCTGTGCTATCTCCACTAGGCCACGCTGCTTCTCATGCTGTCTGAGCCCGGCCCAGCATCCAGGCCTGCCTCCGCTCTGGTAGAGTTAGGTTCATGCTATGACAGAGAGTTATACATCTTTGAACAGTTAGATCAGCCCTCTGGGATCCCTTATCGAAGCTTTGAAGGGCCTGCACGTCCGGTAAAATGTTCTTCACTCCTCCATTCCTTTGGATTTTCTCTCGATGGTCTGCTTGGTGTTGAGTGACTCGGAGAAGCATGGGTTTTTTTTTTGTACTGCAATACTTTCCCTTTGAGGCCCAGCCAGCGGAGAATTCAAAGTTGTAACTTAAATTATTTAGGATCCCTGGATTTTCAGAGCCTACAGTCCTTAATACACTGTGTCCTC
Organism: Ornithorhynchus anatinus; assembly: GCF_004115215.2. NCBI lineage: Eukaryota > Metazoa > Chordata > Mammalia > Monotremata > Ornithorhynchidae > Ornithorhynchus > Ornithorhynchus anatinus. Next base: position 93,809,836 of record NC_041730.1, read on the forward strand.
AAATCTTTGCTTGCTGGCTTAGCTGAAAGAAGGCCAAGATGGTAGATTATTTAGTGACTGAAGATCACTCTCAAGAATGCCGATTTGTTGCAAAAAACACAGCCGTAGCCAGGTGGGTAACACCTGTTTTTCCCTTATGCAGCCTCAAGTTATCCAACACCTAACGTAAGGTACCTGAGTTCTCCTGGCGATCCTGTGGGGAGTCAATCTGAGGCAGATGTAGCATATGAGCGAGAGCGAGATGTAGTGAGTCCTTGGACTGTTCCTCCAGAAATCCACAGAATCCTGCACGATAATCACGATCCCCTTTTTGAGGTAAGAATTTTCCTTCAATGCCCCCTTGAACCCTAGGTGTTTTTATATCCTGAAATTTGCTATACCACTGACTATTTTATTGAATTTGGTCTGGGAGTCAGAAGGTCATGGGTTTTAATCCCAGTTTCACCACTTGTCTGCTGTGTGACCTTGGGGAAGTCATTTCACTTCTCTGTGCCTCAGTTACCTCATCTATAAAATGGGGATCAAGACTGTGAGCCCCACATGGGACAGGGACTGTGTCCAAACCAATTTGCTTGTGTCCACCCCAGTGCGTAGTACAGAGCTTGACACGTAGTAAGTGCTTAACAAATATCACATTATTATTATTATTGTTTCATAGAGGCTGCGGGGTGGGGTGAGGGAAACACTTGGGGTGAGAGTCTTCTAGAATTAGTATTTTACTGGGCTGAAATGTTTGGTGCCAGAGTTCCCAGACTTTCAATCTAGTAACTCCTTTGGCATCTCTAAATTTTCCAGGCTACTTTTCATTTTTTTATACCTGACTTTCTCCCCCATTCCTCTTTTTAACCTACCAGTATAGCAGTGATGTTCATTCTCCTTCTGTTCCAACAACCACTGCATAGGCCTATCGTCATCCTAGATTGCTTGGTCCCTACTTACTAACTATGTATTCCATCCAATCCTTGATATCTCTTTATATCATAATTTCTAGCTTTGAGGGAGGGAGGAGCCATAGAAAAACAGAGAAAAATGGGGACGGAAGGTGAAGGATAATTTGATTATTCGCAAGGGATGGGATGAACTTTTTCCCCAACGTGTCCAGCGCTGGAAAAGTGGTGGATTAGTTGATGAATGCAAAAAGAGAGCACTGCATGTATAGAAATGACAGGTTGTCAAGAACTAGTGAGCTCTTCCCAGTAGGGAAGACAGTTACTGAAAACATCTCAGAAAAGACAAGAAATTTGGATTTAGACCAGAGAGTTACCTATCCCTGAGTCTGTGCCACATGCCAGTTGCAATGGCCGTTTAATGGAGAAAAAAGAAAGCTCAGGTGCCTCTGGAGGAAATCTGCCTGGAGAAATAGGTCCTGGCATCGTGTCTGCCGGGGGCTTCCCTTCGGCTGGCAAGCAGCTGAACGTTGTGGGCATCAGAGAGGAAATGCTCAGAACTACTTCCTCTCCAGCTAGAAGCTTTTACCAACTCTAACTGTTCAAACCCCTTTTGGGCTACACAGTCCACTGGTGGTGGTAATAATAATGGCATTTGTTAAGCGCTTACTAGATGTCAAGCACCGTTCAAAGCACTGGGGTAGAAACAAGATAATCAAGTTGGACACAGACCTTGTCCCACATGGGGCTCTCAGTCTTAATCCCCATTTTACTGATGAGGGAACCGAGGCAAAGAGAACGGAAGTGACTTGTCCGTGGTCACCCAAAAGACAAGTGGAGAGAGGTAGTGAAGGGAGACCTCCACTGCCCAAGACAGGTCTGGAATCCCCTCTAGACCGTAAGCTCACTGTGGGCAGGGAATGTGTCTGCTTATTGTTGTATTGTGCTCTCCCAAACGCTTAGTACGGTGCTCTGCACACAGTAAGTGCTCAATAAATATGATTGATGAATAACCCCTAAGAGATCTACTCAGATTTTGTTTTACTAGTTCAACCCTAAGAGGTCATACACCATTAAACCAATTCTCTCCTTCCCCCCGCATTAGGGCTCTTTAATTCTTGAAGATAATGGTTCCCGGCTCAGTGTCAATGGTCTGGATACCATATCGGAAAGCACCGAAAGCATCCTCAGCAAGCTCGACTGGACTGCCGTTGACGCCATGGTGGCCAGCATAGAAGACAAATGAAGACAGATGTGCCTTTGAGAGCACAATCTCCAGCCACTGTGCTTAAGGCAAGGGTAACGTGGATTTGAGACTAGGATTTTTCAGGGAAACAAATGCCTCAGGAGAGAGATCCTCAGCTTCTTCACCTAAAGGGAAGTTCAGCGGTAGCATTCTGGTTTTCTCTGTGCTTAGCTGTGAAGCCTCATCAACGCTGAATAAAATAATTTTCCTTGGATAATGTTTTTGTCTTGAAAATCAGTAATTTAATTTTTTTAAATAAACCTGTTTTGGAGTAGAAGGGAAAACTAGTAAATTCTATTCAGTGACTCTGTTTCAGGCCTTAGGTCACTTTAGATTTGGGGGCAGCGGGGCTGCTTTAAAATCCCATGCATATAATTTATTGCTTAACATTCTCAATAAAAATCTGGTTTATTTCTTTAATTCACCTGGCAGGTTAAATTATTTCCACAAATGTCCTTCCTACTTTTCCTAATCTTACTCCCCTTGCCCCCTGCCTCTGCCTCAAAATAGGTCTGTGGATGAACCCTAGTCAATCAGTGGTATTTAAATCAATCAGTGGTATTTACTGAGCACTTACGGTGTGGAGAGCACTCTACTTCACACTTGGGAGACTTCAATGTGCAACAGGGTCGGCAGGTTCTGAGTTGGTAGGCGCATTTTCTGCCCACAGGGTGCTTCCAGTCTACAGCCTTTGAAGACATCCAAGAAATGCATTCCTTGGCTTACTTTCTGGGAAGACGACCTGGAAGAGGTGAGATTTTAGGATAATTTAAAGAGCTGAGACCTGCTGCATTTGGTTGGAGCCACATGTCTCTAAGGCACAGGCTTTGTCTTCAGGAATAACTATCAGACCCTGCAGATGCTCCTGGGATTGTTTAGGTGTGGCCCCATGGAAACAAGGCCGGGGGCCACAGAGAAAGTAAGTTTTCAGGTGAGAGAAAAGCAGGTGGGTGGAAAGTGACAGAAGGGACTGTGACCTCTGCCTTATAGGAAGAACGTGGAAATAGAATGATTCCTTCCTAGATCGTTAAAAATAATTGACTAATTTTATAGCTGGTTTTATTCACTTACGTGATCTCGAGCTGTCTTTTGCTTCACTTCCACCCTCCCAGCCTAAGAAATACAAGATTGTTCTCCCTGAACTGCCCTGGAGGATATAATAATAATGTTGGTATCTGTTAAGCACTTACTATGTGCAGACCACTGTTCTACCTGCTGGGGTGGATACAGGGTAATCAGGTTGTCCCCCATGAGGCTCACAGTGTTAATCCCCATTTTACAGATGAGGGAACTGAGGCACAGAGAAGTGAAGTGACTCGCCCACAGTCACACAGCTGACAAGTATGGACCTTAGGGAATGTAGAAATTAACTGAAAGGTAGATTTTTATTATTAAAAGGCTAAAGAGGTTTACAAATACTTTCTTGAGGAAATATCATCCAACTGGCTGTATACTATAGGGATACAAATGAGAGCTTTTAAGTTTACTAGGACAGCCTCTATATTTTTAATATCCTCACGTTTATCAATAATAATGGTATTTGTTAAGCGCTTACTCTGTGGCAAGCACTGTCCTAAGCGCTGGGGTAGATACAAGGTCATCAGGTTGTCCCCCATGGGGCACACAGTCTTAATCCCCATTTCACAGATGAGGTAACAGGCACAGAGAAGTTAAGTGACTTACCCAAAGTCACACAGCTGACAAGTTGTGGAGCTGGAATTAGAACCCACAACCTCTGACTCCCAAGCCCTGGCTCTCTCCACTAAGCCATAGGTGGGGACTCCTTTATGATTTTATTCAGTTTTTTGTTCTCATGCTGTAAATTATTACTTTCAATAAGCAGTGGAAATGGATCGGTGGTTGCGATTCTTCCGTGAATTTGAAGTGGCTCGTAAGAAAGAACACTTTGAATAACTAAAGATTTAATTAACACACACTGTTTTAAATCTGTCAATAGTCTCCCCTCTACTAAAAAGACCTTCTTGGGATCCCATTGCCTCCTTCAGCTATCACCCCATCTCCCCTCTCCCATTCCTGTCCAGAATCCTTGAATGGATTGGCTATACCTATTCCTCATACTTTCTCACCCTTAATTCTCTTCTTGAACATCCTCAGTTAGATTTTCAGTCTCTTCACTCCACCGAGACAGCACTCACCAAGGTCACCAGTGACCTCCTCATCATCCAACTCAGTGGTTTCTACTCTGTCCTGGTCCTCCTCAATCTCTCTTTCATCTTCCTTACTGTGAGCCATTCCCTCCTTCGCTGAACACTTCCAGACCTTGGTTTCCCCAACCGAGTCTTCACCTGGTTCTCCTCCAAGCTCATTGACCACTGACTCCTTTTTACCCTTTGTCCCCTAACTGTGAGTGTCCTCCTCTTAACAACAACAACAACAATAATAATAGTAATAAATTATGGTATTTGTTAAGTGCTATGTGCCAGGCACTAAGTGTTCAAATCTCGGCTTCGCCTCTTGTCAACTGTGTGACTCTGGGCCAGTCACTTCACTTCTCTGGGCCTCAGTGACCTCATCCGTAAAATGGGGATGAAGCCTGTGAGCCCCACGTGGGACAACCTGATCACCTGGTATCCTCCCCAGTGCTTGGCACATAGTAAGTGTTTAACAAATGCCAACATTATTATTATTATTAAGTGCTGGGGTAGATACAAGATAATTGGATTGGACAGGGTCCATGGGGCTCACAATCTTAATCCCCATTTTACAGATGAGGTAGATTGAGGCACAGAGAAGTGAAGGGACTTGTCCAAGGTCAGATAGCAGACAAGGTGCAGAGCTAGGGTTAGAACCCATGACCCTCTGACTCTCAGGCCCAAGCTTTAGCCACTAGGCCACGATGCTTCTCACTCTACACCTACTTGGCAAACTGTTCTGCTCCCGTGGCTTTAGCTACCACTGCTATAAGGATGACTTTTAAATTTAACTCTGTCGCCTCAGCCTCTCACGTAATCTACAGTTCTACAGTTGCCTCTTGTCTCCAGGTTATATCAATCAATGGTATTTATTGAGCACTTACTGTCTGCAAAGTACCATCCTAAGTGGGAGAGTACAGTACAACAGAGTTGGTAGACACGTTCCCTGTCCACAAGGAGCTTATAGCCTAGAGGGGGAGACAGGCATTAACATAAATATCCACTTGGCTGTCCTGGAACACTGTAATAACAACATGTCCAAAACAAACCTTCTAACACCAGTGACCTTCTTTCTCAGCCCCGTCGATAACTCCACTATCTCCCTACCTCAGAAACCCGCAACCTTGGCATCGTCCTTGACTTTTCACTTTTTCAGTGCAATCAACTACTAATTCTTGACTCTTTTCCTTTCGGATAGGCTTCCCCTGCTCCTCCCAAGATCATCCTCTAACGGTACCTTGCTTTTGACTCTCCCGTCAGGAAAGATGATGGCATTGTTCATTGATGGGAAAATTATAAAGGAATGGAGTTGGTTGAGAAGATGCCTTGAGGTAGGAGCCAGGGTTCGCAAGTTTGATTTAGGAGGGATCCATAGGGAGCGCATAGCTGAAGCCATTGGAACGAGGGTAAAATGGACATCAGAGATACAGAACAGTCTTGAGAGACATCAACAGTTAGTGGGTGACAGAAGAGGGGCTGGTGAAAATGACTGAGAAGGAACAGCCAGAGAGATAGGAAAGGCAGGAGAGAAGTGTCAGAAAACCAACATTCAGTAGTGTTCCGGGAGATAAAAATGGGCAAGTAAGTCAAAAGCGGTCTTGGAGAATGCAGTTGAAGTAGAGGGATAGGGGTAAAAAGCACGACATATAGATGGGTCGATAAGGGATTTGTTGGAGATGAAGTAGAACCTGTTTGAGGGGTTTTGGGCAGGATTTGGAAGAAGAAGGTGAGAGTGATAGCTGGAGGGTGGGGTGGGACCCAGAGGCCCTTCCCTATGCCGACGAATCCCTCTCCTTTCAGATCCATTTGAATTTCAGAAGATATTCCCCAATGAATTTTCTCAACCCCTGGTCAAGTCATCTCAACAGCTACCCATAACAGCTGTGCACATAGTAAGTGCTCAATAAATATCACTGATTGATATATAGGTAGATTATTCTGTACTCCATTTATTCTTTTTTCCATACTCTTGCTGTTTCCTCCTGTCTCTTCCCGATCTGAGCCCGAACAAAATCATTCAGTCCATGTTTCTCCACTCCTCAAGAATCTCCAGTGGTTGCCCCTTCACCTCCACATCAAAGAAACTCCTCATCATCAGCTTTAAAGCAATCACCTCGCCCCCTCCTACCTCACCTCCCTGATTTCTTACTACAACCCAGCTTGCACACTTTGCTCCTCTAATGCCAACCTTCTCGCTGTACCTCGGTCTCGTCTATCTCACCGCCAGTCCCTCGCTCACATCCTGTTCCTGGCCCGAAAGCCCTCCTTCTTCGTATCCAACAGGCGATCACTCTCCCCACCTTCGAAGCCTTATTGAAGGCACATCTCCTCTTAGAGGCCTTCCCCGACTAAGCCCTCATTTCCTCCTCTGCCACTCCCTCTGTGTCGCCTTTGCACTTGGAGATTCCAATTGTTTTTAGACCTGGTCTGGGGCAAAAATGGCTTAAAAAAAATCACACAATCTGGGTTTGTGGAGTAGTAAGGGGTGAGAACATGTAGCTCTTTTCTTTCCCTCCCATGGACAGCAGAGATGGGGAGTTGAACTAAATCTATAAATTCCCTAGAACTCCCTTGTAGAATACCTAGTAGTTTCTACTTTTTCCCTAACTTAATCTCTTTTCAGAATAGTTTACATGGAGCAAAACCGATTTATGTGACTTTCCCCCGTGCCTATCTCTCAGTAGAAGGGTAAGGAGCAGCGAAACAGGCCGTAAAGGCCTGCAGCAGGAGGGTGGGGCAGTGAGGAATAAGCCATATAGTGAGAGTCGATTGTTCGTTCTCTTACCCCATATTGACGAAGGGAACCCGAGGGGTGGGTTTGCTAACGGAGGATGTCTGCAGACACCAGGCTTCCGATCCGATCACAATCCGGGGCTCATGCAGCGGCTGCTGGACAGGTTTCTAAAAATCATCTACCCAAAGGAAAATCATTACAGTAGTAGGTGTGAGGGTAAGATATTTTATTATCCACCTATCAGTCCATTCCTCCTAACCCACCCACATACTCCACCCACATACTCCACCCTCACCCTCATTCGCCTGCCTGCACATCTGAGTTCAAGTAGAGGTGAGCAGAGACCAGTAAACAACGCAACAGCTGACATCAAAGGCCCTAATATGTTGTGTGACCTCAAGGAGGGACATCAATCAATCATATTTATTGCGTGCTTACTGTGTGCAGAGCACTGTGCTAGGTGCTTGGGAGAATACATGAAGGGAGGACCTGTTAAATATGGAAAGCATGTGAGGATAATAATAATAATGTTAGTATTTGTTAAGCGCTTACTATGTGCCGAGCACTGTTCTAAGCACTGGGGTAGACATAGGGGAATCAGGTTGTCCCACGTGGGGCTCACAGTCTTAATCCCCATTTTACAGATGAGGGAACTGAGGCACAGAGAAGTCAAGTGACTTGCCCACAGTCACACAGCCGACAAGTGGCAGAGCTGGGATTCGAACTCATGAGCCCTGACTCCAAAGCCCGTGCTCTTTCCACTGAGCCACGCTGAGGATTGTAAAGCATTTTGGAAATGTCTAATAACTTAAAGATGACAGATACCTGTGGAGTGGCACATCTGAGAGTGCGGCGTGAGAACGATACAGCCCAAAGCAGGGGGATTCCTGTTGGACTAGGTCACGGGCTGAATCCAACCGCAGAATCGCCTGGGGGCCTCGTGTAGTGGTCAGGCTCAGCAGGAATCCTGAAAATCGCTGTGAACTGAGATGTGAGGCAGTGTTACCTAGTAGAAAGAACACAGACCTGGCATTCATGAGGCTGGGTTCTAACCCCAGCTTCACCACTTGTCTGCTGTGTGCCTTGGGAAAGGCACTTCATAATAATAATAACAATAATGTTGGTATTTGTTAAATCAGAAGCACTTGACTTCTGTACTTCCATGTTCTCATCTGTGAAATGGGGATTACATTCTTTTTTTCCCATAATAATAATAATTGGGGTATCTGTTAAGCACGTACTATGTGCCAGGCTCTGTACTAAGCCCTGGGGAAGGTACAAACAAATAATAATAATGTTGGTATTTGTTAAGCGCTTACTATGTACAGAGCACTGTTCTAAGCACTGGGTACAGGGTAATCAGGTTGTCCCACGTGAGGCTCAGAGTTAATCCCCATTTTACGGATGAGGTCAGTGAGGCCCAGAGAAGTGAAGTGACTTGCCCACAGTCACACAGCTGACAAGTGGCAGAACTGAGATTCAAACCCATGACCTCTGACTCCCAAGCCCAGGCCCCTTCCACTGAGCCACGCTGTGTCTCACCAGGTTGGACACAGTCCCTGTCCCACATGGGGCTCATAGTCTCAATCCCTCTTTTACAGATGAGGTAACTCAGGCCCAGAGAACTGAAATGACTTCATTCAATCGTATTTACTGAGCGCTTACTGGGTGCAGAGCACTGTACTAAGCGCTTGGAATGTACAATTCGGCAACAGATAGAGACCATCCCTGCCCAACGACGGGCTCACTGTCTAACCCAAGGTCACACAGCAGACAAGTGGCAGGGCCGGGATCAGAACGGACGACCTTCTGCCTACCAGGTCCGAGCTCGACCCACTACGCCGGGCCCCGAGCCCCGTGTGGGACAAGAACTGTTTCTCGTCTGCTTCTCCTGTACCTACCTCAGCATTTAGCTCAGTGTTCGTTGGCACACACCAAGCTGCTCCCACTCTGATCAAGTCTCTCACCCAGGCCCTAGTCACCAAGCCTTTGGGCCTAGACCCATCAGAGGACAGAGATTCCATCCTCATCCTCCTCCTCCTCACCTCCCCCACCAGCAGCATCTAAGAGATATTCTGGTTCCTGACCACACCCCAACTTGGGGTCATGAGTTCGAATCCCAGCTCTGCCACTTGTCAGCTGTGTGACTGTGGACAAGTCACTTCACTTCTCTGGGCCTCAGTTACCTCATCTGTAAAATGGGGATTAAGACTGTGAGCCCCACGTGGGACAACCTGATTCCCCTGTATCTATCCCAGGGCTTAAAACAGTGCTCTGCATATAGTATGCGCTTAACAAATACCAACATTATTATTATTCTCTCTCCTCCCCCCACCCCAATTCACCTTCCCCAGGAGCAACAGGAAAATTGTTTATTTCCAGTGCTCCTGGCCCCCGAGCCCAAGTAACATTCTTGCATTCAAGCAATCGATCGTATCTATTGAGCGCTTACTGTGGGCGGAGACGTTCCCGAGTCGCTTCACTTCTCTGCGCCCGTCACCTCATCTGTAAAATGGAGTTTAAGACTGTGATCCCTATGCAGGACGGGGACTGGGTCCAACCCGATTTGCATGGAGCCACCCCACTGCTTAGTGCAGTGCCCGGTACATAGTAAGTGCTTAACAAATGCCATCATCATCATTATTACTACATTCAACAGAGATTCCCAAACCAAAACTGCCTAGCCTACTGGAGCACACTACACTAGTTGAGAAGCAGCGTGGCTCAGTGGAAAGAGCCCGGGCTTGGGAGTCAGAGGTCATGGGTTCGAATCCCAGCTCCGCCACTTGTCAGCTGTGTGACTGTGGGCAAGTCCCTTCACTACTTCTCTGTGTCTCAGTTCCCTCATCTGTAAAATGGAGATGAAGACTGTGAGCTTCACGTGGGACAACCTGATTACGCTGTATCCCCCCCAGCGCTTAGAACAGTGCTCTGCACATAGTAAGCCCTTAACAAATACCAATATTATTATTAGTTCTCTAGGACTCCGACGAACCAATGTGAAAGATCATGTTTCCCACGTGACCGGCTTCCTCGGGAGCCTCCTGGCTTGGAGACAGATCGTAGACTGGATTAAGCAACACAAAGAAAAAATAGGTAAAAGTCATCCTTTCTACAGTTAAGGGGACTGCTCTCAGACCCAATCCCTTACAACATAGAGAATCCTTTTTCTCTCTTGCCACCTAAGCTGGTCTCTTACCCAAAGATCTAGATTGGACTCCAGGAACACAATCTTGATCGAAATGCCCTTGCTGACCGAAAAACATTTGCAATTAAGACTTTGACACGAGGCTCCTTAAGGCCCAAGTCGGCAAAGACTAAGGAGAGAGCAGACTATTGCAAACCCGTGACCTTTCTGCTCCTCTCTGCTCTCTGCCACAGTAGATGACAAAGAGGACAAAAGGGCCTTAGGTCTGTTTGAGGCATCCAGAAAAAGATAGAAAACTCGGGTTTTAAAATGAAAATATTTGGAGAGATACTTATCTAGTAACAGGATTTATCTTCTCTTGCACCTGAGGTGAAGAACTGTATTTCCCATTCTTCCCACTGATTAAAATATTTCTCTTTCCTACTGGAATTCATTTTAGACTGGGGGCGGGGGTGTCAGCGGAACAGCATCAGAGTGAAAGGTGCCGGAGAGGAGCCCGAGAGGATGCACTCTTCTTCCTCCTTCTCCCCCAGCCCCAACAGCTAGATCCAATCGAGCGAAGGGCCTACTTGCTCAAAGCAGTTTAACTGAAACAGAACAAGCGAGGCACCACCCTCAACAGGGGTCAACAGCTGCCATTTTAGCCATTCGTGTTTTTACTTTAGCCCACGGTGAACCTATGGGAGGCAGAGGGTCCCAGAAAACTATATCCCCATGAACTTACCTATAAGGGTGTCTTCTTCCACTGCATCTTCGCACAGAGGAAACGTGGGTGAACCTTTCCCTTCAACTCTGGTGACCAAGCAAGTGGACACCCCAGGCCACTCCTCGGTGCGTGCTCAGGTCCCTCGGCGCTTCTGTTGTCTGCCACTCTCGGGTAGTTTCATGGCCGTGGCTTAAAGCAGAACCAGCGTGGGGCTCAAGGAATGCACCGCAAGAGCAGTCGGATGTGCCCATTTTCCAGCCCCGGTACATCTGGAGTTGGCACGCCCAAGACCTCAGAGAGACAGTCTCGAAACTCATCACATAGGGTCCGCCTGGGTCCAGACAGCTGCCAAACTCGGCCTCGGCCGTTCGGCTCTCTAAAGGTGGGTCAGGTTCTGGAAAAAGATGGCCGACGGAGTCACCGGGAATGCCTCCGGGCACTTCCGCTGCCCCCCGCCCCCGGACTTGACCGTTGGCTTTCATCCAATCAAAAAAAAAAAAAAAAATGGCAGCCAGAAGAGATGCCTGCTCTTGCTTGGCCTGGAAGAAATGGGAGGATGGCAGTGTTCTACATCCCGAGAGGTAGCCAGGATAAGACTTTGAGGAAGAAAATCCACACCCAGGTGAACTATGTTGTAATATTTCCTAATCACTAGAAGGGTTCAGCTTTTGGGATCTGCACCAAATTACCCACCCCCTGAAATTCAAGGAATGGTCCCATTCCATGTTTGCTTATTTGCTTTCTCTCAATGGTTTGTCAGCTGCTCTTATGACCGATCCGTTGGCACAGATAGGAGCAAACTCCACCCCGAAGAGAGGCCAAATTAAAGCTGAGAGTCGGAGGCTCTGACCCACAGCCAAATTAGTTCTAAAGACTGGAGGCGCAGTACAAGCAGGCCTTTACTCATTGCTGATTTACTTTGTACTAAGCATTCAGCAGCGTTCTTGCACACAGTAAATGCTCAATAGCAATCGAGTATTCAAAACGGAATTAAAGTAGCTCATCTTTCCAGACCAAACCAAACCGCTCAGGACTCCCTCAGGTCCCGTGAAACCCTCGGGGACCTCTCCGGCTGCCTAGGGCATCTGTGGGCTGGGATTTACTACAGACCGGAGAGAGGCAGCTAAAGCTCCACACCAGCGTGGGACCAGGGGAGCAACTCGGGCCTGCAAAAAGGTGCTGGAGGTTTGTACTTCAGGATGGCATTTGCCGGCCGTGAGGAGTTGTAGGAAGCACTGGCGGCCTAGTAGAGAGAACAGGCCTGGGAGCCAGAGGCCCCGGATCCTAATCCTGGCTCCCGAAGATACCTGCCGGTGACCTTGGGCAAGTCACTTAACTTCTCCGCACCTCGGTAACCTCATCCGCAAAATGAAGGTTCGATGTCTGTTCTCTCCCTTCCACTGAGACCGGGTACCCCATGTGAGACCTGATTATCTATTACCCTAGCAGCTACCTTTACAGTGCTTGGAACGTCCTAAGTGCTTAACAAATACCACGATCACTATTATTAGAGCTACTCGCTTTCCAGGAATCTGCTTTGCAGAGCCACCCTGCCTCGCACAGAGGCTTGCTATTTTCCCCAAAGGTTTCCTGGTTCGGTTCCATCTCGCCTTCAAAACTTAAACCCAGACAGCCTGGAAAATGAGTTCTCCCTCCAAGACGAGCTCAGAAAAGATAGCGGCTACACACGGTCCCTCTTCCACTCTAAGAGGGGCCACCTTTTTGCCCAATTGTACATTCCAACCGCTTAGTACAGTGCTCTGCACATAGTAAGCGCTCAATAAATACTATTGAATGAATGAATAAGTCTAAGGGAAGCTGATTGTCCAGTACCCAGGCCTCAAAAGGTGTAGGAGACTCTTTACTAATGAAACCGGGGAGCCACTGGAAACAGAACCAAGATGACCTAGCGATCCCTATGGGAGCTAGGAGCTCAACCACTAAATTTCTTGTGATTGGAGGAGAAATCAAATGGGTAGGCTAAATGTGAAACTGTAGCCCGTGACACATAAAAATTGGGCAGCCACAAAACACAGGGGAGGTAGAACTTGACAAGCCCAAAGGGGAGGGAGTTTGGCATTCTATTAAGACCATATGCGCTGCAAGGAAAAGTTGCCACCTGGCCTGCTCTGAATGGAGGACATTGCCCCAGGGTCAATATCACTCTGGTATCAATCAACTCTATTACCGAGAAAGCCTGCTAATATCAGTTTATTCAACGTTTTATACAATACCACCGCTATTTCCCAAGTAGATGCTTTAATGTTTTGTTTCTTTGGATTAAAAAAAGATCATTTGGACCAGATTAACTCAGAAAGCTTCTCCCCAAGGTTTCATTATGCAATTTTCTACACTAAGTACAGCATCCCGTGCGTCGGCTGTTACGACTCAAATGCCGTGAACTCTTCCTGCCTGAGGCATGTGGGGACTTTAGAGTCAAAACGGAAATGTGGACCGAGTCAATTTTGGGCTTTTGGTCTTGGGTGTTGGCTGAAGACCAAGAGCGATGGAAAAATTCAAAGGGCATTTACTGGAGACATTAAAAACAGGGAGAGAGATGGAGAGGCCTTTGGAGCGTGTTTGGGGAGCCATGGAAATTAGAATCAGACGTCCTGGACTGAATCGGACTGCCATCTAGCTAGATCCTTACTTGAAACACTGTGAACGACAGCGGGGACTCTAGTTTTTGGCTACAAACCTGCTGCCTTCTGAAGAGAGACACGACTATTAGACAATCCAGGGGCTACCACAGTCATATTATATGAGGTAGGTAGATAACAGATTCCCACTTAGAGCCTTGTCTTAATGTTGAACCAAGATTTCCAAGAAAAAGCCTAAGAAAAATAGCTCTTCTGGGCCAATGGTTTCCAAAACTACAAGAGAATTTGGCTTCTCCCCTTTTCCTCCTTTGTCTTCGCTATTAACACGAGTCGCTCAACTCCAGGCCCAACCCTGACTGGGAATCAAACTGAGCCCCGACACTTCCTTGAATCTCAGCTGTGAGTACGGTGTGTGTAGAAGCTAGGATGTGAAAAGTCAATTTCTCAGGATTTCCCACAAAGTGACAAGGGGGTTCGAAGAACGAATCTGTCCACTGGAACAGCCAAAGAGGCACCTCTGGGTGGTTCTGTGAGTCTACGGACAAATTGCCCTTCATTCAGGATGCATCTGTTTTGGCGATTCTATCTGAACTGCTACCGAAAAGACCGAATTGATGTATTTCACGCGTTTTAGGATCTTGGCAAACGGCCGAGACGCCTTCCATCATACACTTACGGAACCGTAATCCTTTAAAAAAATCTTAAGACCCAGTAACTCTTTTGCATCTACTGAGGTGGACGCCTACCCCTTTATGGCTGTTCACAGCCTCTAAGCCAAGGGCCAAATGAAGCCCAAATTAAGTAGGAGTGATGACCAGGCACTGCTGGATAACTGGCACGTGCGAAGCGGCGCGGCCCTAGTGGGAGTCAGTGGCGCTCGGTTCTAATCCCGGCTCTGCCACTGGCCTGCTGTGTGATTTGGGGCAAATCAGTGAATCAATCAATCCGCGGTATTCGAGCGCTCACGTGTGCAGAGCACTGTACCGAGCACTGGAAGGGTACGATATAACAGAGTTGATAGACACGTTCCCTACCCATCCCGAGCTTACTCCTCATCTATAAATCGGGGATTCGATATCCGTCGTCCCTCCTACTTAGCCTGTGAGTCCCATGTGGGACGGCGGCCGCGTCTGGCCCGATTATCTTGAATCTACTACAGTGCTCGGCACATAGTGGGCGCTTAACAAATCACATAACTATTGGCGGGTGAAAAAATATACAAGCATCAAAGGCACTTAACCCAGTTTGCAGACAGGGCAGAGCCGCATAGATTAATACTTAATCCTATTTCTATCCCCCCACCCTGCCACTTAGTTCCCCCAAACCCAAACGAACTTTTTTTTTAAAAAAGCCCCCAAAACTACCTTCCCCCAGAATTAGCTCATCGCACAACTGAGGAAACAACAGAAACGACTGCTTAAAAAAGACGGGAAAACATTTCTTTTGAGAAAACGTTCGAGCTGGTCAAATTATTCCACAGGGGAACAATTACTAATTGGATTCTGAGGAGTGCTTAGGTATTTCAGTTTAATAGACTTGTACAAGAGAGTGTTTTGCGAGAACGTCACTATCCCTCACAAATGGATCACTAGAATTTTGTGCGCTGGGTTCTAAAACCCCAGCATTCCACCACACGTCAAATGGGTTAAAAAACAGAGCGGTTTATTTGCAATTGCACCTATTGTCATTAAATTTGAAATTCAAGGTGGCTGGTTTCTTAAAATAGTTGCCCCCCCCCCCCCCGCCCCGCCCGCCCCCATCGCTTTAGAAGCTATCGACTCTCTCCACGTGTGTCAACCGTGATACAGCAGCCACCAAGCAGGTTTCTCGACCTATTCGATAGACGTCTGGGGCAACGCGTAGGGATACAGATAACTGGCTCCTCAAAGAGTCAGGATACAACTTTTAGTGTATAAAAGGAGAAAACATTTCAATTAGTAAAAAATATTCTAATATACAAACAGCATTCAAAAAAATTCATTTGTGAAAGAATGCAGAATAATCACCAAGTTTCATACTCGTCCCCATCCCCAGATTATTCGGAAATAAAACTCTACAATTTTACCCAAGAGAAATGCCG
The DNA here is from genome assembly GCF_004115215.2 of Ornithorhynchus anatinus. Lineage (NCBI taxonomy): Eukaryota > Metazoa > Chordata > Mammalia > Monotremata > Ornithorhynchidae > Ornithorhynchus > Ornithorhynchus anatinus. Next base: position 93,825,390 of record NC_041730.1, read on the forward strand.
GTTATCCAAAATAGAGCCATCGCTAAATTTTTCCCCGCCCCCGCCCCCCCCAGGTTTAAACTTTGTAAAATGACCATTTTTGACATCAGTAGAAAGAAATTGAAGCATACAAGGAATAAACTAGAGTTTCTTTTTATATCAAAATGTACTCTCGAAAATGTGTTTGGCACAGTGCTAAATCATATATTGTTAATTCTAAATATTGCAGGATACAATAAAACCCTGGAGTTATTGGTGTTCACGCCCTTGGAAGGGGTGAAAAGCAGAGATACCAATTATTCAGCGTCAGCCTATACAAACTGTATAAACAATAGTTTATGTCTTGCTTGGAAAACCACCGAAATAGTCCATTTTACAGAAGAGACTGCAAAATAATATAAATGGGTTTAAACAGATCTTTACAATAAGAAATTCAAATGGAAACAGACAAGTAACAAAGAGAAGTAAAAAAATTTATTGCAGTATTCATTCCCCCAGATAGCCTGGGGATCCCTTTTCTTGTATTATTTCAGGGTGACCTAATACATCAAAATCTACATTTACAAAAACTCCTCCTGCAGGTAGGTCAGAGATACTGCATGCTTTTTTTTTTGTTTTGTTTTCTTTTTCAACAGAATAAATTATATTTCCAGGAGATTCTGCCATTTTACAGCCTGGAAAAGACAATGCCTTCCTGGAAACTGGGCTAAGCTAAAGAAAGCCATCCGCTGCTAGGTTAAACTCCAAGAACACTTTATTAAGAACATTAACAGACTAATTTCCAACATTCACTTGTTTATTTTTTTTTTTTAAACAGAAAGGTTTTTTTTCAAGATATAAACAATTTTTGTTAAACTATAATACAGTGGGAGTAGAAATGAACTGAGAAGTTTCTGCTGCACAACAGCGAAGGAAGCTCCCACGAAAACGTTTACCAAACATTTCCTCCTTTTCTCCCGCGCCCCAGGTTCCATTCTTACTCTTCAGAAAAAAAAACCGATTTTTGAGTTTTGCCAGCATGTTGACGTTGCCGGTTTTTCTGGTTTTTTTTTTTGTTTTCCTTTTTGTGTGTGTGTGTGTGTGTGTGTGTGTGCGTGTGTGTGTTTTGTTTTTGTTTTTTTGTATTTTCCCAATTCCTGTCAATTTGGCTGCACGTACAAATTCATTAGCTGGAAGTCCCATCCTTGGCGGCGTACAGCGATCGCAAAGTCTGAACGACTTTATTAGTCAGTTTATTAGCACTCGTTAGAGCAATCTTTTTGTAAATAACGTCTGCCTCTTTAACAGTGTCTACCCAAGGCACCAGTTTGCGCCCGTCACGACGCTTAGCCTCAGTCCAGGAGCCACTGTAGGAGCCCGCCATCCACTGGACACTGAAGCCGTGGCTGGTTTTCTGCACTACTCTTGCAATTTGCGGTCGGTCTTTGTACTTTGGACAGCAAAGAGCGATGACATCCATGACATCAACACTTTCATTCATCTGTGCTGCCAACTCCGTAGAGTCTGAATTTCGTTTTGACCTTCTCAATGACTAAAACATTGGGGGGGAAAAAAGACCAAGTGTTACACAAAAGAACTTTAGTGAAATTATTGCTTTTATTGCTTTTAATCCCTTGACGCCGGGAGTTGGGATTTCCCGGCACACTTCCATTGCCGGCAATGAGACGCACCGTGACCGCCAGCGCCAAGGGGTTAACGTATCCTTGTAAAACCACATACTCTTAATTTGTACCCGTGTCTTTTACTCTTATTGATATATAAAATTATATATACACACGAACCATAAAGCTACATAAAAACTTGGCAACAATAAAAAGGATAACACACACACACAATACATTCCAAAGGAAAATTAATAACCCTTTATATGGGATAAATCTCATTTTCGGGGTTGGTTTTTTATTGTCTTTTCTGTTAAGCTTTCTACAAAAGATGTATAAACGGTTAAGTAGAGAATCTCTATCTACAAAATGCTTTCTCTCGTGTGGATTACATTACTCGTTGTACATTGAATAGAATAGACTGACAGGTGTAAGCACATAAAAATCATTTTACGTAATACGCTGCGAAATACGTTGACTCCTCCTCCGCCTCACCCCTGAAGTGCCTCCTCCTCTATCCTCCCCATCACTTTCATCATCCTCTGTCTCAGCTGCGTTATTTTTAGGGCTGCCTCCTCCAAGCAGCGAGGTAATTGCTTTGTTCCGGGCGTTTGTGCTAGCAGATACCTCCCCTTCTTCTTCTTCTTCGTCGGGATCCAGATGTTCCATGAGGAGTTTGAACTACAGAGAGAGACAGCCGATCAGCGGTCGCTTCGTCACGGGCCACGCGGACGGTGCCTTTCCGAGCCCGCGGGAGGCCGTGGAACGAGGCTCTCTCCTTCCACGGGCCCCCGGCAGGGGTCCGTTAGAGCGCACCCGTCACCGCCAAGTAGGGTGACTGGACGACCGACCGATTCAAAATACGCTCGGTAAGACTACCGCCCCTCGCCCTCTTGACAAACAGATCAATTTAGGGTATTCGGTAGGCGTTCACTAGGTGCCAGGCACTGGACCGATCGCTGGGGTAGACAGGAGATAATCAGGTCGGACGCAGTCCGCGTCCCACGTGGGGCTCACGGTTTTGAGCCCCATTGTACAGGTGAGGTAACTGAGGCTCAGAGAAGTGAAGCGGCTTGCCCAAGGTCACACGGCAGACAGCTGCAGAGCCGGAATTAGAACCGGGGTCCTTCTGACTCCTAGGCCCGGGCTCTGGCCGGTAGGCCACGCCGCTCCTGCTGAGTGAGAAAAACTGACAGCGCGTGGGCCAGCTCCGATGGGGGCGGCGACTATCCCCACGGTCTCCGGGTTGGGGGAGACCCCATGGTCTGCCCCCCATGGAACCAGACACGCGAGACCATGTGCGAAGAGCACGCTCGAAGATGGGCAGCATAGCGTAGGGCAAGGCAGAAAAGCTTCGGGGCCTAGTGGAAAGAGTCCGAGCCTGGGAGTCTGAGGACCTGGGTTCCAATCTTGGCTCTAACACTTGCCGGCTCGGTGTCTCTGCACGTCTCTTAACTTTTCTGGGCCTCTGTTTCCTCATCTATAAAATAGGGATTCAGTATCTGTCCTCCCTCTCCCTTAAGATGTGACCGCCCTGTGGGAGAGGGATTGGGTCCGGCCTCGTTCTTTTGCACCTATCCCAGTGCCTAGTACAAGGATTGATGCATAGTAAGTGCTTAAATACCACTATTATCGTGCAATGTTCAGAGCAGCCCCCCCCCCCCCCCCGCTACTTTGAATATTCAGAAACCTACTTTCAATGGTTAGTCCCCCATAATTTGTTTTGGTAAGAAACTATACTTTAAAAACCACTGCCCTAACGTCCACTGAAAATACTCGCCCGGTGGTATAACTGAAAACTAAATTTGCTCAGTTTTCACTCTAAGTATTTGTCGCTTCAGTACAGATCGGTTCAAATTAAATACGAAGTTTCCACTGGAAAAAAAAAGTCCTCTATGAAACAGTGTATGGTTTTAAGGGATTTTCTTTTTGGTTAGATAAATGCTCCCTGTACTCAGAAGGTGCTCAAAAAAAACACCATTACCACTGCCAAGGAGCATTTTCTAAGTCTAGAAGAAAGCAAGAACAAAGGAGTAGGAGACAATCAAGCTAAAAATTAGAGACAGAGAGAGAGAGAGAGTAGTGTATAGGTGTAAATGAAACTGATCTCCAAAGTGATCACCAATTCACACTTTGGTAATAGAGAAATCGTTTTTAGTAGGGTTCATGTCATCAGAGCTTAGAACCCAAACTATGGTGAGAGTGTGACTTCATCAGATACCACCCAGATGTCTTATTTCTGTAAAAATAAGTTGGAGGTTCCCCTGCAGGTGAACAGGCGTGTCCTGCAGGTGGCCAAAGTGTTGGCGAGCACAGCTCCATCTCTGTGTGATCACAATGTGGAGTGGATCACCGGTAGTGGCTTCCCCTGTTCAGTTCTGCCCTCCTTTCTGCCCCACTGTGCAACATGGATAGGCTCTCACTGCCCCCTCTGAAACTGAAGATGCACACACACGCGCGCCTATACCAAAAATAAAAAAAATCGTTCAAAGGAAAGGATTTGGGGGGGGGGGGGCGTTCATTACTCACATCTAGATACTGTTTTACTATACTCCTCTTCACATCTTCAGTGATTCTGGAATTAGCCATATCACTTCGCAGGAAGTCCAGAGTCTGTTTTGGATGGAAATGAATTCCCGTCTTCCTGTTTATCGCTTTATCGTATACTTTTGCAGATTCAGAGGGAGAATATTTCTGAATTTTACTGTTCAGGGAAAACAAACAGAAGAGCAAACATTTAATTTTTAAAACTTTTTAACATTTCAGGAAATCTTCACCCACCGATCCATTTATCTGAATATGCGAATATCAATAAAGGAGATTTAACCATATATTACCGTACAGATTTCACTTTTGGAACTCCACCCTGTAGTTGACGAGGCACAAATATTTAAGTACAGTAGCCCAGAGGGGAGGTCATAAGTCACGATACCACAGTAGAGGGCAAAAAGGGCAAAGGTCATAGAAAGTGCCAATATAGAAATATACTTGAGGCCTTCCTGAAATCTGCAAACTGGGAAAAGGGTTACGATATGCCCAAACACAAAATATTGGCATAAAGATAGGAGGCATCAGTCATTTTCAATTTAAGGTTGTACTCTTTTGAATTTAAATAACTTTGAAAAGCAGCAGGGGAAATTTCGGGAATAAGTAGGTGGTGATGCGTCGAGGAAACATTTCTCCGCTTGCACAGACCTCAAGTTCTTCTAGGATCCGAATATTATTTGCAAATAATTAACTGAAATACCGCGGCCAAGCTCTAACCACAATATATACTACCCTGGGGTCTCTCCCCCAAAGATTTCCAGATATGTTCCAAAGAAGCACAAAAGACAAAAGAAACCCCCCGATCCTGTTCAAACGGCCATATAAGGTTTGAAGTAGGAGTCGCTGGATGAAGGAAAAACAAGTCAAGAGGAAGAAGGTAAAGCGTTTTGGAAAAGAACAAAGATGACGCCAAAGTCCCTTTTGGGGTCACAGAAACTGCCAAACAGAAAACTCAGCTTAAGAAACGGGAGCCTGCTCTGATGCCCGACAAAGGTGACACCAACCAAAAAAACATCTTGTAACCCGGAAAAATGAAAACACCCGGAATGTGTCCAATGGCATATCTGGTTAAGGTTCACCTGCAGGGCTCTGCACCCGAATTCACAGTTCAAAGGAATGGAGGCCATTAAGGGAGGGTGAGGGAGTGGGAGGGATGTCACTTTGGAAAAACATTTCTACTCAGGGCCATCGTATGACGAAAACAAGCATGCAGCCGATCCATGGCAAAGGGAAAGCCCGAGTGAAACGAACAGCTTTAAGAGCCGATGAAGCCGATGATCCAGCAGCTAAGTAAAAGGGGAAAAATCAGCCGGAGGAAAGAGGCCCATACATTTGCTTCACTCCAACACCTAATGTGTGTGAAACCCAAGGGCCTCTAAGCACCTGTCCACGCCATTAACTCTAGATCTCACATGAGAGGAGCCTGGAATTCATGTAACAAAAAGGAAAGGATATAGGGATTTAGCCGAAATAAGGTCTGGAACAGCTTGGACAATTCTTGGGTTTCGTCCTCCTTCCGGGTCTGATGGTTGGAAATAATTTTAACATGACTCCCAACCAGAGACCTTTGGAGATCCCGGGCATTGGACACATCCTATTCAACACGGAGTATGTGACAACTAAATGAAATCCAACCGCCCATATTCCCTTAAGCCTGTACCCTCGTTTACTCCTTCCTACCTATCAGAGAATCCACAAAGGTTCTTTAAATGTTGCTTTAACATCAGAAGCAATAGAATTCCCTGGGAGACATTTGCAAATTCAATTAAAGGAGTTGAATTGTCTGGCAAGCATTTCATCACAGCATTTATATCGTCTTCTTCTTCAGAATCCGAATCGGCTTCTACACGTTTCCGGGATTTCCGAGGCTTGGAAACCTCTTCCTCACTGTCGTTCTCAGATGCGCTCTCCTCGGCAGGGGAAGGCTTCCTCTCTTTCCTTTTGTCCTTTACCATAGACTGAAAGAGAGACGAGACGGACACCGGTTAAGCGCTAAGAGTTCGGGCAACGAACACTCCAAGATACTCTAGTTCTCTCCCAGGTGATTGAGCATCCTTCTACAGTGGAAGCTCTTGGAGGATAGGGATCATACCTATCAACTCTACTGTATTGTACTCTCCCAACCTCTTCCTACAGGGCTCTGTACCCAGTAAATGTTCCATACACACCACAGCCTGATTGCTTTAAGAGGAATACAAAGCAGCTAAGAGTTTAAGCACACAGAGGGGCTAAGCGAATAAATCCAGGATTTCAACACTCTGTTCATTTGCTGATGGTTTGGAATGGCCTGACCCTAAATACGGTGTTACGTCTAACTTACCTCCTTGAATGACTGCAGTAGGTTACTACCAGAAACCGACAGAGTGATGTCTATATGATGCATTATGAACAGAGGCTCCTCCTGCGTCTGGTAAGGAAAACAGGCAAGATTGTCCGCTATATAGAGGAGCATGTTCACTTCGGTTTTCTGTAGATGGTAAAAAAAAAAAAAGAGAGACAGATTTTTAACCAGCACACAGGGATATTTAACAAATATATCCATTTGGGGAATTGATCTATTAAATTAGTCTTGAATGAAAAAAAAAAGAGACAAAAACCCATAGCCTGCAGTGGTATCTGATGCTTGGAATATTCCACAATGACTAATGGAGAGGGGCAAAACCTCGACCTTCAAACTTGAGAGATTTCCCGATTTTTCTGTTTATGCAGGCAGTCACCGGCAAATGTATCATCTGATTTGGCAATCTCATTACAGCTCTGTAAACTGTGCTTTTGAATGCTTTTAATTTTCAACTGTTTAATCCCTCTGGGCAGTTGGTCAAGAGAACTATTATTTGGTTCTCAAAATCAGGCTATGTTTGTAGTGGTGACATTCTGTGCATGAAACTGGTTGCTGCTCCCAATGGAAGCATTATTATGTGGCAATAATGTCACCAAAGAATAGGTAACTGGCAAACGCTTGAGAAACCAAGTGCCTCTCGGAAAGAGTAATCATCTGGGGCTTTAAAACCAGAAAACAAAGTGGGACTTTCATGTTAAAAAAGCCAAAAAAACCCAAAACCCAAAACCCAACATTAAAAATGATTTTAAAAGTTATTGAGTAAAATATAGGAAAGTGTGTTTAAAGAAAAAAAAAGATTATTTGCAGCATTAAGGGGAAAAACAAAGAGAACTCAAGAAGGATGGTTCAGATGAGCCTTTAAAGTTCAAACAGCATGTCCTGAATCATTGTCTTAAAGGTCTTGAGAGAAAAGGGCTTGAGAAGCAATGTGGCTTTGTGGATAGAGCCCGGGCCTGGGAGTCAGAAGGAGCTGGGTTCTAATCCCGGCTTCGCCACTTGTCTGCTATGTGACTCTGGGCAAGTAACTTCCCTGTGTCTCAGTTCCCTCATCTGTAAAATGGGGACTGTTACTGTGAGCCCCATGTGGGACAGGGATTGTGCCCAACCTTGCATCTGTTCCACTGCTTACTATAGTGCCTGGCACAAAGTAAGCGCTTAACAAATACCATTAAAAAAAATACAAAAAACTTTACTGGATTTGGAATTGGCATTGTCAGTTTTGCTAAAATTAAACCCTCCAGTTGAAGAACCCTGGTATTTCCAGCTAAGGCCCAGGAAAAACAGATGCTTGCATGGTTTTTATTTTATTGCTTTCTATATGAAAAACACAGAAACTGCTTGATGGTCCTCGTCTATGGAATCAAAAAAACCTTGGTAATGGTGGAGGAAACAGCCAACTTTCTGCTGCTTCTTGGTTTGTGCTATTGCCCACACTGAATACGCAGCGTAAAAAAAGCATCTGTCAGAGTGATTCCCAAATCCTAAGGAAAATGTTGGGAAGTCTCTTAGCTAGTGTGGATGTGGCCTTTAGGTAAGCTGCAAAGAATCTAAAGTGCTTTCTTTCCTAATGACCCACCAGTGCAACACTCCAAAGACTGCATACAAATTTGTATTCTTGACCAAGAACTCCAAGCCCCAAAACAGCATCTTGAAAACCAATCATCCAAACCTCTCTTCAGTTTTCCCCCCACTCTATTTAATTTGGCAGGATCGCTGCCTAACCTTTTCTTTTTCATTTATTGTAAGCTTTTGCCAGAGTTGCCCAACATTTATACATCCGCAGTCTGCATAAACCTAAAAGGGTTGTGTCCTCGGTGCCCATAAAAAACATTTCAAAGTTAGTACTTATGGGTGTTGGCCAGACCCAGGTAGTGGCAGGAAGAATCCTATCTGTTCTGCACTGCTGTCCTGTGGCTTGGCCGCGGACAACCCTGCCGCCACGGTAGCTGGGGCAAGCCTCTACACTGTAAGCTCACTGTGGGCAAGGAACATGCCTGCCAACCTGTTGTACTGTACTCCTCCAAGCACTTAGTACAGTGCTCTGTACACAGTAAGCAGTCAATAAATACCATTTATGACAGTGATGAAAAATGAACAACCATTTCCCAGAAACTCAATCAGAAACTTCCCACTATTGGTTTTAAGGCACTCAAACTCTCTCTTTCTCCCCGTCTCTGCCCCTTTCTGAGTCAACACCAACCTACTTATGTGCCTCCATGTCCTCTCTCTTGCTGTTGACCCCTTGCTCCTGCCCTCCCTTCTTCCTGGAACTCTTTCCCTGCTTCATATCTGACAGACCAGAGCTTTCCACATTTGCAAAACCCTTCTACAATCAGACCTCCTCCCAGGAAGCCTTCCCTGACTAACCTATCTCCTCACCCTATTCTTCCTCCCTTCTGCATCACACCCTTCTGCGTCACACATCCATTGAAGTCCATCATCCCAAGCACTCTGACACACAACCCTAAACTCTGTTGCTTCCCCTACCTGTAATTTATTTCAGTGCCTGTCTTCCCCTCTAAACTGTATGTTCTTTGAAGGCAGGAATCGTGTCCAACAACCCTACCCTACTCTCCCATGGGCTTAGGGGACACACACTCCCAACAGTCACCGCAGCTATGAAATTCAGGTTGGTCTATTTGAAAGCATCCAGCTTTCACTTATTGGTCTTTCAAAATAGAATTTTGGTTCATGCTTACTGCAGTGTCATCAAAGAGGTTGAGTAAAGAAATCAGAAAAGCCCGTCTGTGTTGGCGATTTCCTCGGATCATGGAGTACAGATGGGAGCAGAGAGCGCTGGACGATTCATCGTGCCTGAAACCCCTTACGGGATCCTTCAAGGATGTGTTGATTGCCTGTTGGACTTGATAGGACATCTTCATGCCGGCCACTGCCTTCATCTGAAATCATACACGGCTCATATTTATCATGGAGATCAAAACAGCACTGTTCAGACAAATGGGGAATACGCATTGACACATGCAATTACCTGGATCTGGTTTCACAGCGGGGAGGGGAAGGGAGGGAGAACTGTAATCTACCGAGAAAAAAATTCTAGCACCAACTTACTGGAGCCTGCATTAAGGGAATGAAAAAAGATGCTTCCTCCCCTACCAGATATCATTCATGAAAAGACACTGTGAGGCTTATACTTCCTGGTGTTATGAAGCCAAGGGAGAACCGGTGTGGTTTTGAAGAGGCAAAGATGGCTCAGGGTTAAGACCCTGAGTGGCTACCAGGAATAATTTAGTCCCGGAGAATCAGAGCAATTTCTACTCATCTATTAGAACACATTCATGTCATCAATGTGTCGGACCAGTGATCCATTCGGTCCAGGGTTGAGTCTCTGGCAGTAGCATCAGGGTAGAGACACAGGGTTCTGATCCACCCCTGCAATCTCCTCCTGCCGACCGCTGTAAGCGGGGGACTATTCAATATCCGTAATGTTTTCCTCTACACCTAGATCCTTCCCTCTACTAACTCATTCTTGACAGATGACAGCAGAGAGAAATGTATTCAAACCTCTTTTGAACCTCACATTTTCAGTCCACTGTTTACCTCTGGCTGTGTGAGGAAATGCTTCCTTTGATTTTGTTTGGACCCTATCAAGGATGCCTGCTAGTACTGTTGTTGTCAGAATCCGCCTATCGCTGCTGGAAGGGCCCCTGAATCTGATACTTTGAAGCAGAACATGACATCTCTTGTCCGGTTCCTCTGCCTAAATATCGGCATTTTCACAATCTGATAGCTAATCAATATTTTTCTAAATGACTACTCCCTGTAACGTTATGTTTTCCTATGCTCTATTGACCGCCCTACAATTTCTGTAAAATCTGATGAGGACGTAAGGAGTCGCTGATGTATTCATGAAACACTTCAAATGCCTTTCAAAACCACTTTGACAGTCAAGTTCTTGGAGGCAAGGACATGATGGTGGTGTTAAGCGCTCACTATGTGTCAAGCACTATCCCAACTGCTGGGGTGGAGACCAGTTAATCAGGTCAGATGCAGTTCCAGTCCCACATGGGGCTCCCAGTCTACATAGGAACCCCTGTTTCACAAATGAGGAAACGGAGGCACAGATGTCAAATGACTTGCCCAAGGTGACACAGCAGACAAGAGGTGGAACACAAGTGTGTTTTCATCACACAGCTCTTCAGTCCACTTCTTCCAAATGTAACCACCACAACTCAAAATAAAAGAGTAGCAGAAACCCATGGGTGACAGAATAACGATTCTCAGGATTGCAAAATGACCAGGAGTTGTATTCTCAAGTGTGAGGCTTGTTATGCTTGAGTGCTCTATTACCTCTGTGTACAATAAACTGCTGACAAATTGATCTTAGTACATTATTCTTTGGAAGGTATCACAATGTGATTTCAGGTGGGGAGAAACAGAAGGCATTCCACATTAGCTTCCTGGTCATTTGGTAAAGAAAAATGCTGTTCTGTGCTACTAAGCCCCAAATGCGACAGAAAAAAACAACAACATTCAAATCTAGCTACCTAATTTTCTTCTCACGGGTGGTGTCAAAGAGCTTCCTGTGCCTAAATTCTTACTATCTTTAATGAAAAACGGCCACAGTTTTCCTTCAGGTAGTAATAGTATTTTAAAAACATTCCAAAATGTAAATATTATAGTATTCCAAGAGTGCTTTGGTACTGTTGTTGGAAACAACAGAGCTAGATGGATCGTCTGTCTGAGGACTATCACTACTAAGAGAAAAACGCTTGGTACACAGTTTCACCGGGAAATAATCTCACCTTCCACATTTCTCCCCTGGGAGCTAGTTACACTTCAAGTTAACTCAATATTTCCCAGTTATTACACATCTTCTCACGCGGAGGAAGAATTAATTGCCTTCACTAGTTGATTCACTTCCCATAGGTACTTACACACGACTAAGTAGTAGAGGGTCAAACGTATCTTGGCAACACCCATAGAAAACAAACGTTACAGGAGGGGCATTTTCCTCTTTTTAAAATTCTGGACTGGCGACTTAACTTGAAAGATAGCAAAGAAACAGATATCTGTTTAAATAAGAACTACCCAATAACATCAGTACATACATGAATGAATCCAGCATATTTCTTGTCGATTTCCACAAGCTGCTGATCGGCTTTGTTTCGCATAGCAGGCTCCGGGTCTGTGCCCATAGCGATTAAATATGGCACACACTAGGAGAGATAACATACAAAAAGGTGGAGTTATCACATCTAGGAAAACTACATACTTATGCAAACTGGTAAGGCTATATCATACCTCTTTAAACATTTATGCAATTAAGAATCAAGGTAGTCTGGACATGAAAGACTGTTACCAAAGAGAGGGAATAGAAGAGACAAAAATACTAAACACCCAGACCTGAACTGAACTGCAATACTGTTTCACCAAAATTTTGAATAAGAACTTCAGTTAGGCAATTGGGTCTTATGGGTGCTTCCGGATAAATATAAATATACATATGTGCTATCTTCTAAAGAAAAAAACTGAAAAACATCAGGGAGATTCAGGAACAAAAAGTAAAAAAAAAATAAATGGAATATTGTAGATTCGGGCAAATTCTCAACAAGGCGCATCACTCAATACACCCTGAAAGATCCTGAGGAAGATATAACTGAAGAACAAAAATACTCGAGAAGGCAAATTCACAACTCTGCTACTCCTAAACTTTCAACTTAGCTTCCAAACTTTTAAATATCTCTATGAGCAATCGTGACTGTAAACAGAAAAAAATGTGCCTAAACGTTCAACAGCAGATATAAAAAATATTGGTTTTTGAAGATCACTATTACCAGTCCCAACATATACTGGACAAAGAGTTGACATCAGTGAGATTTTTGTCCTTATCAGAGGCTGAAACAACAGGCCAAGTTATTAATTCAGTAGACTGAATACAATTTTTGATGATTCTAAAAAGCCTATTAAAAATACCAGATTTTTATTATTATTTTGACAGTTAAATAACAAAACAGATTTCAAACTGAATTTTCCTGCTAAATACTCCATTCTAATGATTCAATGAAATTGTTAGCCACGAACTGTCCTGGGATCTTCCTAAATGTAGGGGTGTAAAGGAACTCTGGGTAAAGGAAGGCAAAGATCGCAAGTGAGAAAAATAGTTATCTGTGGGAGAGTCCGAACTTGACCGAAAGAGACTCCCGGCTTACCTGTACTGGATGAATAAGGCCCTGGTTCAGTGTCAAGGCAATGACATTTAGAGCAAAGTGGCGCACACTCGACTGGGTGTGAAAGAATGCCTCAAGCACCTGTTTGAGGTAAAGCTGCATGATGGAGCTGCTCATCCCTGAGGAAATATCTCCCATTTCTTTTAGGTCTTCTTGTTTGGCTACTTTTTTCCCTACAACAGGGAACAGAGAGGAGATGCTCGTTAAAGACGTGAGCACACACTCATCACTGCTTTCTCCAAAATGACCTCCTGCCACACCATCTTTCTGGCTGTACCCTCTATTTCCATGCTTCGATCTACACTGTACTCTCCTTTTAATAAAATCATAAAGAATATTACCTGAGTCTTTTCTTAAACTAAACGCGGGTAACATACGCTGAAAGCTGGAATGGACTCGACAGGTGATGGGAATTAATTCCCAATACATCGTTCAATCCTCTCGAAATGTATCCTCTTGTTTTTTTATACGCACATACGTACTGACATATAACCCATAGGCCTGATTCTTTCAGTATCCAAAGTCCTCCCTGGTGGGACGTCAGGAGCTTTTGGAATTTGCAGCAGTTTTTTCAGCTTTTCGGGGATGGTTTAATGATCATCACAGTAATTCAGCGAACGGTACCCTAATGGTCCTGAATGAGTTAATCTGGATTCCAAAAGTTCCTAATTCACGCACCCTGGAGATTTGGGTTCCCAAACCCATCAGCACCAAAAGCACGAGGGCTTTTCGGTAATTTTCATCAAAAATGGCGTAATACTAAAGCGGTAAAATGATGCTCTGAAAGTTTTCAATAGTTTCTGACTTACAGTCTCTATCTGCCTGCTGCATACGTGTATCTTCTTCCTGTAGGTACGTCTGGAGATTTTTCAAAACCTGGATTTTCAAGTTTACCGAGCTGTTCTTATCAGAGAGAATGCTGTTATACAGATTCTTCACCTCCTGCTCAAACATTAGACTTGGATGCTGAATAAATGCAAAGCCTAGAAGAAGGGGAAAAACTCTTTGACTTGGCATTTAAAAATATTACTTCAGGAACCAAACGTACTTCAAAGTCAAATGAAAGAATTGGTAAAAGACAAAATGAACACCTCAGTTCAGAGAAATCATATTTTAAATGACTGGAAGAGTATGCAGGTGGCCTTACCTAGAGAAGCATTATGGCAGGCACTTCCTTCACCGTGTATTATAAACAAGAAATTGTATTTCAAAGGAGAATTTCACACAAGAGGAAAACTTGAGGAGGGAGCAGGGCCTAGTGGCTAGGGGAGTGGGTTGGGAGGCAGGAGTCCTGGGTTCTATTCCTGGCTCCTCCACTGACTTGGAGTGTAACCTTGCGTGAGTCACTTAATCTCTCTGTGCCTCAATTTCTCCATCTGTAAAATGGGGACAGTCATATTTACCACCCACCTACCTCAAAGGGGTGCTTTTAGGGTTCAAGAAGAAACGTTTGCAAAATCGTTCAGATCCCTAGGTAGAAAGCACTACATAAAATTTTAAAAAGCATGTGTTGAAATACACAATTATCAGCTTGAAAAAACAGAATGTTCATTATTTTCTACAAATGCTCTACAACACAGATGCAACTACAATCTGAAGCATAAAATGAATGCTACCTTGGAGTCCTCTCTCACTACATTACTTTGTATTATGCAGACAAATCACCAAATTCACGACTTCCATTCTTCATTCAAAAGCATTTACTAAATGCCTACTGATAGCCCGGACACTGTACTAGGTGCTTGGGAGAATATGAGAGGAGGAAGACCCGGTCTCTACCCTTGAGGAACTAACAATATAATGGCTGAATTCTTCTAGCGAAAATATCAGTGCTGCTATCTTTTATGCTTACATAGTGGTCTCAGTCATGCCTCTAAAGTGCCTCACAAACGGTTGCGATTTGGCCAGCCACTGGGTAGGTTTATAATATTGAAACTAAGGCGAGGGAGACCTTGGGCAACTAGCTCTTGGTCACACAGCACTTTGGTGGCCCAAACTGATACTATGGCCTCCTGCCTGCTCGACCACAGCTCTGCTTCTTAAGTTAGGCTACTTCCTTATAACTGAAAAACTGCTTTAAGAGTTAAGGTGTTTGGCTCAGAGGTACAAGGTGAATGACTATAACCTTGCCATTGAAATCCCATTAGAAAAGAAAAACTTATTGCAGGCCCACATTTAAATGGACTACACAGGCCCCAAGTCACTACTGAACTTTTCACATCGACCAAAGTCAAACCACTGTGGGATGGAAAGGTGGTAGAGAAGAGACAGGGTGGGGGGTAGCTTTAATAACATGAACCTTCAATTCGGCCACAAATAATCTGGTGCCCATGTTGGGAGGGTAAGTTTGTGTTCATTATCTTTTATTTTTTTTAAATGATATTTTTGTTAAGCAGTTACTATGTGCCAGGCACTCTATTGAGCGCTGGGAAAAATACACATTAATCATGTTGGAAACAGTCCACATCCCAGATGGGGCTCACAGTCTTATTCCCCATTTTACAGATGATGGAACTGAGGCATAGAGAAGTAACTTGCCCAACATTACACAGCAGACAAGTGGCAGACCCGGGATTAGAACCCAGGTCCTTCAGACCCCCCGGGGTCTGTACTCTATCCACTAGGCCATGCTGCTTCTCATGACCGCCCCATACTGTTTATAAGGGTGGAATGTAAAAAGCCAATTTGTAGTCATTTGCATATTTTTTATTTCTGTAACAATATAAATATATGTGTATATATAACTATAGCCTCTGATTTCTTTCACCCTACCTGGACATTCTCCCAAAGCCCATGTGCAATTGGAATTTCACAGATGAGTGAAGTACCTGGAAGGATGGTGGTTAAACTTTCTCCTTCTTCACCTATGCCAGACCACCACTCTCTCCAACCTCAAAGTCTTATTAATGTCACATTTCTTCCAAGCGGCCTTCTCAGAATGCATCCTCTTTTCCCCGACTCCCTCTCCTCTCTGCATCATCTACGTACCTGGACCTGTGACCTCTGGTCATTTGATATTCACTCAACCCTCAACCCCACAGCACTAATGTACCTAGCTTTAAACTATATATTAGAAATTATTTCTATTAATGTTTGCCTCCCCCTCTTGACTGTAAACTCATTGCAGGCAGAGAATGTGTCTACCAACTCTGTTGTATTATACTCTCCCGAGCGCTTAGTACAGTGCTCTACACACAGTGAGCACTCCATAAACACGATAGATGATGATGATGATGATAAAGGTGGTTAAGGCTAAAGGAATTCCAATATGCTAAAATGTCTTCATTCAGATCCTTTATCCCCAAACTGGGTGCTTTTCTCCACTTCCAGTCCCACATATTCATATATTTAGGACCACTTATACAGTATTAATAGACCTGATGTAGTACACGAGTATGATGTTATGACATAATTCCCACTGTATGTTCCAAGCCCTTGCAGTGAAAACTGTGATTGGCCTATATTTTCAGTGAACTCCAGAAGAGGATGGTACCTTGGTGAACTGTCTGGGTTGCCAACTGATCTGGGTTTTCCTGGACAGTTTTCAAGGTTGATTCTCTGGGCTGAGCTGGTGTTTCCTGACTCGCCTCCAGTTAAATGGCCCGGTGGTGCTACCTGGTGTTCATAACTCCCATATAAACAAACCCCTTTGAAAACATGAAAGCCCACACATCTTCTCCTGGCAATGAAACCTTTGCAGCAGCCCAGGAATGTGTCTTTATAAACTCACATTACCTACCTTCCCACCCAACTCTTTTCTCTATGATGACGATGGATTTGGAGACTAAATTTTCTCCACAACATACCTGAGAGGTAGGCAAGAGGTAGGCATTATAACCCCACGTTTTACAGATGAGGGAACTGAGGTACAGAGAAATTAAGTGAATTGCTCAAGGCCATCCAGGAAGTCATTGGCAGAGCTGGGAATAGGACCCAGGAGTTCTAACACCCAGTCCAGTTTTCTATACACCAGACCATGCTGCCATCTGCACATTCAAAAACTGCACATGGCGATTTAAAGCTTTAAATAATTCAAGAAATTATTCACCCAAAATAACGGACAGATCCAGTAACAACATTAACAAAGCAGAAAAAGCAAAGCTATCATTAAATGAAGCATCTCTCTCAAAACAATGCGGTCACTTTAAAAATAAGTCTTACCTAGACCAATAATGGCTTTTGTTTGCACTTCCTCATCTGAATGTTTTGTAAAATACATTAATAATTCAAGTACTTTATCCTTTATGTTAACCTAAGTAGAGGGGAAAAAAGAAGAAGTGTGAGGCAAGTGGCCGGTGTAATTTAGCATATTTTGGGACCACCAACACAAACATCTCATTTGAAACCTTCGCCCAGGATACCGACAAGTAAACTTCACGGTATACAAAACCAGTCTTAGCCACAACACGGTAGATTTTCATCTGTGTCAATACAAATGTTTGGAATCTATTTTACACCTGGCTCACTCTCATTAAGAGTGAGATTTCTTTTCCTATGGGTTGGTTTAAGCAGATAAACGGTAAATATTTTACCTTACTGTTGCCTTTAAAGTCCTCCTGGTCAAAATCAAAATGTCGACAGAGTGCTCCTACAGTGAAAAGAGATCTAAGAAGTGCTGGTTTGTTTGCTGTGAGGATGGTGCTGTTTGGATCTTCCTGGTGCTGACTTTTCAATTTTGAAAGGGCACCTACCAAGAGACATGCCACTTAATGGGTACTCTCAAGCCACTACACGGAAATTAACACTAATACCAACCTAAAAGCACGGCCTGATAATTTACTTACCGTAGTATCTATTGAAACAGGCCCACACAAATTTATAATTTTGGGTGACTTTATTCACAACTGCCCCGAGGCAGCTCACACAATGCTGCACCACCTAAAAGAAGTGGAAAGGGAAATATCAGTCACCACACCAGAGTCAGAGTTCAGAAACGGCAAAGATGAAGGCTGCGTAATTATGAGAACGATCTCTGGCCATCTCTCTTCAGAACCTCAGACGTGGTTTATAAACAGGCCATTTCGCCAAAGTGACATTTGAGAACTACGGTTCCGAAATACGTGAGACAAAAAGAACCCTTACTGTCATGCCGTATTTGATGATGAGTTTCATGAGATCTTCCTCAATAGTGGCCAGAAAGGTCTCACTCGGATGCTCCATCAACGGCACTACCAGTTCTAAGATTTTTGCAACATTGCAGATCACCATGAAATCATTTTGTGTCTGAAAGGACAAAATTAAAAGTTAATGCTTCCTGCCCAACCCATCATCGTATAAAGTTAAGGGACTTCTTATGGCTTAGAAAAAGAAACCATTAAAGGTCTCACGCCCTTCGGCAGGGCATGAAGAATTTCATACCTTAGTCCACTGAGGAGGCAACACTGCAAAAGAGCGCTGCAGCTTATATTTCAAACTCAATTATTATTCTAAAAATCTTCGACATGTATGAGTGAGGGAAATGACATTTTAAAAAGACAAGAGATTTTTGCCTAACCAAACATTTCATAAGCATCCTCAATTACCACTCGGCTTTGCCAAAGGAAAAACAGAAGGCTCCGATGAATAACAAAAAGGTATATTTCTTTTCAACAAAGTGATCTCTTTTCTCTTCCTTGCCGGAGAGCAAGTTAGGCCCTTAGCCTATGTTCCTTAATGGTTGAAAGGAGACTGACTGATTTGTAGCTGACTTACAACTGAGGAGGTACTTAAGGAGGGGAGACTTTTTTTTAACTGCCCCATGATGCTGTCATTCATTCATTCAATCGAACTTATTAAGCACTTACTGGGTGCAGAGCACTGTATTGAGCGCTTGGGAAAGTACAAGACTCCCAACACCCACATATCTAGGAAGCCAATTATCGGTCTTGTAACCAGTCAGTCCTGAGGTGACTCTAAAAAGGGCCTGCAGCCTATCCCAGTGGCTATCGTACAAGAAACAGAGGTAGTGAACCACAAGAGTTATTCAACAATGGTGAGTCAGTTTCTAGATTTTCGAAAGACACAAATGCTAGGGATTTCTGTAAGCCACGAGGGAAATTTACCCGTCTTGAATCTTAGTTTGAGAGTACTCTGAATAAATATATGTGGTCATTTACAAATTAAGCTATTTATTTAAGCCTGGTTTAAACTCCCTTTATTCCTTTTACACCCACTGTCACCTGACCTGTCTTTAGGAAGTAATTCTGATTGAGTTTATTTATATTTTTGTTAATTAGAAGCTGGAATTCGGTAAGACATTCTAGTGTACTCAACAATAAATGCTTCAGACTGTTCAAAATTAAAAGAATACTTCAAAACACAAACACTAATAATTAAATTTTGAATAGGATCTCTCAGATTTGGTGTCGATACTCGAAAGTATATTCTTTAGCTAGAATTTTTAGCCTAAAGAGACTTGGTAGAGTTTCTTTACATGTCAGCTCTCTAACCTAATTATAAAAAATATAAATAACATCTTCAAATGAAAAAAATCCCATTGCATATTTCACTTAGGATGTAGAAGATATATTTCTTTTACTTACACTACATTTAGTGGTAAGGTATGGCTGCATGGTCATGGCATGTTTGACCATTAGCTGGGGTCTGATTTTACTGAATAAGAATAAAGTGGTTATGCATGCTACCAAGCGACCGGAATTCACACCCTTGTTGTCAGAGTCTGAAAAAATAAAATAAAAAAAGAACATGATAAATGAAAACCCTGAAATATCAGTAAAAAACCAAGGAAGATTATTAGAGATCACACAATTTTTTCTAAGAATAGTTCAATCCACTAAAAAAAATAAAATTGACAGGAGTCACGGAGTGAGCACGGCAAAGCGTGGGTAAAAGATGGAAGGTTCTGCACTTAGGGAGCTTGCGGAGGGCTACCGAGAGAGAGGTTTAGAAAAAGGCTGAGTACGAAGGGGATTATGGAGAGGTGTGATCAAGGCTGAAGAAGTGATATTGCTAAATGGGAAATTCCAGTGGAATGGGAAACTGATCAATGGGAAGGAAAGCAGGACTGAGTGAGCGAAACGGAATGTGGAGGGCAGAGTTGTGAGGAGAGGAAGGGGGAAGAGATGAGTCCTGATGAAAACCGTGCTGGTGGGAGGATAGGTTTGGGGGAAGACAGGAGGTGGGAGGGATTTCAATCGGAAGGGAGGTTGCTATTTCCAGGTGGGTTTAGAAATCCAAACAAAGAAGTCACTGACGAACCATTTATGCCGTGTGAGTTTTGGTCAAAGTATTAACCGCAGTCCTTGCTTTTCTGACATGGTAGATTAAGGAAATGAAATCAAGTACTTAAATTTTAATTAGTAATTTAAAACTTGATGCTAACAGATGATGTGGATGCCCCTTCTTACTCTTAGCTCAAGGAAATGACATCCTAAAGAATATAAAATATTGGGTTGCTTTGAGCATTATATTAATTTAAAAATCATAATTCTTCCTGGATAAAAGAATAGTAGTGATAGCATTTATGAAGCGCTTCTGTGTGCAGAGCACTGTACTAAACATTTGGGAGAGTACATAATACAGGGAGTACAGAAACAGAGTTAGTAGACACATTCCCTGCCCACAAGGAATGTACAACCTCGAGGGAGCCAGACATTAACAGATATGTACAGATGATCAAAGATTATTGCTTTGGGGATAAGGTTGGAGTGAAGAAAGGGTACAAATCCAAGTTGAGGCAACCCAGAAGGAAGAGTTCTTTAGACTAATCCAACACCTCAGACACACAATTAATAAATGGGACAATCACCTAGGCATTGCTAATGCCAAACCTAATTTTTATAAACCAAGGAAAGACTTTAAGCCATGGAATTAAAGAAGTCTTTGGGTTTAGTGGGTGCCTGTTACTGAATCAGTGCGACACCTCTGAACAACGAATCCCAGCCAATGTTAATTCCATAAAGTAGAGCCTAAAGTCGTGCCAATACGTAGAGAGTTTTACAAAAATTGCATTCTGATGCAATGAAGATATTTGGATAATGTAATTTAAAAGGCAGGTGGAGTTTTCTTAGGCAAGAGCACTGGCAGGGTGGGGAGTAGGGAGAGAAACAAGTCTACGCTATTTGCAAAAACTCCATTCACCAAGTTACACAAGTGTCATAAAAACACTTAGCTCACCAGCTAGAGATTCTTCATATTTCAAAATGTGCTCCACCAGGTTATCAACAAGCTGCGTACAGGCTTTCTTCACAGGTTTATATGAAGCATCTTCTTCCGATTTCAACAGCTGAATTTGAACGAAACCAATGAGCACAATTATACTTGCAGCAAAAAGACAGTGAACATTTAGAGTTTGTAAAATGGCATAAATGGTTTTTATGGCATAAAAAGCATCAGGCTCACACAGTTTACAATCTCTCCTTCTTCGGAAAGCGAGAAGAAGTGACTCATTTGTAAGGTGTGGAGAGAACAACAGGTCAATTTACCCAAAAGTTTCATCAAGGGAAAGGGTCAGATTGGCAAGAAAGGAAAAACTCGATGGTAGATGAAATTTTTATTGAATGCCTACTAAAATCCACAAAGATGAGGCAGTAATCAATTAATAATCAAGGAAGGATTAAAGTTTAAAAGCACATCTATGCCATTTCCTCCTATTCAAGAGCAGTTCTGGAGTTCGAATCCCAGCTCTGCCACTTGTCGGCTGTGTGACTGTGGGCAAGTCACTTAACTTCTCTGTGCCTCAGTTCCCTCATCTATAAAATGGGGATTAAGACTGTGAGCCCCACGTGGGACAACCTGATCCCCCTATGTCTACCCCAGCGCTTAGAACAGTGCTCGGCACATAGTAAGCGCTTAACAAACACCAACATTATTATTATTATTATTAACTGTTCAACTTTCTCCCGAAGTGCTCTTTGTATGAACTCCATTATAAAAATGTAAATAAGTTCTAACTTGCTTCCTCTGATGCCTGTCACCTAAGCCCCAGGTGAAAGGGGCTTAAGCCAAACCCAAGCCAAAGAGCCAGGCCAGAAGGGTGGACAAGGACACCAGGAGCTCGGTGTTTCAACAGATTTGGTCCTAAATATAAAATTTTTCCCTGGAGAAAGAGGCACCCTGCCCTCATCAATCTTCCTTCACCAGAGAAGCAACAAGATCATAAATTCACATAGACCTGCAGTATGGCTACAGATGGGCTGGGTTACCCTGGCAGAAACATGTTTGGACTAGAGAAGCAGGGCTGCCTAGCAGACAGGGCCCAGGCTGGGGAATTTGAGGACTTGGGTTCTAATCCTGGCTCTGCCAATTGCTTGCTGTGTGGCCTTGGACAAGTCACTTTACTTCTCTGTGCCTCAGTTCCCTCACCTGTCAAATGGTAATTAAATACCCGTTCTCCCTCTTACTTTAGACTGCGGGTCCATGTGGGGACAGGGACTACGTCCAACCTGATTAATCTCTATCTACTCCAGTGCTCAGAACACTGCTTGATGTACAGTGAGAGCATAACAATAATAACAACTCCACACAAAGTTTGGAGCTATCAAACAATCAATCAGGGTATTTACTGAGGGTCTAAGTCTGCAGAGCCTGTCCTAAGAGCTTCAACTAAAAGGTTTAGGACCATGCTTGAGTCTGAACTAAAGCTTCCCTGATGACTACAGGAACTGAAATGACCAACCCAGTTTATGTGGCTTTCAATCTTACTACATGGACCAGATGGCAACTGCTCATTTGCATTATCACAAAATGCTTACGTTCTCGCTTGCTTCACCCCGACATCTCCCATTAGGACATTCAAGGGTAGAGATGCATCATTCTCTAACCTTAGTGCTTTCAAGAATGTCCACGGTGGGGGGAGGGGAGAAGACCTAGAAGAAACTGACACTTAAGTGTCTCTGAAAATATCTTTCTTCAATCCTACCCGAAAGACTTGTAGAATAAAGGTCCCACCCAAACACACTACTGCTAAACCTAAGGCAAGTGTACTATGTTATCTATAATATGCATCTCTTGTATCAGATTGCCAGAAAGGAATTTCAATAGAAGCTTCATAAAGCTAGAAGACAATTCAATTTTACCTACAGAAAAATAAATCTGATATTCTATTTTCAGATCTTCAAGAAAACATGTGAGAGAAATGGAATTTCTGAGGTGAGAAAATCAGGTCTCCAAATAATGAATGCAATTGATTCAGTGCTTCCCAATCATTGCCCAAGTTTGGGTATGCACTTTTTTTTTTTAAACCACAAGAGTCATTAGTGAAAGAAAAGAATAGCTAAGAAGAGCCGTATTTATTGAGCACCCACTACATGTAGTATACATGTACTACGCATCTGTGAAGTACAGAATTAAAAACACTTTCCCTGCCTCCTGGGCACTTTATAACTCATATGGGAAAGCCAAACAAAAATATTTACAAGTGGAATAGTCAAGCTAAAGTAAGTGCTAATACATAATACATAGGTGCTATGGAGAATTTAAATAAATTCATCAGTGCCAGAGATGGCTGAGGGGTTGCTATGTTTCAAGATGCTGGGAAATCAACTGGGGGAAGTTCCCCTCCTCCAGTTTTGGTTCAGGTTATATCATTAGCTCAGGCATCAATCATTGGTATCAAAGGCATCAATCATCATCGTTGACTGAGTGTTCACTATATGAAAAACACCTGTATTAAGTGCTCGAAAAAGAATTTGTTGGAATGATCAAGGAGCATACAATTTAGCAGACAGAATACTGAACTGGATGGAATGGTGGTCAGCCCCAATAATGCCATTTATGCTCTTGCCAGTCATTCATTCAATCAAAAGTATTTATTGAAAAACCCGTACACTAGACCATTCGGCTAATTGCCACTGGAGTTGCAAAGGAAAAGAAGACTGTTCTTGCCTTTCAAGAAATGATTAAGTTTCTGGTCGCTGTCCCTAATTTTTATTTAATTATTTGCTAAAGTCATACACCGCCAAATGTCCTGCAAATGGTGGGGAAGGCTTGAGGGAGGGGGCAGGATAGGGAGGGCAAAGGGAAATCTAAATGGCTTTAGATTTCATCTATAGAAATCTAAATGAATGAATTAACAAGATATTCCCCATCACAACTTTCCCAGAGGCTTAGCTGATATCCGTAAGACCCAACAATCCTATCAGGAGAAAAATCTGTAATTATAAATCCAACTAAGAACACGAAAAACATTTGACATCATAATTACTCATCTGGTTTGGAAATTCCAATAAGGATCAGTGACACACCTCAAGAAGCACAAGTACAATATAGTTTATAAAATGATCAGAATTTGGGAATGATGAGAAAGTGGGATGTTGCATGAGAGTCCAATTGAACAAACTGTACTAAGTGTCAAGAGGATAAAATCATGAGTCCGGATCTATATTCTGGATGGTTTCAAAACTGCTAACCACATAGATCATGTTTACAAATACAATACTTTGGAAGGTGCTATCCAGTTCAATTAAAAAAAAATAACATAAAACAGAACTGTCAATGCATAAGCAGAAAATGTTACTGATTCCCAAATAGGGCTTTAATTCACTGACGAAATCCCATTGGATGATTTGACTGTAGAAGAAAATGACAAGAAATATAAAGCATCTACTGGAAAATGAATTACTGCTCACTGCAAGCCACTTAAACAAAAGCTATGATTGTGGTTTAGTGCTGAGCAATGGCTGAAGGACGTGGGTGTTTTAAATGAACACTATATGATGAACTCTATATTAATAAGAAGAAATGACATTTATCTTCCTGAAAAGGGGGCAAGTATAAACACCGGTCTGTAACATGATGTAATAAGACATAAAATTTAAAGTAGGTATTAGGAAGGTTCCGCACCCAAAGCAAACACTTGAATACCATAGATATCGAAGTCCCTGAAACATCAAGTAGGTTTGCTAATTCTGTTTCTAAAATATAGTCAACATGAATTTCTCTAACAAAGAGGGAATTTCCCTAACTGACCCACAGGTTATCATCTAGCTTTCAAATGCCAGAAAATTACTCACATTTTGAAGAAGCTGCTCAAACCAATCATATCCAGTATCTCTACATGCTGCAACCTAAAAAGAAATGGAAGTGAATTTACAAAGACATGCCCCTAAACAAATATTTATTATAATCTTGTTCTTTACGCATCACCACTAAATTTTTAAAATTTAGTTTTTATTACTTTTTAGAAAAATCCAATATTCTCAGATGCTTATCCTAACCGCTGAAAATAGCCTCCGGGTGTGTTTTAAGGCATTTTCTCAATTCATTTTGGAGGGCTATATAGAAACTCAATTTAACAACTGAAATTTGATCAAATTTTTAAGGTTTTTAGCTGAAACATACCCAGTTTAAAGCAACAGGTTAAAGGTGAAAATTAGAGTTTGATTCGTTTACTGCACAGTAATAATAATTACGATGACAATAATAAAAATAATGTTATTTATGCAGTACCTGCTTTGAATTAAGCACTTTACGAAGAGTTGAGGAAGATACAACTTAATCAAGTTGAACACTGTCCCACAATGGGCTCACAGTCTAAATAGTAGTGGTAGAAATAGTATTTATTCATTCAATAGTATTTATTGAGCACTTATGTGCAGAGCACTGTACTAAGCGCTTGGAATGGACAATTTAGCAACAGATAGAGACAATCCCTGCCCAATGACGGGCTCACAGTCCAAGCACTTACTGTGTGCAGAGCACTGTACTAAACAGTGGGAAAGAATTCACAGATGGGAATTAGACATGGACCCTGTCCCTCAGGGGCTCACAGTCTAAACTATAGGCAGGGGAGAGGACTGGAGACAGTAATGAAAGAAAAAGACATTAAAAAAGCCCAAGAGACAAAGACAAATACCCTAGTATCTTCCTCAGATATCAAATGGTGTAGTCAGATATGTAGAGAAAAACATAAATGGTCATGCACAATTTTAAATACTTGGAAACATTACAAAGATTCGCCAGATTGCAAATGAAGTTATCTTAAAAGCCCATCGCTGAAAAAGTGCTTGAGCAAAAATATTAACTTTTCAGTTGGTAAATACGAATTGATCAACTTCATAATGCTTCTTACCACATCAGTGATGTTTAATATCTTCCTGGTCATTGCTTCTTTGTCATTGTGAGGGGTCGGAGTAAACCAGAGCTTCTGGAATGTTTCATTTACTAATTTCTAGGTGAAAAGTTTTTTTAAAAATGATGTTTTTGAACACAGGCATATTAGCAAATAACACACATACCCCAAAACATAATCCAACAGTCAAAAAGAAATCTTAATAATGAAAGTCTAAACCAGGGGGTTGCTTTTGTCTGAATTCCTAAACTTTGACTTGGAACAAACTTTTTAAATGTAAATGATGCTTCTGATTTAGAAATAATACTTGTAAAGACTGAGTTCTCCTGAAAATCCAACCACAGGTGAAATATTCATAAGCAAATTCTTCTTGACTTGGTAAAGATAAAGACCGGGGCCCAGCTCACATCTAGTTTGCCAGAAAAACTAAAACCGCTTCAAAAGCCCCAGGAAATGAAACCAGGAGGCAGAGGGAGAGTTAGGTTGGGAGCTTTAGAAGCAGACAACGAGCCTAGAAGACTTAGGGAAGAGACAAAAAAATTGGTGAGCAACCAATCCACAGAGAGTCTGGCTCCATCTACTCTTCTCTAGTTGCCCTGGAATGCCTCAGCAGGGGAAACAGCAGAACCAGAGCGGGACTAGTCGAAACCTGTGCCACATCATGATGATGGTATTTGTTAAGCGTTTACTACGTGCCGAGCACTGTTCTAAGCGCTGGCAGTGTTCACCTGCTTACTAGTGTGGGATAATCAACATCAGCATCAGTGTGGTAGATGATACGAATAATCAAGAGTCCTCCGTGTGTCTCAGTGTTTCGGTATGTCTGCTCCCTTTACCTTTTCTCGTGGCTTAATTGTTCTATGGTATTTATTGAGTACTTGCTATAGGCAGGGTACCGCACTACGTGCTTGGGAGAATACAATATCAACATGATCCCTGATCTCACTGAGCTCACCATCTTTACGTCTTTTTTCCTATTTGCTGCCCTGGCTAACTTTATATATATGAAGGCTGAGGCAATATGGATAGCCCATTCTGCTAGTCAACCTTGATTTTTCTTTTTCCCCCATTGGTCAGTGATAGAGTAAATAAGTACAGCATCCAAACTCATTTGAAGAGATTTGAATGAACTGTTTTCCAACAATATATTTTTCAAATGCTTCAACACATTTAAGAAATTAGCATAGCATCTTTCTCCTAAGTTGACTTTTCAGGGTGTAAGTGTAGAAAGTAGGATCACTTGACTCAAACTAAGAATGCTAAACACTTTCCAATAACTCAGCGAGAAGTTATATGACTGAACTTTTGAAAGTCTAATAAGTTACTGTAAAATTTCTGAGTAACCTATCGTAGTCTTTAGTTATTCTCATTTTATCCACTGGGAAATTGGAAGACAGGCCAAAAACTCTACAGAAGGCCACAGAGTTGGATCACTAGATATTACTGAAATAATTTTAAGTATTTCCTCCCAATAGAAAAATGATCACAATGGATAAAAAAGAAGCTTAAAAAGCTGCAAATTGGCCTAACATTTGAAAGTTTTCTTTTGTACTAGTTAGGAAGCAGCATGTTTTGCCTTCCTCCAAATATTTTTGGAATATAGCAGTTCTCTCAAATCAGAGAACGAGTCCTAATTAAACCTGTGAATTACCTGATGCACTCTTTTTTGTGCTGTAGAATGCCAAGAGTTTTATAAATCAAAGTGAAAGAGGATTCACTCAAAATTCTTATGTTATCTTACTGTGTATTTTAAACCGATCAGTATTACTACACAATTTACAAAAAAGGATACCTAGCATCCCTCCCTCTGAGTCAATTTGCACTGTTGATAAATCTAAAAATGTGTGCTTCTACTGACACTTTTATTAATGATAATATGTATACACCACTAGGATTTTTACTAATTTCATCCATTAAATATTCTTTTAATCTTTTTGGAGGTGAAAAAGAACCATGCTTAGAGCACCAAATTCTTGCCCTGCTCTAAAACTGGGAGATAAGAGATGGAAACACTTTTGAAGGGAAAGACAGCTCACCCAAAAAAATGAAAGATTAATAGTTTTAAAAATCAACGGGACACTTACTTTTATCCAGATTCTAGGGGTTGTCAATAAAAGTGAAAATTACTTTAAATTTAGAAATTTGAAAATAGGAAAGGTTTTTTAATTGGAGGAATTCAAATAAAACTTTTGGAAAAAAAGTTGAACCACATTCACATCATTTTTGACTGAGAAACCACTCTGATTAATTAACGAAATTACAAAGTAAATTACAAGCATGAAAAATCCTACCTTAATGCCCTCTTCGTCATTTACTCTGCGGATCATTTTTACACACATCTCTGTAATTTTGGGAAACGTTGGTTGTTCAATGCAAATGTCTCTCAGAATCTTTATTACCCTTTTCCTGACACTGATACCAGTATCCTGAGAACAGAAATTTAAGGCGTTTTTGAATCTCAGAGAAGCAAAATCATCACAACAATTTCAGGCTGCAAAATCCAAATGAAATCCGAGGAGAAACCACAAGTAGGAAAGAGTCCAGAGTTTATGTTCTTTCCGCCATTTTTAACCATTTCTTGAGCAACGTTTTCATTAATTTCAGGTCCTATTTACTTGATTAAAACTTTCACCTATCTAATTAAATACCAGTTATTTAAGTTCAGCCAACCAGCAGGAGTTTCTGCTTGACACAGGGAGGACTGGGAAGAGAAGTCCACAATAATGATGTTTAGGAAAATGAGCCGGGCAACAGAGTGCACTATGGACTGGAAAAGGAAGAGACGGGAGGGAGGTTTATGGAAAAGCTGGTGGAAAGGCAAGTAGGGGAGTGAGAGGAACCTGAACTATTGCAGACGCTCCTTGGATGGAGAGATTGCAGAGGAGGAGAGGGGTACGGATAGCAAGGTTGATTTGGGAGTCATCTCCAAAGATGTGGTTATTGAAGCTGTGGGAGGGGATGAGCTCTCTGTGCTAGTATGTGAAAATTGAGAAAAGGCAGAGCTCTCATTTGAGGCGTTTGGAAAGGCAGGGAGAGAGGAGATGGGAGTGATACCTGGATAGTTACAAGAGATCCAGAAGTTTGTTTTCCAAATCAGGATGTTATGAGTTTGGTGGGACATGGCATTCATCAGGTAATGAAGTTTATAGCTCCGCTACAACGGGTGGTTATATTTACTGTTCACTGAACTTCAAATGCACAAAAACTAGTAGTATGATACCGAACTCTTTAATCAAACACATTCTTTGAATGGCTACACTGGTCTTTCATTTCCAAGATGAAGCTACAGACAATACATTCCGTCCGGATGTACTGGTGTAGCCGAAAAGTCCAAAGCCCGCCCAACATGCTGTTTGGCATCGTTGCATTTGCCTCATATATGGGTTTGGACTCTGTTTCGGAAACGACCTCTGATTCCATTCTGAGTATAGCCTCCACTCAGGGAGAGGACTCTTTTTCCTGATTGCTGCCTGCCAAAATGATCTGTAAACTGCAGTGGCCTCCCAACAACTCACTGCAATCTGTATCACATTGTCCGAGGCCATGCTTCACGCTGTCTTTAAAGTACTGGCCGCAAAATGATGTCTGATGCCAAACAAGTTCTCCCAGTGGAAAGAGTATGGGAGAAGGAGTCAAGAAATCCATGTTCAAGTCCCACTGCCTTACAATGTGACCTGCTAAGTCGCTTAACTTTGTGGGGACTGTTTCCTCATCTGAAAGATGGGGATAAAATAGACTTTGAATCCTTAGGACAACCAGAGCTGCAGGGCTCCAGTAGCTGTTTGATGGAATTCAATAGAAAAATTTTTTTTTTTCAAAATCAACAATATTTATTGGGCCTTTTCAATTTGTCCCCTGGCATCTTTAACACCAAGTGTCCCATCACATTAGCAACTCCTATACCCCGTCACGGAAATATAATACTACTGCTCTCACCAACTCACTAACGAGAAACTTGACTTACTTTAGTATTTTGTGGAAGGATAACATGGAACATGGGGAAATGGGACCTCTAGACTCCTCATGGAGATGTGTGATGAAATAATGGGAGAACCTGAATTCTAGATCATCCAAATTAAAGTCAATGTCTAGCCTTTCTAGACTCCACTAGTCATTAATATTTTGGCTGAATAAAAAGTTAATTCAGATAAGCTGGTCCCCAAATCTGCCTTTGAATTGCTATGCACTCTTAGAGTAGGCCTGACCACTTTTCTTGACCAAAAATAGCTCTGGAGAACCATGAAGCGGCACAGCATAGTGGATAGAGCATGGGCCTGGGAATCAGAAGGTCATGGGTTCTAATCCTAACTCCACTATATGTCTGTTGTGACCTTGGGCAAGTCACTTCACTTTTCTCTGCCTCAGTTACATCATCTGTAAAATGGGGATGGAGACTGTGAGCCCCATGTGGGAGAGGGACTGTGTCCCGCCTGATTTGCTTGTAACCACCCCAACGCTTAATACAGTGCTTGGCACATAGTAAGCATTTAACAAATAATAATAATAATGGTATTTGTTAAGCACTTACTATTTGCCAAGCACTGCTGGGGAAGATACAAGGTAATCAGGTTGTCCCACGTGAGGCTCACAGTCTTCATCCCCATTTTACAGATGAGATAACTGAGGCCCAGAGAAATGAAGTGACTTGCACAAAGTCACACAGCTGACAAGTGACGGAACCAGGATTAGAACCCACGACCTCCAGATCCCAAGCCCAGGCTCTTTCCACTAAGCTACGCTCCTTCTCCATAAATACCACAATTGACTTTTAGACTGTGAGCCCGTTATTGGGCAGGGATTGTCTCCACCTGTTGCCGAATTGTACATTCCAAGCACTTAGTACAGTGCTCTGCACACAGTAAGCGTTCAATAGACATGATTGAATGAATGAATGACTATGAACTGACTAAAAAAAGGCAGCCGAATAGAAATATTTTACAGTGCTCACTACCTTAATAAATGCCTCACAAAATTGCTTTTTATATCCTGCCAGTACTCCAGGGCTTTCTAGCAGAAGACAAAATACAACACAGCCAAGCACAAAAGAAAGGTAGTTCTAGTGAACACACCTGAAAATGGAAACCACCGAGAACAAGGGCTTAAAATAACACCTTACTAGAAATGGAACAGTACAGTCGTTCAACTTCAAAAGGCACACGCAGAGAATCCCTAAAAAGTACATACCAATATCCGTTCAATCAGCATGTCGTAATACTGTTCCGCAAGCTGAGGTCGGCAGAGCACAAACCGGCCTAACAGTTCTACCGCTGCCTCTCGGACACTGGTGGAGTTATCCATTAACCGCCCGTGAACGCCTCTCTGCATATCCAGCTGAAGAAAACAGAACGCGGAGATCCTCCATAAGAAGAGGGGGCGCGGTAAACCGAGTAGAAAACGGAATGCTAGGAATACTTTCCCTTCGTACCCTTGCTAGGATGCTGGGGTCCACGGCCACAACCTCAGATAAACACTTCATGGCTTTTGTTCGAACAGCAATTGCATTTTCGCCAAGCACACGTAGAATCTGACAGAAAAACATAAAGTTGCTCTTTTCAGAAATTCTAGGAAAAGTGCAGCATATATAAAATGTAAGCAAAATGTGTAGTGAGGAGAACATGCAGGGGAAACTAAAATGAGAGAAAACGCTTTTCCTGAAACCAAGTGCAAGCTTTTAAATTGGCTGATGTGGATGCCTAAGTATGCACGGAGGCCTGCTGATCCTGGTCACTCACTTTTAATATCTGACTAGCTAAAACCCCAAAACCCCACCGAGGCGTACGGTGCCCGGTACTTGAGGACACTAAACATCGGCCTGGAATTCTGTTTGGAATTCCAAGCGGTTCTGTAGTAAATGTGACTTTTTCGTCAAAGGTGTAAGGGTTATTCGTAACGATAATCGGGAAACGAAGCGACCCCCCCCGAATCAATAGCGAAAAAGGGGAAATTTAAGGCCAATTTTCGAGTGGTTCTCGTGCAATGGAAAATCATGCACGGTCCCTAGTCTTTGGGCTAACTTAGTCTTTTACCTCTAGGCTCAATTAAAAGTAAAGAGCATGTTTTATGTCACAAACATGCAATTAAGAAATAAAACCTACGGATTTGCGGTTCTTGTGTAACTTATTATTTTAATAGTCCCACAGACACAAATGTAGAAATAAAAATCCACATACGTGTAAAAGGCATGCAGGAAAAATAAAAAAAAATTGTTATCAATACAGACTATGAAAGCATGTGGTGTTATGATGCCCTATTAAATACCTGTGCTCAACAATGAACAGATATTGCACACTACCCCATAAGTGTTTGGAACCAGGAAACCAACTGTATTTCACTCTACAAAGACTTCTGGCACAGTTTACCTGTGTCAAATAAATATCGAAGCTCTGGGCAAACGGCCTCATAGAGGCCAAGTATCGAACAATCAAGCAAGCATCTTCATAGTCCACAGTATCAGAATTCATCCTGAAACAACAGGTCATTAGAGATTTGTTTAAGGAACCATTTCTGCACAGACATAAAACAGACAACCAGTTAAGCAAGGCGTTTTACTGAAACTTACTTCAACGTGCTGAACTGAGAAGGCGTGATTTTAATAATGCTTCGAAGAAACTTTTTTCGACCTTCGGCCCGGTGCATGATCTGTCCTGTTGTTTCCACCTCCTTGGCGTGATGCGTTCCTTCGGAGGAATCCTCATCTTTCTGGGATTTCATCGCTTTTTCGGTCTCTAATGTTGTATCTCGAAACCACTGGGCTATGTAGAACTTCCGAGAAAACTAGAGGTAAAGAAGAGAGATGGCGCTCTGATTCAAAATATCACAGGTTTCCAAAGGTGAAATGCATCGAGTTGACCAAAAAGAGTGCCTGGACCAAGCCCGCATACATCTTCGATGGACGGATCAGAAAATAGGCTGTTTTAATCTGCAGAGGCTTTACTTTAGGGTTTTTCATGAACTGAGGAAAAATTATTTTCTTCCATACTCTCGCCTCACCCTCACCCCACAGCACTTACGTACATATCTTTAAATGATACATTATGAATTACTTATTCATATTTGTGACTGTCTCCTCTTCTAGACTGTAAGCTCACTGGGGGCAGGGGCTATGTCTGTCAAGTTTAACTGTAAGCCTCCAAGTATATATACGTATGTATTTGTTAAGCGCTTACTATGGGCAGAGCACTGTTCTAAGCGCTGGGGGAGATACAGGGTAATCATGTCATCCCACGTGAGGCTCACAGTTAATCCCCATTTTACAGATGAGGTAACTGAGGCACAGAGAAGTTAAGTGACTTGCCCACAGTCACACAGCTGACAAGTGGCAGATCCGGGAGTCGAACCCATGACCTCTGACTCTGAAGCCCGGACTCTTTCCACTGAGCCAGTGCTTAGTACAGTGCTCTGCAGATAGTAAGCGCTCAGTAAATACCATTGATGATGGTGATATTCTGTGCATGGTTTCCACAGTGTACACAGGCACAAGCAGTGTGAAAGCAGTGCAGCCTAGTGGAAAGAGCACAGGCCTGGGAGTCAGAGGATCTGGGTTCTAATCCCGGTCCCACCACCTGCCTGCTGTGTGACCTTGCCAGGTCGCTTACCCTCTCTGTGCTCAGTTTCCTCATCTATAAAATGGGGATTAAGACTGAGTGCCTCATGTGGAAAACAGTTACACAAACTTTGGCTTCTCTAAGGGAATTCTCATAGGGAATTTAAGTCCGTCCTTAGGGGGGAATGAAAACGAAGATAAATGCTTGTGATCCTGTTTCAAAGATCTCCGTTCTAATGGATCCACTCTCTAGCCATGTTGGAGGATTCTAAACTACCAATGCTTGGTGTGATTTTAAAAGCCACTTCATCTTTTCGGCAGAAGAGAAAAAGAGCTGGTCACCAACCTCTATACAAGTTCTTTAAGTCTATTAAGGTTAACTCATTTCCCTATCATTTTTTTCCTCTTCCTCACTGAATTTGGTCACCTTTCCTTCAAAATCCTATTTCCCAGCCCTCTCAAGGAACCTTTTCAAAGAAAATATTGGAGAGAGTTAAAAATACTCATTTTGAAGATCAAATAATGGAACCCTACCACTAATGACGGATCAGTCTCAGTGTTCTCATCCAAGTAATCTAGCAACGCCTTTTGCAACTGCTGGATTTCATCTTCCCCTCCAGAAACCTGTAATAAACAAAACAAGTTCTTATGAGATATTAGCTCAACAAAACTCAAAAACCAGTAAGCATTTGCCTAAAGAATCAATTCAAGTTCACAGAGTTCCTTCCGTTCACAGAGTTTCTACTACAAATATTTAGGTGTGATATGCCCAAGCTCCTGAAGAGGTAAACTGAGAACATGGAGAAGTACCTCGTGTTCTTCACTCTATTCTCTGCCTTCAGCAGAAGAGAGCAAAGGAATAGTTCTTTTCTCAGGTCAGCCTGGAAGCAGAAAATGTATGCACTTGTGTTTCTGTCTGGGTCACGTGAACAATGTAAAGATTGAGGGATTGCTTACTTGGGGGGGTCTAATGGAAAAGTGTCTTGGGCCAAAGCCCTGAGTGGGGGCCGCAAAGCCACCCGTGATGGCACTCTCTCCTCCGTGAACCTGGGCTGCATTCACTGCTCTCCTCTGGCAGGTCAGGGAGAGGAGCGATGGACATCTTAGTGATGGGGGCAGAGAGAGACAGAAGATCAAGAAGCGACAAAGGAAAAGAAGGTGAACTTTGAGTGGCTTGTGGCTGGGAGTTGGGGTGGGGAGAGGGTGAAATCATGGATTTTCACTGTCTGGCCCTCTGAAGCTTAATCTGGCCCAAGAGAGACCATGACTGTGACCCAGGAATCAACATATACATCTGTTGACTTCTTGGGGATGAGTGAAAAGGCAACAGCGAAGAGGAGGTATTTCTTTATCTAATTAGCACACCTGGCAGCACAGGAGTGAATTGAGCAAAGTCTATAAACCAACTAAAACAAAAACCAAAGACTACACTCAGTGGAGAGGTAAAGAAAGCCAGATTGGCCTAGTGGAGTCACAGGATGTGGGTTCTAATCCCAGCTCTGTCATTTGCCAGCTGTGTGATCTTGGGCATGGTCACTTTACATCTCTGGGTCTCAGTTTTCTCATCTGTATAAAATGGGGACTGAATAACTGTTCTCCTTCCCAATTTGACTGTGAACCCCATGTGGGACAGGGGCTGTGTCTTATCTGATTATCTTCTATCCATCCCAGTGTTTAGTTATTATGATCCAATCTTTCAAGAGATAATTTAACTTAATAAACTACACCTACATTAAACGAGTCCTGATCTTATCTTTTCAAGCTCTAAGAAAGATATCTGTGGAAATGGTTGTGTTTTATATTTGAGGATGACACAACCTACAGGGTGGCTAGTAAATGTTAAAGAAAAAAACAGATCAAGACTTCTGCTGATCTGAGGAAATAGAATTTTACTCAAATAGCAATTCTAAAAACTCCTGGGAAAGGAGGGCAACATTGAAGAAGAATGGGTAGATGAGAAGAGGCAAAGAAGACACAGAAAAGAGGAATGCAAGATGAAGGTAGAAATCAAAGAATTTGAGATAGAAAAGGCTTCAAATAGAAAAATACTAGTTTGACTAATAAAATATCTCCACAACAATCTAAGTTAGGTATAAAATAAAATGCTCTTTCATGTGCCATTGTACATAATTTGAGGACTGAAAATGGCCTAGGAACTGCAGCTGTAATTGGTTGTGCCCACAAGATCCCAGGGGCACAGCTATTATACTACAGTTTAACTCCACATCACTGAACCCCAGAGATGCAAAGGAATCCTGTTGGATCCACCCACTTTGAGACATTACAAATGGAGAAAAAAGTTTTGATCTTTATACTTCAATTAAGGGCAGGATCAAAAAATATCCTAAGCTGAGGAATTGAGAGATTAAAAAAAAAGATTAAAACAATGCCTCTCAGGCTATCACAAGTGAAAATAATGGGAAAAAGTACGTTCATGGTTACATTTTTAAGAGAAGATAGGACTGGAAACTAAATTCTGAGGGTGTGACGAACTATGATTTTAAAGGATAAAATAGGAACCAATAGGATCTGAAAAACAATGCTTGCCTCGCTTTCAGATAGCATGCCTGGAGTGGAATAATTGTGGGCTTGATTGCGTAGGGCATCTGGGCACAATGGACAACTTTTTGACAAGACTCCTTCGCATCTCTGGGGCTCAAGGATGTGTAATAGCTGTGCCCTGGGTCCCTGAGATCTTGATGGCTCAGCCAAATACAGCTGCAGTTCCTGAGCTCTTCTGAATAATCAAATTGTGGATGATGCCAGGGAGAGCCTTGCCTTGCTGGGACATTGCCAAAAGAATGAGAAACTAATCCTGAATTTACCAGAGTAAAATGCTAGCCACAGCCACTTATGTGAAAGCAGCAAGTCCTTCAACGTCTAAATGAAGTTTCTAGTGTTTCATGAACCTAACCTAGAAAGAACAACAAAATCAGAGCCAACTGGGGTTACCCAGCCCTTGGCAATCTATGTCACCCATTTTGTGGGTCAGGTCTAAGAGACCACCCAGCTGGGTCAGAACCGGGCCCAAGAGTTTCATCCCTTTGCTACCCTATCCTCTGAGCTGAAGGGACCTCTCTTTGGTTAATTCTGTCCAAAATTTATAAATTGTGGAACCTGAAACCTGTAATATTTTCAAAGTTGCCTGCTAGGTGGGGACATACCTGCTTCAGAAAATAAACACTAGCGATAGACGAAGTCACGTTACAGAATTTACAAATGGCTTGATGAATTTTAGCACTAGTTTTCGGAAAGGTGATGAGCCACTGAATGAACTGACTTATAATTTTCCCCCAGAGAATGCGAAAGATACTGGATGATCACAGACTCTTCCAATCCACAAATAGACTGTAATTTTATTCCCAGAGCACTAAAGGGAGATAGGTAAAATGAGTCCACTTTGCCCCCGACCTTTTTAATCATATAGAGAAACCTGCAGACCTGTTTTAAAATCCGGGCTATTGACCCTTGATCCATTTTGCTTGTGACGGCATCCTTCCTCAGTCGTGCGGCTACAGTTCCAAGATAATCAAGGGATGCCACTCTCAAGGCCATCTCTGTTGACTTGTTACTGAACTGATGAACCTAAAAGCAGGGCGAAAGATAAGTTTGTACTGAGTCAAAAGACACATATGGTTTGAGACACAATGGCGTATCAATAAAAAGCAATAAATCTGACAAAGCGTTCGTAGCGTACTCTCCCAAGTGCTTAGTACAATGTCCTAGGTAGGTATTTAATAAATACCACCGATTGATTTGGTCCAAATTCCACTAGTGAAGTGAAACTGTCACCACTTTATGTGATTGACCTTGCTGTCTGAAAATCCCGCTGGTGAATCGCTCTCCTTTCCATATACTTGAGGCTAAAAAGAACTGTACGTGAGCTAGCTTTATGTCTACACTGTCCTTAGAAAAAGGGCTGTGATGGAACACTGCTTGGATCCTATGTCTTTGTCTCACTTGAAAATACAATAATTCCCCTTCATCTGCTCTAGCTTTTCTCAATTTGCTGTGCCTCACCAAGAATAATGAGCCAAAACTTTTCAGGGCTTCAAGCAGAAGACTACAGTAGCTTTGGAAACCGTAATCCAAATATTATTCTGCATTTACTAAGTTCACTCAAGATGTTGGCTGTAACTTTTAGGGCTGGTGTCTAAAAGCATCACTGCTACGTCGGCAAAACTATCCTGATGTAGATGGGCAATCGCCAAGTTTCTTCCCTGCAGCACACTGATCACCAAGCAAGGTTGTGTTTTAAGACAGCCAAGAGGTCCAAGGCCAAAGAGAAGTTTGTCAGAGTGTAACGCTCAAATGGTTACTTACAGGTAAGGCCATTAACCAAATTAAAAACATGATCCTTATGCATCACAGGTATTTGAGAGCTTTCTGTGAGCAGGGGACTGTACTAAGTGCTTAACATTAGCAATATTTCTCTTATCACACCAGCATTCACCTGCACAAATGCTGGGATAACAAGCTAAGATATTTGAATGTGTACAGGGTTAGCAAAAATTTTGAAAGTTAAAAAGAAACCATTTGCAAACCTGAAGAATATATATATATATATGTTTTCCACCTTTAAAGCTGTTTGGCCTGGCCACCTCAGAATTTACTTCTCTCCCTATTTACTGGAACGTTTTACCTATCAGTTCTTAGACTTGAAAGCCAAAGTACTACAGCTAGAAAGTTTCTAGGGAGGATCTTTACAGATATGCTCTATTTACAAGGTTAACTAAGTCGTTTTTTCTGGCTTCAGTGCACGATGAACTGCTTTTCAAATTTTGAGCTTCACAAGAATGAAATATGTTTGGGGCAAAATGGAGTTTTGGCTATCAGAGAGATTAAATTTTAACAACAACATTAACATATTTTTGAGTGACTATTAACAGCATTTATGAACGCCAAATCCTCATAATGGGTTTATACTCTATAAATTTAAGTAGTCAGTTCTACTAGACAGCATTTTCACTACACAATTTGGAAAACATAATTGAAGAATTAGAGAGTGCTCTTCCCACAAAATGATGAAGCTGCTATGACTTATTATCCTGTAGAGCACTTTGATTTTCTTGGTGTTTTTGTAACTTTAGTGTATTTAATTAAGTAAAATAACGAGGGGCAAGGGTGTAAAAGTCAACTGCTACAGTTGGATAACAATAATAGAGGAATTTGTATTGAAAAATATCGGTCATGCGTGGTTTCTTTGAATCACCTATCCCTAGCCCATTAATTCCCACTGAATTAATGGTTACTATGGAAGATGTCTTACACTTAAATTTTACACCTTGATTCAGATCTTTGACAATGGATCCAACTCCATGATGCCAAGCCCCCAAGATAAATAATACATAACCTTCCCTTGACTCCTCTGATTAGAAGTAATAATAATAATTATTATGGCATTTGTTCAGCATTTACTACGCGCCAGACACTGTACTAAGCGCTGGGGTGGACACAAACCAATTAGGTTGGACACAGTGCCTGCCCCACATGGGGCGCAGAGTCCCAATTCCCATTTTACAGATGAGGCCCAGAGAAGTTAAGTGACACCGCAGACAAGTGGCGGAGCCAGGATCAGAACCCGTGACCTTCTGCCTCCCAGGCCCGTGCTCTATGCATTACACCACACTGCTGCCCCTAAGGGTCCTGGAGGAATCCCCTCACTCCTGCTCAATGTCACAGCTGCTGTCGGTGCCCTCCACGACCACAAAACCAGAGGCTGAGGTTGGCTGCAGTGATAACCCTTTCCATCTTTCCCTTTAGAAGTAATTGTGTTTATTGAGGGCTTTACTGTGTGCAGAACATTCTTCTAAATACGGGGGAAAACTCCTTAGTGGTCTTAGGCACTCAAAGCACTCCCAATCTAAGAGTTTGGGTGGCCAGAGGGGGACAGGCAATAGAAACACAGACACTTCTTTTCCCACCACTGCTGAGGGCTACAGGGGGAGCAGCGGCCATTACATAGCCTGACATACAGTTCCCTCCTGTCCCTCCTTCTCCATCGCAGCTGGTGAAAGGTTAAGCTTCAAATGAGTACAGGACTCCCACTAGGCCACTGCTGCCAGCCTGAAACACCCCGGGTCTGGGGTGATTCATTCAATCGAATTTATTGAGCGCTTACTGTGCGCACAACACTGCACTGAGCGCTTAGAAAGTACAATTCAGCAATAGAGAGGCACAATCCCTGCCCACACCGGGCTTATAGTCTAGAAAGGACTGGACTGGATCTCAGCACTGCTGGCAGTGAAATTTCTGATCATTCACGGTAATCATAATATCACAGTAATTACCAAATCTGTTAAATGCCTGCTATGTTTCAAGCACTGTTCTAAGTGCTGGAGTAGATACAAGCTAATTAGGTCGGACACAGTTTCTGTCCTACATGGGGCTCAACAATTTAAGTAGGGGGGAAAACAGATATTGAACATTTGCGATTATTAAGATGAGTTTACAGAATTAGAAGGAATTTGTAAACAACTTAGAGTTCCTTTGGGCTGGGAAAATGTGAAGAAAAACAGCATTTAAAAAAAAAATTTTCTTTTTTCAGAGTTTACACCTAATCAAAAATGACTGGAGGTGATGGTGTGGCTTAAATTGTGTAAGGTGCTAAAAATCCCAATCCCAATCACTTATATTCCTTTTTAAAGCATTCCTGTTCTTAAGCAAAAGAAAATACTCATTGTTATATTTTGGCATACTCTAACGCTTGTTGAGAGCTGTAGCCTTACCAGCAATCTCCCTAACAAACTAAGAAGTAGCTCAGCAGCAGGCCATTCAGGTTTGTTGACCGTGGAAAGGAGATCTTGCACAAAATTTTCAAAGAGGGGTCTATAATCTTCTTCCCCTTGCTTGCTTCCGCACCTATTTGAAGACAATGAAAAGTCTGTGAAGCTGGGTGTCATGATTTTTAAGTGTTCTCTATGCATAAAGGGGAAGCCAATAATGATCTTCAGTCAAAAACACACAGTTCAACTGCTGTCAAACATCAGTGGATCATCAACACAGCCATCCTCCACTAAAACCCTCTTTTTTGAGTGCTTATCCCCAGGTAGCACGCTGAGCGGGGTGAACGGATTGTGTTTTGCATTAAGGTTCTCTTTCAAATAGAGTACTGTACACCATAAACCCAACCGCTAACCATGTAACATCGAAGATTCCTGAGATTGATGATTAATGCATGTCCAGCTCTCTAAGTAACTGGACTAATAATAATAATAATTATGGTATTTGTTATGCACCTACTATGCGAGAGCACTGTTCTAAGCGCTGGGGTAGATACAGGGTAATCAAATTGTCCCACGTGGGGCTCACATTTTTTAATCCCCATTTTAACAGTTGAGGTAACTGAGGCCCAGAGATGTTAAGTGACTTGCCCAAGGTCACACAGCAGACAAGTGGCGGAGCCGGGTTCTAATCCCACGTCCTCTGACTTTCAAGGCCGGGCTCTTTCCACTGAGCCACGCTGCTTCTCTAATATATAGAGAGAATATAGAGACCAGACAGCAGCTAACAGGGGCTCTCTGTGCAGAGGCGTCAGTAAAGACAGGATACTAACAAGCAGAATTGTTAACAAGCAGCAATCATCATCGGGCTTAAATCTGGCAGTTATATTAGCCGGACCTATGTGTCTGGACACAGAGGAGCGTGAAATCGCCATATGCAATGGGATGACAATTAGATACATTTTAAATATACATAGGTTAAGGTTTTGTCTGAATTCATAATATTTTATTACCGGTATATATTTAATTTTATGAGTTCATATGGTTTTAGAAGGTCCTAAATTATCTGTCTTTGTCAATTATGCCACCATCCTTGACCCCTCACCGCGTTTCAGCTGGCATATTCAATTTCTAAACCCTAGCTACTTTTGCTCCTTAACATATGCCAGATTCACCCTTTCCTCTCCACCCAGATGGCCACCTGGTTTGAGATGCCGTCATATCAATAAGCCTCACTGAAGGCACGTCTCCTCCGAGAGGGCTTCCCCGACTGGGCCCTCTTTCCCTCTTCTTCCATTCCCTTCTGCAACACCTTGCACTTATTTGATAATAGTAATAATTATGGTACTTATTAAGAGCTTACTATGTGCCAGGCACTGTACAAAGCGCTGGAGTGGATAAAAGCAGTCCCTGTCCCACGTGGGGCTTACAGTCTCAATCCCCATTTTATAAATGAGGTAACGGAGGCCCAGATAAGGGAAGTGACTTGCCCAGGGTCACACAGCGGACATGTGGCGGAGCTGGGATTTGAACCCATTACCTCATGACTCCAAGGCCCGAGCTCTAACCACTACGCCAGGCTGTTTATGCTTGTCCATAATTTATTTACTTATATTGATGTCTGCCTCCCCCGCAGAGACTG
This sequence comes from Ornithorhynchus anatinus, assembly GCF_004115215.2. Lineage (NCBI taxonomy): Eukaryota > Metazoa > Chordata > Mammalia > Monotremata > Ornithorhynchidae > Ornithorhynchus > Ornithorhynchus anatinus. The sequence goes on from NC_041730.1 coordinate 93,866,962, forward strand.
TAAGTGCATTGTGGGTAGGGAAAGTGTCTCCCAACTCTGTTATATCGTACTGTCCCAGGCGCTTAGTTCACACACTATGCAAAGTAAGCACTTGGGAAATACCACTGATTGACCAAAATTATGGATTGGGTTTGCCTGACTACTGTCTTAACTTCCTCACTGGTCTTCCAGCCTCTCCCCTCTTCAGTCCACACTCATTCATTCAATAGTATTTATGGAGCACTTACTATATGCATAGCACTGTACTAAGCGCTTGGAATGTACAATTCGGCAACAGATAGAGACCACCCCTGCCCAATGACGGGCTCACAGTCTAATCGGGGGAGTCAGACGGACAAAGACAAGACAACATAATCACGATAAATAGAATCAAGGATATGTACTCCATACTGCTGCCTAGTTCAGCTTTCTGAAATGTTGCTCAGTACAGCACTCCACTCTCAAAAGCTTTCAATGGCTACTTAGCTCCCTCCATATCGAGCCTTGAAACTCAGCCTAAGTCCCCTATAGTGACTAACAGCACCAGCCATTTGCCAGCTTAAATTCTCTGCTCTCGCCAAACTCAATGTCTAGCTATTCCCTGCTCACCCACACTCTTCCTCTGGCCTGGAACTCCTACTCCAAATCTACCCGATAACTTCAAAGCCCTCCTAAAAACCCCACCTTCACCCTGAGACCCTCCGTGATGAATTCCACCCTGAGATCCTCCATGATGAATTTCCAACATCCAAAGCATATCCACCCAACCGACATCCTCAGAACTTTGGCATTTTTGTAAATTCATTTATTCTCGTTTCTTCTGATATTTCATCCTGTCATAACTGCACAACCTATTTTATCCTCGTCTTTTCGTCTGCGCCTAGTATTTGTATATTATTTTTGTCTCTCTTTCTCTCACTACCCATAGATTATAAGTTCTCTGTGGCCAAGGAACATGCTTTGCTTCTATCCCAAGTACTTGCTTCAAGGTTTTGCCCTTGGAAGGAACTCAATCACCACCGATGGTAGCTATTGGGACCTTATTGCGTGCAGAGCACAGTACAAAGCGCTTGGGAAAGTACAATACAACAGAGTTGGTACACATGTTCCCTGCCCACGATGAACTGAATAACACTGATTGATTACTTTTATTCAATGTGGGGTTTTTTTTAAACACTTTCAAAAATGGTCAATTTTTTTTTTTTTGGCTTCTAGCACGTTCCTTACTGTGCTTTACCAGTACTCTCTATGGGAAACGATACTTCCTTTAATGTATTTTCACATTTTTCATGGATCCTATGAAGGCTGCTAAACTGCGGTTTTTCAGCATGTGTACACTACCACAATACCAATTTTTTACATGGTTGTTCCAAAAGGCCCATTTGGTGGCTTTAACTAGGCCAGCTTCAAAAATATTTTCTCACACCCCTCAAGAAATTCTCACCTTCTCATACAATTATCTATTATTACCTAGCACACCCTTGGGTATGCATATGGCTGGTCTCACTGATAATTAAACTCAAAAGCTCTTGTTTGTCTCACACCCAAGGTCTCACATTTAGGCTCTTATTTTCTTTTCTTCCTTCCAACGGTTTCTCCCACAGGCCTCCTGCTCCAGGTGGGAAACATATTTTTTTCTGCTAACAGAGTGCTCTGTACACGAGAAGGTGCTCAAGAAAGACTACTGACAAACTGATTTGGGGAAATACGCAGAATGGGCACCAGCTGAGTGATTTTTGAAACCACTAAATCATCTCGAAAAGCCACTTGTTAGAAATCTGAACATCTATGTTTGTAGCTGAGGGTCATGGTATGCTTTACTCACTTTTTAAGGAAAATGGAGAGGAAGTTTTGTGCTGTTCGCATGGCAGTTTCATAAGAGTTAGTAATAATGACATCCTGATCAACCTGAAATGCAAGAAAAAATTATTTATATTGATAGGATCAAAAATCTGAGCAATTTGGCTATCAAGAGGTGATATCATCAGCAACTCATAGGTCGAACCTTAATAAAAAAAAAAGACCGTGTTAAATACAAATGATATTGGACAAATGCAATAGAAGAGTGGGGAACAGTTACCAAAGGATGGAACTAGCGCTGGGAAAAATACTTTTTAAAAATTGCTTCATTCTGACTGAAGGATCACTGAATGAGTAATTTCTTAGCGTTGTACTTCACTGTTAATTAGTAACAGTGAAATTCACACAATTGCAAATTGGTGAAATTATTCATCTGCGCAATGCTGATGAACTATAAAAGTGTCAGACAATGCAGACTGTTTAAAATAAGGATTTTGTTTTCCAAAATCTTGGAAAGCCATGTACCATTCCACTTGTTTTCAAACCACCATCTTTTTAGTTTCAAATCTGCCAATGAAATAATGAATGACAACATTTTTTAACATAGGGTTTTAGAGGAACAACTGTTATGTTGTAGGAGGAATAGTGATATTCTTGATTACTTCTGAGGCTCAAACAAGAGACTTTGAGCTTGTACTGCAGCAGGAGGTTTATACGCTAGTCTTTAAGAAGGATTCTTTGAATATTATTAGGGTAATGAGACAGTACATTTTGCTGAATGTCCTTTTCTGGATCTTTCAAGAAGTAGGACTCTTTGTGTGGTCTGAATTATGTACAGTCCTGCTTGGAAACAGGGATAGGTAGACGAGAAGACACAAGCCTCTTTCCAGCCCCATCATTTTAAAATAAATTAACCTCCTTTACAGTCACACATCTAATGTTAGTGAACTAAGGAAAGCTCAGGATGTTACTTGATTAAAATATGAGAAATACAATGACTTGAAAGAGAAAAATTTGAGGGAGACTAATATTAACATATCCCTTTTTTATTCAAGCATATTTTCTGAAGTTATGAGCAGGGAGATGACATAAATAATAACAATAATAATGACGGCATTTGTTAAGTGCTATGTGCTGAGCACTGTTCTCCCCCGATTAGACTGTAAGCCCGTCAAAGGGCAGGGACTGTCTCTATCTGCTACCGATTTGTACATTCCAAGCGCTTAGTATAGTGCGATGCACATAGTAAGCGCTCAATAAATACTACTGAATGAATGAATGTTCTAAGTGCTGGGATAGATACAGGGCAATCAGGTTGGCCCACGTGGGCCTCACAGTCTTAATCCCCATTTTACAGAGGAGGTCACTGAGGCCCAGAGAAATCAAGTGACTTGCCCAAGTCACACAGCTAAGTGGAAGAGCCGGGCTTAGAACCCACGACCTCTGACTCCCGAGCCCGTGCTCTTTCCACTAAGCCACGCTGCCTGTCTAAATCACAGCATAAGGACGATATCAGTTGGAGAAAGTGCAAAATAGATAAGGGGGGGTGGTGCGTGTAAAAAGTACGAACATACGTAACTGTGTTAAATGTTTTAATGATTTCCTTACCTTTTTGTTGGATTCCTCTTCGGAATTAGAATCTTTCTCTGATGAAGGCAAGTGCACTACACACTGAATAAGCTGTAGAACGAGTGCAGTAACCATCTGAATATACATAGGCTCTCCATCCGTATCACTACTGTTTAACCTGTGATGTAAAAAAAAAAAAATAAGATACAGCTCAGGGTTAAAAGAAGACGTTGAGTAAGATGCGACAGCTGCTACCGAAGATACAGCATGAAACACGTGCCGTATTATCTCAGATTCACCAAGACAATGCAAATGAACCTCCGAGAGCTGGATACTCATTGTTGTGTAGATATTGAAAACACTGGTCTAGATGTTAGAACACTTTCAAATGAGGGCTATAAAGCATGGAATTGCAGCTGGCAACCTTTCTTCCATCTCTGAATTGGTGGTCTTATTGATACAAAATGATCTGAAGTAATGACTGATGTTAAGGGAGCTCTGAACTGGGGCACGCTAGAAAGAAACAGCAATTTTTGGAGGCACAGAGATCTAGTGGTTCCTGTAGAGACAGAATCTTCCATTTCAATAAAAATATCTCTGAGCAATGGATTGTGAACTTCTTAAAAGCAAGAAACTGCTTGTTGGCAACTACGTGGACTTCCATGACTTGGGTTACTCAAGGTAAAAGACTGCAGATGATCAGTCGAACGACTGATTCTATTGAGTCTTCAATTCTGGAAATTTTGATTTGAAGTGTGGCATCTAGAAACTGGGTCTCAAGTGACCCTCTTGAAGCTAGATGGAAGAACTCAAAGAATGCTGGCAGAAATGAAGAGAAACAACAACTCAGAGTCCTTTCAAGTGTCATTAAAGGACCTCAAATCTAACAGAAAAATATATTGGAAAAAAAGAGCACAAGGGGCTCTGAATAAATGTTAATTTTTATGGATAACAATGACACTTAGAAAACGCAAACTGCAAACCAATGTGTCAAAACAGGAATGAAGTCTGTGCCATAGGTTTACTTCGCTTAACGAAGCTCAACGTTCAACAAAGCTCATATGGAATAAGGAAAAAGGTTTGAGACTTTCCAAAACCACCGCCCCATTAAAAACATATTTGGCAACTTTAGTGTTTTTTCCAAAGTGATCATGCATTTTTGTATCTTAAAATTTATTTTTTACAATTTAAAATATTTTTACAATTTAAAAAGTACCAAAAATAATAATAATAATAATGTTGGTATTTGTTAAGCGCTTACTATGTGCCGAGCACTGTTCTAAGCGCTGGGGGAGATACAGGGTAATCAGGTTGTCCCACGTGAGGCTCACAGTTAATCCCCATTTTACAGATGAGGGAACTGAGGCACAGAGAAGTTAAGTGACTTGCCCACAGTCACACAGCTGACAAGTGGCAGAGCCGGGAGTCGAACCCATGACCTCTGACTCCGAAGCCAGGGCTCTTTCCACTGAGCCACGCTGTTTCTCCAATGTATATATATATTTTCACACCGGTATAAAAACAGAAAAAAAATACTGTAAGAATGAGTGTCTTTCAAACATGTTAGTTCAAAGTATTCTAAGATCGAGTCCTCAAACTAGGGACTGATCTAGATTGTAAGCCCGTTGCAGGCAGGGAAATGTGACCGTTTACTGTTGTATTGTACTATCTCAAGTGCTCAGTCCAGTGCTCTGTACACAGTAAGTGCTCAGTAAATATGTCTGAATGAATGACTATGGGGAGAAGCAGCGTGGCTCAGTGGAAAGAGCACGGGCTTTGGAGTCAGGGCACATGAGTTCAAATCCCAGCTCTGCCACTTGTCGGCTGTGTGACTGTGGGCAAGTCACTTAACTTCTCTGTGCCTCAGTTCCCTCATCTGTAAAATGGGGATTAAGACTGTGAGCCCCACGTGGGACAACCTGATTCCCCTATGTCTACCCCAGCGCTTAGAACAGTGCTCGGCACATAGTAAGCGCTTAACAAATACCAACATTATTATTATTATAATGTCAGTGATAAGAAAATCGGGCAAGAAGGTGGTTTTGATGGGGAGGAATCAGAGAAAGGGACAGCGTGGCTCAGTAGAAAGAGCCCGGGCTTGGGAGTCAGAGGTCATGGGTTCGAATCCCGGCTCTGCCACTTGTCAGCTGTGTGACTCTGGGCAAGTCACTTCACTTCTCTGTCCTTCAGTTACCTCATCTGGAAAATGGGGATTAAGACTGTGAACCTCATGTGGGACAACCTGATTACCCTGTATCTTCCCCAGTGCTTAGAACAGTGCTGTGCACATAGTAATTGCTTAACAAATACCAACATTATTATTATAAAGACCAGATATGATACCTATATAATAATAATGGTATTTGCTATGCGCTCATTATGCGCAAAGCACTATTCTAAGCTCTGGGGTAAATGCAAGGTATAATTTAAGAACATAAGTACATAAGAAATGCCAACCTGGGTCAGATCAATGGTTCATCCAAGCCTATTATTTTACATCAGATACTGGCAACAAAGAAGGCTTAGAAAAACTTGAGTCATGGTAGCCTTCAAATGTTCAATCTCACTGTTCTGGATGCACCATCCAACATCCACAATGTCATGGACTTAATATCATTGTACCTAATGAATTCATATCAAGGCTTCTGGTCCTCTGATTCTTCCCCCATCTCTAACATTTTTTTTAATAACTGAAACTTCTTTACCATTCATTTCAAAAGACTCTTCTTGAAGTTCCTATTCGAAACAAATTCACCATGCTCACCAACTGTGGTGTAAAGAAGTGTTTCCTTTCATTTTGAACCTTTCATTTCCAATCATCAATAAGTGTCTATCCGCCATGTCCTTATGAGGGGATATAGTAAACAGTAATTCTGTGTTTGCCCTGACCACACTTTTCACCATTCTAACTTCAATCATGTTCCTCTTCGGTCTCCTGCAAAATTCCCTAATTTTGAATTTAGCCTCTGACAGATAATTTTGGTTGTCTTTCTCTGAACTTCCTTCAGGTCTATCTTTCTTCAGAAGCAGGATCACAATTGCCATTAATATTAATACCATGATTTTATAAAGTGGGAGAACTGTCCTTTTCGTTTCCTCTATGCTTCTTGATAATATCCAGAATTTTTTTTTTTGGTCTTTTTGGTTACTGCTGCACATTGAGCAATCATTTTATTACTTATTCTATTTTATTATGATTTTATCAGCTCCAGCAGTGATTGAGTACCTGTGCGCAAAGCATATAACGGACGTAGTAGATGTATAATTTTTGAAGAACTTAGAATTTTATGGGGGAGACCCACGGGAACAAACGTTCCACTATACGGTAGTCAGAGAACAAGTGCAGAGACAAAATGACAAAACAAAGCAAGCATTTAAATCAATTAGATAATAGGGTATGTACATGTATGTGGAGGGATCCCGTTCATCTATTATTGATTTAATTGCATACTTTGTTTTTTATCCATTTATCTATGCCCTCATATAGATATAGATATGTATATGTGCATATCTCTATCTACATATGAGACATATGTATATAGATCTAGATATACACATACACACAAGAGTACTAATGTGTGATGAAGTCGCATGAGTCGGAAGGAAGGGGATAGATCAGGAGATGCCTCCTGAAGAAAATGAATTTTTAGGAAGATTTGAAAGTGAGAAGGGACATAATTTGACATGTGACTTTCCACCACCCGGTAACACGTGGTGTCATTTGCAACCTTGGAGAGTTCACGATTCAAACCCTTATCCAAATCATTTACGGAAACCTAACTAGTCACAGCAGTGACCGTCGAGGCCTCCGATGATTTCCATTCTCCATCTTCCAAAGGACTGCCTAACCTTGTCATCTGTTATTCATCCTTGACAAAACAGTTCCTCAAATCTCAAGATCGCACACTTTTTTTTTGAAAAAAGCTTCTGTTGTGCCACCACATCCAATGTCTTTTGAAAAATCAAAATATAAAAAGGTCACTAGAACTCATCTAACCACATGCTTTAAAAAGCTCCAGCAAATTAGGGACACATTTTTCCTGACAGATTTCACTGTACCGAAGCCAACGGGTTGTTGTTTTCCAAAGTGTTCGCAACCCGATTATGCTAGGCATGAAAGTGAGGCTAAGGGATGTCAAATTCCCAGGATCTTCTTTGGAACTCTTTTTATGGTTGGGAATTACACTAGTTTTCCAGGACCATTTGTGATAAGTTACTCTCCAAAGGGAGGCAGAGGAGCCAAGTGGAAAGAGCACAGGTAGGGGAGTCCCGGGATCTAGTCCTGATACTGCTTGACTGCTGGGTGACCTGGGGCCCGTCACCTGACTCCTCTGGGCCTGCTTCCTCATCTATAAAATCCCCTCTTACAATGAACCTATATCCATTGGCTATATCCAATCAGATTATTTTCAATCGGCCTCAGCACTTCATACAATATATGACAAAGCAGCACGGCCTCCTGGAAAGAGCACGGTCCTGAGAGACAGAGGACCTGAGCTCCAATTCTGGCTCCCTTTCTTACCTGCTGTGTGACTTTTTGGAGTCACTTAAATTCTCTGGTCTTCAGTTTCCTCATCTCCCCCCCAGACTTCTCCCTCCTTCTCCTAGAGAAGCAGCGTGGCTTAGTGGATAGAGCACGGGCTTCAAAGTTAGAAGGACCTGGGTTCTAATCTTGGCTCTGCAACTTGTCTGCTGTGTGACCGTGGGCCCAGTCATTCAACTTCTCTGTGCCTCAGTTACCCTATCTGTATAATGGGGATTTAGACTGTGAGCCCCATGTGGGATACAGATTGTGTCCAACCTGATTAGATTGTATCTGTCCCAGAGGTTAGTACAGTGCTGGGCACATAGTAAGCATTTAACAAATACCTTAAAAAGACACATGCACACTCACAAGAAAAAACAAAACTGTGCATCCCATGTAGGACAGGGACTCTGTACCCCTGATTATCTTGAATCTACCCCAGTGCTTAGTACAGTGCTTGGCATAAATTAAAAAATGTATTTCGTAATTATCATCAAGTGCCTTATTATCATTATTAACAGCTCCCCTTTTGAATTCCCTCAGCATTCATGGATAGATATCACCCAGTGCCATGGTGTGTTTACATCTAGTTTATTCATTTGACCTAAAATGTGGTGCAGTTATCACAATTTGATCTGGTTCCTTCGCTCAATCTGCTATTAAGAAAAAAAAAATTGGGATAGGTTTGGGAATCTCTCAATGACTTCTTCAGTAAAGAATGAATTAAAAAAGGAACTGAGCGTCTCTGCTGTCTCCTTCATTCCCCCATCTAATCTCCTGCTTAAAGAGTAATGGTCAAGTTAAAATACTTAATGAATAATGGCAAAAACAATAGTGAGAAGTGAGGGCTAGAGATATAACCAAGGGAATCATCTGTGTATGGTAATAATAGAAAACTCAGAGCAAGAGGAAAAAAAAGATTCCATTGTTTTACCTGAAATTCCTCAGACTCCTCTTGCTGGTTGGCAATCTTGCAAGTGAAGTAAAAATTTCTTCCAAAATCAACTGCCTATGCTTTTCATATCTTGAGAATATCTATTTAATGTGACAAGATTGAAAAAAAAATTGTTGAACAAAAATAAAACGGCACGCAAAAATCGAAAACCCAAATCTTCATAATATGGATAGTCTTGCAACATTTTAATATGAACATGTATGTGGATGCCTGGGGTGTAAAAAAGTGCTACTTCCCCTGTTACAATAAAATAGTAAGAATATATTTTAAAGGACAGCTTACATAGGTAGGGTGTGTAAAAGAAAGACAGAGGCAAAGACTACTAGTTTCAGCTTCAAACTGCATTGATCATAATTATGCGTGATCATCACTATGAGAGAAAATAAAGTTTTGTTTTTCCATGATGACTAGTCTCAATTTTCCCTATAAATTAAAACAAGCATTCGCCAGGGTACCCAGGGAAAAGAAATTTCCTACCTAACTCTGACTCTAACTCCTTTTTCCATAATTGCTTCTGAAGTTTACGCCCTAGGAAAGGGAAAAATATTCTGACTGCTCTTCCAAGTCTCGAGCGCCCAGCTGTACATCCCTGTGGGATCACTAGAAGGACTAGGTGTGTTTGAGAAGAGTCGTGTCCTCGAGCAGAGGCAGCCAAAGAAAATGGGGGTTCAGATATTCTCTGCACCTGCCTTTGCTCTGATGCATTGACAGGGGAGTGACAAATTAAGCATCCAAAGGAGAACAAGAAATGTCATTACTGAGTCAGACCAATATTCTAGTCCATTCGTCCATCAAACAATGGTATTTTTAGCTGTGCAGAGCACTGTACTAAGCTCTTGGGAGAGTCCAGTACAAAAGAGTCGGTAGATTAGTTCCCTGCTCACAAGGAGCTTACAGTCTAGAGGGGGAGAGAGACACAAATAAATTATGACTGTGCATATGTTTGGGGTTGAGAGTGTGGTAAATCTTATGTCCTTAAGTGCTTAAATCGAAATGCACAGGTGATGCCGAAAGGAGAGGGAGTAGGGGAAATGAGGCCTTAGTTGGGAAGGTCTCTTGGAGGAAATGTGATTTTAATAAGGCTTTGAAGATGGGGAGAGTGGTGGTCTGACTGATATGACGGGGGAGGATCCAGGCCAGAGGGAGGATGGGAGCAAGGGGTCTGGGGTGAGACAGATGCGATCGAAGAACGGTGAGTAGGTTGGCATTAGGGGAGTGAAGTGTGAGGGCTGGGTTGTACCAGGAAATCAGTGAGGTAAGACAGGAGGGGGTGAGCTGATGGAGTACTTTAAAGCCAGTGGGAAGGAGCGTCTGGTTTGATGTGGAGTTGGGTGGGCAACCACGGGAGGTTCTTGAGGATTGGGGACAAGCGATTTGAACGGTTTTATGGCAGAACGATCCAGGCAGCAGAGTGGCGCAAGGACTGGAGCAGGGAGATACAGGAGGCAGGGAAGGCAACGAGGAGGCTGACGCAGTAGTCAAGGCAGGATTTAAGTGATGGGAGCAGCACAATAACACTTTGGATGGAGAGATAAAGGTGGATTTTAGCAATGTTGACAAGGGAGAACCAACAGGGTTTGGTGACAGACTGAACGTGGAGGGTGAATGAGAGGTGAATCGAGGATAACATCGAGGTTATGGGGCTCATGAGACATTGAGGAGAAAAATAGTGGGGAGGGCAGAGTAGGGTAGGAAGATGAGGAGTTCTCTTCCGGACATGTTAGATTTGAAGTGTCAGCAGGACATCCAGCCCAACGAACTCCTTTAATATGCTGTTTCATGTAAGCATTCCATTGATTTCTGAACTATGTAACAAAAACGTCAAATACGTGCCCTAACATCTCCTTTTACTAGAATGGCAATATTCCAACTGGAAAATTCCCTTTCTTCAGGAAGCTGAGCGACAGGTCAGTCCCGCTTCCTCACTCGTTTTCTGACAGACCTATCACTGGGTGTTCAACAGAGTTTTCTTCACACTCTCCTAAGATGCTCTCAGGCTGGAACCAAAGTTGACAAGGGGAATGACTGAACCCCGAGTTCTCTGTTCTGGAGCCGTTACATTTTTCCAGAAGCAAAAGGAAAGTCAGTCAGGGCAGAAATGGCTTTGATTCTGACTTATTCCCATTTAAGGGGATCATCTTCATTTGTTGCAATTTAAAAATCTGTAAATATTAGTCTTGAAATTTGTTGGGAAAACTAGAATCCCATGCTATTTTCTTGATTGGCATTTATCAACAATGCATTTTTAATTGAGAAATCTAAAAGTTACTCAAAGTAAAAATGTACTCACTGCAGTGACTAGTTTGATGGCGCAGAGCTGTAGTTCACTGACATTTTCTACAAAAAAAGGTGTTATTCCCATAGACGATACCTACGAAGGAGAAAACTGTATTAGTTGCACACATCTTTTCAACGTAAAGTGTACATTATACTGAATTAAAAGGCCGGTAGCCATCGAAACAAGATACATACCCACCTCCCAACCCAGGAATCTAAAAATGTTGCCCAAAATATTATTACACTGCATTTCTGAACCACATTTTAGATTAAAAAAACCCCAAAACACATGAAATTGAAATTTTAGCTTTGTGTTCAATCTCCTGTAAAATACATTTGAACTCTTTAACTGCTTTTCTTTATCCTCCAACTAACCAGCCTGGCAGATAAGCTTAAGTATTAAATTATTTTAATAGGTTCCCTCTAACTCAATCAGTAATCAAGGCAGCCAATAATCCTCCCAAGTGCAGTACGAAACTGCTCTCCCCAAGGTTAAAATGCCTTCCGAAACATTCTTTCAAAGAAGCGGCGATCAGAAATCCCCCGCACCATTGGACTTCCGACATCGATGTTATTCTCAGTGAGCGACGGGTGCTTCAGGTTTTTAAGAAAAGGAGGTGAGGAGAGGGAACGTTTTTGAGACGACTTGCCTGAAGAATCGTGGTGTCGGTGAGGAGCTGAATTTCCAGCAGTTCGGCCAAACTGCTGACGATGTCACAGACCTTGTTGTACAGCATCACTATTACCCTCTGCTTGTGAGTAGAACATTTGGCTCGTTTTGCTTTAGAACTCAGAAGTCCTCCTGAGGAGTAAAGAAACGACAGTCTACAGTTCTCCGTTTCCCATTTATATCCTACCTCGAAAGTTAGCCGTGACTTTTTTTAAACACAGACCGTACATTTCAATGACCGCTCAATGACTTCTCCCTTCTAGACGGGGATCCCGGTGTTGGGCCAGATTTCATCTCTATCTGTTGTCCAGATGCACTTTCATTCATTCGTCTTTATTGAGCGCTTACTCTGTGCAGAGCACTGTACTGAGCCCTTGGAATGGACAATTCGGCAACAGATAGAGACAATCGCTGCCCAACAACGGGCTCACTGTCTGAAAGACACTTTCCAAGCGCTTAGTACAGTGCTCTGCACACAGCCAGCACTCAGTAAAAACAATTGAATGAATGAATGATTGACTTGAGTTATTCTGATGGAAAACTATTCTTGAATAACATTCCCCTAGCGAGGTATATTTTTTGCAATTAACGAGAATCGTGATTCATAAAAATCTTGAAGCTACTGTCCCAATTTCCTCTCTCAATGCTCCCTCAGGCTCGCTGTGGGCAGGGAATGGGTCTTCCAACTCCACTATTATTGTACTCTCCCAATTGCTTAGTACAGTGCTCTGCATATGGTAAGCACTCAATAAATACAATCTATTAATGGGACAGTGAGGTCTTGTCAGTCTGACCTAAAATAGTGAAGGAATCACATCTTATTAGCCTCTCTTTGTGTTTTAATTGCAGGCGACGCTCAATTATCCAACAGCAGAATATTAAATTTCAATCAATCAATGGTATTACGAAGGACTTACTGAATGCAGTACTGCTTGGGAGAGGACAATACAGAAAGGTTGATAGATATGATTCCCAGCCACAGGTTTACAGACCAGAGGGGGAGACAGATATTAAAATAGACTACAGATATGGGAAATTGAAGAGTGTATGGATCAGCGCTTAGAACAGTGCTTTGCACATAGTAAGCTTTCAACAAATGCCAGCATTATTATTATATGTCTGTAATTATTGTGGGGTGAATATCAAAAGTGCTTAAGGGGTACAGATCTAAATGCACAGGTGGGCTACGGAATAGAAGTGACGGTTTAGTCAGGGAAAGCCTCGTGGAGGAGATATAATTTTAGAAGGGCTTTAAAGATGGGGATAGTAGCGCTCTGTCCGACAGAAAAGGTGAGGGAGTTCCAGAGGGAGGATGTGGACAAGGAACAAAAATGAGAAAGATGAGATCGAGTTACAGTGGACGGGTTGGTATCAGAGGAGCAAAGTGAGTACGTTAAAGTTATAGTACATCATTGAGGCAAGGTTGGAGGGGGAGAGCAGACTGAGTGCTCTAAAGCTGGCGGGCGGAGTTTCTGTTTCACGTGGGGGTGGATGGTCAACCATTGGAAGTTTTTGAAGAGTGGGGAGACGTGGTCTCAACTTTTTGTAGGCAAATAATCTGGGCAGCGGAGTGAAGTACGGACTGGAGAGGGGAGAAGCAGGAGGAAGGGAGGTCAGCAAGGAGGCTGATACATCAGTCAAGGCGGGGCTGTTTGGTAGTGCTTTGAAAGGAGAAGAAAGGGTGGAGTCTAGAGATGTTGTAAAGGTAGAATTGCCGGGATTTGGTGACAGACTGAATTTGCCTGCTGAATGAAAGAGATGAGTTGAGGACAATGTCAAAGTTATGGGCTTGTGGGGTGAGGCTGGTGGTGGTGTCTACAGGGATGACGAAGTCTCAGGGAGGACAGGGCTTGGGTGAGAAGATGAGGAGTTCCGATTTGGATGTGGTACATTTGAGGAATCCATTAGAATCCAAGTAGAGATATCCTGGAGGCGGGAGGAGATATGAGACTATGAAGAAGGAGAGAGGTCGGGTTTGGAAAGGTTCATTTGGGAATCATCTCAAATCCTGAAACCTTGGAAGCAAATGAGTTCATCCATTCAATCATTTTCATTAAGCCCTTACTGTGTGCAGAGCACTGTACTAAGCGCTCGGGAAAGAACAATACAACAATAAATAGTGACAATCTCTGCCCATGTCTCCAAGGGAGCGGGTGTAGATGGAAAATAGAAGGGGACCCAAAACTGAGCCCCGAAAGACCCCCAGACGGAGAGGACAGGAAGCAGAGGAGGAGCTGTCGAAAGACACCGAAAAAGAGAGGTCTGTAAATTACACACGACTCATAATCCTTCTCCACTCCCAGCTGACCCTTTCACTGATCATTAAATAAAAGTCAGGGAGAGGCAACAAAGAGGATGAATTTTGATTTCCATTAACAGCTTTTATAGTGGTAGAGTGGAGGAGGAGACTGAAATCTGGTATTTCTGTGGTTTTCATTTCTTATACCAATCACTGATATCGTGTTCTTTTTGCTTCCCGGGACATGTGTGGTTGCTTCTTTGGTGGCAGGATAGTATATGCAGTGAGGAAAAGTCTTTTGCAAAGTGGGCAATAAGGTTAAAATGTATTGGATCTAGTCCTACTGCTGGATCTGGTCCTACTAATATTCAGGACAAAGAAAACTGATTCTGGATGCAAAAATCCCTCACACGCAAACAAAAAACCCTCTTTTTATCTAGATTTAATGACTTAATCCCAGTTCGTTCTCCTTTGGGCCTTAATTTCAAGGATCGAGCTCTAACCTGGATCTCTGTCTCCTTTTGGAATCTATTCCCTCTATGCACCTTGTGGATCTCCTTTCAGGCCTACTTCTATTTCCCTTGTCTTTATCGCTTTCTTGATCTCACAGTGTGCTGGCAACCATCCTTCCTATATGAATGATTTCTAAATCAAGCTATGGCCCCAGCCCTGATTGCTCACCTTTCCAGGGTCATATTTCCTTCTACAACTGGGCCACTTCCACTCAGATGATTCATTTCAACCTCAGTTCTGAACTCTACACCTCTCCTACACCCCTGCCTCATAATTTCCCCAATGCCTGGAAAGAGAAGCATTATTCTCCCAGTTTCCTATGTTTATCACCTTAATGACTCTTCCCGGGCCAGCCTCTAGACAGTACTCTCCTTAGAGGCAGGAAACATGTCTGCTAATTCTGTTGTATTGTACTTTTCCAAGCTCTCAGTACAGTCCTCCGCACACAGTAAATGCTCAATAAATACCATAGAATGATCTAATATTTTATCCTCCTTTCGTCTCATTTTTAAAGCCATACTCCTAGTACAAGTTGTAATCACCTCACAGTTTTACTACTGTAACAACATCCATCTTTTTTAGCTTCTTTGCCTTCAGGCTCTTCCCTTTTCCAACTTTCTTACACATATTTGTGTCACTTGAACTATGCCATGCCACTTCTTCAAAATCCTTTCACACCTCCCTTTCGCTGCTTGTATCAAACTGAAACCTTGGACCATATACTTCCATCTCCCAGGCCAATACACCTCACAATCCTTCTGCCTGGAATGCCAGCTCCCTTCTCTAATATAAATCGAGGAATCTCACTTCCCTGACTAGAGCTTTCCCTAGATTAGCCCCCCTCAACCATATACTTTCCTTTCAATGATCTCTACATAAATCTAGACTTTTGTTATTTATAAGGAAGTTGTACGCATTTAGCATCTGCATTACTTAGCTAATTAGAGGTTAATGTTTTTGTGTTTTGTCTTCCTATCCTTATTAACTTCCTTGAGGGCGGGAACCGTATGCTTTTTTTTTTTAAACAAATTTCCTAGTTTCTAGGACGGTGTTCTGCACAGAGTAGGTAATCCATAGACACCACTGTACTTGGGGATGACGGTGAATTTACGTACGCAAAAATCAGCACACGACTGTAAACTTACCTCCATGAGGATCCACTCTGTAGACAGGATCGTACTGAGGATAAAGAGTATTCTGCAAGTGAAATTTAGTGTACTGGATAACTCTTTCTATTACGTCCTCAATATATACGGCTTTCGGCATATTGGGCGATGTCATGATATTGATAGCTGTGAGACAGGCATCGGCCGACTTGGTAACTCGCTCCATAATGAGATCCCTCCATAACCGCTCCTCTTCTTCGGTATCATTATTCTGTAAGAGATCCGGATAGACGGTGGTCATTTATGCAGTCGGGGTTTTCAAAATACTGACTCTGACTTGCTTTTTGAAAGACTTTGAGAGGCTAGCTTTGGATTTCTCCCTTTTGAGGACGACTGAAGAAGCCACAAACATTCCTGGAGCACAAGTGTAGCCATGCTACCCAACCATTTCTTTCACCACTAGGGGGCACTCTGAGGCCAAAAAGTTACACTCAAGGGCCAACCCTTAAAAGTTGCTTTTTAGCCACCGGGACGATGCCACGATTTAGCAGGTTTTCCAACATACTCCTTCCCATTTCTACAACTTTGGGCAACTCCTCGCACAGTCCGGTATTAATAGTAATAATGTCGGTATTTGTTAAGCGCTTACTATGCGCAGAGCACTGTTTTAAGCGCTGGGGGGATACAAGACGATCAGGTTGTGCCACGTGGGGCTCACAGTCCCCATTTTACAGATGAGGCTCAGAGAAGTGAAGTGACCTGCCCAAAGTCACACAGCTGACAGTGGTGGAGCCGGGATTAGAACCCATGACCTCTGACTCCCAAGCCCGGGCACTTTCCACTGAGCCACGCTGCTTCTCTGTTTCATTTCTTTTCATAATAATAATGTTGGTATTTGTTAAGCGCTTACTATGTGCACAGCACTGTTCTAAGCGCTGGGGGAGATGCAGGGTAATCAGGTTGTCCCACGTGAGGCTCACAGTTAATCCCCATTTTGCAGATGAGGTAACGGAGGCACAGAGAAGTGAAGTGACTTGCCCACAGTCACACAGCTGATGAGTTGCAGAGCCGGAATTCGAACTCATGACCCCAACTCCCAAACCCGGGCTCTTTCCACTAAGCCACACTGCTTCTTTCATGTCCAGTCCCGCATGCGCTTTACAATGTGCTATGCCCCTGCCCACCTGCTTTCTTGTTAAACTCTGGGTCCTGAGGGAACCCAACTGGAGAGAGTGGGATTGGTGCTGGACAAGCCCACTAGCGCTATAATCCATTCCCGTAGGCAGGTTCTCGGTGCTGAAGACTCAGGCGCCTCCATCGTTCTCTACAGGAGACTCTGTCATTGTCATTATTAGGAGAGAACAGACGGACGAGAGGGAGGGCAACAGTCTAGTTTTTGTCCGGTGAAAATTTTAAATTAACGCCACCACCCAGCTCACTTTTTTGAACTCGATAATT
Source organism: Ornithorhynchus anatinus (assembly GCF_004115215.2). NCBI lineage: Eukaryota > Metazoa > Chordata > Mammalia > Monotremata > Ornithorhynchidae > Ornithorhynchus > Ornithorhynchus anatinus. Next base: position 93,884,053 of record NC_041730.1, read on the forward strand.
GTCATTTGGATAAAATTTTGAAAAGTCCATCTAAGTGAAATTTAGAATTCAGACATTTTTCTCTGTATAGAAAATGCTGATCCGGGCAGGTGTTCGGAGAAGGTGACTTAAAAAGTATCACAGTTTAAACTATTAATACAGTTTGGATGTAGCAATAGGTTTTTTTCTGTCACACTATGGAGTTGAAATCCACTCGTCACTTTTAGAGCGACTGAATTCTTTTTGATAGCCAGCATGTCTATCATAGTCCCTATTGACAGTTTATCCTGCTGCTTTTTCAGCAATGATTTGCTGGACTTCCTTTTTCATTAGAAGCATTTGTCATATTGGAGAAGATTGTCAGCGCACTAAAAGTGAGGATCTGAGGAAGTAATTTTGTGACGGGAAAAAACTAGATGACTGGAATTTTCCCAAATGGACCACTTTCACATATCCTTCCCTACACTTAAAACTTTTAGGTGCTCTAAACTTAAAACCTTAATGTGCGTTCTGTAAAATCAAGCTTTATTTTTCCTTGTTTCTAGGATTTGAACTCAGTCCCTCATCCCATGTTGACTTTGGGGGAAGAGCTGTTGTAATTTCATGTGTTTTCCTAAACATTCTAGAACTTTTGTCTATGCTGTGCCAGGGGAGGGACTCACGTTTAAATATTTAGTCCTGCGGACTAGAAGTACAATTAATGTCAGCGGTCTGCCTTCGTAATGTATGGGCATTCCTCCTGTAGTTCAATAGGGAGTCTGGGGAAGAGTTAATACGATACCGTGTGACTGAAAGGGGAATCCTGCAAGTCTTTTCTTGTCTGGAAGGCAGGTGTCTCTGTCTGATGAAGAAATTTCAGACAGAGAAATTTTGAAAGGTGTAAAGGTTTGGCCTTCGGTTCTTTTTCAAAAGGCAAAGTATTATAAATGCAAAGAGTATTTCAGGTCCGATATCGGTCATTTCCAGCACCCATTCACCTCCCCACTGCAGAAGACTCGGCTCTTTTCGGCCCTGCTCTCAGATCTTCTGAGAGATTTGGGAGAAAGCTAAAAATCCAATTCAGAAAGCTCTGAGGGGGACGGTAATGGCTTTGCACTCCGCAACTAGAGAAGCAGCATGGCTCAGTGGAAAGAGTCTGGGTTTGGGAGTCAGGGGTCATGGGTTCGAATTCTGGCTCTGCCACTTGGCAGCTGTGTGACTGTAGGCAAGTCATTTAACTTCTCTGTGCCTCAGTTACTTCATCCGTAAAACGGGGATTAACTGTGAGTTTCACGTGGGACAACCTGATTACCCTGTATCTATCCCAGCGCTTAGAACAGTGTTCTGCACATAGTAAGCGCTTAACAAATACCAATATTATTATTATTATTAGTAAGCCATAGGAATAGTGATCCCCATTCTTCCTGGCTACATACGCTAATCACTTGTAATTACTGAATAGAATACTGACTATATTGATGACTATTAAGAGGATATCACTAATAACGGGTGTTTATGCTTACCTCCCTGCAGTTCACTCATCTTAAATTGTGGCTCACTAAGGAATATGCATTGAAATTTAAAGCAAATCAATCGAAAGGTGGAGTTTTTAAAAACAACTAAAATTGATTCTGAACCTTTGAGAGAACCACTAAATTAGTAGAGATATTTTTGTTCTGACTAGCTAAATGATCAGACCCCTCTAACCCAAAGAGGTTAGGGGTCCACGCCATACAACCGCTACACCAGAAAAGTGCCTGGGTGAACGAGTTATGAATATGTAGGGTCCAGATCAGGGTTTTTTTCCCCCCCTCAGGCCAAAAATAGCTACCGTTCTTTTGCGTGAATGAAAAAGTTGAACACAGTTCTGCAGGAGCATATGTTTTCACCACACATTTGGATTAGACACACATTTCGATTGGACTGTGAGCCCGTCAGTGGGCAGGTATGGTCTCGATCTGTGGCCCGAATTGTACATTCCAAGCGCTTAGTACAGTGCTCTGCACATAGTAAGCACTCAATAAATACTATCGAATGAATGAATTTGGCTCGATCCCTCTTAGGTAACTGGAGAGGGTTTTTCCAACAGCCCTAGCCTGTTTGAAATGCAGCACACCACCGAGTCCACAGAAGTGTTTGGGTGCCTGGTTGCAGCTTTGAAAAATAATAATAATGGTGGTATTTGTTAAGCGCTTACTATGTGCACTGTTCTAAGCACTGGGGTAGATACAGGGAAATCAGGTTGTCCCTCGTGAGGCTCACAGTCTTAATCCCCATTTTACAGATGAGGTCACTGAGGCCCAGAGAAGTGAAGTGACTTGCCCACAGTCACACAGTTGACAAGTGGCAGAGCCGGGATACACCACTGTGGGGATTCTTTAATCCCGGGGTCCTGTGAGGTTGCTGCTCCTACTTTACAGAAAAACTGGGTATTCTTCGAATGGTCGCATTGTATAAGAGAAGCAGCGTGGCTCAGTGGAAAGAGCTTGGGCTTGGGGGTCAGAGGTCGTGGGTTGACTGTGGGCAAGTCACTTCACTTCTTTGTGCCTCAGTTCCCTCATCTGGAAAATGGGGATTAAAACCGTGAGCCCCACGTGGGACAACCTGACCACCTTGTATTCCCCCAGCGCTTAAAACAGTGCTTTCTACATAGTAAGTGCTTAACAAATGCCACCATCATTATTATTATTATTATTATTATTATTATTATTAAACGACTGCAGCGCGGTGCCGATTCTGAGCTGAGCTCCTTACCCCAGCAGGTGTTGGCTGGGTAGCCTCTATGATCTTCAATCCCCCACACATTAGCCGGCTTTTTGGTTTGCAGGACTCCTGTCAGATCAGTTCACCTCAAAGAAAGCCCTGGTTTGGTTCTTCAGACAAAAACCTTTACCACTGATGACGTAGCCCCAGCCGGCGTTACTCTACCGCAAACCTACAACTGCCGATACCCGGAGCCACGCTCTTTCTACTTGTCTGGCAGTGTGATTATCCCTCTCAACTTCATTCCTACACCAATAAGTAGCGTGAAACGTATCCCATTGATTTTGTGTTCTTCAATCAACTGGTCAATATCTTCAACTCCTGTGTCATAAAAGGAAGCTCTGGCCTTCTTCACAACCATTTAATAATAGGAACCCAAGTCGCTAACTGAAAAGTTAGAATGGTGATACCGCAAGGGAAGATTTAGAGAATGCTGAACACATAAAGCTCTGAACTGACGCAAGAGTTAGAATCAACAGTATTAATGGTCAACTTACATGGTTTAGCAGTGTAGAAAGTTTTGAGCCATCTTGAATATTCTTCTCTAAAATGTTCAGGACTTTAACTGTTTTATCTGTTGAAAGCTACAATGACAAGGACACTTGCATTAAAATTAAAAAAAAAAAAAAGGAATAAAGAGGTGACTGTTGAAGAATTGCTGTTTATTAGATTTCCAGATATCAGGACAGTAGAATAATTTTTTGCTAAACAAGACAATATTTATTGCTGCAATTCAGGTTAGTTGTTGTAGTCTTTGCATATTTCCACATATATTACACCTTTCTAACTTCTAGGGGAAAGTAATTAAGCAACGGCATTTATATAGCGGAAATGAAACATACAAGTTTCAGTGTTTATATATGTCATTTATATTACATTATTTATACTTATCTTAAGGAATTCCTCTAAGACAATGCGCAAAATTTTATACTCTGTCAGTACTTTGGTATTTCCTGTCTGGGATACTTGCCACAGTGATAAAGTTTTATGAACTGGACTGTTTAGAAGCCAGGAGGATATTACTCAATTCTAAAATGGCTAGAAATCTGAGAACTTGAAATCACTTATCCCATGTAACCTAACTTTGGCGACACAAGAGTACTGTGGCCACATTCAGTAACCACATAAAAGCTAAAAAAAAAAAAAAAAAAGTGTTATTGCACCTATCTGAGGCTCTACGAATATAACACGTACCGATCTGTGACAAATGAGGGCTGCTTGTGATACCACCTGTAAACTGCATATATCACATATGGCGTACATACAGCTGTGAGCTCCTTGTGGTCGGGGATCCAGTCTACCAACTCTATCGCATTATACTTTCCCAAGTACTCAATTCAGTGTTCCGCACACGATAAGCGCTCAGTGAATACCACCGATAGATCGCCTTTCTGTGTAGATACCTGTCCATTTAAATGTCACACCTCTGAGAAGCATGGCATTTCTGCTACTCTATTCTAATTCTGTTGCCCAGAAGCTGTTTTTAACAAGTCAACTCTATGTTTGCTAATACAAATCCCCAAGAGTATAAATTTTGTGAAGCCTCGCAAGATGTGAACAATTATGAGTACGTTTTACACGTACGGAAATTTAAAGAGAGAACTTATCACCGAGTCAGTGCCTATTAGATTGCTGTTCTACGACCCACAACTCATTCTAACTACCGATGAGAGCGCCCGGGAACCAAGCGTGGAAGCCAGTAGCAATGGGGACAAATGTGTAATAAGAATAATCAGAGACACGGGACATTAAATTGTTCATGCCACTCCCTCGTCCTGTTGTACTCTATTTTGAATCTTTTGCTGCTAGGGATCGCAAATGCTAAAACTTAAGGCCAAAGTGAAATCTTCATGGATTCATGGATATAGAAAATACAGCTGCAGAAAGTCAACTGTATTTGAAATTTAGGAGAGAGTTATGAAATTGGACTCAAAAAACCCCAGGAACCTGCATAGTTTATCCCAAACCTTGCTTCTTCCCCTCTAGACTGTAGGCTTCTTATGGGCAGGGAACACCAACCAACTTACCAACTCTGCTATATTATACCCTTCAAGTGCTTAGCACAGTGCTCTGCACGCAGTAGGCGAACAATAAATCCCAGCGATTGATTCTCAACAGCACTGATCACAGTGTGCCTTTTGCAGTGCTTAAGACATGTTCAGCATTTAAGCACTTGAAAAACACCATAAAATTATACCTAAACTATCATAACTAGTAAAACAAACCGAAAAGGGAAATATACAGTTTCACTAGTTTATTATGGCTAAAATACTTTTTGTTCAGGAATAACTGACTAGAAAAGAGTTCAGAATTAAAATCTCACTGGCAGATTTGGGTATTTATTTTTCCTCCCCACATAACTACAAAAATCGATCCCCACCATTCATTCATATTTATTGTGTGCTGAGCGTTGTACTAAGCGCTTGGAAAGTACAAATACCAAAAATCAAGACAAATTTTACAGAAGGCTTAAGAGAAAATTAAATTCAACTTCTTGAACATAAAACAGTTTTATGAACTTAATTTTAACAGACCTTGTCCATTATGCCCATTGCTTTAATTTTAGCCGATTCACTGCCCAGTTCACTAAGCTGATGTTTTCCTAGTAGTAGTTCCTGAGGAATCTCATCATCATCGCCTAAAGGATTTAAAAATTAAAAAAAAGGTTTAGATGAAAGAATTATTTCAAAACTGTAATGTGAAAGATCGATTCAAGTTTGTTGACCTATATAGCTGGGAATGGTGCTGAAATAAACCTACTTCCAAAACTCAACAGAAGTTAGTTTCCAACTTATACTTTTTCCTTGTTGCTTCACCGGGTCTCAGGAAAAGGCTCATTAAAAAGGGGAGGGAACTAGAAAAATGGGTCGGAGGGGACGGGAAAGTACTCTGCCTGGCTACCCAGGATCCAGTCTTTGAACTGGTGGGAAGAAAAGAGCGGGTGGTGATAATAATAATAGTAATTGTATCTACTAAGCGCTCACTCATGGGCACAGCACCGTATTAAATGCTGGGAGAGAATACACGCAGGTGGGAATCTGACGAATCTACTGTCCTATTTTACAAAGAGTCCCGCTCTAGGTAACCGGGCGTTATATTCGGTCAGTGCTACCTTCTATCGGTCACGATCATTTGCACCAAGCATTAAGTGATTATCAGCGGAAACGTTCTCTATGGCAGTGATCGATCTACAAGATGCAAGAGAGTAATGCTCCACTGTTCCTCTGGGGCCCCCCCCATTTCTAGAGAGCAAGACAGAGTGGTTAAATGACATGCCAGAGGCCACATAGAAATAAAGAAATCTCTAAACATATGGACAGAGTTGTGATGAATGTAGGGAAATATCCAAGGCAATACAATCAAAAGCTGCGATTTTATGCTGACTCGGGAGACTGTTTTGAAAGAAGTGATGAAGTACCCACTAGGACATAAAAATCTCCGTGCGGGACTGCTGATCAACTCTCCCACCCCAAAATAGGGAACATGCTGACAGAGACACCATGTCCAAAAAGTAAGCCGGAGGTAAAATATTACTGCTCGGGAATTATTTTCCTAAAGCTGTCTGAATGCAGATATGCCAAATGGCAATAATTTACAAAATAGTATTACCGAATGCCGTAAAATCCATATCTTCTAGATTTTCCAAAATATTCTCTACCGAAGCAGTAAACCTTTTAAATGTCGAAGAATCCATCATTTCTGTGGGGGGTGAGAAACAAGACATTCATTTTTTTTTCAATGACCAACGTAGACAGCTTGACCTGGAGCTTGTGAAAACAGAATCAATTAAATGTACAGAAAGCAGTTACCTTCAGGTGTTAGTTTCGGTTCATAAGCTTTCCTCTTCTTCTGTTTTTCTCTTTTCTTCATTTTTCTAGCAACTAAAGAGCAGTCAAGAGATTTTTACAATGAAGGATTTGCATCAATTTAAACCACTTCCACTTTTGTTCATGGCTTCTCTTAAAGGATTACGTGCCGTGAAATTGAATATTTTAAGTAGCACGTACCAGCGAAGGAAACTAAACTCGCACACTTGGACTTCGACTGGAGTTTCCCCAGTGTTCAGAACTTTGCAGTGTGCCTTAAAGTAATCCTTGGAAGGGAAGCCACGATTCGAAACCAAGTTGGGTTGGGATAAATTACCCTCACTGAGGCTGGGAGGAGGAGAATAATCTTCCACGTCAGAGTCCGACGGGCTGCGATTGCGGTAGCGGCTACCACCGGAACTCCTCCTTCCTTCATGAGAATGGCCACTCCTCCTATGATCACCAGAGCTTCTTCGGTCCCGCTCTTCATATTCCCAAGCTTTATCGTCATCTTTATCTTTCTTATGCCGCTTCCGAGAAGCTAAAAGTGAAGCAAATCCCCACGACAAATGGTTTACGTCACTCAAAAGGCCGCTAGAAATTCTGACAGATGAATTAAAACTCTCCGGCACTTGTTTCTCGGAAAACTTCCAAACAATTCTGTTTCGTCCGAAGAATGACGACCGAGTTAGCACCTCTTAGAGTAGCACGGTCTGGGGCTTAAGGTTTTGCGGGAAACATTCGATTCAATGAAAGGCTCGGGAGGCTCGGTCTTCAAATGCAAATGAAATTTTACTTTCGGTGAATTAAATCAGAGCTCCTTATGAAGTAACAGTTACGACTGGTACTAAATGCAGTGCGGGGGCTAATTTGCCCCCGACGGCAGAATCAAAATTAAAGAGCCCCTCGTATAGCTGGGGAGAGCACCACGGACTAGGAGTATTACAATACATAGGCACCTATGACATTTACCTACAACTATACTCTCTCTACAGAGTTGTTCATTCCTCTTAAAGATGGTGCTGCTGATGGGGTAGGGCGTAAGGGTGTGGCTGAAAAAAGCCCCTGAATGCTGCTAACCCACTAAACCCCAAAACCGTCCTCTGCCATGTTGGCAGATTTACCACTTACAGAGCCTGCACGTTAATCGGTCACCCACTAAGAGACGTGAAACTACAGAGCTGGAAAGGAAATCAAGAGATGGCCTAGTACAATTATGTCAGATACACTCTTATGGTTGGACAGCTCTTGCCGTTCACTGGCAGATCACCCATTAAAAAACCTGAAAACTACTAAAAATGATTTGCCAAAATGACTGATTAATGCACTTGTACTTAGACAATGAAATTGGTGACTACAACAATTTCTCTTTGCTTTTCCTAGACGTAAGTGGACAACAGCAGTGACCTTAAGGGGACAAAAAGGCAGGAGAGAGCGAGGGCGAGAGAGAAAGAAAGAAAAGAAAGAAGGAAAGAGAACTACGCTTCTATGATAGTTGCACTTGCTCCCACCTACAAGATCCTGAAAAAGCAAACTCACTTTTCTGGCATAATGATTTACCCCTCGAATTTTAAATTTTACATCATTCTTCATAGAAAATTGAGGGAGTTTACAGGAATTTCCTTCTCCCAATACTGTTTAGATGCCGGGGAAAGGAGTTTTATCTTCCATAGCCCTGAGCATAAAAGGTCCCAATTTCCAGCATTCCTAATCCAGTTCCCCTGGATATAAATGTTTGCGTACAGCTTAGAGATATACTGATTCGAGCTTAGACTTGTTTACTTCATAATCCATCATAAAACTTCCTAAAACTTGTCCAAATCAAAGTGACCGTCTCATTTTCAAGTCTGATCAGAACTTGGCCAATCGGACGCCGATACTCTCCCGGAAACGTTGCGCCCTCGCTCAAACACAGTTATAAGAAACCTAAAGGACACCAAATTGAGGGAGAAACAGTAAGAGAATTATTACTTACATTCAAAGGCTTCTTCACTGTCATTGTCTTCATCAGAACTGATCTCAGCATATTTTGGCTTTTCATTAACTGTGCTACGTTTGCGCTTGTTCATTTTCACACGTTCACAAAGAGGCATGGTGGATTCAATTTCTGCCAGGAGTTCAGGGGGCAATTCTTTTAACACTGACTGATCTATACTACCTATTAATGAAGAGTAAGAAGAAAATTTAAATCTGAACACAAATTCAAAACTTTCACAAAAGTCAACACAGTGGAACTTAATTGACAGTATTTATGTGGAAAAATGTAAAAATTCCAAGACAATATTTAGATACTTATTCTCATAAGACATTCATTCCTGACTTGTCCTCAAACTCAATGTTTGTACTCACTGCCATATTATGATAGCAGGATCAGTTTTGAGTAAATGATGTAACAACTTCAACACGACACAGAGTAACATAATATTCAAATCACAGTGTCTCAACAAAATGTGCCCTCTTCCCGGGAGCGAGACGGTAGATCTTACCCTAACTGGTTCCCAAAACCTTGAATAAGAGAGGTTGGAAAACTTAGTGCAGAACATAATAACTGCATTATGACTCCATCTGCTCTCATTCCATGAGGACAAACAAAGCAAAACAAACACCTAACATTCTCAATCGATGGTATTTTTCAAGTGCTTACTGTGTGCACAGCACTGTACTAAGCGCTAGGGAGAGTACAATACAGAATGAGCCGACACGCTCCCTGCCCACAGCGGGCTTACAGTATACAGAGGGGCATTTTCGTCACGACCTAATCTTTGTGCAAGTTTAGGGCACTGGACCTGCCTTTCTTTGGCCTTAGGTTGCAGGGAAAGCCAATGGGGGTCTCGGAGTAGCTCTGCTTTCGTTGGACGATCCATAAAACCCCCTGGGTGTTCTCCCCTCGAAAGGCTGCTTCAGGGAAAGGGTTGAGTGACGACCACTGGTAAGCTTTAAAGGGAAGCGATCAAACAGAGGGCTACCGACGATCGGCCGGTCTGTCCTGCAGCACACCACAGAAAGGGCGGCACGCTCAAGGTGGGCTTCGGCAGTGACCTCCTTTAGATCAACAGTGGACAGGGATTATCCACTTTAACAGAGACAGTCGAGGGTTACTTCAAAGGATTTTTCTTCATAAAATGGAAGAAAGCATCAATTTAATAAGGGGGACTACATTCAAATCAGGGTGATTCTGCATGACGGGCCTATCGCAATATTGCCGAGAAACCGTCAATCTCTCTGCGAAGAACTACAGTTTGTAATGAATACTGCAGTGCTTAAAAAATAAAACTCTAAAAGGTTTATAACTCACCAAGCACAAGTCATTACCTGCCTGGTGGGCGTAGTGACTTGTGCTGGGCAAATATAAAGTTCATCCCCTGTACTTCCCAAGTGCTTAATACAGAGCCCTGCAGATATTAAGCGCTCAATAAATACCATGAATCGATAGAGTCCCCATCCTGATCAATATATCGGGAGCTCCTTGAAGGCAGGGATTGTTTCTACCTTACTAACTCTAGTGTTCTCTCCCAAACGCTTAGTACAGTTCTCTGCATAGAGTAAGCGCTCAGTAAGTACTACTGATGCCCCAAAGTGGTGACTATCATACGGCAGGACGTTTTATTTCACTACTGATATATCTCCAGGGGAAAAGAATGGGCCGGCAGAAAATTAGCCAGCAAAGTTTTGGAATTTATTAACACAGTAGCTCTACGGTTCCTAGTCAGAAAGGCACAATAGGAGAAGTTAGGAAGTTGGGGAAAAAGTCGGGCTTCTTAAAATTCACAGGACTATGCCACTGCATTATTTCAAAATCTTAAGCACAGAAGGGTGGGGACAAGAAAATACAGATATTGCAGCCACATCTTCCCAATACAAAATTCTGGATTCCAAAAAGCAGTTAATTTTGACCTATGGGTTTCAAATGAGCAATTCACATTTTCTCTATGTGAATGTGTATAACGCTGTTAATGGAGCCACCCTATATATTTAAATGTGCTAAAACCAAAGCCGGCGGGTGACCTACAGTCATTCCTACATTTGATATTTACATATTATGATCTCTGCTTGGTTATTCTTTATACCACCCTGGTTTTATATACTGGGGCCCATATATTTTTTGCTCAAAATTGTACACAACACCACTGCATTTTAGATTGATCTTTCAGCTACTTCTTTTTCCCTGCAGTCAACATTTAGACTGAACTGTGTGGGTATAGTGCCAGGTATAGATACCGTGCCCAGGACTCCAAATTAACATGGCTCCTGCCCTTTAGAAGCACAGATTTTAAAAACACGTCATTAGGCTTTGGATTGGCTCACGCATTCTTCCCAGTTTAGTACAGTACTTCACACAACGAAAACACCACCGGAGCCCTCCTAAAAATCACATCCCCAGCAAGAAGCCTTGCCTGACTAGGCCCTCATTTACCCTACAGCCAATCAATCAAATTGTTTGAGCGCTTACTATGGGCAGAAAACTGGGAGAGTACAATATCGCACCCTGCCCACAAGGAGCTTAAGTCTAGAAGGGACAGGGTTGCCTACGCGCTTGAATCTGAACCCCTTAGGAACCAGACTGTAAGCTCCTTGTCAGCAGGGATCGTGCTTACTCTTCTGTATTATACTCAAGCGCTTAATACAGCGCTCTGCACACAGTAAGCGCTCAATAAATACCACTGATTGACTACTAACTGTAATCTTGATAGACTGACGTTGCATGTTGTTCTGTAGCAAATCTTTCCGGCTTCCTTCTGTCCGCTGTGCCTGAGCTCATCCCACCTGACTTATTAAGCAGGAGCTGTTCCGGTCGCCTCATCAGTCGCCCCTCACTCAGACGCAACCGCAGGTCGCAAAACCGCACTAATGTTGTTCTACCAGAGAAGCAGCGTGGCTTAGTGGAAAGAGCCCGGGCCCGGGAGTCAAAAGGTCGCAGGTTCTAATCCCGGCTCCGCCACTTGTCACTTCACTTCTCTGGGCTTCAGTTCCCTCATCTGTAAAACGGGGATGAAGACTGCGAGCCCCACGTGGCACAACCTGATGACCTTGTACTTCCCCCAGCGCTTAGAACAGTGCTTGGCACACAGTTAGCGCTTAACAAATACCATCGTTATCATTATTACTTATGATTCAGGACTTAAAAAAATAACAAGGATGGTTCCTGATTCCCAGAATGGCTCAAAAATCAAAGAATCAGGGGTAGGGAACAGGACAGACACGCAAGACGAAACAATAAAAAGGCCACACAAAAGCACGAAAAACAAGGATAATAACTACATCCAGAGCAGTGGGTAGGGCAGGGACAAGAGGAGCCTCGTGGCTCAGTCCAGTAGCCACAGCTGTCACAGGTCCAGCTATCTCCGTGTTTCCAAAGCTGCGGCGAGAAGCGGCCGCCGCCTAGAGGAAGGAGCGTGAGACTGGGAGTCGGAGGACCTGGGTTCTACTACCGGCTCTCCCACCTGTCTGCTGTGTCACCTTGGGCAGGTTGCTTCACTCCCCTGGGCCTCAGTCACCTCACCTGGCAAATGGGGATTACGGCTGGGAGCCCCACGTGGGTCAGGAACTGGGTCCAACCTGATCAGCTTGAAACTACCCCGACGCTTGGGACGGTGCCTGGCACCTAGTGAGCGCTTAACAGATGCCATAAAAAAGAAAAAAGACCCGACGCTGCTTCAGTCTCCTCACCCCGACCGGTTAGAGGAGACGTTGGTGGGAGTATCAAGGAGGCCGAAGAGGCGGACTTCCTCCCACTCGGAAGTCCGGATGCTCCTGCTGCTGCCTCCTTACTCTGGCCAGCTGGAAAAGAGACTGATGGAAAGCCCTGATTGGGGTGGGGGCTGGACAGGCTCTCTCCCACACCATCGGTGAACGGTAATAAATACAGAGCAAAGGCGTCTGTACTAAGGACGTGGGAGAGTTCACTCGCAGCGAGGAGTTACAGACTACAGACGGTCTCGGCAGTCTGGTGGTATAGGGAGCAGCTCTTTCCTCACCCTGGCTGCCTGGAGGAGAGATTAATGACTGGGGGCTGGACACTTTCTCTCCTGCAAAACAGGCCTCCGCGGTCTGTGAGTAAGAGGACACTGCAGGTGCTTCCTTACCCCGGCCAGCTGGGAAGGGGGGCGATGGGAGTCCCGGTGATGTAGGGCGCCGGGCAGCTGTTTTGGCTGACAGCAGGGTTCGGTGGTCAGTTTCTTGGGGACAGCGATTGTGTCTTCTATCGTCCTCTCCCACGCCCTTACTTAATACAGCGCCCAACATACAGAAGGCTCTAGGTACATTCCACTGATTAATAGGCTATAATAATAATAACGTTGGTATTTGTTAAGCGCTTACTACGTGCAGAGCACTGTTCTAAGAGCTGGGTAGATACAGGGTAATCAGGTTGCCCCATGTGAGGCTCACAGTTAATCCCCATTTTACAGATGAGGTAACTGACGCTATCTGCGGCGGCAAAAGGAAGGGCTGATGGGGCATCCGACGGTGTGGAGGTCGGGCAGGCCTGGGTGAGCCAGCGGAAAGGGGATCACCTGGGGCCCGATGCTGCCATTTTCTTTTATTATTTAACATTTCCTTCCGTGACCACAGTCTGGCCCAGTGGGTAGCACACGGACCTGGGTTCTAATCCCAGCTCTGTCACTTAACTTCTCTGGGCCTCAGTTACTTTATCTGAAAAACGAGGACTAAGAGCGTGAGCACCACGTCCAACCCGATTTGCTCGTATCCTCCCCCCGCAGCGTTTAGTAGAGTGCCCGGCACAGAGTAAGCGCTTAACGAATACCACAATTATCGTCAACACCTTGGGGGGCTGGTGGCGGAGAGTCTCGCTTTTGCTAATCTGCTCCCGATCCAGCTTGATTCGGTCACCAGAGCCCTGCATGCCTAGTATCGTTTAGCGTGTCCAGCCTTCCTCCGCGACTCAGAAGCAGTACGTGAGTTCAAAGGAACTAGGAAACGCGAAGGCTTGAGGACAAATCGGGGGACTGGGGAGGTTTCCTGTCCAGTCTAATCCCCCGGATCAGACCGTGAGCCCATCACCGGGCAGGGATTGTCTCTATCCGTTGCCGAATTGTCCATTCCAAGCGCTTAGTACAGTGCTCTGCACATGGTAAGCGCTCAATAAATACTACTGAATGAATGAATGAAGTGTCGGTCCAGACTGTCACCCATGCCACACTTTAGGTCTGGGCAAACTTGGGGTACGTCTGCAAAACGGCACACACCATGTTTCGCTACGTTCCGTACCTAGGGCGACACATGGGAAGTCGCGTGCTTTTCCACGTGGCGCTGTGAACGCTGGGGATCGGGTCTAATTCTCACCCTTGGATTATTTTCCAGTGGCGTGCACACATTACGCACTCGGTGAATACTCTTTAACGAATGGGCCGGCTAGCCATTCGACCTTAAGGCACGCCATCGGAAACAGCTCAAGAAACCCAACGTATTATCTGAAACAGGTCCAAGGCTCTCGGTCATGCGATAAGCCGGCTGAGACCACTGCTTTATAGTCTTCTTGCTCAATTTAGAGTGAGGCTCACTGTTGACATACCCCGCCCCAAAGGACAGACTGACTTTGATATGGTTTTCGACTCCTTCCCTTTCAGTATATCACTTGTCAACTAACTGCCAAGGGAGCAGAAATCAGGGAAAGCGTGTTGGACTCTATCTCCGATTAGTACTGTTGGCTGCATATCAGATCTCCGTGGCACAGTCTGAAACATGACCTCAGCTTTCCGCAGATTAACTGTCAATCCTAAACACTTCACTGCCTGCAACGTGGTCTACGCTCTCCTATTTGTCTACCTGTAAATGCGCTTCAAGGACAGAGTGATCAGCATATAACGGTTCCTAGATGACGGCCTCAAGGATTTTTAAGTTCACAGCTTGTTGAATCGGAAGAGTTTCCTAGAGTACCGAAATACCCACGGTTAGGGTTTTTTTTTGCCTTTATGGGTGGCTAAATAAAACAGAGTGACTAAAAGCTGGGTAAGTTATGCAGTCTTATATCGGGGACTGATTTTGAAATACAATTCGTTCTAATTCGAGACGCCATTAGTGTCATAAATTTAGGATGTTGATGAACTTCCAGAGTTTCCTGGTACACTCAGTTCCGTAAGAATGTGAGAAAGCCATGAATTTCCTAGAGTACCAAAATACCCACAATTAGGATTTCTTTGTTTGGTCTTTAATGGGTGGCTAAATAAAACAGACGGACTAAAAACCGGGTACATTACACAGTCTTATGTTGGGGAGTGATTCTGAGATGATACATTTCTAATTCAAGATGCCATCGGCATCATAAACTGAAGAAGCTGACGAACTTCCAAACTTCCCTAGTACACTCAGTTCTGTAAGAATGTGAGAAAGCCGCATTAGGCCGGCCTGCATCCTGAAACAGTGAGACAAACTTAGAAGTTTCTCAAAGGCCGGGTCATTCTTGAGCAGCCCCTTGCAAAGACAAGGTTGGAATCCATAGGGGCTAATCGTATATACTGGGGGGTCCACCTACGGCGTGGTCAATCAATCACAGAGGGCGACTGGGAAAAAGAGGAGGATTAACTCTGTGGGGAAGAAGCCTCAAGAGCATTGTGAGGCAGGTCTGGATGAGGCGTTCAGAGGGACCTGAGACAAAGTTTGGTCTCTGACTGGGTAACTTGAAGGAAGGATTTAGGTAACGGAACTGAGGCACTGGAATTCCGTCCTGCCAAGAAGTAGCTAAAGAGTTCTTGACGATGTGCTCGGGAGTCCGGACGCCGAGTCGGTCCCGGCCAGAGTAATATGCTGAAAGGACCCACCCAGGAGATGGGCTCGAGAAGCAGGACTGACTAGATGGACGCCGGGTGACTGAGGGGGACGGTGAAAGCCAAGAAGGGATGGTGGCAGTGTTTTGAAGTGTTAATTTTAGGAGTTACTTTATAGTGAAACGGAAAAAAACTGCCCCATGTTTGAAAAAAAATCCCGACGGTCGTAGAAGCCCAGGAATACCACTGGGAGACTGAGCCCTCATATGAGTACTATTTGGTTTTAATTCCGGTCAGGAGACGGGCTAGTGAGACCCTGAAATAGCGTGGCTCAGTGGAAAGAGCACAGGCTTTGGAGTCAGGGCTCATGAGTTCGAATCCCAGCTCTGCCACTTGACGGCTGTGTGACTGTGGGCAAGTCACTTAACTTCTCTGTGCCTCAGTTCCCTCATCTGTAAAATGGGGATTAAGACTGTGAGCCCCACGCGGGACAACCTGATTCCCCTATGTCTACCCCAGCGCTTAGAACAGTGCTCGGCACATAGTAAGCCCTTAACAAATACCAACATTATTATTGAGAAGCAGCGTTGCTCACTGGAAAGAGCCGGGGCTTTGGAGTCAGAGGTCATGGGTTCGAACCCCGGCTGTGCCACTTGTCAGCTGTGTGACTTTGGGCAAGTCGCTTAACTTCTCGGTGCCTCAGTTCCCTCATCTGTAAAATGGGGATGAAGACTGTGAGCCCCACGTGGGACAACCTGATTCCCCTGTGTCTACCCCAGCGCTTAGAACAGTGCTCGGCACATAGTAAGCGCTTAATAAATACCAACATTATTATTATTGAAATGCTACAGATGGTTTTCACTGTGTATTTTTGTTGGAACGTGATAAAAGGATCGGGGAATATCCTGACAGCACGAGTCTGCCCAGATATAGCATAACGTTGATTAGGAAGAAACGGGTATGCCAAGTTTTGGATAGAGTACAACATGAAACTTCTACAATTAACACAACCATCATAATCAATCCATGGTATTTACTGAGCATCTTCTATGTGCAAAGCACCGTACTAAGTACTTGGGAGGATGCAATACAAAAGAATTAGCAGACACGTTCCCTGCTCATAAGGAGCTTAGAGTCTAGAGGAAGCAGCATGGCACAGTGGACAGAGCACAGGCCTGGGAGTCAGAAGGACCTGGGTTCTCATCCCAACTCTACCTCCTGTCTGCTGTGTGACTTTGGACAAGTCACTTCACTTCTCTGGGCCTATGTAAAATGGGGATTAAGACTGTGAGCCCCACGTAGGACAGGGACCGTATCCAACCTGATTAGTTTGTATCTATCCTAGTGCTTAGAACAGTGTTTGACACACATTAAGCACTTAACAAATACCATCACTATTTTTATTAGAGGGGAAGACTGACATTAATATGAATAATAATTTATGATATATAATTTAAAGTTATGTACATACATGCTATGGGCTCAGGGCGGATAACAAATGTCCGAAGGTCACAGATCCAAGCACACAGACAACCAAGGGAAAGGGAAGCAGGGAAAAGAGGGCTTAATTGAGGAAGGTCTCTTGGAGGAGATGAGAGGTGAGCTTATTCACAAGACAATCGTATTTGGAAGAGATACAGGGTTTGAGTCTGGGTCAGCTTTCATATTTTACTGCAAGCCATCCTACTTGCTAAGTGATAATATGCACGTGATCGATGCTAAGATAATCAAAGGGCACTAACTCCAAATGATCTGCTCCCCACTGGGTGGCTTTTAGGTTTTGTTTTACTACCCGGGAGGAGGGTGAGATGGAAAGAAGGAACAGAGAAGCAAACAAATCTGAAAAGTGAATTTTGGGAGACAGTGAATCACAGAATGATTCACAAGCACTTGCTGGAATGTTTAAAACCAATCAAATTCCTTCTGAATAAAGTGGAAACTTATTTGGCTACGCTAACTCATTCAACTAGCAAAATAATGCAATAGTGACAAATACTGGTCCCTGCTGCAAAGACACAGGATAAACCTCATGAGCTAAATTTTCAGTAGTCTAGAACATTAGTCACAGAGTCAATCATCAGTTAACTTTACTATTTCCTAAAAGTGCCCAAATAAACCTTGCTACTAACAAAAACAACAAAAAGTGTGTGTGGGGGGGTACTGATTATTTTTCCATATTTGATTGCTTTGGATTAAAAATAAAAAATCAGTTGTCTCCCCCACCCCAACCCCGCTTTTTTGTTGTTGTTTGTGTTAACAGGAAGGATTATTTTAGTACTTTTAGGAAATAGTAAGGTTAACTGAAGATTTGCTTTAAGTAACTAGTGTTCTAGACTACATAAGAGACCTAAGAATTGTACTTTTCAAGCGCTAAGTACAGAGCTCTGCACACAGTAAGCGCTCAATGAATACGACTGAATAAGGCCCATATTTACTAATGGTAGTGAATTCTTTGAGAGAGGGTGTGTGTTTATGGTAGTACGTGTATACATTGTGTTAGAAATATTGCTCATCTCAAGCCACACAATGTCCTTGTATCCCTTATCCTAAAAAACCAACCAACCTTCTTTGGATCAAACAGCCCCCTCCCAACTTGCTCCTACCATTCTTTTCCAAACTCCTCAAGCAAGTTTTCTACATCCGCTGCCTCCACGTCCTCTTTCCCAACTCACTCTCTAACATCCTGCAATCTGGCTCCCACTCTCTCCACTCCATGGAAACTACTCTCTCCAAGGTCACCTATAACTTGCTCCTTGTCAAACCCAACGGCCTCTAATTCTCCTCCGCCTCAGTTGCCTTCAACACCGTGAATCACCGCCCTTCGAAGCAGCGTGGCTCAGTGGAAAGAGCCCGGGTTTAGGAGTCGGAGGTCATGGGTTCTAATCCTGGCTCCGCCACCTGTCAGCTGTGTGATTTTGGGCAAGCCACTTAACTTCTCGGTGCCTCAGTTCCCTCATCTGTAAAATGGGGATTAAGAGTGTGAGCCTCACATGGGACAACCTGATTATCCTGTAATAATAATGCTGGTATTTGTTAAGCGCTTACTATGTGCACAGCACTGTTCTAAGCGCTGAGGTAGATACAGGGTAATCAAGTTGTCCCACGTGAGGCTCACAGTTAATCCCCATTTTACAGATGAGGGAACTTAGGCCCAGAGAATGATGATGTTGGTATTTGTTAAGTGCTTACTATATGCAGAGCACTGTTCTAAGCGCTGGGGTAGACACAGGGGAATCAGGTTGTCCCACGTGGGGCTCACAGTCTTAATCCCCATTTTACAGATGAGGTAACTGAGGCACCGAGAAGTTAAGTGACTTGCCCACAGTCACACAGCTGACAAGTGGCGGAGCCAGAATTCAAACCCATGACCTCTGACTCCCAAGCTCGGCTCTTTCCACTGAGCCACGCTGCTTACTATGTGCAGAGCACTGTTCTAAGCGCTGGGGTAGATACAGGAAAATAAGGTTGTCCCATGTGAGGCTCACAGTCTTAATCCCCATTTTACAGATGGGGTAACTGAGGCACAGGGAAGTGAAGTGACTTGCCCACAGTCACACAGCTGACAAGTGGCAGGGCCAGGATTCGAACCCATGACCTCTGACTCCCAAGCCTGGGCTCTTTCTACTGAGCCACGCTGCTTGCATCATCCGCCCTGCTGACCTCCCTGCCTCCTTTCTTTACCCACTCCAGTCCTACTTCCCTCTGCTGTCAATGATTTTTCTGAAAAACCGCTCAGTCCACATCTCCCCTCTCCTCGGAAAAACCTCCAGTGGTTGCCATTCCATCTCCACATCAAAACCTCCTTACCGTGGCTTTAAAACACTCAGCCAGCTCACCCCTGCCGACCTGACGGTCGCTGCTCTCCTCCACCACAGCCCAACCCACCCACTTCACACCTTTTATCCCAATCTCTTCACTCTACCTCGATCTCATCTTGTCACAGCCTCCCTCTGGCCCGGAACTCCCTCCTGCGTCATATTTGACAGACCACCACTCTCGTCACCTCCAAAGCTCTAGTAAAATCAAATAAGTTCCCAGAGGCCTATTCGGGGAAGGCCTCCCTTCGGCATCATCTATGCATTTGGGCCTGAACTCCTTGAGCACTTTGATAGTCACCCCTTCCCCACCCACCCCGGCACTTATGTACATATACATTTGTAATTTATTTTCATGACTGTCTCCCCATCTTATCTGTAAGGTGTCTGTGGGGCGGGATCATGTCTAGCAATCATATTGGACTGCTCTCTCCCAAAAGCCTAGTATAGTGTTCTACACACAGTTAGCATTTAAATACCACTGAGCAAATGTAAACACCAGTATGCCACTTTTGAATCTTCAAGGATGTTCTCTCTATAAGTATATGTAGCAGTATTTAACTGCAAAGTACACCTACTGCGATACAACCTCATCTCTTTGTGCTTCATCGAAACACCTGTCCCTTCCCTTCTCCCCTCCCTGACCCCCCATCTTCAACTGTTCACTCTCTAATGGCTTCTTCCCCACTGCTTTCAAACACCATCATGTATCCCCTAGTTTAAGAAATACCTCGCTTGAATGCACAGCTCCCTCCTGTTTCCATCCCACCTCTCTCCTTCAATTCCTCTCCAAGCTCCTTGAGTTGTCTACATCCACTGCCTTCACTTCCTCTTCTTCGATACTTCTTGGCCCCTCCAATATGGCTTCCATCCCCTTCACTCCATGGAAACCACCCTCCCAAAGGTCATCAATAATCTTCTTCTTGACAGACACAACTGTTTTTATTCCATCCTAATCCTCCTTGACCTCTCAGCCGCCTCTGACATCGTGGACCACCCCTTCTGCCCGAAAGGACTATGCAGCCGTGGCCTCGCTGACATTGATTTCTCCTCCTATCTCTCTGGTCCCTCATTCTTAGCCTCTTTTGTGGGCTCCTCCCACCCCTTCCCTAACTTTGAGAGCCTTCTATCCTCCATCTACATCCACTCCTTCGGAGGAGTCAATGAGTTCAACTACCACCTCTATTTATATGATTCCCCAATCTACAGCTCCACCCGTGATCTTCCTCCTTCTCTGCAGTCTCACATTTCCTTCTGCTTTCAGTACACCTCTACTTGGATGCCCCTTCGACACCTCAAACTTAACAGGTCCAAAACAGGACTTCTCATCTTTCCACCCAAGCTCTGTCCTCCTTCTGACTTGCCCATCACTGTAGACAGCACCACCAGCCTACCTGTTTCGCAAACTAACTTTGGCATTACCCTCAACTCACTTCTCTCACCAAATTCTGTCAGTTCGACCTTCACGATACAGTTCAGATCTGCTCTTTCCTCTCCATCCAAACTGCTACTCTGATGATCCAAGGACTTATCCTATCCCACCTTGACTACTGCATCAGCCTTCTCGCTGACTTCCCTGGTCTCTCCCCACTCCTGTCCAAATTTCACTATGCTGCCCACATCATTTTTCTAAAAACCCATTCAGTACAAGTTTCCCTACACTTCAAGAACCCATAATAATAATAATTATGGTATTTGTTAAGTGTTTACTATGTGCCAGGCACTGTATTAAGCACTGGGGTGGATACAAGCCGTCCCTGTCCCACATGGGCCTAACAGTCTCAATCCCCATTTTACAGATGAGGTAACTGAGGCCCAGATAAGGGAAGTGACTTGCCCAAGGTCACACAGCAGATAAGTAGCTGAGCCAGGATTAGAACCCACAACCTTCTGACTCCCAGGAACGTGCTCTTTCCACTACGCCACGCTGCTTCTCATGCTGCTTTGACACCTCCGTATCAAAGTCCTTACCGTAAGCTTTAAGCACTCATTCACCTTGTCTCCTATTTTACCATTCTGATCTCCTACCACGATCCAGCATGTTCACCCCACTCCTCTAATGCCAACCTACTCGTTGTACTTCAATCTCGTCTATCTCGCCACCGGCCTCTCGCCCACATCCTGCCTCTGGTCTGGAACTCCCTCCCCTTTCATATCTGACAGACCTTGAATCTCTACAACTTCATAACCTTATTAAAATCACATCTCCTTCAGAACTGCTTCCCTAAGCCCTCATTAACCCAATCCTTCTCCCTTCTGTGTCATCTTTACATTTGGATTTGTACACCTTATTCATCCCACTTTCAATCTTACAGGACCTATGTACGTATCTGCAATTTAGTGTCTGTCTCCCCCTCTAGACCGCAAGCTTCTTGTGGGCAGGGAACATGTCTACCAATTCTGTTATACTGGACTCTCCCACATGTTTAGTACAGTGCTCTGCATACAGTCGGTACTCAATAAATATGACATACCACCAGACATGAAACCTACATAATATACATACACATGCCCGACAGTCGTGTGTGTCGTTCTCCTTTGGCCTCAAAGGCAACGCACTGTCAATGAAACATACTGTGCATAAATGCGGTGGGAAATTCCTTACATTTCTCCTG
The DNA here is from genome assembly GCF_004115215.2 of Ornithorhynchus anatinus. NCBI lineage: Eukaryota > Metazoa > Chordata > Mammalia > Monotremata > Ornithorhynchidae > Ornithorhynchus > Ornithorhynchus anatinus. Next base: position 93,905,733 of record NC_041730.1, read on the forward strand.
CACTGGCACTGCTGCAAAAATAATGTCTTTAGCATCGTGTTGTAATCCAGAGCACGCTATGACTCTTGGAAGTACATGGTTGAAAATGTCGTTCTGTGGTTGGTTCGATAGGATTCTGGCCGAGACCTTCCATTTAAAAGATGCCAGTCAAATGCCTTAAAAACTGGATTCTTGAGGGTCGGAATGCTTAGAAAACTGACTGGATATCTAAAGGTGTGCTATCACCCCATCATCTGTTTATCAGAGTATAGCACTTGAGAATGGTGATTTATTAAGAAGAGAAATTTAACAGAAAACCCGATTAAATTCACACAGCGTGCATACGGGTTTAACGCATGCAAATACACACTCACACTGGACTCATTAAGAACCTCGCAAGGTAAAGTTTCTAACCAACCCTGAACAACTGCCACTGAAACTCTGCATTTCTAAGGCGACACTTTAAGAGAAATCATATTAGTTAGGGAGGGTTAAAATGCAGCTATTTAATAGCATCAAATCATGCTAAGGAAGAGTATTGTGATATGATCAGTAAAACTGAAGAGGAGACACGAATTGCCCATTCAGGCCACGAACTGAGTTGGACTACATTAGCACACTTAAAAATTTTCATGCTGACACAGAACATCCACATGTTATAATCTTCTACGATTATAATTTTAGGAGAAAATAAGCTATTGCTACGTATTCACGATACTTCAAAGCGCTGTATAGGCCGAGTACATCTGGTGCTAGAAAAGGTTGTACAGGTAAACAGATCCACTAGATTCCTGGAAATTGCGGCATAGTTAAGAAACAACGACGCTCCACAAGAAAATCAACAGTGAACTCAATATTGCTTTTTTTTAAGCTGAAAGGGTATGAAAGGGTCTAACTACCATGGAAGGCAAACATCTCCTGTGCCTGAAGATCGGAGGCAAGAGACAAATGACAAACTTAAGAACTGGATTCTTGAGGGTCGGAATGTTTAGAAAACTGACTGGATAGCTAAAGGTGTGCTATCACCCCATCGTCTGTCTATCCAAGTGTAACCCTTGAGAATGGTGATTTATTAAGAGAAATTTCACAGAAAATCCCGATTAAATTCACATAGCTCGCATACGGGCTTAATGCATGCAAATATACACCCACACTGGACTCATTAAGAACCTTGCAAGGTAAAGCTGGGAGGTGAATGTAATTCAAAGAGTGTTAATTACTGAAATAACGCTTGTTTAAGCTTGCAAAATGAAATCTTTCAAAACTGCTAAAGAAAACAATCTCATCTCCACAGCTGTTTATTCTGCTAGCTCACCTTGCCCAGGAAACTTCCTTTTTTAGCATGAGAAACTCCCTTTTTTTAACACAAATCAATCAATGGTATTTATTGAGTGCTTACTGTGTGCAGAGCACGGTAAAAATAATTTGTTAAGCGCTTACTATGTGCCAGGCACTGTTCTAAACTCTTGGGAGATTATGATACAACAGAATTGGTAGCCACATTCCCTACCCACCACGAGTTTACAGTCTAGAGGGAGCTTTCGATCTACAATAGATTGAAGTCTTTTCCTATGAAACTTGGGCTCGCCCACGTTAAACCAGGTGTCGGCAATTTTAGAGTGCAGAGGAGCCGACCGTACAATTTAAAGGCCCAATATATTGTACTTCAGTGTAGAGCGATGAGAATGTAATTAGAAATAATGTATATACATGGAAATACACCCTGGGACTTAGAAGGGGAGAGGAAAGAGGAGGAGGGAGAAAAAGGGAAGTAGAAAGAAAACCAGAGCGAAGTTATTTCTGATTCTTTTCTATTTGGGAAGTGGGGAAGGTAGGTGTGAGAACAGCAGACCACCACGCCTGTTGTGGGCACACCCTCTTCTCCCCTGTCACTGCCATCACTTAGCTTTTGTGTTTTTTTAAATGACATTTTTCTTAAGCGCTTACTATGTAGTACCAGGCACTGTGCTAAGCGCTGGGGTAGATACAAGGAAATCAGCTTGTCCCACATAGGGCCCACAGTCTTAATCCCCATTTTACAGAGGAGGTAACCGAGGTACCGAAAAGTTAAGTGATTTGCCCAAGGCCACAAAGCAGACAAGTGGTGAAGGCGAGATTAGAACCCAGGTCCTTCTGGGCCATACTCCATCTGAGCCAATCCTGGCACGACTGGTGGTTACAGCCCAGTCCGGGCTTTGACACTTACCTGCTGTGTGACCTCGGGCAAATCGCCTAACTTCTCTGCTCTGCAATTCCCTCATCTGTAAAAATGGGGATTCAATACTTGTTCTCCCTCCTATTTAGGCTGAGCGCCCCACGTAGGACCTGATTATCTTGTATCTAACCCAGAGCTTAGTACAGTACTTGGCACATAGTAAGCACTTAACAAATGCCACAATTATCGTTATTGAATCATGTTTTCTAGTGCCCCCGGAGCCTGGGGAGAATGCTGGCGGTGCCCGACATGGGAACTCCTCTTACGTCTTGCCCAGGCCCCTCTCGGCTTGTCTGGTTCACCTCACCTCGGCGTCACTGCTGCTGAATGATCAGACTTTAAGCCCGTCATTGGGCAGGGACTGTCTCTATCTGTTGCCAAATTGTACATTCCAAGCACTTAGTACAGTGCTCTGCACATAGTAAGCCCTCAATAAATACTATTGAATGAATGAAGTCAGGGAGGCGAGGGAATGGCTCCAGCTCTCTCTGCTAGCTGGTGAGGATGGGTTCCTTCTGCATCATTAAACCGCAAAGAAGGGCACTGCCATCTTGATTTGGCCACGGCCCCTTTTCAGCATGCATGGACGGGGCAAGTAGGCTATCTGCTATGCCGAAACCTGTTGGAGTGAAGCCAATCACACCGTCTTCATGGTGCTAAATCCTTGGGCTTTCCCTGACGGAGTTAGTGCCTATGCCCGAGAGCCACGTTTAGAACTAAGACAATCCAGATCATTTGCTGGCCCGTCCGTTATATAATAATTAATAAGAGTTGTGGTATTTACTAAGGGCCTGCTATGTGCCGGGCACTCTCCTAAGAACCGGGGCGGATCCCAGCCCTTGTCCAACGTGGGGCTCACAGTCTCGATCCTCATCTTAGAGAGGAGGTAACCGACGGCCAGAGAAGCAAAGTGACTTGCCCCAGTCCCTTGGCAGGCAAGTAGCAGAGCCGGGATTAGAACCCGTGGTGATCCTTTGACACCCAGGGCCCGCTCTATCCGCTATGCTTTCCCACGCTCAATGAATGTGCCTGTCTCCTCAGAAAGCAGATTGTTTTAGGCAGGATGAAGCTGCCGGACGATTCTGAGGGCATCTCTGAATCCTCAGAGGACGGGTGAGTTAAAAGTCTTTGTTTTAAGGTTTGGTTTTTTCTTTGAATTCTTATAATCCTACAGATGAATTTACGACTATTAATCCTAAAGACGGGCGAGTCATTTCTGCCAGGTCACGGCAGTTGTGTTCTGAAAGTACCATGTGTTATAGAGAAACAGCATTATAGTAACCATTTATTCAGTGGGAATTAACAGGTTAGGGAGCAGATGCGTGAAGATACTACCATGAGGAAAATAGTAGGATTCTTATTTTGTTAAATCCCCACTAGTAGAAAAATCCTTTAAGCTCTTGCCTTTCATTGTTCTCTTACTGCGTTCACAAAAACATAAAGTTCTGTATGGTACATAAACTATGAAAATCTAAGGCAGTAGCAGCGTTGTGCTTTGAACAATGTCATAGATGTAAACTTTTTTTTCCCAGATCGAGTTTACTGGACCCATCTTGTGAATCGTATCATCCATACCCGGGATAACTTGCGTCCCCTAATATTTCCACTGTGTAATGTCCAATGTGCAATGAAAAGACGTTACAAAAGAAATTGCTGTATATGCCTAATTATTTTCTAATATATTTCAATTACCTTCACCATGACAAAGTGCTCTCTTTAGGAGGCAGTAAATGTTCTACGAATACTTTTCGGAGTGTCCCCGTCATATTTATGCCTGTAGCTTCGGTGTACTTTTAGTGCAATATAAAGATGATAAATGAATCTTTACCTTAATTTTCTAATATTGGAAAATTAAATAAATCCATCTTTCTAAATCCTCTTACCCTTTCGAATAATTAAATTCATAACTAAAATGTTACCTGTAACCGTGGTTATTTTTACCACCGTGATGAAAATGTTCCTGCAATATTAGCTTTCTCCCTCATATCCAAGGCCAAAAATCAAATCAGAAAGGGTGCTTCTTCTTCAGTGACTGAGTAAATACATCTTTAGAAAAGTCGGTGCTTACTATTTTGGGCAAACAAAGATTTATGACATTCCAATTATTCTTCTTTATTCTCCTGATATAAACACACCAGCCTTATGACAGCCACTAAATCTCAGGGGAGGAGGATGAAAAGGGAAGATAAGCAGTTTTCACACCAACTTTTTTTCTTCTTGTCCAACTGCTGCAAGGATGGCATACCATTTAAAAGTCATTCGTGTCAAACTTTCTTTAAATTTTAACAGATTCAAATACTGACCTCTCACTAGGTAACTTAGGACTCTTTTCCATTAGTACTTCCAACTACGATATTTACTTTTTAAAAGCCAATCTTAAAAACGAAAACGACCCCTCAAAACTTAAATTAGTCGACCTCCTAACCTCTGATGCAGCACAACTGCTAGTTGTAACTGTTTTACTGCTTGCAGAAATCCAGACACCAAACCTAATCCATCTCCTGTTCATTTTCACCTGCTTTAACTCCACCCTACCTTTTGCCCAGCAGCATTAGCTCTCTATACTTACTGACTCCCCAGCCCACTGCCCTTGCCAGTTGTTTCAGATGTTAATAATAATAATGTTGGTATTTAAGTGCTTAATCTGTGCCGAGCACTGTTCTAAGTGCTGGGGTAGATACAGGGTAATCAGGTTGTACCACGTGAGGCTCAGTCTTGATCCCCATTTTACAGATGAGGTAACTGAGGCACAGAGAAGTTAAGTGACTTGCCCAAAGTCACACAGCTGACAGGCGGCAGAGCTGGGATTGGAACCCATAACCTCTGACTCCTAAACCCAGGCTCTTTCCACCGAGCCCCGCTGCTTCTCAACCTCCCCGCTCAAGTCCCCCTCCCCTCAAATCCCTTGTCCCCCACATTCTGCATCTCTTGCCCCTAATGACCTGGGCAGGTGCTTCACTGAGAAACTTGAAATCAGGTGTGAGCTCCCTAAAAATCTCACCTGCTCCTCTCCAATCCTTCCCTCCTCCTGCCCCTTCTTTAACAATTGCATCTCTCCCAGCACTACCTCAAGAGATCTCCCGCCTTTTCTCAAAATCTGCGCCCTTCATCTGGGCCTCCAACCCCATCCCTCCACACCTTTTCGGAATACTAGCCCCCTCCCTTCTTCCCTCCCTGACTACCATCTTCAACTGTTTGCTCTCTCACTGCTTCCATTAATCCCAATCCTAAAAAAACCCCTCTCATGACCCCATGGCTCCTCCCAGTTTATCTCCCCATCTCCCTCATGCCATTCCTCTCCATACTCCTTGGACGAGTTTTCTATCCCCACTGCCTCCACTTCCTCTCTTCCACTTCTCTCCTTGACCCCGTCCAATCTGGCTTCCGTCCCCTTCACTCCATGGAAACTGGTCCCCTCCAAAGGTCACCAGTGATCTCCTTCTGGACAAATCCAACGGCCTTCATTCCATCGCAGGCCTCCTCGACCTCTCCGCTGCCTTCGACACTGGATTACCCTGCTCTCCTTGAAACACTATCCGACCTTGGTTTCAGTGCCACTGTTCTTCTCCCGGCTCTGCTATCTCTCGGGCTGCTCCTCGTTAATCATTTTCAACCGCTGCTCCTCTGCCTCCCACCCCTGCCAACTGTGGTGTCCCTCAAGGTTCAGTTTTGGGTCCCCTTCTTACTGTCCATCTACACACAATCCCTCAGAGAATTCACTGGCTTCCATGGCTACCATCTCTATGTGGAGGATTCCCACATCTCCAGCTGTGCTCTCTCCTCCTCTGTCTTGGATTTTGTCCTGCCTTGAGGACATCTCTACTTGGATGTCCCGCCAGCCCCACGGACTTAACGTGTCCAAAACAGAACTCATCTTCCCGCCCAAACCTGCCCCTCCCCATGACTTTCCCATCACTGTGGTGTTGTCTACATCTCTCTCACTCATATCTCTGCCCCCCTCTACACTCTAAGCTCACTGTGGGGAGGGAATGTACCTACCAACTCTGCCCTATTGTAGTCTCCAAAGTATTTAGTACAACGCTGTGTACGCAATAAGCGCTCATTAAATACGACTGACTCAGCTCACATAATCTGTCACCAGATCGTGCCGGTTCAACCTTTACAACAGCACTAACATCCACCGTTCCCTCACCGGCTAGACTGCGAGTAAACTGATCCAAGCACTTACGTTATCCCGCCTCCTGACCTCCCTGCCTCCTTTCTCTCCCCACTCCAGTCCATACTTCACTCTGCTGCTGGATCACTTTTCTCAAAAAAAAAAAATTCAGTCCATGATACCCCACTCCTCAAGAACACCTCATGGTTGCTCGCCACCTCTGCATCCAACAGAAACTTCTTATCATTGGCTTTATAGTACTCACTCACCTCACCCCCTCCAATCTCACCTCACTGATTACTTACTCTAATCCAGCCTGCTCACTTCACCCCTCTAACGCTACCTTACTCAGTGCTCTGCACATAGTAAGCGCTCAATAAATACTACTGAATGAATGAACCTCGATCTCTTCTATCTCACCCCTGACCCTCACCACTCGCCCATATCCTGCCTCTGGTCTGGAACCCCTCCCCCTTCATATCTGATAGACTACCATTCGCCCCACCTTCAAAGGCTTATTCAAATCCTATCTCCTCCAAGAAGGTTTCCCTGACTAGACTCTCATTTCTCCACTCCCTTTTCCTTCAGCATTGCCCTTCCACTCAGATTTCTATACTTTAAGCGCTTGGTATCTACTCCACCCTCAGCCCACAGCACTTATGCACAAACTTTTAATTCATTTTAATGTCTGTTTCCCCCTCTAGACTGTAAGCTCCCTGAGGGCAGGGAACACGGATACTCAGTCTGTTATATACTAAGCACTTAGAACAGTGCTCTGCACTCAGTAAGTGCTCAGTAAATGCCACTGATTGATTTATTGACGGCTCAGATTATATGACCAATCCACCACGGTACTATAATAATTATGAACTATTCCATTTTCTGCACGGTCACTAAATTGTTACCTAACTTGTATAATTCTTGAAATTTGGTAAATTTGAAACCATGAGGATAGATGTCAAGGTAATCCACTATCCTAATGTTCCTCTAAGCATCTCTGGTTGCAGCTCTTGGAGACCTAAATACTTGGCTGGATTACATCAGTGTGACACGATGTAACAAATTCAGAGATTTAGTCCCTTTTCATGTCAGTAAGTTCATTTTAATGCATCATAAGAGTCATTTATTTTTAGCCCTAACTACACCTTTCAAAGTGCCCATTTTCCAGTAATCATTTACGCTCTGGGTGATGACAAATGGTTAAAAAAGCAACATGTATAACCTAAACACGAAATATTGAGTAAAAAAGTATTCTCCTTCTTCACTAGCAAGTACTTAATTGATGGAAATGCTTCCTAAAAAAAAACAAAGATAAATATCCTTGAAACCAAACACGTGTCACAAAAGGCTAACCAGTAAGCCTCAGCAAAGTATTTCATCACCAAGGATGATCAACACTGACCAAGAAAAGGAAAACCAAACACTTCAGCTTCATTAGCACTGTACAGAACTTAATAAAAATGTAGATTTGATCCAAGGAACCTCTTATTACCATTAAGACTATAAGGGAGGCAAGCCCTCAGTGAGAAAAGGTACAGATAACCTGGTCTTCAAACTCTAAAGTAGTATTTTTTTTCCTTCAGGAATTTCTAGATGATTTTTTTCCCTTCAGAGGCATTCCATGGTGTTTAAATTTTCTGGGAAGGTAACCAATCAGATTAGTTTAACAAAAGATAAATAGAAAAAATCTGGAGGGCAAACAACTTCTTATGTAACTCCAATCTGATTTATAACCTCAAACCATTCATTGTTGTGTTTTCTCCATTGATCGTCACTTCTACTCAAGGTAAGAAGCTCATTTGGGTGTGTGTACGGGGCAGGGGGTGGGGGGCGGGAGGGAGGGAAAGGATACAAAATTATGTCAGCATTTCCCCATAGTAGGTACAAGTGAATAATAATAATAATTCTTATTTTTATGATATGTTAAGCACTTATTGCATGCCAAGCTCTATTCTAAGCGCTGGGGTGATATAAGGTACTCAGGTTGCCTCACGTGGGGTTCACAGTCCTAATCCCCATTTTACAAACGAGATAACTGAGGCACAGAGAAGTGAGGTGGCTTGCCCAAAGTTTAGAATCCGCATCCTCAGACTCCCAAGCCCGTGCTCTTTCCACTGAGCCATGCTGCTTAATGCAAAGAGTGACCCCAAATATACCTTTAGAGGGAGTGAATTCCACAGTTCTTTGAAATTAATGCTAAATGGTACTTCCCCTCAATGTCCTTCCTGGGTCTTAAGGTTTGCATGCTCCTTCTTAATAATTCATAATGCAAATAGAAAGTCCTGGGTTATCTTTATTCTACTTTGCTATAGAGTTACACAGAAATCACATCTGAGAACTTCCAAGCATCCCAAAATACCAGGAGGGCATTTGAAAAGCTTTTATCATAAGTTTGTCCTAGGACAACAAATTGAGCACACAACTCCAAAGACAACTGACAAGGATATTCAAACAATTTGCATGCATCTTCTAGAGTGCCATCTCCAACGACTTATTAACCCTTAAAACAACGTTGAATGTCACTCATTAGTTGGCCTAATTTCCTCCAAAATAGGCTGCAATAGCACTATTTTCCAGGATACTATTCTGGCTCCTTGGTGTGAGGAGGACATCCTATATTGTATTATATGCTACTGTTTTTGTCTGTCTGTCTCTCCCGATGAGACTGTAAGCCCGTCAATGGGCAGGGATTGCCTCTATCTGTTGCCAAATTGCACAATCCAAGCACTTAGTACAGTGCTCCGCACATAGTAAGCGCTCAATAAATACTATTGAATGAATCCTATAACCTTCTTCAGCCATAACATTGGGTATATTTGTCTTTGAGCTTTGTAGAAAAATTCTTTTACTCACGAAATCATTTATTATTATTATCACCAAATAGTAGATTATGTGAATAAGGAAGAAAAATTTTTAGGTATAAGACAATAGCGGGATATGATTTCAAATACACTCTAATAAGTGTATAAGAGTCTACCAACTCTGCTATAATGGACTCTCTCAAGCACTCAGTACAGTGCTCTGCACACAGTAAGCACTCAATAAATACCACTGACTGATTGATTGATAACAAGCAGTAGTCAATAATATTAAGGGAAACAATAGAATTTCATTTGCTCTGAGTAAATTACCAAACGGAAATGGTCCAATACCTCTGCAGAGACCAATAAGAGATAAATAGGTAGAAAAATCAGTCCATACTTAGATCATTTTCAATGACCCCTGCAGCCCTGGTGGAAAAAGCAAAGGGCTGGGTTCTCACAGCTCTGTCACCTGTTTGCCATGAGAACTTGGGTAAACCATTTAATTTTTCTGTGGCCCAGTTTCCTCCTATATAAAATGGGGATTAAATACCCGGTCTCTCATCCTCTTAGATTGTGCGACACGGACCGTGTTTGCTCTGATTATCTGGTACCAACCCCAGTTCTTGGTACACAATGAAGGCTTACCAAATACCACAATTACGTTTATTACTACTCAGTGAGAGGCATGTCACGTTTTGTTTCTCTCAAGCCGACTGACTCCTCGTGTCTGGCTGTCATCTCTCCGACCGCAGACCTCTTGCTCCCACCCTCTCTCCTTCCTTGAACTCCCTCCCCCCCACATCTGGCAGGGAGTCGCTTTCCCCTCTCCAAAGCCCTTCTGAAATCGCATCACCTCCAGGACGCCCTCCCCGATTCATCTCTCACCTCCCCGTCCTCATTACTCCCCTCCTGCCACTTTAGCTTTCCACATGGCCTAAGAATTGGGGCACTTCCTTCTCCCCATCCATTGTGGCAGCACTTCAGAACCTAATGCTCAGTTATGCCCTCCTTTTTGTCAATTATTTTAGTATCTGTCCCCCTCACTAGACTGTAAGCTCTTGGAGGGTAGGGGGTATATCTACTAACTTTACTGTACACTCTCAATCGATCAATCCACCGTTGTGTGCAAAGCATTTTACCAAGGGCTCAGGTATGTAAATAGGGTCAGAAGGCACAATCCCTGACCTCAAAGAAGACATCACCTTAATGCTTAATGCAGTGCTTTGCACCTGAGAGCATTTAAGAAGTAGTAACCCTATTATTATTATAGGGAAGGAGGATGGGAGAAAAGGGGGACTTGGAATGGCCCCAAATGAAATCTGACTACACGTGTATAGGTTAGAGTTATTGGGGAACTGTTCCGGTGGGCTCAATTTAAAACTGCTTTCGGAAAGCACGAACATTGGAATGTCGCCCTGTTTGTAACATGTAGTTTAATATAACGTGGTAAGGTAGCAGGAGAATTTGTCTTATCAACCTAATTCTATCAGGAGCAACATCTCAAGACTATCAGTGACTGAATGCCTGGTTGGTTCATGCCAAAAGATTATTGGGGAAAAAAAAAAGGCCAAAATTACTGGAAAAATCCCACAATGTTTTAGCCTCCTGGATTCTGAAAAACCTACACGGGCATAGTGTCTGTCCACAGGTAAGACATACTGGAGTGTCTTTCGGAGAAAGGAAACTTCAAAATAACCGGGGTAACACTGGCAAATAAGGCATGACAAAGCAAACAGACAAATCCCTGGTATGCACAAGAAGTAGAAGGATAGAATCCCAATGGCTGTTGAGACACACAGCTTTGTGGCAATTAATCATTTTGGTTTTCTCACCACTGGAATAAAATCCTGCTGTACCAACCATGATATGAGGCTGATAATGCAATGGAAGCTGCACAATGAAATACGTGATCCACGATCCTTTCAATGAAGGCAATTTAGCTGGATAACCATGGCTAGGGGAAATCAATTTTGGTGGTCAAACAAATCGACGGCCCGCCACTAAATCCTCTAGGCTGTTTGCTCGTTGTGGGCAGGGAATGTGCCTGCCAATTCTGTTGTATTGTACTCTCCCAAATGCTCAGTACAGTGCTCGGCACAAAATAAGCATTCGATGAATACCATCGGTGACGATGAAGTTTGGGATCTGAAATAACGCAATCCTCAGAAACAATCCTAAAATCTAATACTCAAACTTCTACATGATAATTTTGCTCTGAAATCCCATGCAATTGAATTTTCATTTGCTGCAAAATCTAGTTAGTGAGATAAATAGGACGACGGGTACTAGCTTTATGGAGTTGGTTTTATCATCAAAAATGAACTCACCAACAGAATAAAAGAAGAGGAATCAAGGATTATACTTATTAAATGAGTACAGGAACAACATGGTTTTATCACTAGAAGAAGCAATGCCTAGTGGTTAGAGCACAGACCTGGGATCAGAAGGACGTGGGTTCTAATCCCCTGCCACTTGTCTGTTGTATGACCTTGGGCAAGTCATTTAACTTCCCTGTGCCTCAGTTACCTCCTCTGTAAGATGGCGATTAATATGTGGGACATGGACAGTGTCCAACCTGTACCTACCCCATCCCTTAGGGCAGTGCCTAGCACCTAAGAAGTACTGAACAAATACCACGAAACACACACACACACACACACATATTAAAAGAAAGAAAGCTTGCCAATATAAAGCATGCCCTTTCGGGTGTACTGATCATTCACGTTTTTCTTCTCAGTAACCATCACTGCCAGAATTCGAAAAGATTCAAAACTCTGCATTAGAGCCACCAGCCCGGAAAGAACGAGAAAAGGCAAGTCCAGATATATCCTGTCTGCTCAAGACGCGGGACATTAATACTCCAAAAAAACGTAGCCCGTTCCACCAGAAGGCATCAAGACAACTCTTGGAATCCTGCTGGCAGCATCAGCATATAAACCCAAGAACAAAACGGCCACAGAACGACAGTTATACCTCGAACTGACGATTACTAGGTTTTCACCCAAACCGATAAGGTCCACTTCAACTTAGTGCCACAGTACAAGCTAGACAATATGCAATTAAAGCTAAATAACTTAAGAGATTCAGACCTCTTTCATCAGTGCTTCAACCTGAAAATGGTGACTGCTAATAAATAGTCAGAACATGGTAGAACTGCTGGAGTTGTGTTCATTTCACTATTATTGCCTACGAAGTCTCAATTAAAAAAAAAAAATCAAGAAAAATTTGTGAGACTAACCCCGAGAAGGCCTCAAGTTATCGCAGAAATATCAACACTGCCAAGAGAATAGCCTCCAGTTCTACTGAAAAAAGCAACCCACCACATTAAAACAAAGCCCTGTGACCAACTAGGAGAGGGTCACCGAACAACTCTGGCAAGGAAGTCCCATGATTATCTTCTTGAAGCTTAAACATCAAGTGGGTTCATGGACTAAGGCGAATACACCTTAAAGATGAGCTCAAAGGGCACAGAGAAACAAAATTCTGGGACACTCTTCCCAAGACTATCTGTAGAATACCTACTGAAAAGGGGGAACAATAGAAGCAATGATGTCTGACCAAAAAATGACCACTAGGAAACACATCCGAGATGTAAATGAGTCTGTCAGTCCTGGAGGCATGACATCGGCCATATAAAAATCACTGGAGACGAAAGGACTATTACAAGATTGCTCTCCACTAAATCTGAAAAATGACATCTTATCTTAGTCACTCAATGGCCACTCTGGTTGATGCAATAAGGGTCTGACTGTTGGTAATTTTCCCACTTGGAGGAAATCTTTAAAAGTCATTAAGGCTACTATTTGTTGAAGATAAAGCCTGGAAACAGAATGACAAAAAGTAACTTCATTATGAGCTGGTAATGATCTTCAAGATACCTTAAGCCATGGGGGAAACTTCCTGGAAGATAAATGCCTCCCGGAAACAGCATCGAATCGCATCAAATTGAAAAGACCTTTGAAATTTAATACTATGGCTTCCTAAGAGTAAAGGAATAGAAAAAGAACCAGAACATAAGATGATGGAGAATTACGCTGATCAAATGAAAGATCTATGAATTGGCATCACCTCACCTGCTGGGAGGGTTACTGCCCAACTTAATGCCATCGCTTTTCTATTTGTACAGAGTTGGATCTTTATCTCCTTCTAAGGGCAGATTCCATAAAAAAGGGTCAACAAACTTTATAAATCGGGTTTCTGGGGAAATCCCTCCATAGATCTAGTGGCCACTTTCAAGACAGCTCAAGCCTACATGAGATGGTTCGTGGGTTGATGACGAGCGACACCTAACAAATCCAAGTCATTGTTGTATACCAAACTGAAGGAGGGCACGAAGCAACGTTTCTGGAGCCCCAGAGCCTAATCCGAAGCATTATAATAGTGCTACGTTAGTCTTGATTACAAAGATAAACTCATCCAGATTCATGACCGAAGATAATAAAACGCAGCACCCTTAGGAAGTTATGATCAGGCCACAGCCAAAATCACGCTTTTGGGTCCTTACTTCATACAAAAATCTTGTAGGAAAAGTACGTGAAACTTCGGTAGAAGGTATGCATCTCCTGCCAATTTTAAGCTCAGCGGTACGTCATTCGGTAATAGGCCCACATGTATTAAAATTGCTAGCCTCTCTGGTGGAGAAAAAGGTATCAGCAACAAGCTTCAGAATCACTGCCCTGCCATGGCCATTGGAAAACAAGAATCAGATTGATGCATTTTATTAACGGGAAACACCGTACCACAATGCAGAAATTGTGGATGAGCATCAAGAAAAGCAGAACCCCTTGGGTCTGGAACTCTTTAAGGGCTACCAAACTGAAAGTGGCTCTTCCCTTCCAGTTTACATATCACTCAGTTGACCATCTGTCTAAAAGGACGTTCTGCAGACGTCTCCCCGTTCCTTAAAAACTTCCGATGGTTGCCTATTCCTCTTCACATCCGACAGACAATACTCACATTTGGTTTTAAGGCATTCAGCCGGCTCTCTCCCTGCTACTCTTACTCTTCTTTCCACTCAGGCTAACCTAAGCCTGTCCGTGCACATCTCCTCAGCCACTGACCACTTTCTAACCCTCTCTCCCCTGCCTGGAACTCCCTCCCATTTCACGTCTGCAGACTACAGTTCTTCCCGTCTTCAAAGCCCTTCTGCTATCACATCTTCTCCGGGAGGCCTTGCACAATTAATAATTAATAAAAGCCACTGTGGAATTTGTTAATGGTAAGCGCTTACCACGTGCCAAGCACCGTACTAAGCGCTGGGGTGGATATGCTATCATCAGGTCCCACGTGAGGCTTACAGTGTAAGTAGGAGGAAGAAAAGGTATTGAATCCCCATTCTGCAGATGAGGGAACTGAGGCACAGAAAAGTGAAGTGACTTGCCCAGGGTCACATAGCAGCTACAGGGCAGAGCTGGGATTAGAACCCTGATCCTCTGACTGCCAGCCCTGGGCTCTTTTAACTAAGCCACGTTATCTCCCGACTTTCTAACCCCTACATTCCCTTGTCAACACTTTCGCACCACCAACAATTCAGAGCACTTATGGTACACACTGTACTCCACCCTTTCACTTCCTCCTCTCTGTAATTTAGTGTCTCTCTGCTAAATTGTAAACTCCTTGGGGGAAGTAGCTGGTTAACTCTATGCTACTCTCCAATGTTCAGCACACAACAGGGACTCAATAAATACTACTAATTCTAACACGTACTAATACAACTGGCAAGAAATGGGGCAAACTTCCTGGAAGATAAATGCCCACCCAGAAACAGCATCGAATCGTAAATAAACCCTAGGCCAAACAAACAATCATCCACAAATAAAGTCAGAACACAGGTCTTTGCTGTTAAAGTTGTGGCATCTATGAGAGACACCAGGCTTAATACTATGGGGTAGTTACCAACTTCCACAATTAACTCAGCGTAGTATGAAGAGACACTGAGGAAACTGAAAAGTCACTGGGGAAGATCTTCAACTGACAACTGGACAATAATAATGTTGGTATTTGTTAAGCGCTTACTATGTGCAGAACACTGTTCTAAGCGCTGGGGTAGACATAGGAGAATCAGGTTGTTCCACGTGGGGCTCACAGTTAATCCCCATTTTACAGATGAGGTAACCGAGGCACAGAGAAGTTAAGTGACTTGCCCACAGTCACCCAGCTGACAAGTGGCAGAGCCGGGAGTCGAACTCATGACCTCTGACTCCGAAGCCCAGGCTCTTTTCCACTGAGCCACGCTGCTTCCCACTGAGCCACGCTGGACAAGGTGATGCCGGCGGCAGTCCAACCTTCACCAAAGAAAGCAACTTGCCCTGGAGATGAATTACTCTTCCCCATCCTGCTTATACCCTGGAAAAATCAAGTCTTTGGCCTGATAAAGAAGAGCTTACGTGCAAAATATTTCAGGAAATGCTGGGAGGGGAAAGTTGAAGACCTTTAAAAGTGAACTTTATCACACCAGTTCCCGAAAATCCTAGGTTGCAGCTGACCCCAGGGATGGAGTTCCTTCACTAGATATGTAAACTCCAGGAAGAGGAGATAGAGTGGAATTAATTCTTTGAGTGCTTATTTGTATGCTGCCCTTGGAAGAGTATAAAGAAGTTAAAAGATATGGAGTATACCCTCTTACCTTTCTCCTCCTTCTCTCCCTCTTCTCCCCTCAATTCTCCTGTTCCCTTACTGCTAGACGTATACGATGTCATCTAATAGCTCCTTCCCAATCTTTGCGTTCCAAAATTGTGCTAAAAAGGTAGGGCAATTAACAAGTAATAATAATAGTAATGATGGCATTTATTAAGTGCTTGCTATGTGTCAAGCACTAAGCACTGGGGTATGTACATAGTAATCAGGTTGGACACAATCCCCGTCCCGCAGTCTTAATCCCCAGATGAGGGAACTGAGGCACAGAGAAGTGAAGTGACTTGATCAAGGTTACACAGCAGACAAGGGGCGGAGCCGGTATTAGAACCCAGGTCCTTCTGACTCCCAGGCCTATGATGCCTACACAAAAGTCTGACTGCCCTGATGCTGAAGATCACAAGAAAACCCACCCTGCTTCTTCTTCACCTGGGCAGTGAGCAAGCCATCAACAGTGAATGAATGAATAGTGGAAGAAGATCTGCCCACTGTTTGAATCGGATTTTCAAGGCTCAGACAAGACTCCAGAGGGAAAAAAAACAGAGAAGATGTAGAATTGGGGGAAGCACTTTCATTTAGAGGTGGATGATATGTTGAGTTTCTTGCATCTCATTCAGAGCAATCACTACCCAATGTGGTACCAATGTGAGACCACATCGAACTTCAACAACACCCAGTGCATCACTGCATGATGCAGAAACAGATGAAGAAGATCCAGTCCTCCCCATATCAGCTAAGACTTTAGGGTAAAGAGGTCTTCGATCAAAGCAGCAGGTGGATCCGAAAATGGATTGAAGCCAACCCTGGAGAGAGAAGTTCAAAGGTGTGCGGATGTTCGGAAGGCACTTGCCTGCAACAAAGTACTTTACGAAGCCAAGCAGGCGGCGGGAGTGTCACCCTATTTGGACACACTTTTCACTGAAGTTGAAAAAAAACACCATCAGAGTCCAACCAAACAAGCTTCTACTTCTGCAGCCTCTTTCGAAGACTAATATCAGAGCACAACTCTTCACTGAGTGCTTTGGACAACTTTTAAAAAGACCAAATAACAGCTTAAGTGATTTCTTATGTAACAGTATGTGGCATACAAATGAATGTCATATTTTTCCAAGGGTTCTGGAATGCATCCCAATTTATACTACTTAGGTTTATTGGAAAACACACCCCACGATACACGCAAAACATCCACAGTTTCAAAGACCAAAACTCTGTTGTATCGTCGTATATAAAATCTGGCTCATGCTGACAGAGTGCATTAGCATTATCTGTGTCTTTAAGGAAAAGTAACTTCCTATTTGGCGTGGATTAGTACTTATTCCACATTATCTTCTTTGGAATATCCAATAATTTGATGAGATACTGTCTCACTACTCTTATTTTCATGCTTCAGAAAAATGAAAACTGAATAACAAAACAGGTCAGTATACAAATATACTCTTTCACTAAGTTATAACATCATGGTTTGCTTCATGGTGCTTAAATATCGGTAATACAGGAGTGATTTTTCCTTCCTTGATGTAAAGCAGCATTATCAAAGTGTTTTTTTTAAAGCTGCTATTATACTAGGAAATTTCTTTATTAGATAAGTCCAAAAGAAATTACACTGCCTTTTTGTACACTCATTTCACCAATACAAGTTAGACAGAACTTCGTGCAAATTAATTGAGAATCACCAATGTCCTCTCATATCTGATACAGAAACGGGCCTAAACTGAAGACATTATAGGCACCTATTAAAATAAATAAAAAGGTATCCTTAGTCTTATGTTATTCAGTTTGGAACTGTAACTTAATAATAATAATGTTGGTATTTGTTAAGCGCTTACTATGTACAGAGCACTGTTCTAAGCGCTGGGGTAGATACAGGGTCATCAGGTTGTCCCACATGAGGCTCGCAGTCTTAACCCCCATTTTACAGATGAGGTAACTGAGGCACAGAGAAGTTAAGTGACTTGCCCACAGTCACACAGCTGACAAGTGGCAGAGTTGGGATCTGAACCCATGACCTCTGACTCCCAAGCCCGGGCTCTTTCCACTGAGCCACGTTGCTTCTCTTCTTAGGGAGTTGAGGAAAGAACTCTATATTTCCCCTTGAGCACCTCATCCTGCAATCTTCTGCTCCAGGGTCCCAGTGCTGTGGGTTTTGGTGAATCATAATTCGGTGAGTCCCTGGCCTGTAACCTTCATGATCTGAACTTTAATCACGTCACTTCTCAGCCTGCATCTGGGAATTGTGGAATTCAAGGTTGTGGGCACTAATACGCATACTGGTGAGGCCAGCAGTCCCATCTTTTAATACATCTTTGGCTTTATGGTGACGATCTGCATGGACCAGAGTGGCATTTGAAAGTGCTTTGAGTCCTGGGGAGAAGGGTTTGGGCAGAGCAAGAAAGAGATTTGGGTTAGAAGCAGATTGGCCTGCCTCTCTAGTACCCGTTCTCCATCCCTCTTAAACTCTGAGCCCCATGGGGTACAGAGACTGCCTCATCTCTAAAATGGGTTTAAGACTGTGAGCCTCACGTGGGGCAACCTGATTACCCTGTACCTCCCCCAGCGCTTAGAACACTCCTCGGCACATAGTAAGCGCTTAACAAATACCAACATTATTATTACTATTAGAGTTAAGTGGCTTATGTTGATCTCTTTAGCCTAGGCTAATAAACTACACTACTATCTGCTATATTGCCTGGATAACTTGGTTCACCCTTCCGTCCATTCCTTCTCCTAAACTAGTTTGTAAGACACGAGTACGAGTCAGTCAGTCAGTCGTATTTACTGAGGGCTTATAGTGTGCAGAGCACTGTACTAAGCGCTGGGGAGAGTACAATATAACAATAGACAAATTCCCTGCCCACAACGAGCTTACCCGTGGAGGGTAGCGATGGTGATGGGGAGAATTGCGGACAGCATGACAGGTGTCTGTTTACAGTGGTTTTATAAAACAGTAGAATTATGCTTTTTTTTCCTCCTTCGGCTTTCTATACTTCTTTTTAATGATGCCCAGTGTTTTGTTGGAATTTTTGGCTCGCAACCTACATTAGCCTGACAGAGTTTAAATAGTACTGGATCTCGTCGTTCCTAGTCTTTTTATTATTAGGTCTATATTCAATCATATTTACTGAGCACTTACTGTGTGCAAAGCACTGTACTAGGCACTTGGGAGAGTAAAATATACCAATAAAGAGGAACGTTCCCTGCCCACCACGAGTTTACAGTCTAGAGGCGGTGCTAAGAGTTTAGAAGACAAGCAAGGGTGGCTAAGCCATTCACAGGGAGGGGAGAACCTTAAGCATTTCGTTCATTTTTTTCTGTCAGATATCTAGATAATGCACTTTTCCCTGACTTTTCACTTGCTCGATGGACCCGTTTCCCTTGCACCTAATTTTGCTACCAATACTAAACTGGGCAGTTGGGACAGTGTGTTATCTTTCAGACTAAGAAACTGTTTATTGCATGGTAATTATAATAATAATGGCTCTTGTTAAGTACTTACTATGCGTCAAACACTGTACTGAGCACTGGGACGGATACAAATTAATCAGGTCAGCCCCAGTCCCTGCGCCACATGGGGTTCGCGGAGGAAGAACTAGTGAATCCCCATTTTACAGAAAAAGGAGTCTGAGGCTATTCAGTGACTTGGCCAAGGTCACACGGAAGGCAAGTGGTCAAGAACAGAACCCAGGTCCTCTGGTTCCCAGGCCTGTACTCTTTCCACAATGCCATGCTGCTTCTCGCCGTTACGATCATTTTGAATACACTGCTCTAAAGCACTAGATACTCCCCTAAGAGTCTGAAATCATAGGTGGGGGGAGGAAGTGGAGAAGAAATATCCACTTCCAAAATAAATACCCTTTGCATGAGGCCCACCTAAGTATTTATGAATACTTCTCCTATAGAACACCACCATCATCATCGCTGTGGCCAAGGCAGTGTGGCCTAGTGGAAAGACCACAGGACTGGACTCAGGATACCCAAGTTCTAGTTTCTGGTCTGTCTGTGTGAACTTGGACAGTCATCCTCTCTGGGCCTCAGTTCCTCGTCTGTAAACTGGGGATAAAACTGTACGGTCTGTGGGATTAAGGACTACATCCAATCTGATAACCACACATTTCCCCTAGCGTTTAGCACACAATAAGCACGCAGTAAATGTAACACAAATTAAAAGTAATGTAAGAAGTGTTTTGGAAGAACAAAAGCACTATAAAAATTCAAAGTATTAGAAAAAGAAACCGAAAATTGAGGTGCTTCAACAAGGCTCACCCAGCTCACGTTCGCTCAGAAAGTTATAAGACAATATTGGCTTTGCTTTTTGGGGCATATAATAAATAGTTTTTAGACTAACACCAGAAACAACATCACTATGTATTTCGAGACCACAAAATGAAGAATCAAGATAAGCAACAGAAAATTATCTCTGGAACATGTGGATGGACAAATACATATATAAATATTGTTGTTGTTGTCTTACGCTGTCGAGTCGTGACAGACCCATAGCGCTGTCTGAGGAGAAATGCATATAACAAAATTCTCAAATTATCTTCAGGTACATGATAGCGTGCGTTCAAACTGTGGTAATTTTCCAGGATAGTTGGGAACTATGCCTTCCTGAAAATAATGAGTTAAGTGAGGAAGAATAACCTTAAGTGAGTTTGTCCTTAAGCAACAACTCAAGAGTAAAATTAACAGAGCAGAGAGGCTTCTAAGGGGTCAAGAAGGGCAGGAGGGGGAATGGGCTGGAAAAGCATAGAAAGGGCAGGCGCTAAGGAGCCATTAAGAACCGACAGATTCTTATCAATAATGGGGCAAAAGCTCAAAACTCTAAACTAATCTTCAATAACTGCTCAAGGTAGTCTTACTTTTCTGCTCGGGGACAGCGCAGAAATTAGCACCGACTTCAGTGACTCACTCGATAAACCAGTGACAGGCCTATAAATAGAATTTAGACCATTACTCTTCTTAGGACCATGAGTGTGTCACTGTATCCTCTGATTGTTGTGCTGTCTTTTTATGGAGGAGAGGGAGATGATTTAATCTAAGATTATGGCATCTCTTCAGAAGTGAGCCAAGAGAGAGTACTGCCATGGGAAGTGGAAGGCTAACTCTGTGCTGTCTACAACACCGCTCTCTTTCACTCCTTCCGCGAGATTACGGAAGAAAGGATGGCGATTCGAATGGGTAATCGGGTTATAAGCCCCGGAAAAATGCATCTCTGGGATGGTGCGAGGAAGAAACGTTACTTCCTCATTTCCAGAGAGAACTTTTAATGCGTCATTCCTTCAATCATTTACAGAGCGCTTACTGGGTGCAGAAATTAAATGGGGTGTGAAAAGTTCCTCCATCGCAAGAATGGCGTCTAGCTTCTCTTCTGCGCTTTCCCAAGTGCCTAGTACAAGGCTTAGCACATTAAGGGCTATATATCATGGCTTGACTGACCAACAAGCTGCCTAAGAGGTACGTCAATGCAACATAGGACCATACAGGATCAACC
The DNA here is from genome assembly GCF_004115215.2 of Ornithorhynchus anatinus. Lineage (NCBI taxonomy): Eukaryota > Metazoa > Chordata > Mammalia > Monotremata > Ornithorhynchidae > Ornithorhynchus > Ornithorhynchus anatinus. The sequence goes on from NC_041730.1 coordinate 93,926,969, forward strand.
CACCAAACTCGGACTACTTTAAAGGAACTGGCCTAAACAATAAGTATGACCACTGCGGTCCTTGAAATCCCCTACAATCCAAGATTCGATGACCTATTTACCCCCCATCGGTTTAGCCTCGGGACAATAATAACAACAGTGGTATTCATAAAGGACTTGCCATGTGACACACTGTACTGAGCACTGAGGCAAGAACGAGAACCCAAGAATAGACTAGTTTACCCGGTTAACCTACTCAAAACCTAGCCGGGGACACTCCAAACAGAGTACATTATATTTGCTAACCGATTTTTACCCGATATCTACCGAGGTAGATTTCGAAAATACCTTACTTTATTGGTGAATGATGGCCAAATGTGACTTCTAATAAACTGCCCGTAAAACTTCATCTAGTCTGAATTTTTTTCGGTCAAAAGTCACACGCCTTATCAAGTATTTACTGAGGTTTCGCTGGATATATAGAGCTCTAGGTACTCCACGACACTTTACAGAGGTGCTAGGAGATTTCAGAATATCAAGTCGGCAAACTCCTCATTCCTGGTGTCCGGATCTTTCCCCTTCAAATATAATAATAATGCTGGTATTTGTTAAGCGCTTACTATGTGCAGAGCACTGTTCTAAGTGCTGGAGTGGATACAGGGTAATCAGGTTGTCCCACATGAGGCTCACACTCTTAATCCCCATTTTACAAATGAGGTAACTGAGGACCAGAGAAGTGAAGTGACTTGCCCACAGTCACACAGCTGACAAGTGGCAGAGCTGGGATTCAAACCCATGACCTCTGACTCCCAAGCCCGGGCTCTTTCCACCGAGCCACGCTGCTTCTCTAGCAGGTGTGACTCTGAATGCAGAACGATTTATGAGATCTAGATAACAGAAGCTCACCACCTAGGCTGAACATCCTAATTACTTTTTAAAAATGCATTTGTACATCCGTTTCAAGTCAACTAAAGTACTCCCAACGGTACCTACAAAATGGGTCCACAGGCAAGGGAAATGAAAAAAAATGATGTGACCATCACTCGTGCACCGATAAGAGTATTCATCTTTTACTGCCCCTTCCGGCAGTAGGCCGGGACGAGTTGAGGAGGAGGTGGAGAACGTATGAAGACAGGAAAATGGGAGGGAGGGTGAGAGAAAGAGAGATGCACAGCGGAGTTAAGGAGGAACTGGGAGGGTTGGATACGGTTTTGACACCACTACCTGCTATACGGTCGGAACACAATAATAATAATAACGATGTTGGTATTTGTTAAGCGCTTACTATGTGCAGAGCACTGTTCTAAACGCTGGGGTAGACACAAGGGAATCAGGTTGTCCACCGTGGGGCTCACAGTCTTCATCCCCATTTTACAGATGAGGTAACAGACACAGAGAAGTGAAATGACTTGCCCACGGTCACACAGCTGACAAGTGGCAGAGCCAGGATTCGAACCCATGACCTCCGACTCCAAAGCCCGTGCTCTTTCCACTGAGCCACAACTTCTTGATGGTGGCATTAAGCATCAAGGTGATAAGTTACATCCCCTAAAGTTCACACACGGGCCTCACCCTTACGGTAACCCGAAAATCTCTAGGGGATAATGTTCTTCGGCCAGTCTATGCGGTCACATCAACGTTAGTACCAGCTCGTTAGTATATTAGTACTTGAGTACCAGCTCATAAACATAAAACTCACACTAAAAATTAACAGAGAGTCTCATGCTTCGGAATTGAGTAAACCTGAGGTGCTTTCCCCTGAAAGCTTAATATTTCCGCAAGAAAACCGTAGCAGTAAATACACTGAAAAGTTATTCAGAATGCCAAAATGACTTTAGCACTTGTAAAAATCAGACTCCCCTAACAATAAATGCAAGATGCAAGAAAGAAATCTGTAATTTTAGGAGGAAACGGTGTCTTCAAAAGGGATACATTGTAGACATGCGATATTAAGGCGTCCTTCAAATAGAAAACTACTGTTACTTTAGTCAACTTGAGCCAGTTTTAAGTTATTCCTCATCACCCCCTAGTAACAACGTCAAAAATTTGTTGGCTTTACACAACTGCTATTTTTGTTTTCAAATGCGCTCTTTTAAAGAGTGAAATCAGTATGACCTCAGAAGACATCTTGCTTTCATTTTCAACACCGTAAACAACTCTTTTGCAGCACTCAGTCGACCGTAAGACAACAGAAGCACCGGGAACTTCCAAACCAGAGCTACAGTAGCTATTTTTTACTCCTTCACATCAACTATCTTTCTCTGCAGCTCGTCTAGAGCCGTATTGAGACGGTGCCCCAAATCCAACAATCCACACGTCTACGCGGCCAGCGCGACAACCCCCTAACTGTTGACCGGACTACCCTTTTCAAAATAAGTGGGGTTTTCTGGGGTTGACAGAGGTATATACGGTACCATGTAATTCAACACATTATACAATACCATTCAAATTTCAAAGCCAAGATTTACAGTCAAAACACTACGCTTGTGAAACTGGATGCGATTTAGCCGGGGATTAAACATTCAGGCTGAAACACAGAGCAACAGAAACGAACAACTTCACATGTCCCGTTCACCGCGGTCGAGTTTAGGAGGATGTCTATTTAAACCTCGGATTTTACTCCGAATAACGCAATTTAGTCAGCACGCTCAAGCAATCCTCTGCCAAGCAAATAAGTATTCTCACGCTGTTTAGTTGCTTCTCTTTTGATTACACTGAAAACTTCAAGAGCAACACAAACGACAGTAGTAGAAAAAAAATCTCTTACCTTTATTTGATTTGGATGGCTTATTCTTGCTAGCTTTAAGAGAGCTTCTTGATTTGTCCTCTCTATCTTTAATGAATTTTTGAACATCATCCAAAGACAGCTTCTGCAGAACAACTACAGGTTTAGCTCCTTTATTTAAGTCTTCTACAAGGCCAATCTTTTCGACTTTGTCTTTCTGCTCCCCCTTAATCTCCATCTTCCTTGTCTCCTGAGTAACATTCCCATCTTTATCCCGCTTGATTTTTGGAATGACAAAATGTTTTAATGCACCAGACCTGCCACCCAACAAATAGCTGGGAAACTCTGCCTTATTGTCAGGGTGCGGTTTACTACTGTCTAATTTGCCCTTGTTACCGTCTGTCCTTCGGTCATCTTTACTGTTTGGGGATTTAAAACCCGGTTTATCAGGTCTTGATTTACTGGGATCTCCTTTGCCCTCCTGCTTAATGCGAGGGCTATCGGGTCGCGATTTCTGTTCCCCGGTAGAAGAGATTCTTTCCCTTGACTCTCCTGACTCATGCCTATGTTTTCTCTCTAGTTTATCCATCTTTGAACCCTCCGATTTAATGCCATGTTTAGAGTCGTGTTCGCTTCTGTTTGAGGATCGCAAGGTTTCGGGTCTTCTCATTCGGGACGGGTCTCCCCTATGCCTCTCCGCTTCGCCTCTCTCTTCTGCCTTCGGTTTACTATCGTGGTCACGCCTCAACGCCTCAGGAAGAGATCGCCCATCTGGTCTCTGTTTAATCGTTTCGGATCGCTCGGATTTCACCCTGGAAGGCTCAGATTTTGAATCCTGTTTGTGTTTTGATATTTCCAGTTTCTTTTCTGCAGACGGCTTGCCAGAATCCCTCCGGTTGTCATGCTTGTGTTTGGGGGTTTCGGGCCGGCTATCGCCCTTCTGCTTTGGGGTTTCTGGCCGCCCGTCGCCCTTCTGCTTTGGGGTTTCTGGCCGCCCCTCACCCCTCTGCTTCGGGGTCTCCGGCCGTCCTTCACCCCTCTGCTTCGGGGTTTCTGGCCGGCCTTCACCCTTTTGCTTCGGGGTTTCTGGCCTCGGCTTGGATATTTCCTGCTTGCCGTTATTTTGCTTGTTTTCATTCTGCTTCGTCTCCACCGTCCTGCTCTCGTTGGGTTTTGTCTCCACCGTCCTGCTCTCGTTTGGCTTTGTTTCCACAGTTCGGCTGTCGTTTTGTTTCGTTTCCACCGTCCTGCTCTCATTTTTAGCTTCTATTAACCTGCTTTCATTTGGTTTCATTTCTACCAATCTGTTTTCATTTGGTTTTGCTTCCGCCGACCTGCTCTCGTGCTGCTTCGTTTCGGTCTTTGAGCCCTCAGAATCGGCCTTTTTCCTAGGGGTCTCAGGATGGTTTTCAGGTTTAGGTTTAAGAACACCGACAGCATCGTCTTGAAGAAGAACCACAGATCCATCATTACACTGTTTGATTTCTTCAAGCTTTTTCATGGTGTCTGGTTCCTGAGTTACAGATGCCTGAGAGTCCGCGCGTCCTGCCTGCTGAAGATCAATGCTAACCATCAATGCTGGCCTTGACCCATTTCCTGTGGAACCTGTCTCCTGAGAAGCTGGTCTATTAGCTCCAGTAGCACCCCCAGCCTCCTGTGGGTAAGAATCTTGTTTTCTCTTTTTCAAAGGTTTATCTGCAATTGAAAGATAAATACACAAGATCACTACTAGCCACACGCACTCAAACCTCATCAACACTCTTAAAAATATGACGGGCATGCACATCCCACCGACACACAGATTTCATAGAGTCGAGGCTTCATCTGCTTCTAACGAAGAAGCATAAAACAACTTTCAATGAACGGATGCTTAACTATATATACACACGCACTGATAGGGTCTACCAACACACCGCCTCGGCTCATACATCAAATCGGTTTCGCCCCACAGATAGAAGGAAATAGAATACCTGGTAGTTTCTCTCACATTTCTGGGAGGATTTGAGATCAACAGAAAGCGATCCCAAAACTAAGGAAAAGCATCCACTCCGATAAGAGATACGATAAGCACTCTTCTCAAATTAAATTTTAAAAATCAAACGGAATTTCCAGAGAATATAAGTTTACATCCTGCAACATTAGCAGACGTTAAAATCATACATTGCTGAGGCGAACCAACAACCTTGTCAGGAGACAACGATGACAACTGTGCTCTTTCGGATTGCCAGTCATATCTTCATTAATCACGGTTGTTCATTTAACTTCGTTTGAGAAGAATGTCACAAAAACCCCTATGTCTGCCGAGACTCCAAATCTTTAACATTTTTAAAACGTGAGACATAGCCCATATGAACCCAAAAATTAAATTATGCTATTTAGGGCAGGAAAAGAGGGGAAGTGAACATATGTATTTCAATACTCTCTGCCCAAGACTTAGCATTTTCTTTATTAATTCACGGCAATGTATGACTTAATAGTGTGAGATAAAAATCATTATAGTCAACATCACCCACAGGAAAAAAAGAACCTACGAAGAAACTTAAATTCTGCTCATCTCAAAGGGTCTATTTGTCTTAGAGCCCTTATTGATCAGGATGACATTTTTACGCAAGTTTCTGTTTGGGAGATTGCTCTTGTGCATATCTAAAGTCAATAGTGTCAATGAATGACTTGGAAAGAGAAAGGCAATAATTTCTTTTTAGAAAGCAGAATTCACATTCCTTTACTTGCAATAGCTACACTTCAGAACTTACGGTTTTGATTCATTAATGAAAGACCAAGCTTGTTTACTAAATTCCTGAATTAGGGCTTTTAGTTTTTAAAATTAGAACATCACACTCCTCCCCATTAGGAAATTGAACTGTCCAATCGTTAAAAACAATAAAAAAAAGAAGTGGACATTTAGAAATTTTACCTCTGTCGATATGGTAAAGAAACCAAATAAAAAAACAGCTTTCAGTACAGACCTATGAATTTTTGCCAAACATCAGTACTTCGCAGTAATCATCTCTTTTTAATATTACAGATTTTGATGAGATCTATTAACAGAGGATATTATTTTTAAAAGCAAAGCTCGAATATCCTCCATTCAGGAAAACAGCAAGTAGTAGTCCATCCCACCTGTTAGTGTCAATTTAAATGACAGTGGAAAACAGGAAATTTTAAATGTACTGTACTGGTCATTACTTCTGTGATTTTACACAATCAGTTACTATCTATTTAGAAACACAACAATATTTTAGGTGTCATTTACCCAATAAGCTTCCCCAGTAAGCGTCGGTGACATCCCTAAATAAAAACGTTAAAAAACAGAATACGTAGCACCATTTGAAAAGAGCTAGGCAAAATAATAGGCTCAACTGAGGCATGAGAAAATTCATACTCCTGGGGAGTGTTTTCTTTTGGAACAGCAGCTAGGTAGGTACTTTTTCTTTCCATTCTAGAAGGTACTGCTACATGAATCAAAAAAGCAGAGAAATAATGACTTTTCTTTTCAGTATCCTTTTCCCATGTAATGATTCCTCCAACACAAAATTCACTTTAAAATGATCTTGGCCAAGATCTCCACAGTAACGTTACTTGCCTGCAAAACTCATTCCCTTAGTCCTCCGGAGATGAGAAATAAACTGGATGAGAAAGACCCTGGACCAAGGGCATAGCTCTAGAGGCTGGACCAAGAAAACGTACTGCTTTTCTGACCGGATCCAATCAGATGATTTAGAGTAGTCAGGTTAAAGGCTGTTCTAGTGACCCCTCCGCATTTCATGACCTAGGCCTGAGGGCTTAAGGGGATGGAAGTCTGAAATATGAAGAAGCCCCAGCAGTGGCCATCTCTACCCGAGCTGGAAAGCCTGAGGAAGGCTGACAGTCTGGTCTGGCCAACTCCATCAAAGCCCTCTTCATGCGGCTGCCAGCAAAGGTCTTGCCCGATGCCCAAGAACGCTGAGGAGAATTGGTCCTCCTGTGTGCTTCTAACAGACTCTTATTCTGATCTCCCTGACCCCTGCGGGTGTCGATCTTTACTGTTGCTTTAGTTTAGCTAATTTTTGCAAGATCTCTGTCCAAGTGACTATATTTTATATACCTTCACTGCTACCTTCCCAGTCCCTACGACATTAAAGTGGAAAAAAAACCAAATGAGTGGATTCAATATATACAACTTCTACTATGAAGATAGTGATCTCCTATTCTACCCAACTCTGGAGAGGTATCTGACTTTTTCTAGGGTACTTTCACATTTTTAACTGTGCATGGTACTTGGGACAGAAAATGCAGCAGCTTAAAACTGTCCCTCGGTTTTGTAGTTCACTGTCTAGTTAAATAAATGCAGACGCACCACTAGCAAATAGAAACTTAAAATAAAAAAAGGGACAAAATTACCAGATTTTGAAGGGTTGTCTTTCCAACTATCATACTATGTCCTGAGATTTAAAACTGATAACCTACCGTATTCTCCTTCTTATTAAAATGGAAATTCAACTAGTTTATTCTCCAAGAAATTATTCTCAAATAAAAGTTCTATTATTTTTTAAGATGCCAGCACGTTGTGTAGTTAGTTACCAGTATCATTTCTGTGTATATCTTTTCATAGGACATAGAAAGGGTCCTTCACAGGTATCTTAGTTCAAATAGAATTATTGGTTTTGTTTTTTGGTGGGGTTTTTTTTGGTTTTTTTTTTTTTTTTTTTTTTTTTTACAAATACCAGAGAGTAAACCAGTAGGGCAAGCGTGAGGCTGGTGATCACTAACATTTTTTCCAAAAACCATATAGTCAAAATCTTAATGACCAGACAAAATTATGTCAAATCTCCCCAAGTATAGCAGCATCACTTCAATGAACCTAGGAATGAATGGACCTTGCTTTAACCTATCTGATTTTGATTCCACATACGTCTTCAAGGAGGTTTTGGATCTCTTCGTGTTAGTTTTGCCTGTTTGAGAGTTCCTGTCAGTCTTCATTACTTTACAATCAAACTTAAGTTAGTGATGGACATCCCCTCCTCTAGCAGCAACTGAGAACACAGGATTAGCTACTAGGCTAGATAACTGTATTTACCTGCATAATTGCCCCACTTTGGCATGATTTTTGTAACGTTCAATATGTGTGGAGCTATTATGCAGATCATAAGATAATTACATTTAGCAGTGAGGGGAGGAGAAGAAGAGAAAAGGAGGAAAGGAAGGGAAAAGCAAGAGGAAGGTAAGAGGGCCCTTGAAAGTCTGTCTTTTATTTCTAGTCCACTCCCCAGAGTGTTGCTTACCAGTTGGCACTCAATGAAATAACTCCCCATACCTGCTTCATTGTTTTTCTCACCCTTCTGCTCCTACTTCTCCCAGTTACTGCTTACAATTATGTAGTACAAAAATAATCTGTAACTTCTCCTCAAGAATCAGGGTGGGACAATTATGTGAGTAAATATGGGGTGAACCTGACAACAAGCTTAGATGATTACCAGTTTGTTACATCATAAACTATCCCTCCAGATGCTCATGTCTGAAAAGAAATAAGGTCCAACATATTTAAAGAAATTCTAAAAATACATAAGAGGAAAAAAAGATAGAAACAAATTGACATTGTGACTCACATAGAGTCTACCAGAAACTGTAACTGAAAATAATAATAATGATAATAAATGGCATTTGTTAAGTGTTCTAAACCCTGGGGTAGATACAAGAAATCAGGCTGTCCCAAGTGAGGCTCACAGTCTCATTCCCCATTTTCCAGATGAGGTAACTGAGGCAAAGAGAAGTTAAGTGACTTGCCCAAGGTCACACAGCAGTCAAGTGGCGGAGCCGGGATCAGAACCCACGCCCTCTGACTCCCAAGCCCGGGCTCCTGCCATGAGGCCGTGCTGCTCCCTACGCTTATATTTACAAAACAAAACACTTACAAAGCGCTTACAAAACAGTTACACACAAACCAATTCTTAACCACTAATAAATAATACAAAAATATCCAAAAGTTAGTGCAGTAAGAGTGGGAAAAGCAGTACAAGTTACCCAAATCCTGCTCAAGCTGACTGGTGTTTATCGAGTAAACACCATTCTATGAAGACGGTTCAGTGTAATAATTAGAGAGAGGCCCACGTGGGACGGGGACTATACGTCCAATATGCTCATCAATTGTATCTATCCCAGCACTTAGCATAGTGCTTGGCACGGAGTAGGAGCTTAACAAACACCACAATTATTACCTCGGCAACAGAGGAAGAAAAAAATGAACCAAAGTTTAGCAATATCTTTCACTTGTTGGGGAAACTTATTGGAGTCAAATACTTTTAAAAGACTAAAACAAATGTTCAAGCTCAAGTACAGGCTGAATGTGTACACAGTAATGAGTGGTATATTTTAATATATAGTTGGATGAATTACCCATTCTGCAATTCCAAATAGCATATACCCTCCAATTAAAATGATAATCTCAGTCAAATTCTACTAGCAATCACCCATAATATCAAATACCGTTGCAGTATTTTATTTTCCCCACTGCTTTTTGGGGACGATGGTCTGTGTGAACCTAATTGACGTTCACTGGCCTATCCAAACGTACAATGGGGAAATTGAAAATTAAGTCACTCATGTGGTGTGGAAAATTCCTTGTTCTTAGTCCCTTCACTCTGAATAAGACTATATGGCGCCCCTTGAAAAGGCTCTAGAGGAAAAAAAAATTATGCCAATACAATCTTAGCCAGATCATGCAACAAACATTCGAAAATATGAATCCACTTTGGATCGAACTCACTCGCACCTTTCCCCAGTAAAAAGTACACTGTGTTGTACTAAGGGCTGAACAAATGCAATAAATCATGATAATTTTTCAGCAGGGTTTATGGCAGCCCTGGCTGGCTCTCCTCCGTGCTATGATTGGCCTATTGGATTCTGGTAATTGCTCTGAGAAACCCCAGGACAGCAGGCAAAATGGGACATGGGAAAAAGGCTAAGATGTGGACAAGTCCAAAAATCTATCCATCAATCAGACAGATAAGCTGACATAAAACTTCCTGAAGCAGCCCCAAAGGAAGGGCCAAAAGTACAGGACTACTAAATTGGTGGCGTTGTTGGCAGAATACAATCGTCACTAAAAATGTTTGGCCTTAGTTTTGTATTTGCTCCATAAAAATTACGGCCCAAATCAGAATTTGAAAGCCAAATCATCTCTCAGAAACGTGCCTGGCCCAGAGAAATGGTTAAAGTGTTTTGAACGGAGAAGAGAGGCTGATGTTCGACAGCTCCATCTAATTCCCCTTTCAACAAAATCAGAGAACGTTGATGAGGTAACCACCAGAACAACTCTCTCCTCAATAAAGAGGCAAGACTGAGAAAACAGAAAACCCCAATGAAACCAAAAAACGCCCCTTCAAAAAAACCCAACTTCCCCTTACCCCTGGAACCACCTCAAAAGACCTCAGTAAACTGTCAACTAAAATCCATCTTCCACTTTAGGGTTTTCTTTTTGTGGTGATTTTCTGACAGGAAGTTAATTTGGTATTCACCTGCACAGAAGCGAATCCCGCATCGCACTTCACAGCAAGAATAAAATACGGCTACCTACTTAAAAACTCATCCACGATGCAAAATTCCAAGGGCACAAAGTTTTATCCAACAAGTTCTGCTGTTTGACCATTTCAAAATTAAAAGGGAAAAAATAGCGATCTATATGTATAGCTGTGCGTCGTGTTCAAAGACGACACCACTGACAACGAAGTTTACCTTTGAGATCACACAAGCCACAGAAAATAGCTGTTTCTTGGGGTGCTGTTCTTAATGTTTGCAGAGCCTGGCATAGTTCTTCTTTTGCCGCCTTGCCTCTCTTTCTGTGAGAGGCTATTGGTTGGAGAGCTACAGACTTGTAAAACCAACCAAAATACCTAATTCACGCTTCGAAAATAGACAAAAATGGGACCAACGGCGACATCTTTTAACTACAATTCTGGAGTTCATGTGAGACAGGGACTGTGCCCAATATGATTATCTTGCATCTACCTCAGTGCTTGGCAGAGAGTAAAAGCTTACCACATGAAACAATTGAGTGGTCGGGGGAAAAGTGAGGATTTTCTCCAGGTGGGTGATTTACAAAAAAGTGATAAGCAAAAGTGTTAAAAAGAAATGTAACCTGTCATAAAAGATAACCCTAAAGCCTCAAGACCCCAAAATGATATTTTAAAAAATTCATTATTCTTTAAAATAGCAAATAAAAGACAATACAGTTACTAGATTAAATAGCAATGTAATAACGCAAATAAATGGAATTCAAGGCAATCACAATTTTGAATTCCACTTTTGTGTATAGGTGAATACTAAATTATCGTTCACTTTCTGTTCAGCAGAAGGGCAACTTGCATTAGCCTACTGGAGGACTGCTATTACCCATGTTAAACTGCCGTCCATATCTAATGATAGACTGAAAGAGCCTTCTATCACTAATAGTCCGTCAAAAAAGCTTCAAGGGGGGGGGGGGAGAAAAAGTGCTTAAGCTAAAGTAAACTTTGTAGCATTAACTTCGAGTGAGAGAGCTGGGCAAGTAACTGGAGGAGTAGGATTCAATCGGGTCATCAAGAATAAGTGGTAAAAGAATTATAATGGCGGGGGCGGCGGGGAGCAAAGGGGAAGGAGAGAGACAGACGGACGAAGACGCTGTAGCCGTAAATGCAGATGGCAGCCTCTAAAAGTACCGTGCCTTTTCCGAGGCCCCATCAAAATTGGGTTTTACCAACAAAAGAAAAAAAAATAGTTTTGGGGGTGTTGGATTTATAATTTGAAATAAAAACTTGTGAAGTCACAGGGGCTCCTAGTGCTATGCTGGAATGCTTATTCAAGAATGAGTGGGATACTTACCTCAATCGCTTCTTTGGACTGCTTCGCAAAGTGTCCCAATCAACTACAGCCCCAATTTTAGACTCTGTTTGGTTATCAACTCTAGAAAGATTTTACCATTACGTTGGCATGTTGCGTATCCGACCAAATACGTAAGCGCAAGCATACCATTATTCAGACAAGTTGAAGTACGCTTTTTTTTTTTTTGGTCTGAGAGTACGTTTCAATACTTCCACATTATTATTCCTTGGCCGCAAAAGACAACTGAATATGTACCGGTAGTACTTTCTAAGTCTTAAGGAGACGGAAGCGATCTACAGAAATCGACAGTCCTTGCAAATAAAAGGATCTGAAAGAAAACGTAAATAGCCGAGTTCCTGGTTCATTAGCTAATAACTGATCGACGGGTGTCTTCAGTTGTTAGATTCCTAGGACAGCAATTAAAGAGTGCCCAAATTGGACAAAAACGCCCCCGATTCCCACCAACTGGCACTGATAGAAAAGGCTCTCCCAACGCCCCCACCGCCCCCAGAGTCCAACCCACGCCTCACCGGGGTGAGGGGGTGAAAAACGGCCGGAAGGAGGGGAATGCATCCGGGACTAGGCCGTCAACGGTGAAGGTTTTGACCGAAGAACCACCTAGGCGTCTTGTGCGGTAGACGGGCTCAGCCGGGATCCTGAAAACAGCTGGCTAACGTGGGCGCCGAACACCACCCTGGCAGCCCTTGCAATCACCCGCTTGCTCTACGGTGCTAGATACGCGGCACCGTGCCGGTGCCGCGGTCCCTTCTGCCACAAACGGGTTCTGAATGAAAAATTCTTGCGTGCCCTTCGCAACGTGCGGCACCCCCGCCCAGTCCTACTTGCTGGTCGCGTCCACTGCCCTAGCGGGAACATCTCCGGGCAGGGACGAGGGCGGGCGAGTGGTACTGCACGGACCACTAGCATTACAATCAATTCCTTCGTGCGGGGTCTTGCTCGCGAAGTCTTCACGGGCGGACCAAGGCTCGCCCGTCGTCTACAACGGGGCAACTCCCCCATCACCGACAGAAAGCGGGATTCAACAGAATCAACTCTTTGGAGCTGCGGGCCTTGGAGAGAAAAACGTACTAAGACAGACTTTAACCTCCAGGGTGGGGTGACAGGAAATGAGAACTACCAAGAGGCATACCTTCAATTCAAACTGTTAAGAATTGCGCTTTTTTTTTTTTTTGGTCTGGGAGTTGAGGGGGGCCAGTGCAGTAGCAACAACGAGAAGTAAATGCATAATCATTTTACCTTTATCTTGCACTTCCTTTGAAAAACGCTCCCTTTCAATAGCTGATTCCCGCTCTATCCGCTCAATTTCAGCCAACGCATCCAATTCTACTTCATCGTATGGCGTTATAGTTCCTTGTTGCGATACCTGTTGCTGAGGCTGGGTCTGTACCACAGAAGTCTGAGGTTGTTTCGCAGCAACCGAAGTGTTCTGTTGTAAAACGGGCACTTGTTGTGCCTGAAGGAATGCCGTCTGTTCATGCTGCTGCAAACACTGGGCAGCGGCATTTAGCGGGCGGTTGACATCCTGGGGCGTGATGGGCGTCTTTGAAGTCTGTCCTGGGTACTGCACGGTGAAAGGAAGGTCGCTTTCTGACACATTACTGTTTTCCATACCAGAAAGCAGATCCTCCGGCTGGTCCATATCCGAGGATCTTACGCGGGAAAGCCTCAACGTAAGTTTAGTTGAATCCTTCGAGGGAGAACTAATGATATCGTACATTGCGGCTTTTTCGCTCTGTTCTTTTTCCTCCTTGCCTAACTTCATCTTCTTTTGTTTCTTCTGCTTTCTTTCTGGAGAATCTAGTAATATGTCCGGTGGAACATCTCTAGGTGATGAATAGGGTGGAGGTTGAGACTGCAGGATTAAAGATGGTCTTGATGCTAGAAAGACAATTCAGGAAGACTGAACAGTTATGGTGGTACAACTTGGTTTCACAATCAGCTGTTGGGTATTAGAAACTTTTACGGACAAACAGGCAGCTAAAATAGGCATAACTCATTGTTCCGGGCAAGACAAAACTCAGGCTCCTTTGGTCAAGGTGTCGCCACTCCTCCTCAACAGATCCCACTATCCACATCCAGAAGAACAGTTGAAAAATTAAGCCAGCCAAAAGCAGTGAGTTTGACCTCTGACAGGGACAGCGAGACTTCTGACATAACTGTCCAATAAACAGAGCTTAATGTTTTGGGTTGGACCTGGAAATGATGAAAGGAACACTTCTGGAGTGAGGGAAGGAGACGGAAGGGCAAGGATAAAGGCTAAGCTTTCCTTACGCTCCCCATTCACATTACACAGAGCTCGGGCAAAGAGCTCGACAGCGCTAGAGAGAGACAGGAAGAGGAGAAAATGGCTAAGCTATAAATTCTGAATTTGATTGGAGGTCGTCTTTCAGGGGGTTAATTAACAAATGAAAACGTATTCTAGAAGCATTTCGGATTTTAGCTGGGAGGAGCAATCTTCCAGTCTCTGAGATTTTGTTTGGCTTCACCATTTCAATCCTAAAACCGTCCCTTTGTGAATGCCAGGCATCTGACTGTAACTGCCAAGAGGAGAAGGATTCTCTTTATGTTCCCATTTCCCCTTTTCTTTCTCACCTCGCTTCTTAGTTCTCTTGTTGCCATATTCTGATTCGCCTTCCCCCAGATTGAAGATTTCCCATGCCAGTTTTGCTCTCTCCCAGTTAATCTATCCCTCCTTATTGGCATCTCCTGCCTTAGGGCCAACGCCCAAACTTCCTAGGCTTAGTTCTTAGACTGTGAGCCCCCAAGCTGTGTCTGATTCCCCTCTGTGTAGTCTCTCCCCCCCAACATTTAGTACAGTGCTCTGTACGCAGAAAGCACTTAAGAAATAATATGACTACCACTTCTAAATGAAATATTACAGTATACCACATGACTTAGGAGAAGTAGAGTAAACGGTAACAGGATTCAGGCAGAAAAACTTCTCCAGTGAGCTACCCAAGAGAGGGCTCTCAGGAAGAGCAGAAGGGAAAGTTATCAGTGCTTTAGAACTTCAAGATCCTTTATTAGATCTCCCAAGACATAGTTTATATAGGCCAAGAACTGATGAGAATAGAGTCTATTTTATGAAAAAGGTTACCGGAACGTTACTGCCATTATATGGGGAGTCAAATTCCTGGTCCTAACATTTTAAGATGCCACTTAGCTGACGTGGTAAACTAAACACTCTCTTTCAAAACTATCATGGTGGTCAGCTGGTCTTTAATGTACAACCGACATTCCTTGATTTACCTATGCAGAGGGCATTTTTATTGTTCTTCCCTTTTTAGTCATTATCTTACATTATAACAAAACAGTAAATTTTGTAGAAACAGATCTGTTTTTATCTCACACTAAAACAGACTTTGGACATTTTACTTTCCCTTTAACACTTTATCTTCCCCATCTGGTGACTGCAATCATACCTGCTTTTTGGCTATTTAATAGTGTTATACCATACTACGTATTGTACTTGGGCCGCCTATATTGACAAAAAAAAAAAATGAGGTGCTAAATCTAGAAACATATAGAAAGCAGCAGTAGGGTTCTAATCAGATACACACGAGCCTAACCAATCAGGATTTAAATTGTCTTTATTCAGGGTCAAGAGGAAAAGTAGGGGGAAAGGTAGGCTGGATGGAAGTGACTCTAATTCTTAATTTATTTTTTTTAATATAAAAGCTCTCTTTACCACATGTTTATTTAGACTTTACCCCCAAAGTATCATCAAATAGAAGGCCATTTATCCGAATATCTACTGTTTCAAATGATTCCCAAATCCCAACTGTTCACATGCAAAGCAAACATCTTCAAAAGCCTCTTACTGCACCCTTGTTAAAAAAAAAAAACAAAACCAAAAAAGTTGGAGAGTTGGGTTCAAAAGACATGCTTCCCTTAGCTCACTTCCCCAGGCTTCAATAGATCAGCATTAAGCACCATCTAATCAGTAAGCAAGGTATTCATTTGGATCGTTGTATTATCCCTTTCCTCTCCAGAAGGATCTCCCCGCACCACACACCCAACATTCCATCTCCACCAGGAGTGAATCCATCAGGAAGGCCCCGAGAACCCAGCCCTTGTGGGTCGAGCGATAAGGAGTCCTGGTGGAGTATGCCAATCCTAAATGTGGGATCAAGTTGATGATTCTCTAACAGACTCTTTGCCTCTGGGTCTCTAATCTTGATCAGTCGCTAACTTTTTAGGCTCCTGGGTACCGAGGTACGAAATACATTTAACTCTTTTATGCTTATCTGCCTTTGAGTCAGAAGTGAACTGCAGCGTATTAAACCACCTACTACCTTTTCTGCTTGAAATTCTTGACTACCTTTTCTGCTTGAAATTCTCGGTTACTTTCCACTGATCCTTTGACAATTAGATCCTGAAAGGCTTCAACCTAATGGCATAAACCTAAATAAGCACAGATTTCTATCACTTTTTCCACCAACAGTGAAAGACAACACAGACTTTGTTGGGGAATTTGGTTTAAAAAAAAAACAACCAAAAAAACCCCCAACACAAAACAAAACAAAAAACCACACCAAAAAACCTAACACCACCTACCACGCATATTTCTTCACTACACAATTGTTTCTTCGTTAAATTACCTGAAACTTTCAATACAAATCAAAGCAACATTTATCAATTTTAATTATTTGTGAGATCAGCTACAATATACCTTTAGGAGTTCCATCACTTCCAGCCGGGGAGCACACTGGCTGTGGTGACCTCAAGGGGAAAGATGCAGCATTCCTCATTGACGACGAATCGCCATCCTAAAAATTCAACAACACAGTATAACATTTGTATGCTGCTCCGGTCGATATACGTTCGGGCAGTGGTGGACGCCCCGGGGTGGGAAGGTAGGTGTTTCAAGCTGCTTTAAGTGATGACGGGCAAGCCAGTTGAGGAGGATGCCAGGTGAGGAGAGGGGTGTCATGGACTCTGTGAAGAGGGAGTCCACTTATGTTATGGAATGCTTGAGGCATTTGCTAGGTTTTCACATGACCCACACTTTATTGGTTTCTTCCCTGAAGACGGAGAAACCGATCCCAGTCGGAAGCTTCCCAAGGAACCGATTAAGTACGGTGCAGTTCCATCAGCTCCACCGACCAGTTTCTCTCGGAATATGCTGCTGAGGGAAAGGCAGCCTCGTTCCAGCTGGGCTGTCCCCGGGGGCTTATTCTCTCAAACCCCAACCATGTGCCTTTTCTGTCAGACTGAAAACCAGGCACGTGGTTGAGAGGGATCACCACCTAGGTACTCTTGGGGCTTGAAAAACCTACTTGGGGATAGCTTGCGTTGGAACTGGGGGACGGTCCTGGGAGTGCATGGAGCATTCGCTTACAGATCCCCCAGGCAAGTAACTGACATTTTACTGAATAGAGAACATTCAGAACCGAGATGGGCTGAGCCGGCCAAACTCTGCCTTATAGTTTCATAATTTAAATTCAATCCGGCTTTCTAAGGTTCCTGGTTGCTGAGAATTGCCTGTTTTTCGAAGTTATGAATGTTTTAAAGTCAACTGCGATAAATGTAGAATGAAAAAAAATGGTGTGGTCAGCATCTGCTCTGATATCTAATTGGTCGAGTGTTAGTAGGTAGACATTATTCTGTGGAACTCCAGTTTTACCTTCTAATCCGGCTAGGAGTAAAATGGGACTGGCCAGAACTCAGCTCTGACATAAGAAAAAAAATCCCAGAATGGTTGGAGAAGTTTCCAGGGCTTCACTCCTGACCGAGCCCACTTGCCACCATGGCCATTAATTCCTCAAAGAGGGGTGTCAACTTGTCATATTGAGCATGGGGGCAAATTTAGGGGGGAGGTCAGAGAAGACGGCATTGGGGCAAGGTTTTAAGGGGCTGTCGAAGGAAGAGGTGGAGGAGAAGGACGGAGAGAAGGGAGGGGATGGAGAAGTTAGGAAGAGAAGGGAAGGAGAAAAAAAGAGGGGGAAGAGGATGAAATAAAAGGTGTGAAAGGAGGAGCGCTCAATCTACCACCCCACTCCCGGCATTCACGAGGTGTGAATGGCTCTCTTGGCCCCACCCTGCTGAGTACCACACAATTTCTGTCGCTGCAACGGTTACGGCTGCAGATGCTTAGAGAAGCAGCGTGGCTCAGTGGAAAGCGCACGGGCTTTGGAGTCAGAGTTCATGGGTTCGAATCCCGGCTAGGCCACTTGTCAGCTGTGTGACTTTGGGCAAGTCACGTAACTTCTCGGTGCCTGAGTTACCTCATCTGTAAAATGGGGATTAAGACTGTGAGCCCCACGTGGGGCAACCTGATTCCCGTGTCTACCCCAGTGCTTAGAACAGTGCTCGGCACATAGTAAGCACTTAACAAATACCAACATTATTATTATTATGTGAAATCCCTGTTCATGCCAAACACACACCGTAAAGACCTCAGTCCAGGTAAGCCTGTTTGGGCCACAAAGTTCCCTAACCGGGCCTGTGGCACCCATGAAGATCCCAGCCCCAGATGACAGGGCTTGGGACGTGGAGGTGCCATCTTGGTTTATCCTCTGATTCTTTTTCAAATTCAAAGGCACGGAGAGCTAGTTATGTTACCCTTCCTGCCAAAAGAACAGGGGGGAGCTATTAACGAACAGGCTCCGACACTTGTCTGCCGTGTGACCTTGGGTTTAACTTCCCTGGGTCACTGTTTACCTCATCTGCCAAATGGGGAGTAAGCCTGGAAGCCCCATGGGGGACGCTCAGCAAGTGCCGTCGGCCACATGGGGGACCAAAGGAGAAAGGAGCAACGGCACAACGAAAGTTAGGAGCATGCCTAGAAATAGAGGGATCAAGTCCCAGGGAGCAGGGGAGATATTGGGGGTGGGGGTCATGCGGGTATTCATACCCTTTCAAACCTCCACCGTCCCAGATTAGACCTAGGAGGTAGGAAGGCATTAAATTTCCTTCCATAGCTTTTCAGGAATAATAAAGTGCAGTACAGATTCCACCATATCCTCTGGATCGGGAAGGGGCCGACCTGGCGCTAGAGCAGGGCTAGGGTTTGGGCCGACTTCTTGCCCTGGCCGGCTGAGGGAGGCCTAAATTCATGGCCTTGCCAGACCCCGCCGTGGGGAATCAAGCCTCCCATGACCCAAGTTAAAATGGGAGGGCCCAGACCCTGGGTGGCGGGGAGCCAGCAATCGGAGCGTATAAATCTATCACCTTTAGCATCCATATTCAGGACCTCCCTCGCTACTTGAGCACTGTAAACTTCTTATGAGCGGGGATCGCAACTACCAACTATTCAATTTTGGACTCTCCGTGGTGCTTAGTACAGTGCTCTGCCTGTAGTAAAAGATCAATAAATACCATCAATTGGACAATCTATTCCGAAAACCCCTACGGGGAAAATTTTTGTGGGTGTGGAATAAGTCTCACTCTTCTGTGGTACTCAGCACAGTGTACTACACTCAGCTGGTGCTCAATAAATACCTTTGTTACTATATTAGGCTGCCCTAAGCCTCCATTAATAATAATGTTGGTATTTGTTAAGCGCTTACTATGTGCAGAGCACTATTCTAAGTGCTGGGGTAGGTACAGGGTAATCAGGTTGTTCCACGTGAGGCTTACAGTCTTCATTCCCTTTTTACAGACGAGGTAACTGAGGCACGGAGAAGTTAAGTGACTTGCCCACGGTCACACAGCTGACAAGTGGCATTAATAAAGTGGTAGTGGGGTAGAATGGTGTGGATTGCCATTCCTGAAGCTCCCTGCTTCTTCAGAGTCTGTACCTCAAAGCCATGAGCTTTAAATCATTCCAGCTTTTGGTCGTAACATACTTTTATTTCTTCTGCAGTCAATAGAGTACTCAAATGATCACTGGTCCCGTAAGACTCGGAATGAGTTTTATTCCTAGACCCCATGTATAAAATCATTCAAATTGGACCTGTTTTACTACATACAGCTCTTTCCATGTTGATTAGCTTGAGCTAAATGAAGAGGGCAAGCTGGGGTATAGTGGGAAAATAGAGCAGATCTGTCGAGATTGTTGATTGAGGAGTTTCTGCTCGATGTGTAGAGGAATGGGTAAACAGTGAAGATGTCTGATGAGATGAGAGACACGCAGAACCAGCAGAGGAGAAAATTAAGGATGGAGAGGGGAGAAACCAGAGGAAGGGAGCACGGCGAGGAGCCTATTACAGTAGTCATTTCACAATACGACAAGCGCCTGAACTGGCACATCGGCCGTTTGGATTATGAGGAAGGGGACGATCCTGGAAAAGGCGTGGTGGGCAAACCGGCAGGATTTGAGAAGCAGTGTGGCTCAGTGGAAAGAGCTCGGGCTGGGGAGAGGACATGGGTTCTAATCCCGGCTCCGCCACCTGCCTCCTGTGTGACCTTGGGCAAGTCACTTCACTTCTCTGGGCCTCAGTTACCTCAACGGTAAAATGGGGATGAAGACTGTGAGCCCCACGTGAGACAACCTGATCACCTTGTATCTACCCCAGTGCTGAGAACAGTGCTCGGCACATAAGCGCTTAGCAAACACCATAATTTTTATTAGCATTATTTGGCGACAGATTCGATACAGGGGCTGAACCAATGGGAGGTCTCGAGGATAAAGCAAAGGGAGGATGCTGGGTGTCGTCGACTGTGCTGGGGAAAGTTAGAAGGAGGAGAGGATGCGGGAGGGAAGATGCGGAGTTCGGTTTGGGGCGGGGCCGGCCAGACATCCACGTAGCAGTGTCCCCAAAGTAGGAAGAAAGAGGGTGGAGCCCGGCTTAGAGGCAGAGAAGGCAGAAGGTGTTTACAATCCATTCCAGGAGTTTAGATGGGAATGAAGATATGGAATTCGGGGCAACAATGGGATATCGACAACTTTTTCTTAGAAAATGAGCATATTTGAAAGTAGAGGGGAAGGAGTCTTCAGAGAGTGAGTGTTTGAAGATGACAGTCAGGGAGGGAAGAAGAGCTGGCTCGAGTGGTTTTAGAAGGTGAGAGAGGACGGGCTAAGAGGCACTTGTAGAGTGGGAGATTTCAAAAACAGACAGATATCCTGAGAAATGGCTGGGAAGGACAAAAGGGAAGATTTAGGGGAGGGAGAAGGAGAAAATGAAGGGGACCCTTGGGGGAGTTGGTGCCTAATAATAATAATGTTAGTATTTGTTAAGTGCTTACTATGTGCAGAGCACTGTTCTAAGTGGTGGGGTAGATACAGGGTAGTCAGATTGTCCTACGTGAGGCTCACAGTCTTCACCCCCATTTTACAGATGAGGTCACTGAAGCATAGAGAAGTGAAGTTACTTGCCCACAGTCACCCAGCTGACAAGTGGCAGAGGTGGAATTCGAACCCATGCCCTCTGACTCCCAAGCCTGTGTTTTTTCCACTGAGCCACGCTGCTTCCCACAGATGTTTGGATTCCGGCAAAGTAGTCGGGAGGACAAGAGAGGGGTCTAAAGGGGACCGGGGACTTCACGATGCTGTTAAAGTCTGGAATAACTGGTGGGGGCAATGGGCTTGGGAGTCAAAGTCAATGAGAGAGGAGAAGTAATACTACGGAATTAGTGAGAGGGCAGAGATGAAGCAGCCAGAGGTGAATTTGAAGAGATCAGAGGAGCCTTGGCATGTGAATTTCCACTAACGGTGCTCAGCGGCAGAGGCGCAGGAGTGGAGAAAGTCTACGACAGCAGTCATCCAGCGCTGCATTACCTCCTAAGTTTGTCTAAGGATGGAGCCCGTGGGCCTGCTTCTCTCGAGTGAGTTTCAATTTCCTCCCTTTGATTTATCCTCAAGACCTCCCACTGGCTCAAAGTTTACTCTGGAGCGTCAGCTCGTTACGGTCAGGGAACGTTTCCACTAATTCTGTTGAATGGAACTCTCCCAGGCACTCAGTACAGTGCTCTGCATGCAGTGAGCGCCAATAAATACCACTCACTGATTTACCTTCTGAATTAAGTTAATCACTTCAAGAGGAGCATTACCTCTTTTTAAACCACCGGGAGAGTACTGAATGATTTAAAAGCATTTAAATCTTAAGGGATTTTAATGACGGGAGGGTCATGTTTTAGTATAATCAGGTTGGCCATCTTTATTTTGATTGGAAATTGAGACAGCAGACACTATCCCCTAAGAAATCTGGCCTATCGGCCTTCAATTTCAAGTCAGTCTGCCTGCCTCTTTACTCTTGGCAGACTGAAGAGATAAAAATGTGCAATTATAGTGCTCCACAATTCTAGGACATTCACACAAATCTCAGTACGCTGTGGGACCTAAACTGAACATATGCTGAGCAATCCCCAGACTAGACATGGAAGACAAAGCGTTCAATGTGAGCCAGAGCAGCTGGGAGTTAGGGCAGATGAGACCCATCAGTTTACCTCGGGCAGTCCAATTATGGGGATGATTGTATAGCTTTCTCAATTTTGTTTTGGATTTCACGGGACCACCTACACAAACCTGGGATTAGCCTGGCTAAACAAAGATATACGGCCAGGGTTTAATAAACCTACCCAATGTATCCAAAACCAAATTTTCATCATTCCCATCACTGTAGACACAATAGTAGCAATAAAGCAAAAACACACGCTGCTAGACGCTACGCATCTTAACCTTTAAATATTCCCCTTTACCTTAAAGAAAATGTGATTTATAGATTACATACATCACTACTTAGCCTGTGCACCATATGCAGGTAGTCCTCACTTGAGCCGTGTCTAGGATTATCGGCGTGGTGGTTAGCTGAATTTCCAGATAACTGGCCGGAAACCTTATTGTCATGTATGTTTCTCATCCCTCCTGGGACGATGGGACTCGATACTGATGCTGGAAACAGAAAGAAAAAGACACGCTTCATTTTTGTACGAAATACGTTAAAAAAAAAGAGAAAACGGATAGAGCAAACTTCTTAACACTTCACCACCTTAGCCTTTCCAACCTTCCCTCTACTAAATGGCCTCCTCACACATCGACTTCTCCAAGTCGCGTCCATCCTCTCCAATAGAGCAACCTTTGCCAAGAGGCTCCCTTGATGTACCTGCCACCTTCCTGGAGGCCATCAAATCAGCTACCTCAGCTCTCAGGTATTTCACCTGTTCATTTGTTATTGATTTCCGAAATGCATTTGTTTATTATGTGCATCCATCCTGTCTTCTAACTATGGAATATTCTTTCATTTATGACTGCTATTATCCCCATTTGAGCTCTTTGATGGAGGGCCACTTCTAAAAAAAATATCTGGAGTAGGGTTCTATTGACCAGGCACTTAACACCGCCCATGAGGCTCATGATCACTCATTCATTCCACTGCACTTATTGAGCGCTTACTGTGTGCAGAGCACTGTACTAAGCGCTTGGGGGAGTACAATACAATAATAGACACATTCCCTGTCCACATTAGTTTAATAATGTACAAACATTCATTCATTCATTCAATAGTATTTATTGAGCGCTTACTATGTGCAGAGCACTGTACTAAGCGCTTGGAATGTACAAATCGGCAACAGATAGAAACAGTTAACACTGAATAATCAATTAAATTATTTTACCTTTTTGGAGAGAGTACTAGCTTGGTCCTAAGACTGCTTACCCCGCTCCGGGAAAAACAAAGGATCAGAGTGGACAGGTGTGTATGGGAGGCTATGGAAGAGGGGAAGTGAAAGTGTGGGGAAATACCATTCCCACACGGTAGCTAAGCTTGCCCTCGGTCTAGAGCGCTCCTTTCCATCAAATGCATGTCTTCGCTGTGCGTGTCAGCTCGAAAGATATTTGGGCCCAGTGTGCTGCGGCAACGGAAGAAAAGGTCCCTGGTACGTGACATGAGAAGGGGTGAGCACGAAAGGACGAGGTTTTGCAAGAAAGCAACAGCACTGCCGTGCAACAGCGAACCGCTCCCGCTGATGCTGCTCTGCTGTTCTCCCAAGAGGTAATTTCATGTCTTTGCTTACGGAAACCACTTCAGAATACCAGACAGCCATCCCTGTCCCGTTCCTACCTCACCTCGCTACTCTACTACAACCCAGCCCGCGCACTTCGCTCCTCTAATGCCAATCGACTCACTGTACCTCAGTCTCATCTTTCTCGCCACGGACCTCTCGTCCACATCCTGACTCTGGCCTGGAACGCACTCCCTCTTCATTGCCCACAAACAACTCCTCTTGCTCCCTTCAAAGCCTTATTGAAGGCACATATCCTCTAAGGGGCCTTCCCTGACTAAGCCCTCATTTCCTTTTCTTCCACTCCCATCTGCGTCAGCCCGGCTTACTCCCTTTATTCGTCCCCCTTCCCAGCCCCACATCACTTACGTACATAACTGTAGTTATTTATTTGTATAAATGTCTGTCTCCCCCCCTACACTGTAAACTGTGGGCAGGGAATGCTTCTGTAATACCGTTATATGGTACCCTCCCAAGCGCCCAGTACCACGCTCTGCACACAGTGACAGACGTCTGATGTGACTGACTGACCACAATTAATATTACTACTGCTCTGCTCCGTCACTGAGTGTAGGGTTCAGTCAAGTTTTGCAGAACTCAAAATCTAAATAATAAAAGGTCTGTACTCTGTTCTCATTTTTAATAATTGTGATATTTAAGCGCTTACTATGTGCCAAACACTCTTCTAAGCGCTGGGGTAGATACAGGGTAATCAGGGTGTCCCACGTTGGGCTCACGGGCTTTATCCCCATTTTACGGATGAGGGAACAGGCCCAGAGAAGTGAAGTGACTTGCCCAAAGTCACACAGTTGACAAGTGGCGGAGGCGGGATTAGAACCCATGACCTCTGACTCCCAAGCCCGCGTTCTTGCCACTAAGCCAGGCTGCATTTTTGAGAACCTTCTGGTTATACGAGGGGTAAGAACAAGAGGCCGACCTGTGAGAGCATCTAGAACAAATAACGAGTTCTAAGAAATGTTCCGTAGTACCAGATGATACAAGTATATTTATTCTGCAGTGCCTTAAACATCTAACTGAAGAAACTGAAAGTCAAGGTTATTTGCTTATATTATGCTACTATACCATAAAGTTCATATTTGTGCTTACATTAAGTTTTCTCAAGCTAGCATAATTCCTTCTCTGGCTAATTGCCACTGTAAATAGACAGTCCAACAAAAAGCCAGCTGATAATTCTAGCACAAAATGAATTCAAAGGCAGCATGAGAAGCACAGTGGCCTAGTGGTCAGAGCAGAGGCCTGGGAGTCTGAGGCCCTGCGTTCTAATCCCGGCTCTGCCACTTGTCTGCCGTGTGACCTGGGGCAAATCACTTCACTTCTCTGTGCCTCAGTTACCTCATCTGGAAAATGGGGATTAAGACTGTGGGCCCCATGTGGGACAGATACTGTGTCCAACTCGCTTATCTTGTATGTCTCCCAGAGCTTAGTGCAGAGCCTGGCACATAGTAAGTACTTAACAAATACCACAATTAAAGGTGTCTGTGATATCATAATCCACTTGGCTTCTCGGTGCCTCAGTTACCTCATCTGCAAAATGGGGATGAAGACTGTGAGCCTCACATGGGACAACCTGATTACCCTGTATCTACCCCAGCGCTTAGAACAGTGCTCTGCACACAGTAAGCGCTTAACAAATACCAACATTATTATTATTATTATTCACACTACGAAGAACTCATCTGAAAGAATGTGTGCATGGGCCTAACACCTCCACATCTTCCCCTTTCCTTTACTTTCTATCTAGGTAGGCCTTGCAATCTTTCCTCACAAGAACTCTCTAAATTCACTCAGGTGGACTACCCATGGTATTTTATCATTATCAATCTTCTCGGTCTCACTTAATTTCAGGATTACCAACAGCTCCCACACTAAGATATTTTAAAGGGGATTTACACCGCATTCCCGCTTTCTCTATTTTAGTTTTTCAAAGAGCTAGCTCCATAGTGAATAACCCTAAAAATATAAATTTGACACTAACGATTACACATGACAAGCCATTTTCCCCCCCAAAAAATTCATCTGGAAAAACGACAACTGTCTGGTCTAAAAGTAATTTAGGGATTTGACCAAATGAGCAACTTCATGTTTAGATTTTAAATGTTGCAAGGCGTTGTGTAGTAGGGAGTTTAAAATCAAACACAACTAGGTTGCTTGATCATCTGCCTGGATCAAGTCACTTCTCTGTGCCTCAGTTACCTCATCTGTAAAATGGGGATTCAGACTGAGACCCAAGTGAGACAGGGACTGTGTGCAACCCAATTTGCTTGTCTCCACTCCAGTACTTAGTACAGTGCTGGGCACGTAGTAAGTGCTTAAAGTGAGAAGCAGCTTGGCTCAGTGGAAAGAGCCCAGGCTTGGGAGTCAGAGGTCATGGTTTCGAACCCTGGGCTCGCCACTTGTCAGCTATGTGACTCTGGGCAAGTCACTTCACTTCTCTGTGCCTCAGTTTCCTCCTCTGTAAAATGGGGATTAACTGTGAGCCTCACGTGGGACAACCTGATTACCCTGTATCTACCCCAGCGCTTAGAACAGTGCTCGGCACATAGTAAGTACTTAACAAATACCAACATTAAATATCACAATTATTACTATTAGTAGTAGATGTATTAAAACTCTACTGACATTTTTAAGAACACTAGGGCAGTAATCAACGACAACCAGAAACGAATACAGAGTTGAAATGTTCCGTTCAGGTATGACCAACGTCCTTACCTTGCTGCATCTGTGGATGTGTTGTGTAACTGGGAGGATGTGAATATGGCATGTATCCTGCAGGGCTTTGAGGGGCGTATGGACTAGGCACTGGGCTGTTCTGTTGGGCCAAAAATCTGTTCCCAGAGCTTGTCTGTGGGGGCACAAACCGGCTAAAAAATAAACAAAAAAACAAGCATATATAAGGAAACACAATCCTTTCCTTGGTTTTTCCATTTTTACACATTTCCAACTTGTCTTATATTGTAGCCAAAGAAGGAGCAAACAGGAGCCATTCACTGCGTGCCTAATAACAGCGGTAAAACAAAGGCAGTGGGATCAATTGGTGAAAATCTACGAAATAGGAAAAATAAGTTGTTGAAATTGTACGTAGCCAAAAGGCTTTAGGTTACAAATATCAGGTACAGTTTAGCTCCGAGCTCCAGTCAGATTTAATCTAGCCCCATTTAAGGATTAAGGAAGTGAACTATCGCAGTAGTCCACACGCCTAGATGAGGTGACCTGTAGCTCTGATACAGAGCACCCACTCGCAGAACAAACCTTGAACCATGGGCGGCAAGGAGACAGGGAGGCAGCAATTCAGCCACTCTGCACAGAGCGGGAAGAGGGTAGGTACAGGGCAGAGCGGGAACTTGGAGAAAAGTCATCCCGGCACCGCTCTCTCGATTCCATCCCTAGGTCAGGTGAAAAGGTCCTCACCCACCTCACCATTCTCCTACTGCTTTGGGGGCTGTTCGGACCTAGGCGAGGCATGCTCGACAAATTGAGAAAGGAGAGTTTAACAATTTATTTATTTATTGAGAGCCAGGTGCACTTGGGAGAGTCCAGGACGTTATAGACTTGGCCCATAAGGAGTGTACAGTCTATAGGGAGAGATGGGCATTAAAATAAATTAGATAGGGGAAATGGGAGAGTACAGGGACAGTGCTACGGGTCTGGAGACGGGTGACTAGTAGGTGCTTAAGGGATATGGATCCAGGAGCACAGGCGAAGCCCGAGGGAGGGTAAAATGAGAGCTCAGTCAGGGAAGGGCTCTTCAAGGAGATGGGATAGAAGTAAGGCTTTGAAGACGGGGATTGTGGTGGTACTACTGGACACGAAGGGAGGACTTCCAGGTCCGAAGGAGGACATGGCTGAGGAACGGGCCGACCGAAAGACGAGACTGAGGGCCGGGGAGCAGGTTGGGGTTAGAGGGGTGAAGTGTGTGGGATGGCTCGTAACAGGTGAGTGGAAGTAGCGTGGCGCAGTGGAAAGAGCACGGGCTTTGGAGTCAGGGCTCATGAGTTCGAATCCCAGCTCTGCCACTTGTCGGCTGTGTGACTGTGGGCAAGTCACTTAACTTCTCCGTGCCTCAGTTCCCTCATCTGTAAAATGGGGATTAAGACTGTGAGCCCCACGTGGGACAACCTGATTCCCCTATGTCTACCCCAGCGCTTAGAACAGTGCTCGGCACATAGTAAGCGCTTAACAAATACCAACATTATTATTATTATTATTATTAAGTAAGAGAGGGAGAGCTGACAGTGTCTTGAAGCCAATGAACGGTAAACAGTTTCTGTTTGACAGGAAGGTGGATGGGTAGCCGCTGGACCTTTCTGAGGAGCGGGGAGACGTGGAGTGAACTTATTTTGGAAAAGTGATCTGGGCAGGAGAATGAAGTACGGATGGAGAGGGCAGTATATCTGGCAGTTGTTAACACTTTTGAAAAATAAAGACGCAATTCAAAATGACACAATAGGAACGATCCTACAAGAACAAGATGGAATGTAGTTGGGACAAATACCGGGCATCGCATTTGGGAAATGGAAAACGACCAAACTTTTATATGGTTTCAATAGTTACTCTTCCACAGTCACCACCTCTGCATATGATTTTTTTTTGGGGGGGGGGGAACTGTGTTCACCATCATCATCATCATCATCAACATCATCTATATCCTCCCCCAACTCTTCCCAGTATGTTAGCCCCACCTGAAATTTGACAAATATTAGTTCTCCGCCCTGCTAAAACAGCGTATCAATGGCATAAAAATGAGTGCGATGTCAAGAAGCTAATGCAGCATCATAATGACTTCAGGGGCCAGCTTACCTGGAAGGGCTATGTGAAATAGTGGTTTGTTGATAATTGGAAGATGCAGGACTACCGTGCATGGAATTCTGAGAAAGTTTATATTGTGGCATCATCATTCCTACACAACAAATGAAAAAATTAACATGAATTTGCCTGCAACCGCAATCTCTCTCTTCCCTTACTACTTAATATCACATTTCTTCTCTACCCCAGGTCTTCTCTGGCATGCTTTCAGAACGTCCTGGCCAGGTGAAACCTGATTAATTCCGATCCAAAAGATCATAGAAAATTCAGGTTGTTTTCAGGGATGAATTTGGAACTTGAGGCCACTTCAGGGAGGCCCCAAGAACCACGCTGGTTCAGGGACCCTAAAATTAATCCTGGAACTGTCCACGTTTCTCCACAGATTAAGTGGGGTCAATCTACCCAATGAAATC
Organism: Ornithorhynchus anatinus; assembly: GCF_004115215.2. NCBI lineage: Eukaryota > Metazoa > Chordata > Mammalia > Monotremata > Ornithorhynchidae > Ornithorhynchus > Ornithorhynchus anatinus. Next base: position 93,955,649 of record NC_041730.1, read on the forward strand.
TTCATCAGCTGGTATCCACTGAATCTATCTACACACTTCTGTAAGTCAGTCATCATCGAGTGTATTTATGCATTTGGTTTCTGTGTATCTGGCAATTAGGTAGGCCTGTCACACTGAGTTATTTGATAATTCAATTTGAGGCAGCTATCTGAATTGGTTAAATGCCTGATACACATCGTCAGATTTGGCCTAAAACCTAAAAATACTGATATGTCAAAATGGAATCAATACAAAAACAGACTCACCGCTTTGTACCCCGTATCTGTTCTGCATGCTTTTCTCCCTGAAAACGTTAGGATTCCTTGCCAGGACGGCCTGCAACAAGACTGGTATGTCCCCCTCCGGATCATCGCTGCCAAGGTTGTCTTTCAACTCTCTGGCATTGAAAGGAGGAAGAAGGAAAGAACAAAACAGAACCCAAACATGTAAGCTTCGGGAAGGGATTCGGTTAAAATCATAAAATCATAAAAATATTTCTCTCCATTAATAATCTAGTCATTGGCTGCTAAGATTCAAAAGCAGCTGGCAGGGGCCAAAAGAAACAAACGAAGGACGATTGTGTCCAACCTGATTAGCTTGTATCTCTGCCAATGCTTAGTACAGTGGCTGGCACATATTAAGCGCTTAAATATCACAGCCCGGGCTTGGGAGTCAGAGGTCATGGGTTCTAACCCCAGCTCCGCCGCTGGTCAGCTGGGCGACTTTGGGCAAGTCACATCACTTCTCTGGGCCTCCGTTACCTCATCCGTAAAATGGGGATGAAGACTGTGAGCCCCACGTGGGACGACCTGATCACCTTGTAACCCCCCAGGGCCTAGAACAGTGCTTTGCACATAGTAAGCGCTTAACAAATACCACCATTATTATTAAAAAAAGAAAAGAGAGACAGAGGTTCAATAGGTGCTGTCCTGGAATGGGGACATGGCTGTTTGGTCATAATCCACACACGACGACATCCACAGTGTTCCATGAGAACATCCACGAGAACATCATCATCCATAGTGCATGGAGAGCCCCATGAAAAGGTTTGCTCATGAACTGCACTGTTTTTTTTTTAAATAAAATACGTAATAAATACAAAAATAACCCAAAGAAAGATGCATACAAGTATTTCAAGCCTTATGAACACTCTTTATATATGTGGGAAGCAGCCTGACCTAGCAGAAAGAGCACAGGCCTGGGAGTCAGAGGACCTGAGTTCTAATCCTCACTCTGCCACTTGTCTGCTGTGTGACCCTGGGCAAGTCATTTAGCTTTTCTGGGCTGCAATCTCCTCAGCCGTAAAATGGGGATTCAATACCTGTTCTCCTTCCCCGCCTTAGACTGTGAGCCCACATGGGACCTGATTATCTCGTTTCTACCCCAGCACTTAGTACGGTTCTTGATGCACAGTAAGCAAATCCCACGATTATTATATACATACATATGTAAAATCATTTAAGTTGGGGTCCCCCTTTACCCCCACCCAACATTTAGGAAGCTTGTTCCATTAAAACTTGGATGTGTGTGTTTAGAGGGGCAAATGTCTCCTGTAGTTCTACATTCCAGATTTGCCCAAAGGCCTGGCTGGGAGGTGTTCTGACCCTGCAGGGACAGCTCAAAACCGACAAGGCCTTAAATTCCTACTGGGCGTGCTCTGGCTTATTAATGCTGATTCTCCTTGTTGCTCTGAAGCCAAAGGGATAATCCACAATTCACTTGGCACTGAATGGGGATTCCCGCTACTAGACATCTTCAGGAAGCGGGGAACCAGCTCCCAAAAGGCTTAGGGATCCCTGCAGTTCTTTCCAAGGCAAGGCAGAATAAGTTTTCTCTGTGAAATGCCCCAGCATTGAGGAGGCCCATACAATCTTTATCAAAATGACTCCACCCCCCAGAACTGAATGCCAGTTACTTCCCATCCTTTGAGTTTTTTGTATAATTAAGAGCCCACCTCTATCAGTGACAGGCACTCGCTATCAAAATATATTTTAATAAACCTTCTCTCCGTGAAAAAATTCCAATGAAAACCTCAATAAGGTTAATTACAATCGATTTACATTAGATATAAAGGTGCGGCGTACTTACATGTGATCTGTTGACACCTGGTTGAGGCTGTGTATAAGTTGTGAAACCAAATTTTCATCCCTACAGGCCAAAAGGCAGTTCACCTCTTCTGCTATGCGGCCATTAAAGAGCAGGCTCTTTGTAGTCGTAGCAGGTAAAGGAGATGGAAGAGGCAGCTGGTTTAGGACTATTAGGAATGAAAAGAAACATCAGGAACTAATCCAGTACGAAACTACAGATTTGCCGGTAACAGAAGCATTTGAATTTGGCCAACCGTAATTTCGGGCGCTGCCTAACCGGCCATTTCAAATGTCATTAGAGATGATTTGAATGAGGTGCATCTGTAGGGTAAGACCCTCTCCGGTTCGAACCCGATCCTCGACCTTTCCTTATCTGACTCTGCCTTTAGATTTCATCTATAAAAGGTCTAAGAGTTAAACACTTAGCAACGTAGGAGCCCACACCTGGGTTGGACACCATAAAGCCAATGCTATTCCCTTGTTCCCCCGCGCCCCCCAAAACACACACACAGTTTTTCGGGGCAGGAAGGGTAGCGCGGCTAGCTGGCTCTGCCCTTTGGTTTTGAAAAAGGATGAGAAGAGGAGTTCTGATGGTGGGGTTACCTCTTGCCCTCTACCATCCCTCTCAGGCACTGAGGGGCGTGGGTACACGTCTGGGGTCTCCAGAGCATGAATGGAGATTGAAGCCTTAGAAACAAAGCGGGGACTGGGTAGGCTCTGGAGTCTTCGTGGTCCGAGCGGGGATCCACCAGAGAAGACCCACGGATGGAAATTCTGTAGCTAAGGCCGAGAGAGAATTTATATAGACCTGTGGGAGACCTGTGGGATGTGCAGTCAGGCAGGAGACAGACTTAAGGGTGGACTGAGGGGAATCGTTCATTTCCGGCCCTGGGGATCAGAGGGGAGGCAGTGGAGAAGGAGCAGGTGCTCTTCCTTCCGTACTTTTTGCTTCCTCTTTCTTCTTATTACCTCTCTTCCTCTTCACTTCTTCCACTCTTAGTCAAAGCAAAGTCATACCTCCATTTTCAAAACCCCTCACTGCCCTACCCAAAGTCTGTCCCACATTAAGAATGAAAAATCTAGTCTCCCCGCTCGACAAGTATTAGATTTAAGAAACTGAATATTTTGTTTGGCTGCTGCTTGTTCTGAAACTGTGAATATTTATTCTCTGGATTTTTTCCACTCATCTCCTGACTGGGGTGAGTGGATTTATTAAATGGCCAATCACAATATAAAAGCATAACCTCAGAGACAGAGATCTAACCAATACTAACGAGTGCTGCTCTGAGGAGGCTAACGGTTCTTGATTAATCAGTTTTTCTCTGTCAGCCCAATAGCTTACAGAAACTACCACATGTTCCTTTATTAAATACTGAACAAACTTATCTTTGCTCAGAGTGTGAACAGAACCATCTTAAAATGTAAGCCCACTCTCGTACTAAAATGGAACACTTCAGGAAAGGCCACTATAGAAAAGTCATTTAAATCCAAACTTCCTGGGATTACCCCAAAACAAGGACCCAACTGCCTGGAGGATTTTGTAGGCTCACACGGTACATCAGCATGGCGCAGAGAACAGAGGCCTGGGAGTCAGAGGTCATGGGTTCTAATCCTGGCTCCGCCACTTGTCTGCTGTAGGACCTTGGGCAAATCACTTCACTTCTCTGTGCCACAGTTAGAGGAGATAATGGAATGGAGCAAGAGACTAGGTTCCCATCGCGGTCATTCTGTGTTCCTTGTGGAAGCAGTGTGGGTTTTAGTGGTTAGAGCAGGGCCTGGGAGTCAGAAGGACCTGGGTTTTAATCTCAGATCTGCCAACGTGTCTGCTGGGTGACCCTGGGAAATCACTTCTCTGGGCCTCAGTCACCTCATCTGACAAACGGGGATAAGTGTGTGAGCCCCATGTGGGTCAGGGACTGTGCCCAATCTGATTAATTTGTTTCAACCCCAGTGCTTAGAACAGTGCCAGGAATATAGCAAGCACTTAACAAGTACCACAGTTATTATTCTATTCTATTCTAGAATGGGGACACGATCGGGGTATTGGGGCCCATGGGTTGGAGGTACGAAGAAAACCCGCGTGGGCCTTTACCACCATGGACAGAGAGAAAAGGGGAAGACTTGCCCATTCCACAAGATCAGGTAGGGCAGGAACAGCCCATTCTAATCTTTTCGGATGATAAGAAACTTATGGAATAGTCCTCAGTCTCTTCACTGTTCCAGGGAGAGCTGTGAAAAGCCCACAGTCTTCCGTGTCCAACAGTAATCTACTTTTTTTCTTGGTGGTGCATGTTGCTGAATTTCCCCTACTACTCCTTCCTCTTTATGACTTTTTGTAGCCTTCTGCACAAGAGGGACCGTGGCAGAATCAATAATTAGTACTTTTCCCCTGTAGTTAGTGGAGAACTCTGTACATTATAAGCCCTTAGTAAATAACATAAATATTAACAAAAGAGATGGTGATGATAATAATAATAATATTATTAGACTGTAAGCCCATCAATGGGCAGGGACTGTATCTGTTGCCCATTTGTACATTCCAAGCGCTTAGTACAGTGCTCTGCACATAGTAAGCGCTCAATAAATATTATTGACTGAATAATAGTAAATCTAAACACTGGGCTCTTAAGACGTAAAAGATAACTGATTGTTGTCTTAAATAACATATAAAACCAGACGCATAGAAAATCTTAACTAATGACAAATCAAAATTTTAGACATAAGGCTGCCAATTTTCTATTAAAATAGGTGCCATGAGAAGGAAAGTGCGCTAGTGAAAAGAGCAAGGGCCTGGGAGTCAGAGGATCTGGGTTCTAATCCCAGCTTTGCTGCTTGTCTTCTGTGTATGTGACCACGGGCATATCACTTAAGTTGGCTGTGCCTCAATTTCTTCATCTGTAAAATGTGGATTCAATACCTGTTCTCCCTCCTAATTACACTGAGAAGGGCCATGTGGACAGGGACTGGGTCCAACCTGAGTATCTTGCATCTACCCCAGGGCTTAGCACAGAATTTGGCACATCCTAAGTGCTTGACAAATACCACTTATTACGTTTCACCGAAATGTTAAATTCTACAAGAACTTCAGTTTTCTGCAAGCATCTGGAACTATAGGGGGGAACAAAGTGCTCTGGAAATTCCTGGCCAACTCAGAACCTGCACAAGGCCCATGGTAGGTGGTGGGTCACTGGCAAGTAACTGAAACTGCTGTTTCAGTTAGCCTCACTAATGGCCATGGAATGTGTCCACCGACTCTGTTTCACTGAATGCTCCCAAGCTCTTAGTACAGTGCTTTGCACACAGTAAGCGCTCAATATATACCATCAATTGATAGTGGCCATTTTTGCTACTTGGGATGAAAACATGTCATGCTTGGTTTTGATTCACTACAATTCCTTACAAATATGCGCTCTTCAAATCCCAATACTCTACCTCCCAGCTTTTCCTCTCTTCACCTTTTCTCCCTCTTCTCCCACCTGCCTTGTTCTTGCCTTCCATATTTTTTCCTGGCTCCCCACACCCACGTACGCCTAAGACTGCCTATACCTAATATATAAAACATTCCAGAAACACAGAAGCTGAAGTCCCACTGAAGAAGCAGCGTGGCTCAGTGGAAAGAGCTCGGGCTTGGGAGTCAAAGGTCGTGGGATCGAATCCCAGCTGCACCACTGGTCAGCTATGTGACTGCGGGCAAGTCACTTAACTTCTCTGTGCCTCAGTGACCTCATCTGGGAAATGGGGATTAAGACTGCAAGCCCCACTTGGGATAACCTGATTACCTTGTATCTACCCCAGGGCTCAGAACAGTGCTTGGCACATAGTAAGCACTTAACAAATACCCTCATTATTATAAACTAAATTCCACGATTACAGTAAACTGGCAGCACTAATTATATAATGAGCCCCGTGTATATTAGGTGTGTTAAAGGGAAAAGTCACCCTAACTGGTCCTTACTCAGAAGTTTCTCCCTCATCCTGAATATTGTTCAGGCAATGCACATTACTGGGGACTCCCTAAAAGATCCCTGCTCCTTCTCTCTCCAAAACCATGATCGCAGTAGATAGATCTGTGAAATCCACAAGGAAATCAAGCACAATAATTAGAACAAAAGTGTTACTTACGGTCTGTGAGACTAGCGATCCCCGCAAGAGTAGTGATGGGAACATGAGGCATATCCCCATTCATCCTGAAGTTCTGGGATGGTGGTGTCTATACAGGTATCTTAGTTTAGGTGCCAACTATCATTACTTCCCATCTCCCAAGCACTACAACAGAAAAAGACAAGAACACAAAAGCATGATTGGTAAAAGGATGTGAAATCATCTCATGGCTCTTAGGGTTAAAAACGAAGGGGAAAAAGTTACATGGTATTTTCTGGCACACTTGTATTGCCGTCCCCCGCTCCCCCCCGACAGTTATACTACCTACAGAAATTATTAAGAAATATTTGCGGTTAATGTAAAAAAAAGAAAAAAAGAGAGATGCTCATTTCTGAAGTGGCTCGAGTTACTCTACCATAGTAAGTGAGCAGCATCAGAAAAGCAGTGATTCCTTCAGACCAAAGGGGACAAGTGAATGCATTACTGAGCATAACTGATTCAACTGCATTTATTGAGCACTTACTTTGTGCAGAGCACTGTATTAAGCGTTTGAAAAGTATAATAGAGCAATAAGGAGAGACAATCCCTGTCCCTAACGGGCTTACAGTGTATACGGCAGTGGAGTAAGTGGACCTTCTCTATTCTGAGAGAGTCAGTGCTCCACCAAAATTGCCTACAACAACCATGGACTAACACCAGTCCCTGGGGGAATCAGGTTCAAATGCCTGTACCTGGTATTTTTCTCCTCTATACACGGAATCTCATAAATAAAGAAAACGGTTATGCTATCAAAGTGATGACCCACATTTAAAGCACCTAAGTTTCTAAGAAAATTTCCAAGCAAAATTTAGACGGAAAATGAGACATTTCAATTAATTAATGACATTTATGGAGCACTTCCTGTGTCCATTCTAGTAAGCACTTGGGAAACTACAAGAGTTGGCAGACACATTCCCTGCCCACCAGGAGTTTACAATCTAGTTCCCATTGGCCTATTTCTTTTCATTTCCATTTCAAATTTATGTCTAAATCTGATTCCTTAAAAAAGCACTTAAACAAATGAGTAATGCCCCATTAATCTGGATTCCAGAAGAATCTCGGGTTTACCTTGAAAGGTAAGCTGTGAGCAAGAACTTTTATAAAAACTGACGCTTCAAAACAAAGCAGTACAATAATAATAATTGTGGTATTTCTTAAGCACCTACTATATGCCAAACACTGAACTATGAAAGGTAAGCTGTGAGCAAGAACTTTTATAAAAACTGACGCTTCAAAACATAGCAGTACAATAATAATAAGTGTGGTATTTGCTAAGCACCTAGTATATGCCAAACACTGTACTAGGAACTATGGTAGATACAAGATAACTGGGTCCCACATGGAGCTCATAGACTGAGGAGGGAGAAGAGGTACTGAATCCCCATTTTGCAGGAGAAAACTGAGGCACAGAGAAGTGAAGTGACTAGCCCAAGGTCACATAGTAGGTACAGGGTGGATCTAGGATTAGAACTCAAGTCCTATGATTTCTCAAGCCCATACTCTTTCCACTAGGCCAAACTGCTTCTCCAGCTGTAGTACTCTGGGCTTTTTAATTATTTTATGGTATTTGTTGAGGGTTTACTAGGCCAGGTGCTGTACTATGCGCTGGGGTAGATACAAGATAATCAGGGTGGACACAGTCCTTGTCCCACCCCGGGCTCACAGTCTTAATCCTCATTTTACAAATGAGGGAACTGAGGCACAGAAAAGTTAAGTGACTTGCCCAAGGTCACCCAGCAGACAAATGGTGGAGCCGGCATTAGAACCCAGATCCCTCTGACTCCTAGACCCACGCTCTATCCACTAGGCCATGCTGCTTCTCGGCTTCCAGATCTGTCTTCATGTACATCAGTGCTATCACTTTGGGGACATGTTTAGAAAGAGTCGATTAGATAGAAACTCTGGGTTGACAAACAGCTAGCTGTCCTCCGGGCTTAAAGAGGAAAGTGAAATTCACATATGGGTGTGTGTATGGCCAAAAGCTGTGTTGGTAAAATTCTTGAAATGTATATGAAAAGCAGGGAAAAATCCTCGAAGGATTTAGGAAGAATCTTCAAATGTACCAAGAAAAATGCAGAAGAGATTTGATTTTACTGTCTTCTTTTGGGGGCAAATGAGAGGTTTCTACAAAACAAGGGGCGAACCCTGAAAGGTATCTAGGAATCAATCCAAGGCATTTATTGAGTCCTGTAGACCGTAAGCTCTTTGTAGGCAGGGAATCTGTCTACCGACTTTGTTATACGGAATCTCCCAAGTATTTAGTATAGTGTTCTGCTCACACGTTTAAGTGCTCAATAAATACCACAGATCGACTGACCACTGAGTACTACACTAAGCGCTTGGGAGAGTACAATATGATAGAGTTGGTGGACACTTTCCCTGCCCTCAAAGACCTTCCGGTCCAGCTGGGGAGACAGACATTGAAGTAAACTACACCAAATGGAAATGCCAGAAAAAAAGGATATGTATTGAAGTACTTATGAATATACCCTCATTTCATGAAAAAAAATAACAAAACATCACAACTCAGATTAAAACTCCCAAGCCATTTTATTAATGAACATTACCAGTAAAGAAGTTGATCTTAAACTCTGGAGTAGTGTTGGCATGAAGGGGTATTAGATATTCAAAACAGGTGAGACGATGAATGTCAGGAAGCAAAAAGATGCTTGAGTTGCCGAACAAGGACCGTCATCCTCTCAAACTATCTCCTTAAGGGTCTCCCAGTTACTTGGGATGATGGCTGAGCAGCGCCTTGTTAACCCAGTGCTCTGCAAACAGCACTTGTCTATCACAATTATTATGGTAAATATGATTATCAAAACTGTCAGTGTCCTAGGACCTAGATTCCTAAATCGCCCAACGATACTCAGTGATCCATGTCCACAGAGGGCCTCAGATATTTTTATGGAGGCAGGGATAGGAAATGAAGACGAGAGAATAAAAAGTTCTGAGAAGGAACAATGATAAACTGAGCCTCACCAATACTGTTTATTTCACCAAACAAATGGGCAGCATGGCTTAGTGGAAAGAGCCTGGGCTTGGGAGTCAGAGGACGTGGATTCTGATCCCGGCTCTGCCGCTTATCAGCTGTGTGACTTTGGGCAAGTCACTTCATTTCTCTGGGCCTCAGTTACCTCATCTGTAAAATGAGGATTAAGACTGTGAGCCCCACGTGGGACAACCTGATCATCTTGTACCTACCCCAGCGCTCAGAACAGTGCTTGGCATAGACTAAGCACTTAAATACCGTCATCATCATGCTCTTTCTTGGCCTGAATGTGCAGGCTTTTAGTCGCCTCTGGTTTAGTTTGATGTCTCTTCGATAAGGAGTTAACGGATACCACAAGTTTTGCAACCCCAAAACAGGAAAGGGGCTGTGAGTGAGGAATTAATCAATTAATGGCATTTGTTGAGTGCTTACGGTGTGCACAGGACCCCACTAAATGCTTAGGAGTACACTATAACAGAGTAGGTAGACAAATCCCTGCCCTTAAGGAGCTTACAATTTAATGGAAAGACAGACGTCAAAATAAATTACAGTTACGGGGAGTGACAGAGTATAAAGATATGCTCGTAAGAGCTGGGGGCTGGAATAGGATGGATATAAAAGTGATTCTGGGTGACGTGAGGCTGAGGTGGAGGAGAATCGACCTGTGTAAGGGGAACAATTACATTTAGCAATGTAGGGGAGGGGGAAAATGAAACTTTTTCAAAAGAAGCACTTGAGATTGCATCTCTCACTGCGTTCTCCTAAGAGCTGCCTACAAAAGGCAGTCAATTACAGTAAACCCCCACCTTCTCCTCTTTCCTCCCCACAGGGCACACCCATTTCAGAGAAAAAACTCCTCATCCCTCCAGAGAGGAACCATTGACGTCTGTTTCTGTTCTTTTCTCCATTTCGATCCCTCGTCTCATCCTACTCCACCCCATGGGACCATGCTTTTAATTTATTCATTCACTGTTTCAATCGTACTTATTGAGCTCTTACCATGTGCAGAGCACTGTATTAAGCGCTTGGGACAGTACAACACAACAAAAGCAATGACATTCCCTGTCCACAACAAGCTTACAGTCTAAAGGGGGTGGGGGGGGAGAGACAGACATCAATACAAATACATTGACAGATATCTACATAAGGGCTGTGGGGCTGTGAAGGAGGAAGAGCAAAGGGAGGGAAAGAGGGAGATGCAGAAGCGAGTGGGAGACGAGGAATTGTGAGGCTTAATCTGGGAAGGCCTCTTGGAGGAGATGGGCCTTCAGTAAGGTTTTGCAGAGGGGAAGAGAAATTGTAGAATTAGAGGTGAGAGAGCATTTCAGGCCAGAGGCAGGAGGGGGGCTAGGGGTCCGCGGGCTAGGGGTCGGCAGGCAAGATCGAGGTGCATAATGAGAAGGTTAAAACTAGATGAGCAAAGTGTGAGGGCTGGGTTACAGAAGGAGAGAAACGAGAGGAGGTAGGAAGGGGGAAAGGTGATGGACTGTTTTAAGGTCAATGGTGAGGAGCTTTTGTTTGATAGAGGGATAGATGGGCAACCACTGGAGTTTTTTGAGGGCTGTCCCTTCAGATTCATAATTTATTAATTTACATTAAGATCTCCTCCTCTAGACTACATGCCCCATGTGGTCATTTTTTTTTTTTTGAATGGTATCTGTTAAGTGCTTGATGTGTCAAAAACTGCTGTATGCTCTCGGATAGATGTGAGTGAATTTGGCTGGCCACACTCCCTTCCCGCTTGGGGCTTAGAGTTTAAGTAAGAGGGAGATCAGGAGAACCAAGGCACAGAGAAGGTAAGTGACTTGCCCACGGTCCCACAGCAAGCACACGACAGAGCAGGGATTAGAACCCAGATCCTCCCTGGCCCGTGCCTTTCCCACTAGGCTCCTCCTCTTGGTAAAATGCGTGGATCCGCAACAGCAAGGCATGTGAAAGCGCTGGTGGTGAGCGGGTATCGGGTCATCCCCGCAGCTAGCGGATGACGACGGGAGCTCCCCTCATTCCTGGGCCACAACGGGGCTGTGCCTCAGTTACCTCATCTGTAAAATGGGGATGAAGACTGTGAGTCCTACATGGGACAACCTGATTACCCTGTATCTACCCCAGAGCTTAGAACAGTGCTCAGCACTTAGTAAGCGCTTAACAAATACCTACATTATTATTATCGGGGACCGTGGCCTGCAGGACCCAAGAGCGTGGGCCGACCTTCCCCGCCACCTCCACGCGGGTTGCAGCCCCCATGCCTTTAGTGTCTGCGGTGGACGGAACCTGTTGTAATCTTTCTTTTTCCTCTAAAACCAAGTAAGTGGTGGAGGCATATTATGCAAGCATATTACGCAAGTAAACGGCGACGATCAGCCCTTGGACGAGGAAGCATTTATCTCACATCCTTTCAGAGCCAGAGATGCTTTGATTTCTGAAGTGAGAGAACCCAGCTTCAACCTCAGAGTGTAGAGGATTGCTAGTGTGTAAAGACTGGGGAGGGGATTTTTGGAGATGGGACCTGAAGATTATCTCTGCTGATTTAAATCCCGCAGATTATTAAAGAAGGTTAGCCTTTGAAACCCTTATTTTTATGAGATCAACTTTCTAAGGGATCAACTGCTGCACAGAGAAAAACTTTTAAAAAAGGCTTTTAAAACGGTTTCAGCACAGAATACTATGGACTGAATGATCCTCTAGGTTTCACTATCTCCTTAAAAGGAGATCCCTCTGGGTCCTTAGTACAGTGCTCCGCACACAGTAAGCGCTCAATAAATACAATTGAATGAATGAAAACTGGGGAGGTCTAAGGAACCTTTAACTCTTGTTGGACATAGAAGGCTGTCAATCTAGCACCTTTCATAAGCCCTAATTTCATTTAAAAGTTACACACACACACAAATACCTCACTGAACTGTTCTTCTGAGGGTGGCAAATTGCCTTGGATTCATTTTTTAACTACTTATATGCCACTGAGTTAATCTTTTTTAATCCTCCAACTCTGACAAAGGAAAGAAATCACTGCAATTTTCATCAAGCCTCACATGCATTCTGTGTGCAAGAAACTTCCTACAGTCATTTGAGTTGTACCTACGTTTTACAACTGCTTCCAAATGCACCACAAATGATTCCTACTTGAATTATAAGAGTAGAATCTAAAAAGGTAAAGCGCATGGTTTCATCTCTTGCTCTAACTGCTCGTGCGGAGGGCCTTAACTAAGAATAAGGGAAATAAAGCCACAAACATTGAACGAAATTTAAGGGACGTGGAAAGTCGAGACTTGCAGAGGACAACGGTACCTCCTTCACAAAAAATAATGCCAGAGAGAAGAAGCTGAGGAACATGATGAGTAGGAGACCAAATGAGGTCTTTCATATCGGCAGAAAATAACACGCTGTGGCAAATTCCTAAAACAAGAGGTTCTTCGGTCCCTCCGCATTAACGCCGAGCTACTTGGGTGTATCTATGTCTTACAGAAAACAAGACTTTTTTTTTTTGTCCCCTAGAGGTGGCCTTCCACATTAGACAAACATCTGCCAAAATACTTCCAGTTCTTCACCTATTACAAACCAAATACATATCCTTAAATTTGAATTTTTTGTGTATTTGGAAAAATAGGTTTCATTAACTACTCGGGAAAGGAACATTGGCTGGTAAGTGTTCCATGCCCCTCTGGGAAAACGGTTCTGGACTAGGAAACATTAACGCATCCCCAGGGAAAGCATCCACGGTTTCATTCGTTAACCTGTTTTGGCAGTCTGCCCGAATGACCAACTAATTCTCTATAAATAGCATAGAGTTATCAAGCCAATTATTTCTCTTCGACACTTCTGAATTCTCACCTAATTTGGAATGCTTTACCGTTCTTGTTTGGAATGAGAACAATTATACCTGGCAACGTTTTCTTCAGCATTTGAAATTCAATGTTAACCTTCCCAAATAATGTGACAACACCCTAGAACACTTTGAACAAGTTCTGAACTTTTCTTCCCTGAGTACATTTTCTAGAAGAATTACCGTATTCACGATTCCACTCACACCTCGATAAATAAGGCTCGGAAAGCACGCATCTGACTTTTGAAGATGCCAGGAGGTAAAAAAAAAAAACTGTGATACGGTTATGCTTTGGGGGCACCTGTCAGTTTATCTACATTGACTAAGCTCTGCCCATTCAGTTAGCTTTGTCGCAATAAAAGCTACGCTTTGGCAAAAGTGATAGAAATCTTCAGCGTAAATGGTGCATCTAGTTTCATACTAAAGGCTGCGATACATTACTTCTCCCCACTTAGCAATAAACTATTTCACTGTGTTGCTCCGTGAGGTACCGCTAGAGAACACTCATTTACTGACGATTCCGTTGGATCCAGCGATGAAACGGAGTCACAGACAGAGGTAATTTCCCCTACGCGATAAAAGGACAAAAAATATTCTATGGAAAGCGAGACCCACGCCAAAATCAAGCCGGGAAGAAAAAACGACGCTGACGGCATCGTCAGTCTGGAGTTACGGACGATGCTAAGGCCTTAGATTTCAGGTCAGGGAATCTTTACGGAGGAGTCGACTACAGCGGTAGTGGTTTGGGCCTGGCACTGATACCGTCACCCCCCATCAGTCACCTTCCCATTGGGGCACGGTGCACGAGTGCAGGAGAAGCGTTCCGGCATAGGGGACAGAGCACGGGCCTGGGCGACATGAAGTCCTGGGTTCTGATCCCGGCTCCGCCACGTGACTGTTGTGTGACCTCGGGCAAGTCGCTTCACTTCTCTGGGCCTCAGTGACCTCATCGGCAAAATGGGGATTGAGACCGTGAGCCCCACGTGGGACAGGGACTGTGTCCAACCCGATTTGTTGGGATCCACCCAGGGCCTGTCATATAGTGAGCGCTTAACGTATATCACAATTATTATTATCATTATTGGTTTCCTACAGGCAATGACCCATTTACAGAGAGAAGCAGCTTGGCTTAGCGGCAAGAGCCCGGGCTTGGGAGTCAGAGGTCGTCGGTTCTAATCCCGGCTCTGCCACTTGTCAGCTGTGTGACTTTGGGCAAGTCACTTCACTTCTCTGGGCCTTAGTCATCTCATCTGTAAAATGGGAATTAAGACCGTGAGCCCCATGTGGGACAACCTGATTACCTTGTAACCACCCCCGTGCTTGGAACAGTGCTTGGCACACAGTAAGCACTTAAATATAATCATTATTATTATTATTTACTGACAAAATGATCACGGTATAGTGCTGAAGCTGGCTCACTGCACCCTGACCTAGCAGATTATTGCCCTGACAGTCGCTGAAGTCTTTCCTATCCAAATTAGTCAGCTAACTTTCAGACATCCTGTCAGTTGTATTTCTTGAGTGCTTACTGTGTTCAGAGCACTGTGCCCAACCTTGGGGAGAGTATGCTCCAACAATATTAACAGACTCCTTCCCAGCCCACAAAGAGTTTATAGTCTAGAGGGAGGGGAAGACATTAATATAAAATGACAGATCTGTGCGTAAGTGCTGTGGGGCTGGGATGGGGGGGGTGAATAAAGGAGCAAATCATGGCAGTGCAGAAGGGAGTGGGTGAAGAAAAATGGAGGGCTTAGTCAAGGAAGGCCTCTTGGAGGAGATGGGCCTTCGATAGGGCTTTGAAGGTGGGGAAGGTAATTCCTCCACCTCATCAGTGGAAAGAGCCCGGGCTTGGGAGTCAGATGTCATGGGTTCAAATTCCGGCTCTGCCACTTGTCAGCTGTGTGACTGTGGCAAGTCACTTCACTTCTCGGTGCCTCAGTTACCTCATTTGTAAAATGGGGATTAACTGTGAGCCTCACGTAGGACAACCTGATTACCCCGTATCTCCCCCAGCACTCGGAACAATGCTCTGCACATAGTAAGCACTTAGCAAATACCAACATTATTATGGACTGCTCTAAGGTAATCCTTCGGTCAAAAACCTTTACTACTGCTAATAATTATGGTATTCGTTAAGCGCTTACTATGTGCAAAGCCCCGTTCTTTACTGCTGATGACATAACTCCGGCAGACACGACCGAGACTACAACCCAAGTTCCTTGAGTTCCAGATCCTTGAAATAGATGGATCCAGTGAACTATAACCAGAACGTCACCATGAGCTAAGGAGTCAGACGGGTGGGAATCCTTATTCAGAAGGGCCTCTTTGCCCACTCGCTGGTCCCTGGGGGCACGGAGCTCAGATCTTCCCACAGGAGTTGCGTGCTAACAATATTAATAATAATAATGTTGGTATTTGTTAAGTGCTTACTGTGTGCAGAGCACTGCTCTAAGCGCTGGGATAGATTTACAAGGTAATCAGGTTGTCCCACATGAGGCTCACAGTCTTAATCCCCATTTTACAGATGAGGGAACTGAGGCACAGAGAAGTGAAGTAACTTGCCCATTGTCACACAGCTGACAAGTGGCAGAGCCAGAATTCGAACCCATGACCTCAGACACCCAAGCCCGGGCTCTTTCCACTGAGCCACGCTGCCTCTCTAACTGCTGCTTCTTCTGCTAATAAGAGCCACCATCCCACCCCCTCCTTCGAGGGGCCACTTGTAACCTGTGTATTTATCTACGATGCTATTTATCTTGACGATACTGACGCCATACTACTTGCTTTCTTTTGCTGTCTGTCTCCCCCGTTTAGACTGTGAGCCCGTCGTTGGGCAGGGATCGACTATATCTGTTTCCGAATTGGACATTCCAAGCGCTTAGTCCAGTGCTCTGCACATAGTAAGCGCTCAATAAGTACGACTGAGTGAATGAACGAATCTGCCATTGTGGGAGCAGAGACTTCACCCCCTGCAGGAGCCGGGGACTGGAGACGGCAGCGTGGCTCAGTGGAAAGAGCCGGGGCTTGGGAGTCAGAGGTCATGGGTTCCAAACCCGGCTCCGCCATTTGTCAGCTGTGTGACTGTGGGCAAGTCACTTCACTTCTCTGTGCCTCAGTTCCCTCATCTGTAAAATGGGGATTAAAACTGTGAGCCCCACGTGGGACAACCTGATGACCCTGTATCTCCCCCAGCGCTTAGAACACTGCTCTGCACATAGTAAGCGCTTAACAAATAATAATAATGTTGGTATTTGTTATTTATATTTACATTTTTATATTACATTTATATTTACAAATAACATTATTATTATTGTTATTATTCCCAACTGCAGGAGCATATCCAACTCATTCTTCCCAAATCAGACTGTGTTTAATTCAGATATGTGTGTGGTTGCAAGGATATTCCCTAACTTCCCAGTGGCGTTTTTATTCAAAACACATCGTGGGCAGGAATGTAACTGCTGTTATACTGTACTCTCCCGACCGCTTAGCACAGTGCTTTGCCCACAGTAAGTGCTCAATAAATACGACTGAATGAATGTAAGGATGAATAAGGAAAACACACGCAACGTGCCTGCCAATTCTGTTGTACTATGCGCTCCCGAGTGCTTAGTACAGAGCTCTGCACATAGTAAGTACTCAATAAATACCACTGATCGACTGGAATGACTGTGCCTTTCCTTTAGGTGAAATTCTATCCGGTCCTGAGCTTGGGAACTGGAAGCTCCCAAATCATTTCAGGGCGGGAGGCTATCCTCCCCTAGCAAGCATACAGAATAGAGAGTGACCGCATGAGGGTAAAGTCACAATATACCTAGGGACATTATGTTGGTTCAATTATTTATTAAGCCTTACAGTGGGCAGAGCACTGTATTAAGAATACGATACGGAGTTGGTAGACGCGTTCCCTGCTTGAATACAATCTTCACTTATGGTCATTTACACCTCTGCAATACCATCTAAACCCCGCTTTTCCTCAGCTTCCCCTCCCCTCCGTGTCCCACAGCACTTGTGTATCTATGTATCTATCTATAATTCTTTTTATTTATATTGATGCCTGTTCACTTGCTTGGCCGTGTATATAATTCTATTTATTTATATTGATACCCGTTTACCTGGTCTGATGTCTGTTCCCCGCTTCCAGATTCTAAGCCTGGTGTGGGCAGGGATTGTCTCTCTTTACTGCTGAACTGTACTTTCCAAGCGCTTAGTACAGTGCTCTGCATACAGTAAACAATAAATACGACTGAATGAACGAATGAAAAATGTCAAAACCCGCTCTGAAATTAGCCTCTAAATTATAGGAATAAAACTTGTTCAATAACTTTTTTCCACCAAATAAAAAAGAATACTTAATCTGAACAATTTTTTACTCTCATTCCACATCTTAATTTCATCACACATCTAGTAAAATTTCCCAGAGGACTGCAGCATTATGAGCAAAAATGATGCTAAGTCTTCCAAAGGGACTTGTGAACACTTTAGAAAAAAATGTGGTGGGAAAATAAGAGAACTACAAATGAATTCGCCAAACTGACATTTTCATATAGATTATGGAACCCTAAAAGCCTTGGTTTTTACACTTGTTTTTCGCATCATGTTCCGGAAAAACATACTACTTTAAAACCAGTATAAGAATATAACAGTATTTAAACAAAAAAGCTGAAAGTGTAATTGGTTCAATTTTCACCAATATATACAGCGTGGCTCAGTGGAAAGAGCCTGGGTTTGGGAGTCAAAGGTCATGAGTTCGAAGCCTAGCTCTGCCACTTGTCAGCTGTGTGACTGTGGGCAAGTCACTTAACTTCTCTTTGCCTCAGTTACTTCATCTGGATAATGGGGACAATAACAATAATAATAATAATAACTGTGAGCCTAACGTGGGACAATATGATTACCCTGTATCTACCCCAGCGCTTAGAACAGTGCTCTGCACATAGTAAGTGCTTAAATACCAACATTATGTGTGTGTGTGTGTGTGTGTGTACACACACACACACACACACACACATATATATACACATGTATTTATGTACATGTCTGTGAATATATATATGGCTGTGACCTCAAGTTTGAATTCTGAGTCAAAACTGAATGACTCATTCATTCAATCGCTCATTCGATCATCTTCATTGAGCGCTTACTGAACTGATTCACTTTAGAATAAACACACTACTAGATATCTGAAGCAGTTACGGGCCCAAAGACTACCCTCCGAAGGACATTTAAAGTGTTCTCACTCTCGATGCTTCCTGACCTGTTGATTATTTTCTCACTGCTCTACAAATCTGTCCTTTGCCATTTAGAATCCCACCCAAAAATGGTGACTGTAGCCCCACTCTAACATACAGGCTGGTGCTGCAGCAGAGAAAGGGGAAGTCTGAACCCTGTTTCAGAGTGGTGATTAAGGGAGGGTTCCCTCAAAGCTCAACGGGGTCAGCAAAACACTGCGTTACACCTGCTCCCTTCAGCGTTCACCAAAGCAGGGTAGGCATCCCGGCAAGCCAGTACAGGCATAGGAACCTGACCCCCCCAGAAGTTGCCGGAAATTGTTATCCAGAATCACTAAATTCACGGTGGGTGATGGAGGTGATAGTTCCCGTGAATCAATCATAATAATAATAATACTAATAATAATGTTCGTATTTGTTAAGCACTTACTATGTGCACACCACTGTTTTAAGCGCTGGGGTAGATTTACAGGGTAATCAGGTGGTCCCATGTGAGGTTCACAGTCTTAATCCCCATTTTACCGATGAGGTAACTGAGGCACAGAGAAGTAAAGTGACTTGCCCACAGTCACATAGCTGACAAGTGGCAGAGCTGGGATTCGAACCCATGACATCTGACTCCCAAGCCCGGGCTCTTTCTACTGTGCTTCTCTATATATCATATTTATTATATTTATTGAGCGCTTACTGTATGCAGAGCACTGTACTGAGTGCTTGAGAGAGCACAGTATAACACACACACTCCCTGCCCACAACAAAATTACAGTCTAGAGGGGCAAGATATGTTAATATAAATAAATTATGGATATGTACATAAGGGCTGTGGGGTTGAGAAGGGGGGAACGAATAAAGGGAGCATGTCAGGCTGATGCAGAAGGGAGTGGAAGAAAAGGAAATGAGGGCTTAGACAGGGAAGGCCCCTTGGAGGAGACGTGCCTTCAATAAGGCTTTGAAGGGAGCAAGAGTGATTGCCTGTTGGATATGAAGAGGGAGGGCGTTCCAGGCCAGAGGCAGGACATGGGTGAAAGGTCGGCGGTGAGACAGAAGAGATCGAGGTAAAGTGAGTGGATTGGCATTAGAGGAGCGAAGTGTGTGGGCTGGGTTGTGGAAGGAAAGTAGCAAGGTGAGGGGACAAGATGCCTGAGTGCTTTAAATAATAATAATAATAATCTTGGTATTTGTTAAGCGCTTACTATGTGCAGAGCACGGTTCTAAGCGCTGGGGTAGATAGAGGGTAATCAGGTTGTCCCATGTGAGTCTCACAGTTAATCCCCATTTTACAGATGAGGTAACAGGCCCAGAGAAGTTAACTGACTTGCCCATAGTCACACAGCTGACAAGTGGCAGATCCGCATTCGAACCCATGACCTCTAACTCCCAAGCCCGGGCTCTTTCCACTGAGCCACGCTGCTTCTCTAAAGCCAGGGGTGTGGAGTTTCTGTCGCATACAGAGGTGGATGAGCCAGGACTAGAGGTTCTTGAGGAGTGGGGAAACGCAGACTAAACATTTTTGTAGAAAAACAATCTGGGCAGCAGAGGGAAGTATGGACTGGATTGGGGAGAGACAGGAGGCAGGGAGATCAGCGAGGAGACTGATACAGTAATCAAGGTGGGAGAGGGCACGTGCTGGGATTAGCGTGGTGAGCAGTTTGGATGGAGCGATAAGGGCAGATTTTAGCAACATTGTAAAGGTCAAACCGGCAGGATATGGTGATGGCTTGAATATGTGGGTGGAATGAGAAAGCGGAGTTAAGGATAACGCCAGGGTTACGGGCTTGTGAGACAGGAAGGACGGCGGAGGCCCGCAGCGATGGGAGAGTCAGGGGGAAGGCAGGGTTTGGGTGGAAAGATGAGTTGTTTTTAATATGTTAAGTTTGAGGTGATGGTGGGACATCCACGGAGAAATGTCTTGAAGGCAGGAGAAGACGAGAGACTGCAGAGAGGGAGAGAGATCAAAGCTGGAGATGGAGATTTGGGAATCATCGGTCTAGACTGTCACCCCAGTGACTAGGCAGCTGGAGGTGGCCCGTTCGTTCTGCCTCCTTGGGGCCGTACGAGGGACCGGAGGTCGAGCTGAAACGCTGGCTCCATCGCTCTCCCTGGCTGCTCAGAGAAGGAGGTGGTGGGGAAGCGAGGGGCAGAGAAGGCCCAGCCATTGCTTTTCTTGCCTTTGGCCCTTACGTTCAAGGAAGGCAAGCTGCCTGCCCACCTCGTTCCCGCACGGTCCGCCCGCCAGGCAGCCAGTCTCAGGAACGAGGCCGGGGTGGGGGGCACGGTGCCGCTCTCGGGCTCTGGGCACTTTCCTGCTGTGGCTTCTGCTCTGTGGCCACTTAGCAGAGGCAGGAGGTGATGCCAGGCCACAGGGCATCCAGAACTGCAGCCCTGTGGCTCCAGATCTCCGACCACCTCGCCCCCAGAAAATCCCCCAGTTGACCGGGGAAACTGGGCAGAGACGAGCCAGGAGGCCAGTCCAAACTTCTTAGAGCTCCAGAGCCCAGCAAGGGCACAAAGCAGTCAGTACCTTCACTTCACCTTCTTCTTTCCCTTCCTTACTTCTCTCTCCCTCCCTTCCTTCCTCCCTTCTAACTCCCTTTCCTATCCTTAACTCCTTTCCCCACTTGTTCACCTCTCATTTTCCCCCCATTCTCCTGTTCTCCTCCCCATCCCTCAGAGACCACCCTTTTGATGCTCTGCCCCTTTCCTGCCCCACTCTGGCTCCAAATTAAAGGCTAGCATCCTGAGTTAAAGATTGCAATTAACCACAACATGCTTAAAACAGTTTCAACCGACAGCTCTTAGAGTGTTACATGCAAATATTTCAACATTTTCTATGAACTACAACATATGTGGGTATCGCAAAGACTTTACATATTTACCGATGGACTACTGAGCTCCTCAGCCGTACCTCATTCAGCAAATAATCACTCCGTCCCCTTTACTCCGGACATACCTATTTCACTGTTTCTTCTCTTGTTTCTGGTTTCATCCTACTTCACATATCTGCAGGTCATTAAAATCCTCCTCAAAACCTCACCTAGCCCAGAGTAAGTAAATTGGCTGAAGCTCTGTGCCTCTCTCCAATATCCACCTTTCCTCCTTGACTCCACATCAAATCTAATAATAAGAAAACTACAGCGTAAGATCAGAGTGCAACGGTCAGCATTAAAAAGTCAGCGGTAGGCAAGGCGCTCTGCTAATGTATTAAAATACACAAAATGCTCATACTTATATAAGGTAAGGACCGCCTTAAGAAAAATACAAATCACGTTAAGATATAAAAATGTTTTGTAACTTTGGACTCAAATTGGGCAACTGTCCAGTATTACTTTCTAACTCACTTTTTTATTTGCAATTCTACAATTAAGTTCTCCTTATTTAAGCATAAAAAATAGCTTCTACAACACCCTGAATATGTGAAGGCAGTGGAAACAGTTTGGGTTTAAAAGTCTCCCAGTGGCCTGTCCTGTGACTTCGGGCAAACCACATCCTCTCTTTGCCTCAGAGTCCTCACCTGTGCACTGCGGATACTAATATTTGCACGTTTCTAACTCACAGAAATGCCGTCAGGATAACACGAGATAACTTACGTACAAGCTCTCTGTAAAAGGATATATATATAGCTATAATAGTTATAATGTGTGTGCAGATACACATATATGCATACTCATAAATGTACATTATATATACATATGCATATGTCCTCATAATATATGTATATACATATATTTGTACACTCATATCTTTTATCTTTATTTCTTATACATAATACATACGGCATAGTTACCAAAAATCAGCGTTTGACAGAAACAACCAATCATCAATTTGCAAAATATGGGAGTGCAGAATTTAGGATTACAGGGTCAGTTGGACATCCCGCCAGGGACACACTGAGTTATTATGGAATCTTAAAGTGGGGCGTGTGGGCAGGTTTGGCCAACACACAATAACTCTCTTTGGTTGTTTTCTTCGCGCCCATTATCTGAGCAACCTACTAAAAAAGTTAGCTCTTGCAAGCGACGCTCCAAAGTTTTCCAACCTAGAAAGGTCGACTGACTCTCCTTTCCCTCCCCATATTTTCTTCCTCTTTTTCACCCAAGGTGGCAGTGGGTTCGGGTGCTGCCTGGCTTCTCCTTCACTGCCTCTTCTGATCATACTACATCCCCCCATCACAGGTCAAAATTTACAGACTCACAGTACAGTATTTCAGACTAAATTAGTATGTGATGTTCTGAACAGAAATAGAAAGTGCGCTTGGAAACTCCACGCTGAACCAAAAGAAAAATGTACTCATTTAGGAGTTAGATTCGTCTGCCAATTTTCCACGATTCCAAAATACATTAGAAAAAGATGGAAATTTCAGTCCTGGAACGGAATGGGAAACTTACACATTTTCTGAGAACCGCTTCCAGGAAATACCCAGTACTATATCGCCGTCTCCGTCTTCCTCTCATCCCATCCCGTCCCACTTTCTAGGTGAAACACCCAGACCCGGAAAGCAAGATATGAGTGAAACTATAACAGTGTGGGAGGATGACTAGTGGAGTGTGTTTGCATGAGGCAGGTCAAAGAGAGGGTGAGCAAAATAGAAGAAGTGCTGAGGAAAGAGGCTGTATCGGCCTCTTCATTTCAATCGGTCAATCGTATTTATTGAGCCCTTACTGTGTGCAGAGCACTGTACTAAGCGCTTGGGAGAGTACAATCTAACAATAAACAGATACATTCCCTGCCCGCAACGAGCTTACAGTCTAGAGGACGAGTTCCCCTCATTTACCTCCCTGCCTCCAGTCACTCCCTTCTCCAGGCCAAACTTCACTCTACCGCTCAAATCATTTATCTAAAACATCGTTCTGCCCATGACTCCCCACGCCTCAAATACCTCCGATGGTTACCTATCCCCCTCTGCATCCAACAGTAACTTCTCACCACCAACTTTAAGGCATTTAATCAGTTCTCCCCCCACTCCCAGCTATGGTCTTCTGCCACCCACGCCAACTGCACGTTTCACTCTCAGGCAACTTACTGTCCTGTCCAGCGCCTAGTCCACTGCCCGGCACATAGTAAGCACTTAAATACCGTAATTATTATTATTACCTCCTACTGGTCTCTCTCATTGGAGATTTCTGGCTCTCGTCTGACTGAAACTCTCTCACCTTTCTCACCCAGCAGACCACTGCTCCTGCCCACCTTCAAAGTCCTTCTGAAATCACAAATCTTCTGGTATCCTCAGGAACTTCTCTTCTTCCCACCTTATGCATTCACCAAAACCACTGCTCTTGCCCATCTTCAAAGTCCTTCTGAAATCACAAATCCTCCGGTATCCTGAGTAACTTCTCTTCTTTCCACCCTATGCATTCACCAAAACCACCGCTTCAGTACTTCCCGGCCAGCTGAGCACTGGTGAACTCTCCACAGACCCAGAGCTCCGCAGAGCACTTATGTACTTTATCCTCCACTCGTTCAATCGTATTTACTGAGCGTTTACAGTGTGCAGAGCGCCGTACTAAGTACAATATAACAATGAACAGACAGATCCCTTGTCCGCAACTAGCTTACAGTCAAGAAGGGGGAGACCGATATTAATATAAATAGATGAATGAATGAATAAATACAGAAATATTGCTTCCTTCTACCTGTGATCTATTTTAGGGTCTGTGTTCCCTCGGGAGATTGTAAAGTCCTTGGAGGTCGGGATCATGTTGATGAATTCTACTGTACTCTCCCAAGTACTTAATACAGACTTCTGCACATAGTAGGCACTCAATACATACTATTACTTTAAATATGCCTGAAACTGTGGACAACTGGCACGTTTCGTATTAGATTTTAGCCAACTTGGCTGCTTATAATCGAGGGGACACGAAGCATATCGTAACGAGCGAGAATTCCCAACGCAAGTCATCTTCAATGGGGTAAACCGGTGCGTCCCTCTGATATCTGACCCACGCCTCAGAGATGGGACAGGGAAGGAGGGAATGAAACGCAGGGGAATGCCTGCTGGGGCTAGGTCAACAGAAACGAACTTTTCTAAATGAAAAAAAAATACCTTCAACATTCATTTATTCATTCATTCAATAGTATTTATTGAGCGCTTACTATGTGCAGAGCACTGTACTAAGCGCTTGGAATGGACAAACCGGCAACAGACGGAGACAGTCCCTGCCCTTTGACGGGCTTACAGTCAACATCTCATGAGTGGAATCCTGAAAGTGGCCGGCTAACGTGGATAACAGTCTTTAGTGACTACCGAGACGGCTAATGTCGCAACCACCCTCTGGTGTCGGCGTGGCAACCGAAGGTAAGGGTGTTTTTTTTCCCCACCCTAAAACTACTGCCCGCCTTTGACGCCCACACCCACCATCCCAGGGGGAACCTAGCAAGGCCGAGAGGGCGGGAAGCGGTGCCGGGCACACCACCAGCACAAAGAAGCCACCGGCAATTCCTTCATGCTCCTTTTCCAACTCCGTGTCTGGGGGAAGCCTGGCCCACCGTTTACCGTGGCCTAGCATAGCTAGAGAGAAGCAGCGTGGCTCAGTGGAGAGAGCCCGGATTTGGGAGTCAGGGGTCATGGGTTCGAATCCCGGCTCCGCCGCTTGTCAGCTGTGTGACGGTGGGCAGGTCACTTGACTTCTCTGTGCCTCAGTTCCCTCATCTGTAAAATGGGGGATGAAGACTGGGAGGTTCACGTGATGACCCTGCATCTCCCCCAGTGCTTAGAACAGTGCTCTGCACATAGTAAGCGCTTAACAAATACTAACATTAGCGTGAGACGTGGGCCTAACCGAGTTACACCGGTTCGTCTGTTCTAAACAAACTCTGCATTAAAAAAGCCCCTAAAATAGGCTACATGTGACTTTCGGGAGGTTTCGCTTATGTTATCCTTTTGATCACTGAAATGATGGACTTAATCTACTAAAACGCAATCCTGATGGTCCCACAAGAGGGCAGACTTTCAACTACTGGAGTGGGAAAAATCAGAATTGATATCCAACCACCGACGCTGCGATCGTGAACACGCTTGCCAATGCCCGCTGGATTTCATCAGTTAGAAAACCGGGATTAAGGGGGTTATGAGGAAGAGTGACCCTCTAATCAGAGGGAACATTTTAGAAGAACTGTGAGCCCGTCACTGGGCAGGGATGGTCCCTATCTGTTGCCGAATTGTACATTCCAAGCGCTTAGTACAGCGCTCTGCACACAGTAAGCGCTCAACTGAATAAGAACTTCTCTCGACCCAGGGCCGACTTACACGAGCGTTTAGCACTGTCGAAGAATTTATATTCACTATATATGGTCGATGGGTAGGGTCATTATGAAGATTTCTGGTAGAACTTGGGAGAAAACCTAACCCAAGTCAGTCAGAAAGTCACTTAGCAAACAGGAAATTTGTACACAAGTATGTAGGAGTGTTTATAGATATAGCTATATATATATAGAGAGAGAGAGAGCTAGTCACATTTACTTACAGTATTTTCAATAAGTACTAATACTTCAATTATAAAGTAGCAGTATTATTAAACTATTATAGAGTAGTACTAATGAGAAGCAGCTTGGCTCCGTAGAAGGAGCCCGGGCTTAGGAGTCAGAGGTCATGGGTTCTAATCCCAGCTCCGCCACCTGTCAGTTGTGTGATTTTGGGCAAGTCACTTGACTTCTCGGTGCCTCAGTGACCTCGTCTTTAAAATGGCGATTAAGACTGTGAGCCTCACGTGCGACAATCTGATGACCCTGTATCTACCCCAGTGCTTAGAACAGTGCTCGGCACATAGTAAGCACTTAACAAATACCAACATTATTATTATTATTATTATTATTATTAATGCTTGCCAAGTAATATATATGGAAATAATTCAGTATAGTGTACTCTAGGGTATGTACTATATATCATATATAACGAATATACTATATTATACGTATTAATATATTATCACTATTATTTGAAGAGCCAGGGTAGGTGTCTAGCCTCTCACTGTACATTAAGTGCTTAAAAAATATTGTTACTCCCGCTATGGTAATACTATAGTATGGTTGGTGTGTGTGTATACGTGTAGGTCAATATAATAATAATAAAAATGTCGATATTTGTTAAGCGCTTACTATGTGCCGAGCACTGTTCTAAGCACTGGGGTAGACACAGGGGAATCAGGTTGTCCCACGTGGGGCTCACAGTCTTAAGCCCCATTTTACAGATGAGGTAACTGAGGCACCGAGAAGTTAAGTGACTTGCCCAAAGTCAGCCAGCTGACAAGTGGCCGAGCCAGGATTCGAACCCATGACCTCTGACTCCAAAGCCCGTGCTCTTTCCAGTGAGCCACGCTGCTTCTCTATGGTCTATGTGTGTGGGTACATATATACATGCACACATCAATGACACGTATACAAACCCACACTCAACCATAGTACAGTATTAGTACAGCAAGAGTAACAATATTAAGCACTTAATAAGAGTTGAGGGCTAGACACTAAACCTGGCCCTTCAAATAATGATAACTGTGGTTTTCATCATGTGCCAAGCACTATAATAAGCACTGGGATAAGTACAAGATAATCAGGTTGGACACAGTCCCTCTCTCAGATAGTACTAATAATAATGATGATGGTATTAAGCGGTTATTATGTGCCACGCACCGTTCTAAGCGCTGGGGTGTACAGGAAGTAATCAGGTTGTCCCATGTGAGGCTCACAGTCTTAACCCCCCATTTCCAGATGAGGTAACTGAGGCACAGAGAAGACAAGTGACTTGCCCAAGGTCACAGAGCAGGCAAGTGGCGGCTCCCAATCTGAAGAAGACAGGTAATCCCCGTTTTACAGATGAGGAAACTAAAGTACAGAAGTGACTCATCCAGGGCCACAGAGCATTCATTCAGTCGTTCATTCAATCGTATTTACTGAGCGCATACTGTGTGCAGAGCACTTGGAAAGTACGATTCGGCAGCAGATACAGACCATTCCTACCCAGCAAGGGGTTCACGGTCTAGAAGAGGCAGGAGGCCTAGCCTTCAGGGACTGAAAATCTAAAAAATAAGGCTAGGGAAGGATTTGGAGACCAGACAGTATTAAAGATGAAATAATACAAATTCAAAAATCACACAAAAGTCAATGTAACTCTAGTTACACAACAAGTCTAGTGATCAAGGGATTCGGCGGGACAGGGACGAGCAACCCCAAGGCACAGAACAGTGCTTGATGCACAGTGAGTGCTTAATAAAAAAAATCGCCATCATGACTATGATCATCATTATTGGGTCATCGAGAGTACAGTCATGTCCCAAGCTTCCTAGAGTTCTAAATTTTGCAGAGGCTGCATATTGCCGCTGCTTAAACCCCCCGCGGCCCTTTCCGCCCGAGGCACGGCGGGTACGGGGGCCCGGGGGATCGCCACAGAGAGGTGGCAGAATTCCCGGTGATCTTGTCTGGCAGTCCGGTACAGAGAAAGGCCAAGGGGAACGCTGCTGAAACTTAAATGTACATGTGCCCATGCATAATTAACACGCGCGAGCATAACCATCTGTACAGTTGGTCCGAGCAGCGGGACCCGGTGGCCACGAATTCCCTCTCACCCCAAATCTGCCAGGTTCCCGACCTCCTCTCATCTTCCAAACCCTCCTAAAAGCCCTCCTCCTTCGGCAAGCCTTTCTCCACTCATCTGAAAAACCCCAGGCCCTAACAATACAGCCCCCCGCCCTTAGCTTTGACGGATTTACTTTCATCCTCGACACTTAGACGTGTGTTCATTTGTTCGGTCGATTATTTCCTCTAAAATTTCATCCTACCATATTTGTTCTGCTCCCTATCTGCTCTTTCTTCTTCCTACTGCTCCCCCATCTGTAAATATTTTATACGTCTGTGCATCTGCTGCACTCAGAACAGTGAATTGCACTCAATAGACACTCGATTTCCACCACTACTGTATTAAAAATATTTACTGAGAGCCAACTGTGTACGGGCACTAAACTAAGCATCTGGTAGAGCACTACAGATTCTGTAATCAATCAACGGTATGTATTGCGTGCTTACTGTGTGGAGAGCGTTGTACTACGCACACGGGAAAGTACAATACCAGAGTTGGTAGATGTGACTGATCCCAGTCCTCATGGTGCTCGGGTTAGACGCCCCCTTCTTCCCCCTAGACATTCATTCATTCATTCAATGGTATTTATTGAGCGCTTACTGTGTGCAGAGCACTGTATTAAGCGCTTGGAATGCACAATTCGGTAACACATAGAGACGATCCTTGCCCAACAACGGGCTCACAGTCTGAAAGGGGGAGACAGACGGCAAAACAAAACAAGTAGACGGGCAACAATGCCGTCAAAACAGATAAATGAAATCACAGACACGTAGCCTGGATCTATGTCCTACACTACTAGCTCACTTACCCCACCGTACGTATGTCCCATCCACTGACATTACACCCAATCACCACAAGTAAATTCCCTTTCTGTCCCACCACCCGTTATTCCCTCTGCTCCTTTCCTACTTTCCTCTGTTCCCAGGATTTCCCCTCCCCAAACCCTGCCCTCTTGCTCTCCCGACTCCATTATTTTTCCCCTTTCCTCAACCGGGGACACCGGCAACCGCTGCCTACGTTCATTCATTCAATAGCATTTACTGAGCGCTTACTCTGTGCAGAGCACTGTACTAAGCGCCTGGAATGTACAATTCAACACTGTGTCACGCATGTTGCTGCGGCAAATTATGACCGTGGGACCGCTGCCCCAAGCCGGATGCAGGCACTCTCCCTCCCCCCCGCACCATTCCCCTTCTAGTCCCAGTTATGGGAGCAGGGACAGGGAAAGGATGGAGAAAATAAGGATGGGGTAAAAATGCAGAAGCATGGATGCCTAAGTAGACTGGTGAATGGACAGAGGAAGAACCAAACGGTGAAAGGAGCTGAGAACGGAAGGCGAAGGTTGACAGGAAGAGATCGATGTGAAGGGATGAAAGAAAGGGGCAGAGGGCGAAGGTGAAGGTCAGTATCCATCTAACCCAGGAAAACACCACCTATTTCCACTGATATGCACGAATGTGTTTATATGCAGAAGCATATGTATCCATAAGGAGGTTTTTTTTTCCCCCAAAGATGCTGGAACTCAGTGTATGAATTTATCTGTGAAGGGAGAAAGGCTAAAAAGACCAACGTGTGACTAATGCTCCATTTCGCACTGCGTGCTTGATTATCCTTTGCCAGACTGCTGCATCTATATTTCCTGAATCTGGTATTTTTCTATACCTTCTCTTGCTGTTACAATCTTCTTGCAGGCCCAGCTACGAGACACCACTCTATACTATCACCTACCAAGGCTGCAGTTCTTAAACTCCAGAGTGGTTTTTCTGGTCTGTTTTTAACACCATACACTAAGCGCTTACAATGGGTCAGATCTTTAACTAAGCACTGCGGTAGACCTCAGATAAACAGGTTGGACACAGTCCATGCCCCACATGGGGCTCACTGTTTTAATCTCCATTTTATAGAGGAGGTAACTGAAGCCCAGAAAAGTGAAGTGACTTGCCCAAATCACACGGCAGACGAGTGGCGGAGCTGGGGTTAGAACCCAGGCCCTCTGAGCCCCTGGCCCACGCTCTCTCCACTAGAGCACACCGTTTCTTATTGCTGATAATAATTACTAACTTGTTAATAACTTGTTTAGCCCAGAGCAACGGTCCAAAACTACCTGCTGAACCCATCCCCATCATTACTTTTTTTGAATTTCTTCGGAAACAGACTACAAGGCACTCGGGACTAAGAAAGAGCTTTATCTCCCAGACGAATCCTCTCCTTGCCCCCCAATTCTCTGTTTTCACTTCCCTCCTCTTCTCCCTCTCACCTTGCCCTGACAGGATTCCACTTTCACATTACTTTCATTTACTCTGCTTCTCCAACTCACTTCCCCACCATTCTGTCCCTCATCCTCGAGACGTATCCAGGAGGAGTTCAGGCGTTTTCTTGCCCAACAAGCGGAAACTCCAACTCATTCATTTCAAAGCTTTCTACAAGCGGTGTCCTTAAATACCTGTTCACTTCACCCTCCATTCACTCCTCCCTAAATCCTTTTATCACTGGGCCTCAAGTTCAGAGCTCCCGCTTCCAACCCCTCACTCAACCACTTCCCTCGAACTGGAGCCCGAGCACTCAAATCTCCCAGACCCCCCAACTCTCACCGGCTTTAACCCTTTCTGAAGTCCCCACCTCCCACCCGGCCCCAGCAGGAAGTACTCTCTAATTTAAAATAATTATGGCATTTGCTAAGCGCTTACTATGTGCCCGGCACTGTACTAAATTTGCCCATCCCAGGTCAAAACACTCCAACTGCCATCTCGGCGCTTGGGTAGTCTATATCCGCCACTCCCAGTGGGAGACTTAACCACAGAGTATTTACAGCATTTATGCATATGTATATATCGATCTCCAATCTCTACTTATTCACCTATTCAACCTTCTTAACTCTTCTAAATGCCACGGAAACGGTCAGCTTTCCTTTAACATGGGGGTTGTCTTCCTGAAGACAACCGTACAGTCCTTCTAGACTGTAAGCTTGTTGTGGGCAGAGAATGTGTCTGTTTATTTTGTATTGTACTCTCCCAAGCGCTCAGTACACTGCACACAATAAGTGCTCAATAAATACGGTTGAATGAAGACTCCCCCACTCACAAAAACTCAAGCTGTATTATTTATTGTTCTCCCCCAGTGAAGGCTCTTAGCTCGAGAAAGGGGTAAAGAGATTCGGTACGGGTTGTTAGACATTGACGTTAGAGAATAATAATAATAATGGTGGTATTTGTTAAGCGCTTACTATGTGCAAAGCACTGTACTAAGCACTGGGGGGGATACAAGGTGATCAGGTTGTCCCACGTGGGGATCACAGTGTTAATCCCCATTTTACAGACGAGGTAACTTAGGCACAGAAAAGTTAAGTGACTTGCCCGAAGTCACACAGCTGGCAAGCGGTGGAGTACGGATTCGAACCCATGACCTCTGACTCCCAAGCCCGTGCTCTTTCCACTGAGCCACCTTGCTACATTAGATGATGGTATTTAAGTGCTTACTATGTGCCAAGCACTGTTCTAAGCCTTGGATGGATCAGGCATTCATCAACATGAAGATGAACTTCAGGGAGAGCGGTGATCATGCCGTATCACGCGGTATCACGCACGGGCCTCCTGATGCCACTGTACACAGAATACTAGGCTGGGTAGTCTACTGATGGGACTCAGGAATCGTTACACTCATTTTACTCTTCTCTCTCAAGAAGTTGGGACAGTCCTCTGCACACTCAAAAAAGCCTGACTGTTCTCATGTTCACTGTGATTATAATGGCATTTGTTAATCATGATAACAAAAATTGTGGCGTTTGTTAAGCGCTTACTATGCGTCAGGCCCTGTACTGAGCACCGGGGTGGAGACAGGCAAATGGGGTCGGACACAGTCCCTGTCCCACGTGAGACTCACAGACTCAATCCCCATTTCACAGATGAGGTAAGGGAGGCACAAGGCAAGTGAGGTGACTTGACCAGAGTCACCCGGTGGACAAGTGGAGGAGCCGAGATTAGGACCAACGACCTTCTGATTCTCAGGTCCCTGCTCTACCCAGTATATCACAGAGCTTCTCTTTGTTAAACGCTTACTATGTGCCAAGCACTGTAATAAGCACCAGGGTAGTTACAAGGTTAATCGGGCCGGACACAGTCCCCGTCCTACGTGGGGCTCACAAAGGGGGGATAATGATATTGAATCTCCATTTTATAGATGAGGAGAGTGAGGCAAAAAGGAGTTAGGGGATTTGTCCAAGGTCACTTGCCCAGCAGGCAAGTGGCTCCTTGTGGGCAGGGAATGGGTCTGTTAATTCCGTTGCATTGCGCTCTGCAAGTGCTTAGTACAGTGCTCTGCACCTACTAATTGCTCAATAAATATGATTTAAAAAAAGAAGTGGTGGAACCAGGATTCAAACCCAGGTCCTCAGATTCCAAGCCTACACTTTTTCCACTAAGTCCCGCTGTTTCTCTGGTTCATGGTGTCATAGCATGGGCCCTTCCTTCTCTGGGATGCATGCTCCCGGACTGGGGATGCTGTGGATTCTCCATATCACCATTGGCAGCATTCACAAGTCCAGCATTCACAAGAATCCAAGCACATCAATTCTAAATGTAGGATTTCCTCACGCAAACAAAATATAACGACAGTAGACCTATCTTTAAATAACATTTTAAACACCTAAATAACCAAGGAGCCTACCGATTTCACTTTTTAAACTATGTTTACTAGTATTTTGTTCTGCTGGAACAAATAAAATGATGCTCGCTCTGGCACATTTAATTTCATTAAGTCTTTCTACCAATTTTTTTTTTAACTGTCTGAATTCTGGAATTCTCATTCAATTCTTCTTAGAAAGAAATCCATTTTGACTTGGGTTGGAGTCATAGTAGCTATTTTAATGACCATTCATTCAATAAATTCACTCAATGTTTTATGAAATTCAGTTTGTTAAAAAGAAAATGAAATAAATGATTTATACCCTAAGATGGGAGAAACTGGAAAGGCATTTGTATAATTGTGAAAAGTTAATTCTTTTATTTCTTTTTATTTCTTTTAGTTTTCCCCCCAGGTAAATCACATTTTCACCTTTGTACATATTTCCAGGGGAAACTGTGCTGCCTTTTTTCCCTAAAGATAGTCAATAATTTAGTTTCAATGAGAAGGATGGAGCCAGGAAAGAAGCCAGCCTGGTTCAACTGGTATTTCCTTTTCAATGAAATGAATGATTACTTTTTTGGACTTGTTTATAGCTATATCATACTTATTCAAGAAATCTGAAGTATGCCTTAAGTATTAGAAGGTGAAATTGTCCTTATCGTAGCATTTGGAAAGCAGTCCTCATTTTACATATGAGTAAATTAAACAAGGGCGGACTTAAATGACCGTAGATAGTAACAAATCTATAATACAATTGGGAATTAAACTCATCATCATCATCAATGGCATTTATTGAACACTTACCGTGTTCAGAGCACTGTATTAAGCACGCACTTGGGAAGGTACAAAAGAGTTGGCAAAATTCCCTGCCTACAACTCATTTATTCAACATCTCAAAGTACTTCAATTAGCCAGGTGATTTGAATCCTCCCAACAGAAGCAAAAACATTGCTACCTAGTCCTCCCATGCCTAATTCCAATTTAGAGCAGTCATCTATGATTTCTACTCCAATCTGCAGGACCCACTAATTTAACCTGCCTTCTGACCACTGCAGTTTTGGTATGGTTCCACGTAACTTCTCATTCACCCATGAATAACTGAAGGCAAGTGAATAATTTGTTGTTTTTTTCTAGACAAACATCTCAGTGGATTAATGGAAATTAAATAAAAAAGCACTAGAGGCACTACGATTAATCAAAATGCATATCCTACCCTCTACCAATCTTTTTCTCCTCCAGATAGCCTGAAACATCCTATTAATGACCTAGAAACAATACCGAAGCTTGTTCATTTACCTTCTTCGAAACTCTATTTAAAAACCTCCTTCCTGCTGAGTTTTTTTAAAAATGGTATTTGTTACGCTCTATGTGCCACACATTTTACTTAGCGCTGAGGTAGAAACAAGCTAGGCAGCAGGTTGAACCCAGGGCTCAGTATTACTTCCCATTTTACAGATGTGGTCATAGACACAGAAAAATTAAGTCAATCAATCGTATTTATTGACTCCACTCTCTCAACCCACATATTCAATCCATCACCAAACCCTGTCGGCCGCACCTTCACAACACTGCTAAAATCCACTCTTTCCTCTCCATCCAAACTGCTATAATGTTAATATAACAACTCATCCTACCCCGGCTGGATTACTGCATCATCCTCCTTGCTGACCTCCCAGCCTCCCGACTCTCCCCACTCTAGTCCATAATTCACTCTCCTGCCCGGCTCATTTTTCTACAAAAATGTTCCGGATGAACACAAAAGCTATTTCAAATTTTTATTCTGATTTTTGTTTTCTGCAGCAGCGTGGCCTACTGGAAAGAGCCCAGGCCCGGAGTCAGGGGGCCAGGGTTCACCACTTGCCTGCTGGGTGACTTTAGGCAAGTCGCAACTTCTTTGTGCCTCAGTTTCCTCATCTGATCATGGTATTTGTTAAATGCTTACTATGTGCCAGGCACCATACTAAGCACGGCCGTGAATACAAGCAAATAGAGTTGGGTGCAGTCCCTGTCCCACACGGGGCTCACGGTCCTAATCCCCATTTTAAAGATGAAGAAAGTGACTTGCCCAAGATCACCTAGCAGACACGTGGCAGGACTACTTACAACGCACGACCTTCTGATACCCGGGTCCATGCTCTATCCACTACGCCATACTGCATCTCAATCTGCAAAATGGGTATTAAATACCTGCTCTCTCACCCCCTTATACTGTGAGCCTCATGTGGGATAAGGACTGTGTTTGACCTGATTATCTTGATTCCTCAATGACCCTTAGTACAGTGCTTGGCACAGAGTAACAGCTTATCAAATACCTTTATCATCAAAAAGTGCCGACAGTCCTTAATCCCCACTGCTGAAACTTCAGGGAAAAAGTCATAAAATCAAACCGTAAAACTCATTTTCCATTTACTCTCAATTAGCATGCTTTAGAAACTTTCTCATGTTAGCTACATCTGGTGCATTTTAATTTTTTCAGTGGGAACAGAAAAGAGCCTCAGCTCAATAACACCAAAAAATGCCTGGCTTCTTTGGCTAGCAACCTTTTTTTAAAGAGCACCCACTATTTTGTTCAGCAGTGGTATATACTAACGGTGGAAGTAAAACATTATCTGGTCTATATCGTCTCTTCTAGACTGTCAGCTCTTTGTGGGCAGGGAAGGTGTCTACCAATTCCGTTGTGTTGTACTCACCCAAACGCTTAATGCCGTGCCTTGCCCAGTTAGTGTTCAATAAAAACCACTCATTGACTGATGTGTAAGAAAATAAAAGAAACAAGTCTTTTAAAGAAAAATCCCAACACCTGATAGTTCTAGCTAGACACAACCTCTGAGTGGAAAGAGAAGCAGGGTAACCTGATAATAATAATAAAAATAATGCTGGTATTTGTTAAGCGCTTACTTATTGCAAAACACTGCTCTAAGTGCTGGGGTAGATACAGGGTAATCAGGTTGTCCCACGTGAGGCTCACAGTCTTAATCCCCATTGTACAGAAGAGGTAACTGAAGCATGGAAAAGTTAAGTGACTTCAGTCACACAGCTGACAAGTGGCAGAGTCGGCATTCGAACCCATGACCTCTGACTTCCAAGCCCATGCTCTTTCCACTTAGCCACGCTCACAAGCTTGAAAGCCACAGGACCTGAGTTCTAATCCCAGCTTTGCCATTTGCCTGCTGGGTGACCTTGGGCAAATCACTTAACTCCTCTGGGCCTGAGTTTCCGCAACTGCAAAATAGGGGTTCAATACCTGTTCTCCCTTGTACTTGGGATTTTTCTTCCCCAATTATAGACTCTTAGAGAATTCAAGCTTGTCAAAAAAAAGTTACTTGCCACAGCCCAAGCTCTCCAAAGGGGCACGAATATTACACATCATCACACAGGGGAAATACTGACATATCTCTTTATTCCCTTTTTCAAATATGTTGATGTGAACCCTATTCAAAAGTTAAAAAAACAATCACTGTCTACCAAAACAGGCTAATCTAGTACACTAAATTAGTCTATTCTGGCCAATTTAATCTGCCCAATCTCTTAGAGCAGGCTACCAACTTCCTCCGTTAATGCTGGTCTGGCCTTTTTCACCAACCCTCAATTCTGGAGGTTTTTTTTTTTTACCCACACTGTCTCCCACATTTACAATCGCTTCTCCTTTATTATCTGCCAAACTAACCTCCCTCCCACCCCTTTTTAAGGTATTTGTTAAGCTCTTAATTATTCATTCATTCATTTAATCGTATTTATTGAGCACTTATTATGTGCAGTTCACTATACTAAGTGCTTGGAAGTACAATAGTTATGTGCCATACAGTGTACTAAGCACTGGGGTAAGCTACTCAATACAAGCTAATCAGACTGGACACAGTCCACGTCCCACATGGGGCTCACAGTCTTAATCCCCATTTTACAGATGAGTAAAATGTAAACTAAACTGTAAAGTCATTATGGAAAGGGAATATGTCTGCTAACTGTCCCAAGAGTTTTATACAGTGCTCTGCACACAGTAATTCATTCATTCAATCATATTTATTGAGCGCTTACTATGTGTACAGCACTGTACTAAGCGCTTGGGATGAGCAATTCAGCAACAGATAGAGACGATCCCTGCCCAGTGACGGGCTCACAGTCTAAACGGGGGAGACACACAGCAAAGCAAAACAGAACAAAACAAGGCAACATCATCAAGCTAAATAGAATCAAGGAGATATACACCTCACTAACAAAATAAATAGGGTAATACATAATATATATAGATGACCACAGTGCTGAGGGGAGGGGAAGGGGGAAGAGCAGAGGGTGGGGGGGGGGGGGACACACTCAAATTCCACTCAAATTCCATTAATTGTTGAGGTAACATAAAGAAGGAAAGTTTCTTGCCCAAGAGAACGTAGCAGACAAGTGGTGGAGCCAGGATTAGAACCTAGGTCCTCCTGCCTCCCAGGCCCATGCTCTTTCCACTAGGCTTCCCTGCTTCTCTAGCCCCCTTCAATCCCAATCACTCAAAGCCATTTTGTACGAAATGAGGCCTTTCCGGGCAGATGAAGGAAATGCAGGCGAACAAGTAACAGCACATGCAATTAAACAGGTAACACAAGTGCCCACCCTTAACTCTTGCCAATCTTCCACCTGTAATTTCTCACCTCTGCTTCTTCTCTTCCATGATTTGATCACCAAAATAAAGCTCTCTCTGCCAGCCCCTGTAATCTCTAATCTTTCCCCACTCTAATTCATCCTACACCCATGTGAAGAATGATCATCTGCAAGAACTATTTTAATCATAAAACACCCTCTCTCAGCAACCTTCCCTCCTTCCCGAAAGTCTGAATTAGTTTCCAAAGCCCTAGGATAGAGACTTTAAACTCCTCAATGGACGGCATTCTCTCAACTGCCTTCGAACAGTCCCTCGTCTGGTGTTAGGCCGTTGAGTCGCTGCCAACTCACAGAGACTCCACGGACACGTCTCTCCACAGAACGCCCCGCCTCCATCCGCAATCTTTCTGGTAGTGTATTCATAGAGTTTTTTTGGTAAAAACACAGAAAGTGTTTTACCAATTCCTTCTTCCATGCAGTAAACTTGAGTCTCCGCCCTCGACTCTCTCCCGTGCCGCTGCTGCCCAGCGCAGGTGAGTTTTGACTTGTAGCAGATGGTTTTCCACTCGCTAACCACTGCCCAAGTTAGGAATGGAATGGGTAGGCCACTGCTTGACTCTCCCATCCATAGCTGTGACTGGTAGACTCCTAGAAACTCTCCGGGTACCATCCTGAGAAGGGTCTAATAGTCCCACCCTGCTGCTATCCCCCATCTTCCTTTCCACTCCAGCCGAGGAACCCTCTCATTATCTCCTGGCATGGATCAATCCCTCCTCCTACCTCAGCCATCTCCCAGACATTTCCCTTCTCATCACTTCTCTGCTAACTCAGTTTCCTACACTCCTTAAAATACCTTGCAAGACTCCCTTTTTCCATGAAGCCTTCCCAGACAAACTACACCTGGCTCCAGGCAGAGAACCTCAAATCAGCAATGGTATTTACTGAGTGCCTGTTTGCAGAGCACGGTACTTAGCCGTTGGGAAGGTACAATATCACAGAGTTGGCAGGCACAGTTCCCAGCCCACAGGGAACTTATAGCCTACAGGGGGACACTGACATTAAAATAAATAACGGATTTGTCCTACAGGTGTCTACAGCTACTCAAAGGATGCAGATCTAAGTGCACAGGTGACGGAGAAGGGAGTGGGAGTAAGGAAAATGAGGGCTTAGTCAGGGAAGGCCTCATAGAGATGTGATTTTAATAAGGCTTTGAAGGAGGTGAAAGCAGTGGCCTGCCATAGAGGAATGGGGAGAGAGTTCCAGGTCAGAGGGAGAACATGAACGAGGGGTCAGCGGCATCACAGACGAGATCAAGGTACAGAGAGCGTAGGCTGGCATGGAGGAGTGAACCGTGCGGGCTGGGCTGTAGTAGGAAAGAGATAAGAAAAGGTACGACGGGGAGATCTGCCCGCAGCCGACGGTAAGGAGTTTCGGCTTGCCGCAGAGGTGGATGGGCAACCCGGGAAGGTCTTGAGGACTGGGGAGATGGAGACTGAAAGGGCAGCAGACCAACCTCCGATCACCATCGCTTTTGTAGATCCCCATACATACACTTGTGCAGCTCTCCGTTACCTACAGTTCTTATGAAGACAATCCTATCTGCGTTCTAGTCCGTTTCAATGCCAAGTTTCTCGAGGGAGAGATCATGTCTCTTTCCTCGAATCTCCCCCACAGTGCCCAGTTCCACTGATCGCTGTGTAAAATCACTGGCATCCCCTACTGCCTTTCCACTGCAAAATCCACGCCTTGGGCACGGAGAGCCACTGGAGGCTTTCATCAGCCCCTCTTTCTCTGGCCAGAAAGGGGACAAGCAATGACGATTAACAGCCAGGCTGCCTTCCTCCACTGGAAAGCGAGGCCCCGCAGCATGGTGGATAGAGCCCGGGCCTGGAAGTCAGAAGGTCACGGCTTTTAATCCTGGCTCCGCCACTTGCCGCTGTGTGACCTTGGGCAAGTCACTTTTCTGTGCCTCAGTTACTTCATCTGAAAATGGGGATTAAGACTGTGAGCCCTAGGATAGGGACTGTGTCCAACCCGATTCGCTTGTATCCTCCCCAGCGCTCGGTACAGTGCCTGGCACATGGTAAGACCTTAACAAATACCGCAGTTATTTTTATTTTTATTATTACTTACTCCCATCGGCCCCTGCTTTTCCATCCAGGGAAGGCGAGGAAGCAGCGGCAGCATGAGGCCTTCCTTCTCAACTTTCCGGATGTTGGGAAGGCTGTATTTTTACTATATTGTACTCTCCCAAGCGCGTAGAACAGTGCTCTGCATAGGATAAGCGCTCAATAAATACAACTGAATGAAAGCTGTGACAGCCTTCTTGACTGTGGCCACAGCTGGCTCTGCTGGGCTCAAAGCCGTAGAGCCCTCAAACTCCGCTCCTCCAGCAGAAATTCCCCAGCCCTCTTTTGTACACATCCTTGTCCTTGGCTTTTATACTGTGTATAGGTTTTTATTGTTTCATACTTCCTAATAAGTACTTAACAAATACAATTATTATTATTTTGTGTCTGTTTTGCATTCTCCACTTTCCCTTCCTTATTCGTAGATTGTAAGTCCCTTGAGAGTCAGGAACTGTGACTAATTTCCACCTATATATATTTTTTTCCCAGCACTTAGAACAGTGCTCTGCATAAAACAGGCCCTTAATACATTCCATCACTACTATTATTATCCTCATTTGTACACTGCGATGCACCTCCCCCCCCACACACAAATGTTTGTTTGATCTGGGGTAGGCTAAAATAGCTCTGTATCATTAACATCAACTATCGCTTTATAGCCTTCCTCAGACGACCTCACCTCTTATGTCTCCCCACAAAAGTTCTCATTAAAAAGAAGTTCAAAGCACTGGATATCAAGTTAGTTAAAATATACCACAATAGCTTGGGAATGCCACATATGAACTTTTTCACATGTTTCAAAAATCCGATTTCTTTTGTGAATTAATCAACGGTATTTACTGAATGTTTACTGAGTGCTGAGCACGGTGCTGAGCACTCGGGAAAGTACGCTATAGCAGATGGGGAAGAAAGCCATTCATATCGATTAATCTCAATACAGTTAATAGACTTAAGTTCGCTGTGGGCAGGGAATGTCTCTCTATTGTTATATTGCACTCTTCCAAGCACTTAGTATGGTGGTCTGCACATAGTAAGCCTTCGGTAAATACAACTGAATGATTGAATGAATGAAAACACAGAGTTCTGCACACAGTAAGCGCTCAATAAATCCGATTGAATGAATGAATGAAAGGATAGGGGAAAGAGCAGAGTACAAGAATATTTCGAGAAATATTGTGGGACCGAGGGGAGTATCAAAGTCCTTAAAGAGTCCACAGTCAAGTGCAGAGGCGATGCAGAGGGGAAGTCGGGGCAGGCGAAACGAGGGCTTAGACCGGGAAAGCCTCTTGTGAGGAGATGTGATTTTAGGAGAGCTTTGAAGGTGGGGAGAGGGAGAGACTGTCAGATATGAAGGGAGCAGGGAGCTCTAGTCCGGAGGAAGAACTTGGACAACGGGTCGGTGTCAGGACAGACGCAATCGAGGCAGAGGGGCAGGGTCGGTGTTAGAGCGGCGGAGTTTTCGGGTTGGGTTGCAGTAGGAAATCAACGAGGTTAGGTAGGAGGCAGAGAGCTGTTCGTGTTTTTATACTTGGCAAGAAGTGTCTTTTATACTTGGCAAGAAGTTTCTAATTTTAAAACAGGGCTCTAAATTGTATTTTGATACAATATTAGGAACTATAAAAGGCTATCTCTACAAATTTAGAGCTTTTTTTTGGGGTATGAACCTCATGCCTTTGTGAAAGCAAACCTCTCTTCATCCGTCAACATCTCTCTGACATTGGTGGCTGAACAGAGGGCAGCTTTCCTCATTCAATCAGTTTAATAGAGATTCCATATTAGAGTTAGGAGAATTATAAAATCCTAAAGCTGGAAGGGACTTTGAGAAGGGACTAAAGCCTCCTTCCTTCAGGAATGTGAGTGGCTGAGCCATCCACAGCAGGTGGTTTTGAATGGCCTCATAATAATTAACCAAAACATTACAGTACAGTAGTCTCCTGGGCATGTGCTTACTGGGCTCCGAGGTCTGGGGGAGAGGAGAGAGAGACATGACCTAAAAGCCAAGCCAATCCCTTTCCTCTCCCCTTTCTCCCCCAACAAAACTGAAGGTGAGAAGCCCCATGCGTGGAACAGAGGTCAGGCAGAATAATAATAATAATAATAATAATAATAATAATAATGATAATGATTTTGGTATTTGTTAAGCGCTTACTATGTGCAGAGCACTGTTCTAAGCGCTGGGGGAGACAGAGGGTAATCAGGTTGTCCCACGTGAGGCTCACAGTCTTAATCCCCATTTTCCAGATGAGGTAACTGAGGCACAGAGAAGTGAAGTGACTTGCCCACAGTCACACAGCTGACAAGTGGCAGAGCTGGGATTCTCTGACTCCCAAGCCCAGGCTCTTTCCACTGAGCTATGCTGCAGAAGGCTGACCTCCCCATCCTCCCACCCAACGGGATGGAAGTGCGGTTAATTTTCCCTCCATGCCTCCCTGCAAGAGGGAGGCCTGGCAGAAGCCTACCTTTCCAACTTTGGAAATACTGGGCTGGTGTGGTAGTCTGGATCAAGGCCAAACCTCCCCGGAGTGCAAAGGAACCCGAGAACGGCTTCACTTCCTCCTAGCAGTTTTTGAATTGTTGAATTATGTCTGGTATTTTTTTTCCTCACTCTTGTGTCCATCTCCCAGTGGAAAGAGCATGGGCTTGGGAGCCAGAGGTCATGCATTCGAATCCCAGCTCTGCCACTTGTCAGCTGTGTGGCTGTGGGCAAGTCACTTCACTTCTCTGTGCCTCAGTTACCTCATCTGGAAAATGGGGATGAAGACTGTGAGCCTCATGTGGGACAACCTGATTACCTTGCATACCCCAGCACTTAGAACAGTGCTCTGCACATAGTAAGCGCTTAACAAATACCAACATTATTATTCTCTTTAGGTTGTGGGCACTCTTTGGAGCAGAGACCATATTAATAATAATAGTATTAATTCATATTTACTGAGCACGTACTATGTGAAGAGCACTGTACTAAGCACTTGGAAAGTACAATTCGGCAGCAGATAGAGACAATCCCTACCCAACGACGGGCTCACAGTCTAATAGTAATAATAATGGGATCTGTTAAGCACTTACCATGTGCCCGGCACCGTACTGAGCGCTGGGGTAGATTCAATCAAATCAGGTTGGACACAGTCCCCGACCCACGTGAGGCTCACGCTCTTAATCCCCATTTTACAGATGAGGTAGCTGAGGCCCAGAGAAGTGAAGTGACTTGCCCAGAGTCACACAGCAGACACGTGGCAGAGCCGGAATTAAAAACCCAGGCGCTTCTGACATCCAGGCCAATGCTCAGTCCACTAAGCCACAGTGTCTCTCATAATATTAATCACTGCTCACGTACACATTCACTACAACAAT
Source organism: Ornithorhynchus anatinus (assembly GCF_004115215.2). Classification (NCBI taxonomy): domain Eukaryota; kingdom Metazoa; phylum Chordata; class Mammalia; order Monotremata; family Ornithorhynchidae; genus Ornithorhynchus; species Ornithorhynchus anatinus. Next base: position 93,998,150 of record NC_041730.1, read on the forward strand.
AAGTACTGTGCTCCGGAGCTGCTAACGCTTAATTGGCTTAGCGTGCTAACGCCGCCAACACCAACCTACCATCAGGGCTGGGAGAGATGAAGCAGCTCAGAAACCTCAAAGGAGATGAGATGAATGAAGCGGGCTGGCCCGAAGCACCCCACTCCCCAAAGGAGGGGCAAAAAAAGCGCCCCAAATAGAGCTGGAGCACCCTCAAACTTTTCAAGCTGTCAAAAACATGGCCGGCATCCGAGCTGGGTGAGTGATGGGGGGGGAACGCTCACCGGTGCCACTGCGGCAACCCCCGTGAGACCCTTCTTCCCAGTAAGAACACCCTCACCCAGATCCGAATCCAGAGGGAGATCCGCCACTTTCCCGGCGGAATTCCTTCCCCCTACATACCCTCTGTTCTCCTCCGACACCCGAGTTCCCTTCCTGATGAGTCCCACATTAAGGAAATAGCGTATGTGCCTCATCGGGCCACCCGTGCATGAGGCTAAACCCAACCATTTCTTCCGAAACTGCTCAGTGGTTTGCCCGGATAGATACACGCTGTTGAAAGGAAGTTCCCGACTTCCGTAACGGCATTCGATTCAAAGCGCGCCGTGATAACCCGGCGGAAAAAGAACTGAGGGCTCGCTTCTAGTTAGCCCCTAATTCTTATAATTTCCTTCCCCACCCAGGAAGGCGCTGCCATCATGTACACACACACAAGTACACACATACACCCCCCTGCTCCCCAATCCCCACAGTCCACCCTCCCAAAACAGAAAAATAAAAGGCAGAAATATCCTCCATTTGTTAACTGGCTGCTTTCTCCTTAAAAAGGTCTCCTCCGTCTCCATGTCTTGCCCCTAATAACTCTCCATATACTTAACTGACAAAATTGAAACCATCAGGTGTGAACTCCCCTAAATCTCCCTCTCACCTCCCCAGTCCCACACCGTCCTTCTACCTTCTCATTCTTCCCAGCCATTTCTCAAGAGATCGCCCACTTTCTCCTCCCTCCAGCTGCACCCATCCCTTCACACAGAAGCAGTGTGGCTCAGTGGAAAGAGCCCGGGCTTGGGAGTCAGAGGTCATGGGTTCAAATTCAGACTCAGCCACTTGTCAGCTGTATGACCTTGGGCAAGTCACTTGACTTCTCTGTGCCTCAGCTGCCTCATCTATAAAATGGGGATTAAGACTGTGAGCCTCATGAGGGACAACCTCATTACCCTGCATCTACCCCGGCGCTTACAACAGAGCTCTGCACATAGTAAGTGCTTAACAAATACTAACGTCATTATTATTATATTCACCAAGTGCTTACTCTGTGTAGAGAACTGTACTAAAGCACTTGGGAGAGTACAAGAGAACAGAGTTGGTAGACACGTTCCCTGCCCACACCAGATTTACGGTCCCGAGGGGGAGACGGACACTGATATAAACAGATTACAGATATTATACCTTATATTATACTCTTATTAAAGCACTTGGGTTCACCCTTCTACCCTTCCTGACCACCATCTTTAACCTTTCTCTCTCCAATGGCTCTTTCCCCTCTGCTTTCAAATATGCCCACAGTTCTCCTATGCTACAAAAAAATCCTCTCTCAACCCCTCTGCACTGCTCAGGCTTGGCCTCATCTCCCTCCTACCATTCCTGTTCCGAATCCCTGAAGGAGTTATTTACTCCCACTTGCTGCCACTTCCTTTTCTCCACCTCCCTCTTCCACCCCCTGCAATCTGGCTTCCATCCCTCCAAACCACTCCACAGAAACCGCTCTCTGCAAGGTCACTGATATCTTCCTTGACCTCTCAGCCACCTCTGGCACTGTGGACCATCCTCTTCTTGTGGAAACACTAATTGGACCTCGCTTCCTTGACAATGTCCTCTCTTAGTCTGACTTCACTTCTTTGACAATGCCCTCTCCTAGTTTTCCTCCTACCCCTCTGGCTGCTCCTTCTCCTTCTCCATCCCTCGTTCATCCTCTGCCCTCCACCCACTGTGGGATGGTTTCTCAAAGCTCAATTCTGGGTCCCTTTTCCTTCACACCCACTCTCTTGGGGAGCTCATCCATTCCCACAGCTTCAGCTACCTCTATACAGAAGACTCCTCAATCTACCTCTCCAGCCTCGATCCCTCTCCTTCCCTGCAATACTGCATTACCTATCTTCAGGACATCTCTGTTCGAATACCCCGTAGGGACTTCAGACTCAACTGCTTTAAAACTGAATTCACCTTCCTTCCCAAATTCTCTCTTCCTTGTCTTCCCCATCATTGTTGAAGATACAATCATTCCCCAATCTCACCAGCCCACAACCCCGGCTTTATCCTTGAATCCTCTCTCTCTTTCAATCCTCCTATTTGGTCAGTAGGTTCTATTTTCGTACCATCTTTAGAATCCACCTCTTCCCCTTCATTCCAACTGCTACCAAACTAGTCCACGGACTCATCGTATCTTGTCTCGACTACTGCATCAGCCTCCTCATTGACCTCCCTGACTCCAGTCTAGCCACTCTCCGGGCCATATTTCACCCGCTGCCCAGATCGTTCTTCTAAGACACTGTCCCGTGCACATATCCCCACTCTTCATAAACCTCCGATGGTTGCCCATCCATCCTTCTACGTACAAAGCAGGAGCTCATCATCAGCTTTGACACTCAACATGCCTACTCTCCCACACTGATCCTCACTCCTCTCTCACTACCGGCACTCATCGCTCCTGTAACGGCAACCTACGTGCAAAGCCTCACTCTCATTCTCTCGGCCTCTTGCTGTCCTCCCTCCTACTTCATAACCAACAGACCTCGACTTGCCCCATCTTCAAACTCCTACTAAATTTTCCTAAAGGAGACCTTCCCTGACTAATCCTTCATCTCTCCACCCTATTTTCCCACCCCACTACATCACTCCATGCATCAGTACCTTGGATCAGTACCAATAACCCCTAAGTGCTTAGGTACTTAACCCACTCCCCAGCCTTCACAGCCACATATGCATATCTTTATACTCAGTTGGTTTCCACACCTGCAAGTTAGTTTAAACACCTCTGCCCTGCTACACTGTGAGCTCTTTAAGGGCAGGAATCATGACAAAGCACTCTACGGTACCGTACCAAGCAGTGCTCTACACACAAGAAGTGCTCAATAAATTTGATTAATCAAAAAAAAAATATCTAAGAATGAAAACTCAACCAAATCCCCGGAAAGCCTGTGCTAGTATTTTGTTGCCCTTACCATTAATTTTTTTTAAGGGATTTGTTAATTGTTTACTACGTGCCAGGCACCGTACTAAGCACTGGGAAAGATACAAGCCAAACAGGTTGGACACAGTCCCCGTCCCACATGGGGCTCACAATGTCAAACCCCATTTTATAGATGAGGTAACTGAGGTACAGAGAGGCTGACTGACTTGCCCAAGGTCACACAGCAGACAAGTGGTGGAGCCAGGATTAGAACCCAGGTCCTCTTGATTCCCAGGCCTGTGCTTTAACCACTAGATCACGCTGCTTTTCCTATATTCAACTCTCTCCAGAAACCTTTAAAAGTCAGAGCATCTGAAAGTTTGATCATATCTAAAAAAAGTACTTCTATCTAGCTTTATTTCATAATTACTGTCTGATAATCCTAGAAAATCCTACTCCTTTTATTTGAAAGTAGTAGAAATATCCAGTTCGCTTAAGTTAGATAGAAAAGAAAAACAAATAAAGATATCTGTTACAATAATAATAATGATGACGGCATTTAATAAGCACTACGTGCCAAGCACTACTCTAAGCACTGGGGGAGATACAAGGTGATCAGGTTGTCCCACGTGGGGTTCACAGTCGTAATCCCCATTTTACACGAGGTGACTGAGGCACAGAGAAGTTAAGTGACTTGCCCAAAATCACACAGCTGATATATGGCGGAGCCGGGATTAGAACCCACAACCCCTGACTCCCAAGTCCCTGCTCTTTCCACTAAGACACGCTGCTTCTCTTTACGTTATGTGATGTTACTCTGTTCTCTCTCTATTCTATGTTTCCTCTAATTTCTCGCTCTGCCGCTTCTTTCACCTGTAAATTCTCTGTCACACTGACTCTTGTCCTTTTGTGCATATGAGGGACGGGGGTTGGACTGTGTTTTTATTGGCGAATCCCTTCTGGGTGTCCCAACATAAGTTTGCTGTCTCTGTTCCTAAGTATGTTTGGGTCCTTGGAAATGTACGTACACGTGGTGACTGTATTTGAATGTGAATGAGTTTGTATGTATGGGTGTGGCACAATGAAGGAAGCACACATGTGCACTTGTAAGGATATCTGTGCATGTGGTGATATATTTTTATTTCTGTGTGTATATACATAGGTGTATCTATGTGCATACGTGTGGGGTGAGTAGGAGGCTGGATTCTGAGTTAAGTGTGTTTGTGAGTCGGGGAATAGGACAAAGGTAGCTGAAGTAAGAGAAACTCGGAATAAGAGGTTTGAGAAAAGGATCTCTGCCTCTGCCTGGTCAAGATCAGAAATTCCCTCCTTCCCCAAGTAGCCAGCGGGGTCACCCAAGGTGGCAGACAGCAAGCTAGATCTCTTGCTGCAGCCAAGTCTCCATCCTCCGAACCCTCCATCCCCGTCTGCCCACCCCAGTGACCCCAGCCGTCCCCTTGTCAGCTGAAACCCCCATTCCCGAGGCTATCTTAACACGGGGTGGGCAGATGACACCGGGCTCAAGATGTCCAGAATGGCCAAGGCAGCTCTGTCCCAGTCCCCTCTCACACTGGAGACTTTGCAGACATTGCAGGTCATCGAAAGGGAAGGGACGGAAACTGGGAAAGGACGACTCACGACCGTATTCCTGTGGCAGTCTCCGAAGCGACAGCGTGGACCTGCCGAGAAACGTGAGCGAGAATTTTTCTGGGGCCCACAGTGGGGCACATCTTTTGAGCACAGACTCCGCTCCATTCCCGGCTTTCTTGAGTGGCAATCACAAAGTACAATACATAAAAAAAGCCTCCAAGCACCAGGGAACAAATTGACAGTCTTCAGCCATTCAGGTTTTGTGGAGGATTCACAGCACATTTATTTTGCACCTGCAAATTTTTTAAAAAGTTTTCAAGCTCTCAATTCTAAGTTACGATCTTCCTGAATCTCAAGAGATGACTGCAAAGACCTCATCGTTTGCTTTTAAAGCAGGGACTAAAGCTTGACGGGGGAAAAACAGTTGAGCCCTCTCGATTTTAGCAAAGGGGAAATTGGGGGGAGACTAAACTGTTTGCCCACGGTCACACAGTCCACGGTGAAGGCGGAGCCAAAGTTCGAGTCACTTGACTCTCTCGTCAACCCCGCCGTTCAAATAAAGCTATGCACAGGTAGAACTGTTATTTACCTCTTTTAACAGATATTCATAGGTTTTTAAGGATCGCGTGAATACTCATTTTTTTAATTCCACACAGTGAGAGAGTAAAATACCCAATACCATTCATTACTACTACTCAGTAACCAGGATGATCATCTCTACCTATCCCTTTCCTCCTACAAATAGTTCTAACTAAAGAGCTAATTTGGAACTGAAAACCTCCAAAATGCCAGACTTCTTAAAAATTGAGGCAGGTCCTTGACCGCTTGTATTCTCGAGTTCCGCGCTCGGCATCTATACCGGTACAAGCCGGCCAGGTTGATTAAACGACCCCCCAATCCCAATCTACACACGGAGAGAACTCAGCCTGCAAAAGGATGGAGGATGTATCGCCTCTACCAGGGCTCGGATTGGAGTCTGGCAAGAAGGAGAAGAGGAAGGAAGGAAGGAGAGAGTGAGAAAGCAAGAGCGAGAGAGACTTTAAGGAGCAGGACGACACTCCGTTCTGCCACATGTGCCTTCCTTGCTTGGTTTAGGGAAAATTAGGAGTGCTCATCCAAAAATGTGACAATCCCCTACTGAAAGCTCACCTCCTCCAGGAGGCCTTCCCAGACTAAATCCCCCTTTTCCTCTGCTCCTCCTCCCCGCCCCACAGCCCGTGTGTATATCGCCTTGATTCTATTTATTTACAATTGTTTTAATGAGATGTTCAGCCCCTTGATTCTATTTATTGCTATTGTTCTTGTCTGTCTGTCTCCCCCGATTAGACCGTAAGCCCGTCAAAGGGCAGGGACTGTCTCTGTTACCGATTTGTACATTCAAAGCACTTAGTACAGTGCTCTGCACATAATAAGCGATCAATAAATACTATTGAACGAATGAATGTATATATGTACATATTTATAATTCTATTTATTTTATTAATGATGTGCACACATTTATAATCCTATTTATTTTTATTGATGCTATTGATGCCTGTTTACTTATTTTGTTGTCTGTCTCCCCCCTTTTAGAGTGTGAGCCCGTTGCTGGGGAGGGATTGTCTCTGTTTGTTGCTGAACTGTACTTTCGAAGCGCTTAGTAGAGTGCTCTGCATACATTAAACGCTCAATAAACACGATCGAATGAATGGGCTCTGCAGACTGCCACCAGAAGAACTGCCTGCACGCAATATGCTCCGCGTTGCAATGGGTGCGTGCTAGAGCCCAGATTTTAATACTGGATTTTGCAACCCTACCGTGATAGAAGAACTGGGTTTACTTGCTAATAGAGTTACCCCTCAGACCAACCCATAGGTATTCCCCAATCCAGTGTCCCCTCAAATGTTCTGTCCGGGGCGGGCAAAGCAGGAATCCTCTAGACGCTCATGGTGTCATGACCCAGGGCAATTGTTGTTCCTTTCCTTCCTTCAACACCCACACGGATGGGGACGCAGTGCTTGGAACACGGTACGAGCTAAACAAGTGCCACCGTTATTAATTACTACTGAGAAGCAGCATGGCATAGTGGATAGAGCACAGGCCTGGGAGCCCGGAAGTCAGGGGTTCTAATCCCAGCTCTAACGCTTGTCTGTGGTGTGAGGCCTTGGGCAAGTCACTTCACTGGGCCTCAGTTACCTCATCTGTAATACGGGGATTGAGACTGTGAGCCCCACATGGGACGGACCGTGTCCAACCCGGATTATCTGGATCCACCCCGGCGCTCAGCGCAGTGCCTGGCACACAGTTAACCACGTAAATACCATAATTATTATTATTATTGTTGTTGTTGACACTTTTCTTGATGGCCCACCTCCCCGTTACTCTCTTTGCCAGCCTTCCTTCCTGTATTGCCTCAACCTTTTCTTGGCAATCTTTGTGTTTAGTTCAATGCTCGGTTCAGCTCTTCTAGGAGGTTCCACGCTTGGAAAATAACTACTGCTAATCCAACTTGGAAGTAAATTAAAATCCCATGGGGAACTCACATTAAAGCTCCCTCGGTGGTATTATTTGGGCAAAATTCATTCTGGTTAATGAATAACTCTCTTTGGTTTTCCAGACAGCAGAGCAAAACAAGTGGCTTCAGGGGCAGGAAAGTATCAGCCTGGCACAGCCTTGACTTAAGCTTTCAAAAGAACCTGAAGAGGCTCATTTCCTCTGCTGTTTTGAAAACTGCAACAACCAAGGATCTTCCGCATCTCAGGAGGATGAGATGCATCCCTCTGCTCCCCTTCACTTCCCCTCAGCTAAGCCCCCTTTCCCTCTGCTCCGCCCCCTCTCCCTTCCCCTCCCCTCAGCACTGTGCTCATTTGTAGATATTTTTTTTTGTCCTATTAATTTTGTTAATGAGGTGTACATCCCCTTGATTCTATTTATCGTGATGATGTTGTCTGGTTTTTGTCTGTCTCCCCCGATTAGACTATAAGCCCGTCATCGGGCAGGGATTGTCTCTATCAGTTGCCAAATTGTCTATTCCAAGCGCTTAGTACAGTGCTCTGCACATAGTAAGCGCTCAATAAATACTATTGAATGAATGAATGAGGGGGTGGGGGAAGGGGTTTACCTCATTAGCTGAGACCAAAGTCAGAGGAGACCTTTTTTTCAGGTGCTAAATTCCCTGAAGCACATTTTCCTTTATATTCAAACTCCTTAGGTACTTTATGTCAGATGAGTGAAAAGACTTGGGAACTGCTGATTCAGTGAAGAGATGATTTAACAGAACAGGAGACGAGTTCATATCATTTCCCTGCCTTTCTCCAAGGGCGGCCAAACAGTAGCTCTTGGTCACCTGCTGCGCAGCTTTGCCACAAGCAGCAGGACCCACCTCAGGCCCAGACCATATTCAATCACAAATTAAGAAGTCTCCTCAAATTATTTTTTAATGGCATTTGTTAAGGATTGCCAATAAGTACAACTGAACGCTTACTGTGTGCAGAACACCTCATTCAATAGTATTTATTGGGTGCTTACTCTGTGCAGAGCACTGTACTAAGCGCTTGGAATGTACAATTCGGCAACAGATGGAGACAATTCCTGCCCATTGACGGGCTCACAGTCTAATCCGGGGAGACAGACGGACAAAAACGAGACAACAATCACGATAAATAGAATCAAGGGGATGGACACCGGCTTGGGAGAGTACAATTTAACAAGAAACAGACGCATTCCCTGCCTACTACGACCTTATGTACTAAGCACTGGGGTACAAGCTAATCAGGTTGGACACAGTCCAGGTCCCCCGTGGGGCTCACAGTAGGAATTCCCATTTTACAAATGTGGTTAACTGCAGATCAGAAAAGTGAAGTGACTTGCCCAAGGTCACAGAGCTGGAGAAGCAACATGGCTTAGTGGAAATAGCCCAGGCTTGGGAGTCAGGGGACGTGGGTTCGAATCCCAACTCTGCCACGTGTCTGATGTGTGACCTTGGGCAAGTCACTTAACTTCTCTGTGCACCTCAATCACCTCATGTGTAAAATGGGGATTGAGACTGGGAGCCCCACGTGGGACAACCTGATCACCCTGTATCTCCCCCAGTGCTTAGAGTAGTGCTTGGCACATAGTAAGCGCTTAACAAATACCATTATTAATTAATTAATTATTATTATTACAAATGAAGAAACCAGTATCCCAGCTCTGCCACTTGTCAGCTGTGTGACTGTGGGCAAGTCACTTCACTTCTCTGGGCCTCAGTTACCTCATCTGCAAAATGGGGATGAAGACTGTGAGCCTCACATGGGACAACCTGATGACCCTGTATCTACCCCAGCGCTTAGAACAGTGCTCTGCACATAGTAAGCGCTTAACAAATACCAACATTATTATCAGAACCCAGGCCCTTCTGACTCTCAGACCTGTGCTCTATTCACTAGGCCGCACCGCATCTCTTGAATGCTTACATTTGCAACCTAAATGCTTATTTTTTTTTTACTTATAACTGGCACCGGATAGATCAAAAAGACCCCTCTACCAAACTTGTCACTTCTTTTGGGCCAGGATGTGAGCAGCAAATACGGAATTAAGTCATATCCAGGTTGAAACCATAAGACCTTTATCCAATTAGGATAGCCTCTAAAACAGATTACCAGTCAAATATAAATACTGCAGATGGAAGAAATGTTAATTATTTATAGAGAACTTCATTTACCTCATTTAGTTCTGGCAAAAATTTGTTTTCCAATGCAATTTCAGAAATCGTAATTAAAAATTACTAAAACTTCAACTGTATTAAAACTCTCTGGTGGTGTAACGTGGGTGTGACTTGGACTATTAAGCCATTTTTAAACACAATGAAACCTTATACAGTTTTCCATTTTTAGTACATTGTGTGCTTTTCTATTACTCTGACCAAAGCAAGATCCCTGAAGTGATATAATTTTTTCCAAGCACTTAAAAAAAAAAAAGAAAGAAATCTCCCATTGGGTTAGTTTCTAGAGAGGCAATTAAGGCTGGGGAGGGAAATGTTAGGGCTATTACTAAGGTGGTGCATCTCTAACAATTAGGAATAGGGGTCGAGAAGGGAGACCACTCGCTCGCTGTCTCTCCAACATCTTTGGTGCCATTGTTGAAAAAAAAATTAGGTGGATAATTCTTTGTTCTGAGCCAGTAACAGCATTTCTAGGGGTCTTGTGGTCTAACATTAAGTTTTCAGTTTCTCATATGTAGACTCTAATTCTCCAGAAAATTTAATTACTGCAACTTTTCCAATTGTAGATACAGTTCAGTACGTGGAGACTGATGCACAGAAATAATGAACAACCAAAAAGGATATAAAACTCAAAACAATACCTGCTCTGTTCACTGTAAGCACTCAAATGCCATGACTTGACTGAGTGGCTTTGTTCCTGTGCAATCTGGAACTAAGTTTTTACTGGCTTTTTCCGATTGTTCTAAGCAAGAGGACTGTTCGGAGACAGAAAATAAACTAGGATTACATTCCCTACAGGTAGAGAAAGGTTGGTGAAGGAGCAAGAGTGCCAGTCTAGAATTCCCACCCAAACCCTGTCCTTTCCCTGACTTTCCATCATTCATTCGGTCGTATTTATTGAGCGCATACTATGTGCAGAGCACTCTACTACGCGTTTGGCAAAGTCCAATACGCTAATAAAGAGAGACAGCCCCTCCCCACGAGTTCGTAGTCTATGGGTTATCACTGAAAATAACTGGACTATCCTCCCTGTCTCGAAAGCCCACGACCTTAGTATTATCCTAGACCCACCTCTCTCGTTCAATTCACAAATTCGCAGTCACCAAATGACCTCAGTTCTACCTTCACCGAATCTCTGGACTTTACCGTTCCTCTCCATTCCAACTGCTGATCTAAGGGTTTATCGTATTCCACCTTCGTTATTGCATCACCTCCTCGATGACTTCCGTGCCTCTTGTCTCACCCCACTCCAGTCCATCCTTCACTCTGCTGCCTGGAGCAATTTTTTTTTTTTAAACTGTCGATTCATTTCTCCTCACTCCTCAAAATTAATTAATGATGGCATTCTTTAAGTTTTTACTAGGTGCTAGGCATTGTAGTAAGGGCCGGGGTGGATACAAGCAAATCCAGTTGGACATAGGCCCTGTCCCACGTGGGGCTCACAATCTCAATCCCCATTTTACAGATGGGGTCACTGAGGAACAGAGAAGTAAAGTGACGGGACCAAGGTCACAGAGCAGACGAGAAGCAGAGCCCGATTAGAACCCATGACCTTCTGAATCCTTGGCCTGTGCTTCATCCACTATGCGAGGCTGCTTCCCCTAAACCCCCAAAACCCATCTACCTCTGCAACAAACAGAAACCTCTCACCATCGGCTTTAAGGCCTTCAAATGACCTCTCTCCTTCCTACCTAACCTCTCTGACCTCATTCATTCGTTCAATAGTATTTATTGAGCGCTTACTATGTGCAGAGCACTGTACTAAGCGCTTGGAATGGACAATTCGGCAACAGATGGAGTCGATCCCTGCCCAATGACGGGCTTACGGTCTAATTGGGGGAGACAGACGGACAAAAACAAAACAACATAATCACGATAAATAGAATCAAGGGGATGTACACCTCATTAACAAAATAAATAATGTAATAAAAATATACCTCTTACTATAAGGTAGCCCGCACACTCGCTCCGTAATGCCAGCCTACTCGTTGTACCTCCATCTAGTCTATCTTACCCCCAACCACCAGAAGCATTCATTCATTCAATTGCATTTACTGAGAGCTTATTATGTGCAGAGCGCTGTAATAAGCATGTGAGGTCGTGGATAGAGCAAGGGCCTGGGAGTCAGAAGGGCCTAAGGTGAGAAGGTTCTAATCCCGGATCTGCCACAGGTCTGCTGTGTGACCTTGAGAAGCAACATGGCTCAGTGGAAAGAGCACAGGCTTGGGAGTCAGAGATCATGGGTTCGAATTCCGGCTCTGCCACTTGTCAGCTGTGTGACTGTGGGCAAGTCACTTCACTTCTCTGTGCCTCAGTTACCTCCTCTGTAAAATGAGGATTAAGACTGTGAGCCCCACATGGGACAACCTGATTACCCTGTATCTACCCCAGCGTTTAGAACAGTGCTCTGCACATAGTAAGCGCTTAACAAATACCAACATTATTATTATTATTATTATTATTAGTGGAAAGAGCCCGGGCTTGGGAGTCAGAGGACATGGGTTCTAACCCTGGCTCCGCCACTTTGCTGTGTGACCTCGGGCGAGTCACTTCACTTCTCTGGGCCTCAGTTACCTCAACTGTAAAATGGGGATTAAGACTGTGAGCTCCATGTGGGACAACCTGATTACTTTGCATCCACCCCAGCGCTTAGAACAGTGCTTGGCACACAGTGCTTAATGAGTACCATAATTATTAAGTCACTTTATGCCTCTGTGCCTCAGTTACCTCATCTGCAAAATGGGGATTGAGACTTTGAGCCCCCACGTGGGACAGGGACTGTATCCAACCCGATCTACTTGTATCCCCCACCACCCCGATCCCACTGTGTTAAGTATAGTGCCTGGCACATAGTAAGCGCTTAACAAATACCATAATTATTATTATTATTATTCTGGCCTGAACTCCCTCCCCCTTATCCAACAAACCACCACTTTCCTTAACTTCAAAGCCCTCCTAAAATCACATTTCCTCCAAGAGGTCTTCCCTGACTAAGCCCTCACTTCCCCGATTTGCCAGTTCTCGAATCACCTATGCCCCACGGTCTGCACTCCTCGAGTACTTGATACCTTCCTCTCGGGCTCACCGGACTTACGTCTATATCCTTTCACTCCAATCCTTTACCTCCCTGTAATTTATTCCGACTGCCTTCTCTCTAGGCTATATGCTCCTACTGCCTACCAATTCTAATTGTACTCTCCCAAGCGCTTAGTCCAGTGTTCTGCACATCAAACTTGGCGGAGAGTTAATTTTGATTTCCAGTTTCTTGACAATGAAATGTAGAGCACGAGCCTGGGAGTCAAGTGGTCATGGGTTCTAATCTCAGCTCTGCCACTTGTCTGCCGAGTGATCTTGGGCAAGTCACTTCACTTTTCAGTTACCCTCATACCTCAGTTCCCTCATCTGTAAAATGGGGATTGAGAATGTGAGCCCCGCGTGGGACAGGGACTCACCCAGTTTGCTTGCATCCACCGGAGTACAGAGCCTGGCACGGAGTAAGCGCTTAGATACGATAATAATAACTCAAGCACTGCAAGGATACAGTGTTCTACTCAATGACTCGTAGTTTGGAGCTACAAAATTGGTGGAAAAAACAATATTTCTAGCAGGTTAGGCCAACAGGCACTACACTTCTCTTTCCATTTGCTTTCCTGTCCCTTCTGGGCTCTGTACTTACCCCTTCCCTTTTTTGCCTGCACGATGCTTTTCATTTTAGACCTCCGCTCTATTGAATGTCTTTTCTTAGAAGTAGAGTGTAATTCTTCCTGGCAAAAAAAGAGGTAGAACTAAGAAATGTCTTTAATCCAAGTCATAAAATAGCGGTGGGTGGTATTAAGAGCAATTTCAGTCACGGTCCAAGGGACTCTTTGTGTGTACAGTGAAGGGTCTGTTGGTGAGCCTTCGTATTTTTGGCCACCCCCACACTCGGAACTCTGATGTCAACCGTATCGCTTTCAAATGCAATTTTTTAAAACTAGTATTTGTATTTGTTACTTACCCCACTAAGCACTGGGGTAAATACAGGCTAACCAGGTTGGACACAGTCTATGCTCCACATGGGGCTCACAGTCAATCCCCATTTTACATATGAGGAACTGAGGCCCAGAGATGTGAAATGCCTTGCCCAAGGCCACATATTGGCAAGTGGCGCAGCTAGGATTCCAAGCGAGGTCCTTCGGATTCCCAGGCCCGTGCTCCATCCCGCACGTCGCACGGATTCTCAGTGTCGACTGCTCCTGGATAATAATAAACCTTACAAGGCTGAACCACCTTGGCTCCTGCATCAGACTCCTCGCTGACCTCCCCGCTTCCAGCCTCTCCCATCTCCAGGCCAGATGTCTTGCAAATTCAATAATATTTACTGAGCGCTTACTCTGTGCAGAGCACTGTACTAAGCGCTTGGAATGTACAATTCGGCAACAGATACAGACAATCCCTGCCCATCAAATGAGAAGCAACACGTGGCCTAGTGGAAAGAGGACAGACTTGGGAGTCAGAGGACCTGGGTTCTAATCCCGGTTCCACCCCTTGTCTGCTGTGACACCTTGGAGGAACTGATTCACTTCTCTGGGCCTCAGTTTCCTCGTCTGTAACTGTGAGCCCCACGGGCACACGGACTGTGTCCCTCCTGTTTAGCTGGTATCTACCCCAGTGCTTAGTACAGTGCCTGGCACATAGTAGCACTTGACAAGTAACATTGAAAAAACAAAGAATCGGGGGGCCGTCTGCAGTGTACGTTGGTGTCCGAGATGCAGAAACCCCTAACCGCCATCACCAGAGGGAGGAGGAAGGAAGGGATCGCCTACCTAGCCTGGACGTGAAAAATTGTCTTCTAGGCTCCAACCAACAGAAAGGTTGTAAACTATCCAGACACTTGGGCGGAGATAGAACTCATCTTACAGTTTGACTTTTCAGAAATGCACCTCAGTAACTAACCCAGAAACTCTGACGCTTGCTTATGCCTTTCCCCCTTATGGAATGCCTTTCTCAAACCGGCCATACCACATCCCTACCCGCCTTGAAACGTCTCTTAAAAGTCTACCTCTTCCAAACGGTGTTTTCTGCTTTGTCTCCACCACGTCACATGATGGTGTTTTTTAATTCCTTACTTTTGTAGCACTGAATCACCTCTCCTCGTTCACCCCGCGTGTTCGGGCGGTTCTACCTTCACAACAACTCTACAATATCTGTTCCTTCCTCTCCAATTAAACTGTGGCCGTCCCGATCCGACTCCTTCGCTCTTCCACCAAGCCCCCTCCCTGACCTCCCTGTCTCTCCCCAATCCCATTTGTGCTTCGCTCTGCAGCGCAGATCGCTTTCTGAAACATTCTGTGCTCACCTCCCCACTGCTCAAAAAACCTACGGTTGCCCATCCATCTTCACATCAAGCGAACGTCTCACCGTTGACTTGAATACGCTCCATCAGCTCTCCCCCTTCCTACTTATTCTTGCTCCTCTCCCATTACAATCCAGGCCAGAAGCAGCATGGCTCAGTGGAAAGAGCACGGGTTTGGGAGTCAGAGGTCGTGGGTTCGAATCCCGGCTCTGCCATTTGGCAACTGTGTGACTGTGGGCAAGTCGCTTCACTTCTCTGTGCCTCAGTTACCTCATCTGTAAAATGGGGATGAAGACTGTGAGCTGCCTCAGTCACCTCATCTGTAAAATGGGGATGAAGACTGTGAGCCTCACGTGGGACAACCTGATTACCCTCTATCTACCCCAGCGCTTAGAACAGCGCTCTGCATATAGTAAGCGCTTAAATACCAACAATATTATTCCTCCTCTAACATCAACCTACTTACTGTGCCCTGATTCGTCACGCTTACCGTTGACCCCTTGGCTCAAGTCCTTATCCCCACCTGAAACTTTTTATCCCTTATAATAATGATAATATTTGTTGAGCCCTTACTATGCGTCACGCACTGTTCTAAGCGCTGGGGTAGATACGAGCTAATCGGGTTGAACACGGTCCTTGTCCCACAAGGGACTCATAGTCTTTGCCTCCGTTTTACAGATGAGGTAAGTGAGGTGAATAAAGAGCAGTTAAGTGACTTGCTCAGGGTCACACAGCAGACAAGGGGCTTCATATCTGACAGGCCACCACTCTCCCCATCCTCAAAACCCGACTGTGTTGTGGGCAGGGAACGTGTCTGCCAACTCTCTTGCACTGTATTCTCCCATGTGCTTAGTACAGTGCTCTGCACAGGGTCGACATTCAATAACCATCACTGATTGATGGAGATCCCTACGGGAAGCCCTCCCTGAGTAACCTCTCATTCATTCAATAGTATTTATTGAGCGCTTACTATGTGCAGAGCACTGGACTAAGCGCTTGGAATGAACAAGTCGGCAACAGATAGAGACAGTCCCTGCCGTTTGACGGGCTTACAGTCTAATCGGGGGAGACGGACAGACGAGAACAAAGACAATAGAGTCAAGGGGAAGGACATCTCGTAAAAACAATGGCAACTAAACAGAATCAAGGCGATGTACGTTTCATTGACAAAATAAATAGGGTAATGAAAATATATACAGTTGAGCGGACGAGCACAGTGCTGAGGGGATGGGAAGGGAGAGGGGGAGGAGCAGAGGGAAAGGGGGGGAAAAGAGGGTTTAGCTGCGGAGAGGTGAAGGGGGGGTGGTAGAGGGAGTAGAGGGAGAAGGGGAGCTCAGTCTGGGAAGGCCTCTTGGAGGAGGTGAGCTATCCTCTCCTCGCTTCTGTGTCACCTAAGCTCCTGCCTTCGCATCCCCTAAACACTTTGACACTCACCTCACCTTCACCACACTTCAATACATCTCCTATTACTCTGTTGCTTTACCTATCTGCGGTTGATTTTATTGGTCTCTCTCCTCCCCAAGAGGGTACGCTCCTTGTGGGCGGAAATCGTGTCTGCCGGCTTTACTGGATTCTCCCAAGCGCTTACAATTGCGCTCCGTACTCAGTATGCACCCCGTAAACACCATTTCCATCAGAGGTATTTCTTGAGCACTTTTGTACGCAGAGCATTATGAAGACTAAAATAGACTTGGATAGACACCACCCTTGTCCTCTAGTAGCTTCCAGTCTGGCGGCTGATTGCCTGATTAATGTTATCGTTTTGTACCTACGCTCTTATTTTTTCCCCTTACACTTTCTCTGGCGTTTATGTCCATTTCTTCCCCCCTATTAAAAAGTATGGTTTCTCGAAAGCAAAGAGATTGCCTTTTAACTCTACTGTATGTCCTCTTCATCGTCAGCGGTCTTTACCGAGTGCTTACTACATGCACAGCACTGTACCGAGCGCTTGGGAGAGTACAACAGAGTTGGCAGAGACATTCCCTGCCCCAGATTAACTTACTGTCTGGTGATCTTAGTATCTATGCATGCCACGGAGAAAAAAAAGAGAGGTTCCTGCCCACAGTGAGCTTCCGGGTATCTGTGTATGCCACAGAGCAAAAGTTTGGGCACTGAAAACTTTAGTCCTAACGACACAACGAGAAACCACTTTTTTGCGTGAACACGGCCGGGGTCGTGGGGGGCCGCCTATCCGGCCACTCACAAGCACTCGCAGGTGAATATCACCATCAGTGGTGTCTTCTTCGACTCTAATAGAGCAAGTATAAACCATGAAACCAGTACAATGCTCTGTATGCTGTTAGGGCTCAATATATGCTATCGATGACAATGATCTTAACAAAAAATAATGAAGGGGGTCATATCAGTTCAAAGGTAGTGTGGGAGGCTGCTAAAAAAAAAAAGGAAGTGGACTGAGAGGCAGGTGACAGAAATTCTAGTTCTGGTTCTGCCACTTGCCTGTTGTGAGACTTGGACAAGTCATTAGCCTCCCTGGGCCTCAGTTTCCTCACCTGCAATATGGGGATTTAATAATAACAACAATAATAATAATAGTACTTGATTAGTGCTTGCTATGTGCCAAGCACTGTTCTAAGCGCTAGGGCAGGGGAGATGCAAGTTAATAAAAACTATATTTGTTAAGTGCTTACTAAGTGCCAGGCACTGTTCTAAGTGCTAGGATAGATATACAAGTTAATCAGGTTGGACACAGTCCCTGTCCCTCATGAGGCTCACAATCTTAATCCCCATTTTACAGATGAGGTAACTGAGGCCCAGAGAAGTGAGATGACTTGGCCCAGGTCACCCAGCAGTCCCGTGATGGAGCCGGAATTAGAACCCAGGTCCTTTTGACGCCTGGGCTCTAGCCACTAAGCCTCGTTGCTTCTCTCTCCTCAGACTGTGGAGCTCCGTGTGGGTCAGGGACTGAACTGATCATATTCTCTTGTATTTCACCCAGAGGCGCATGTTTAAGCACTTAATAAATACTAGCATCATCATTATTATAAAACTCCCAAATCCATCACTATAATTTATAAAGAGACATGGCCAAAGTTTTTGTTTCCTTCTTCAGGTTAAACTTGGAAAAAAAAATACTGTCTCTTTCTGCCCATAGATCTCCTTGGCGCTTCTGCTCTGATTTGGTCCCCTTTTTTTTTTTTAATGGTACTTGATAAGTGCTTCCTATGTGCCAAGGAAGCAGCGTGGCTCAGTGAAAAGAGCCCGGGCTGGGGAGTCAGGGGTCATGGGTTCGAATCTCTGCTCTGCCACTTGTCAGCTATGTGACCGTCTGCAAGTCACTTCAGTTCTCTGTGCCTCAGTTACCTCATCTGTAAAATGGGGATTAAGAGTGTGAGCCTCATGTGGGACAACCTGATCACCCTGTATCTCCCCCAGCGCTTATAACAGTGCTCTGCACACAGTAAGTGTTTAACAAATACCAGCATCATTATTATTATTGTTACTGTTACATAGAGGGCCAGGGTAGATATAAAATGGATCAGGTTAGACACTGGCTGTGTCCCACATGGGGGTCACAGACTAAGTGGGAAGGGGTGGGATAATAATAGCATTTGTTAAGCACTTACTATGTGCCAGGCACTGTATTAAGCGCTGGGGTGGTGACAAGCGGTTCGGTTCAATCCCCATTTTACAGATGAAGGAAGTGAGGCACATAAGTGAAGTGACTTCCCCAAGGTCACCCGGCAGACAAGTGGCAGAGCCGGGATTAGAGCCCGCGGCCGTCTGAACCCCGGCCCTACCTCTACCCACTAGGCCACGGTGCTTCTGCTCCTGCCCCATATTCCCTGCCCTTCCCTCTCCAATCCGCTCCCACTCCTCTTTTCTCCCCCGTCTCGTCCTCCTCGAAGATGGTAGATCTCAGGGAGCTGTGGAAGCCACAGTGATTCCTCCATGTCTTTCCCCCCCGACTTCACTCTCTGCTCTTCAAACGATCGAGCAACTTACCGTGCTTACTCTCTGTAGACCGCTCGCTCACATCCACCCCCCGACCTAAAATCCCTCCCACTTCGTATCCGACAGACCACCGATCTCCCCCCACCCAAAAGGCCCTACGAAACTCATTCCGCCCTCAGGAAGCCCTCCTTGACTACTGTCTCCTCTCCCCCACCCTATTCTCTCTCCCTTCTGGGTCACCTCTGCTCAGAAGTCTATAATAATAATAATGTTGGTATTTGTTAAGCGCTTACTACCTGCAGAGCACCGTAAGCAATAAGCATTTTGATCGTTGTCCCCCACACAGCCCTTATGTGCTTCCCCTTCCTGTGATTCACTTTAAGGTCTGTCCCCACCACTAGAAAACTCCCCAGGGGCATGGATCTTATCTACCAATTTTTGCAAATGGTATTTGTTAAGTGCTTATTATGTGCCAGGCGCTGTTCTGAGGGCTGAGTTAAGATACCAGCTGATCAGGCCGGTCACAGTCCATGTCCCACCCAGGGCTTCAGTCTCGATTCCCATTTTCCAGATAGGGTAACTGAGGCCCAGAGAAGGGAAGTGACCTGCCCACTGTTGCAGAGCAGACAAGCGGCAGAGCCGGGATTAGAACCCGGATCCTCCTGATTCCCGGGCCCGTGCCCTATCATTCATTCATTCAGTAGCATTTATTGAGCGCTTACTATGTGCAGAGCACTGTACTAAGTGCTTGGGATGTACAATTCGGCCACTGATAGAGATAATCCCTGCCCAATGATGGACTCACAGTCTAAACCACTAAGTCACGCCGCTTCCCAATACCAATTCTATCGTAACCTACAGAGCCCTTTAATATAGTGCTCTGCACATAGTGGGCACTTAATAAATACCAGTGATTGATTGAGTCAGCTTGCGGAGTCCCAGCTGCAGAAGCTGGGGACACCGATATAGCCATCATCCCATTCCTTTTCAGATAAGG
Source organism: Ornithorhynchus anatinus (assembly GCF_004115215.2). NCBI lineage: Eukaryota > Metazoa > Chordata > Mammalia > Monotremata > Ornithorhynchidae > Ornithorhynchus > Ornithorhynchus anatinus. The sequence goes on from NC_041730.1 coordinate 94,017,822, forward strand.
GTGCACGTGCCTTTTAGGGTGTTCCTGGACCAGGGGGTGATTTTTAAAAGCCTAAAAATAAAGCCATGCATTCAAAAATAAAATGTTTGAAATGTAAACTCAGTTTTACCCCTAAATTTAAAAAATCTATTAGCCCTGAAAAACCAGAAAAATCCATTTTATGGATTTTATAAATGATTTTATAAATGGATTTTTATGGTTTTATAATTGTGTGTGTGTATACTTACAGAGATACTTATATATACCCTCATACATATACACAACATAATGGACTTCTCTGGTTAAGAGATTCCAATTTAGGGCTAATGGATTTTTTTTAATCTGAGAGAGCATATTTGTCATCTTTATTTAACACATGCTTAGATAGTCCCATCCCAAGCTAGAGAAATCGGTAGGCTAAAAATGTTATGATAGCTATATTTTGGCTTATGCTCTTGTCACTTTTTGTCAGCTTTTGCAACCTGAAATCTCAAAAACAGTTTTATAACCCCAGAAAAGCACACAATATTCTAACTGAAGTCTCACTGTAGTGACAATACAATTTTAGAATTAAGTGCAATATTCCAAAAATGATCCAAAGGATACATTATCAAGCTATGCATATGAAAAAACAGTGCTGCAATCACAATTAAAGAGAAACTATTTTTTGCAAGTTTCATCTTTCAGCTCTTGAAGAGAGGATGACTGTTGTACCTTACTACTGGCTTTGAAGGGCAACAGGTAAACGGTCACGCTTCTGATATTCTTAACGCCTGTGCCTTTCTCGAAGGAAAAGTCCTAACCTCTTCAGTCTGTACTTCATCATTTTAGTTCAGAAAAAACATACTGTGCAAATATATGCCGACCACCCCCTCCTGTCATTTTGAAAAATCCCTTGGATTAAAGCTAATCTGTGAGTAGAAAGCATCCCTGACGTTCCCTTATGACTGAATATTGTAAATCTTAGAAAAACAATGAGAAATGGGGACAGCCATTCTGCCTGACTTCTCCTCGGCATAACCGGATCAAGTGAAATTCCTGTCAAATTACACGGAAAGGTGAGGAGAGGTTATTAGCCTATTTTTGCTAAAAGGGAAAGAAGGACTTTTTGTCACTAACACATGAGGTCTCCTGAAGGAACACAGGAAAATAGTGGCAGGTTAGGGAACTAGAGAGCCCCGTTAATAACTCCCTTCTTTCCACTGACCTCCTGTTTTGTCACGGATCCTGCATTTCCCCACTGCTGCCTTTCTTCAGCCACCCCTCTTAACTCTTCACCTTGCAGGACTCTGTTCCGCTTCTCATCCAGAGACTCCCTGTCCCTTGATGAGGAACCACAGAATGCTCTACAAGAACACTCGCTGCGCTGGGAGAGAAGAGGCAAATCTTGCCCAAACAGTACCATGCCAAAGGCTGTTACGTAGCTTCTGCACTTGTGAAAAAACTGTCACTTTTGACAAGTTAGACCCTCCCCCAACAAAACCTACGCCATTTAGAACCTGGCCCTTCCCAATGACTGGATGAAAAAAACGACTAGGGCATTACTTGTGTTTTCACACATCCGCTGCCGCAAATTAAGTAAAGATGACAAATGTGCTCTCTCAGGAAGTGCTTCACTTAGGTCGGCATGTAAAAGCAGCAGCAGGAAGCAGAGTTAAATCCACCGCGGACCTCGGCCGGACCGGATCAATACTGGGGGTCCTACAGACCCCGGCACTTGCAAGGGTGTGACCAGGAAACCTCTCTGCATCCCCGTGAACACAAATCCCAAAAGACCACAGATCTCACATTTCTACGGCGAGTACGATGTTGAATGGGAAACTGAAATCTGTGCCGAGTTCGCCAAAAAGCCATTATCCATGGAAAAGTGGGTACTTTCAAAACTTTATATAGCTCATATAATAATTGTAGTTATGGTATTTGTTAAGTGCTCACTATGCACCAGGGACCGTACTAAGCGCTGGGGTGGATATAAGCAAATCGGGTTGGACAAAGTCCCTGTCCCACATGGGGCTCACAGGCTCAATCCCCATTTTACAGATGAGGTAACTGAAGCCCAGAGAAGGGAAGTGACTTGCCCGAGGTCACACAGCTGACAAGTGGCAGAGCTGGGATTAGAATCCATGACCTTCTGGCTTCCAGGCCCGAGCTCTATCCACTATGCCATGCTGCTTCTCTGCCCAGACTTATATAATTATATATCTATTATTATATAAGAAGATATTTTCCCCCGATTAGACTGTAAGCCCGTCATTGGGCAGGGATTGTCTCCATCTGTTGCCGAATTATACACTCCAAGCACTCAGTACAGTGCTCTGCATATAGTAAGTGCTCAATAAATGCTACTGAATGAATAAGCTACTTAAGACAAAACTTCTTTCTGACAAGAGCACATTTGGAAAGAAGAAAGAGAGTTACCGCACTACCGTACGACCAAGAAACAGGATCCAAAATCAACTCCCAAGGCCTGATGAGTATTCAAATAAACCTACTAGGAGATAAAATGATCCGGAAAGACATTAATCCCCCGGTTTGAATGAATGAGATGGTTGGAGACTTTTTTCAAACCTGGAAACCCTTCCCAAACCTACATCACCATTGCAGAACACAAAATGTGTTCAATTGAATTCCCCAGTTGGGCAACCCAGTGCTTGAGGAAAATCTTCCCCAAACCTACCTGTAAAATTAAAACATGTGACAATTTGACAATTCCTAGCAGTTAAAGTGAAAACACCCCAGGCTAAGCACATTTCTTAAAGTGATAACCACAACAGGAAGCATATCCGCGACAAGCCTACCCAGATACTTAGCCAGAAGGACCATTCATTCATTCATTTAATAGTATTTGAGTGCTTACTATGTGCAGAGCACTGTACTATCAAGCCAAAAAGCAGCATTGCACTGGGAGTGGAAGACTGGAGAACAACTACAGTGAAGAAAAGACTGTAAACTCCTGGGGTCAGAGGTTGTACCTTCAACCTCTGAACTGTACAAACCGGTGCGGGACAGGATCCGTACCTGATCTGTTACATCCGTTGCAGACTTCAGCAGTTGAACACAGTGCTTGACACACAGTAAATGCTTAATCAATCCCTATCACTGAGGGAAATCATTCTGATACTCAGTGAAACCTAAAAAACAAAACAACTGCCGGAAGATATAGATCTACATCAACTAACTACGGACATAGATCTGTGAGAGAGTGTGTGTGTGTGTATTATATTCCAAACCGCGATACATTTACATGTGTATATTTAGATGTGCTTAAAGAGGGTCTATATACAAGGGATTGCTATTTTGGTTCTTGAATTTCAGGGAATAGGCCTGAAGTACACCCAAGGACTGGAAAAATGACCACGACATCGCCTACTCTCTTGCCCCAGAGCTGCTTTACCTAGATGTGACATGTGGATTTAGAAGAAGAGAAGCAGCGTGGCTCAGTGGAAAGAGCACGGGCTTTGGAGTCAGAGGTCATGGGTTCGAATCCTGCCTCGGCCACTTGTCAGCTGTGTGACTTTGGGCAAGTCACTTAACTTCTCGGTGCCTCAGTTACCTCATCTGTAAAATGGGGATTAAGATTGTGAGCCCCAAGTGGGACAACCTGATTCCCCTGTGTCTACCCCAGCGCTTAGAACAGTGCTCGGCACATAGTAAGCGCTTAACAAATACCAACATTATTATTATTATTATTATTATTTAGGGTCCATCCAAATTTTGTTTCAGTTACCTTGAGTCTAGCCCAGGACTGAGGGACAGAAGGCCAGACAATTTCCCTGCATTTCTTCCCTCCTACCCACCCCATCTTAATATCAGAAGAACCAAGAAACAAGAGGACTCTCCTGGAGAGAGAGGAGAGAGCCAGATGTCAAAGGGAGGAGGGCACCTCCTTCCCTAATGGTCTTCAGGTGCTAAACTTTTCGGTTCCACAACGATTGACAATATCGGAGAAATAAGCCAAGGAAATACACTGCCTCCATCAATCGACTGTATTTACTGAGCGCTATGTGCGGAGCACTGTACTAAAGGCTTAGGAGAAGGCATTGCAACAGAATTAGCGGACACATTCCATGCCCATAACGAGCTTAGAGTCTAGAACTGACTTCCCGTTTCTGAGATTCTTCCCAGGGCCCAGGCTCTTCACCCAAACCTGAAGGATTCAACACCTGAAAGCAACTTTAGGAACTGGGGCTTGGGGGAAAAGAACCCCGTGCATACATCTCAGTCGAGGTAATGTTACTTAGATCTAAATTCAAGACGGAACAGATCACTCTCAATTTATACACACATACCTATACGCATAAATCTGAAGCAGTTGTCATCCACCTGTGCCCGCCCAAATGCACAAAGCAAATACTTCAACTTGGAATGGGAAGAAACCTGATGCTTTTCCAGCCAAACCCTTAAGAATGACAAAAGCATTGAGGGGAGAGTTCACTTCTGGTCTGCTATCGGCACTCCTTCGGCCTACCCGCCGGGCCTCTGGTTTTAACGACACGGTGTCGTATTGGTTCTGCACCTGCTTGTTTGATGGCTGTATTTTCAATTTTTTTATCTGCTCCAAGCCCTGCCGCACTGGTTCTACACTCCACATTCATTCATTCGTATTTACTGAGCGCTTACTATGTGCAGAGCACTGTCCTAAGCGCTTGGAATGTATAAATCGGTAACAGATGGAGACAGTCCCTGCCCTATGACGGGTTTACAGTCTAATCGGGGTAGAGAGCACCAGCTTGTGTGTGTGTGAGCGAGAGAGTGTGTGTTTGCATACGTTGTTCGTCACATAATACAGTGCCCTGTAAGTGCTCAAACATGATTGAATGAATGAATTTGTCTTCGCCCTCGAAGCAGTTTGGGTAATTCTACTAATGAATTCATAAAGCAGCTTAATAAAATTGGAAGCTCTACAGTCATTCTGGGATTTAGGACCTGACCTGTATTGTTCCATTCCAAGTGCTTAATACAGTGTACTGCACGCAGTGAATACTGCCGAATGACTGATTGGCCTACCTACTCTATCCTGAAAGTGCACATCCCAAATTGACAGAAGCAACAATCTAAACTGCTGAGGGACAATGAGCGGTCCCAGAGTGCATCACAGTAATGCCGCTCAAATTTTGAGACCGTCTTTCCTGACAGGTAGAGCATTTTTCACAACTTGGATAAAAATGAGAAACCAAAAAGCCACGACGGTCACAGCAGAGAGGGACAGAAGCGACCCTTTCTACTAGGTGGAGAACCGAGACAGCAGCCGGAAATCAGGACGGTAAAAACAGATCATGGCAATGAGTGAACCGAGAAGCCAAACCAGTTCTCACTCAACATAATGAAGTTGACTCTGTCCTTTTATCTGGGGGAACTGACGAGGGGATGGGGATTTTAGGATTGAGAGTCAGCATGAAGAGAGATTTCCTTAGGTTCTCAAAGAACTGATCTATAATAGTTGTTCAATAAGAAGACTTTTAACACAAATTGTGGTTCCCTGGGACAACGCGGCACACTTACTTGCGAGTCAGAGATACGCAACAAATCATTCTAAACTAGGTTAAATAATTATTTTTTAGAACGATACCTGGAAAGCACCTACTCTAGGCTGGGCACGGTACTCAAAGAGCAGCATGGCCTTGTGGAAAGAGCATGGCCCTGGGATTTAGAGGACCTGGGTTTTAATCCCAGTTCTCCCAACTGCCTTCTGTGTGATCTTGAGAAAGTTACTTAAATGTATTTACTGAGTGCTTACTGTGTGCAGAGCACTGTACTAAGTGCTGGGAAGTGTACAATATAACACAGCTGGTTGAAACATTCCCTGCCCACGACCAGCTGGGTCTCAGTACCTGCACCTTTAAAACGGCAATGAAAAATAATCTGATGATAATTCTAACAGTATTTGTAAAGCGCTTACTAGGCGTTAAGCACTATTCTAAGCGCTGGGATAGATATAAGCTAATTAGGTTACAGTCCCTGTCCCTCAGGGGATTCAGTCTTAATCCTCATTTTATAGATGAGGAAACTGAAGCACAGAGAAGTTAAGTGACTTGCCCGAGGTCACACAGCAAACAGGTGACAGAGCCAGGATCAGAACCCGCGCCCTTCTGACTCCCAGGCCCGTGCTCTATCCACTAGGCCAGGCTTTTCTCCCTTCTGTTTCGACTATGTCCATCGTGATTATCTTGTATCTATCCCAGAGTTTAATACAGTTTGGCACATGGTAAGCACTTCGAAACACCACAATTATCATCATCATAAATCCTGAGATAGATCAATCGTATTTATTGGGTGCTTTTCGTTTGAAGAGCATTGAACTAAGCACTTGGTAGAGTAAAATAAAATAAATGTTGATATTTGTTAAGTGCTTACTACGTGCAAAGCACTGTTCTAAGTGCTGAGGGATACAAGGTGATCAGGTTGTCCCTCGTGGGGCTCACAGTTTTAATCCCCATTTGACGGATGAGGTAACTGAGGCACAGAGAAGTTAAGTGACTTCCCCAAGGTCACACAGCTGACTAGCGGCGGAGCCGGGATTAGAACCCGTGACCTCTGACTCCCAAGCCCGCACTCGTTCCACTGAGCCACGCTGCTTCTCATAATTAGGATATTCGTAAAGCGCTTCCTATGTGCCAGGCACTGTACCAAGCACGCGGTGGATATGAACAAATCGTGTTGGACACAATCCCTGTCCCACGTGGGGCTCAGGCTCAGTCCCCATTTTACAGATGAGGTAACTGAAGCACGGGACTGAGAGTCACAGTCTTAATCCCCTTTCTGCAGATGAAGTTAACTGAGGCACAGAGGAAGTGAATCCACTTGCTCAAGGTCACACGGCCCGCAAGTGACAGCCTAGATTGAAACCCAGGTCCTTTGACTCCCAGGCCTGTGATTCCTGGTCACGTTTTACCTGGAATTTACTCTACTGTACTCTCCCAGGTGCTGTCTCTCAATCTGCTCATCTATAAAATGGGGGTTATACAGCCGTTCTCTCTCTTACTTAGTCTGTGAGTCCCATTTGTCTCTATCTGTTGCCAAACTGTACATTCCAAGCGCTTAGTACAGTGCTCTGCACATAGTAAGTGCTCAATAAATACTACTGAATGAATTTGGGACAGGGACTGTGCCCTACTTAATTTTACCCCAGCACTTAGTACAGTGCTTGGCCCACAGTATGTGCTTAAACACTACAATTATTATGATTGATTGATGGATGAGGATGGTGGGACTGGGAGAAAAAGAGGTTGGGAGACAAGGTCCAGGACTGCATACAGAGGGCAAAAAGGCCACTAAAGCCAGGGGCAGGAAAGGAAATCAGGAACGACTCCCAAGGTATGGGGCTACCTCTCTGTTCTCCTTAAGGGGCGGGGAGAAAGAAAATGAGGAGGAGGAGTGGGGGGAGGAGGGAGAAGGGAACATACGATCACCAGAGGCCTGAGCAGTGGGGACTGAAAGAAGGTTCTGGACAGATTTAGAGGATGGAGGATGAACTTTGAAGGAGGCGACTAAGTGGCAGAGATTGGAGGTGGCACAAGCCTGTAAAAGCTGTAGCTGGGGTTAAGTGTGGGAACGGCATAGACCCGAGATACCCTTTCTGAGTGTTTCTGACGCCTGCCAGCAGGATGCAAAATGGGAGAGTTAGGAATCCTGGCTCTTGGGTTTTTGTCTGACGTGCCATTCATTCAATCCTATTTATTGAGCGCTTACTATGTGCAGAGCACTGTACTAAGCGCTTGGGATGGACAGTTCGGCAACAGATAGAGACGGGCCCTGTCCAATGACGGGACCGTTCAGATGCATCAACTCCTTCTTCCAGAACTTTTCAAAAATCCAGTCAAGAGTGTTTACTGAGAGCCTACTGTGTGCACAGGACTGTGCTAAGCACATGGGAGAGAACAGTAGAGTTAAAGTGAACAAAATCACCAGAAAACCTGAGAGTGACCAGGAGTCACGGGACCTGGATTTGAATCTTGGCTATGTCACCTGCCTGCAGTGTGACCTTGGGCAACTCACTTTACTTCTCCGTTACCTCTGTGCCTCAGTTCTCGCGCCTGTAAAATGGAGATTAAGACTGAGTTCCACGGGCCATGAGACCATGTCTGCATGCAACCTGATCTGTGTCTCTAATAATAATAATAATAATGTTGGTATTTGTTAAACACTTACTATGAGCCAAGCACCGTTCTAAACGCTGGGGTAGATACAAGGTGATCAGATTGCCCCATGGGAGGCTCACAGTCTTAATTTTACAGGTGATGAGGGAACTGAGGCACAGAGAAGGGAAGTGACACCCCACAGCTGACACGTGAGGGAGCCGGGATTAGAACCCACCATCTCTGACTCCCAAGCCCAGGCTCCTACCACGAAGCCACGCTGCTTCTCATTTTACCCCACCGCTTAATACTGTGTCTGTCACATAGTAAGCACTTAAGTACTATGTACAAAAAAGAGTGACTTTTTGAAGTCACTGACCTGGAATCATTCTGAATTTCCACTAACTGGTTGTTATTGTTTACAGGTTAGGTCATCTATGAATCAATACCATTGATTGTACGTTTATGTAAGTAGAGAATAAGCACCCGGGAGAGTACGAAAGAGCTTTAACAGAGTCCCTGATCTCGGTGAGCTCACATGCCGCTATGGGGAGTCAAGACACTGAAATAATTTACAGTTAGGAGGAAAGGCAATGGGTGGACCAGGAGGAGGCAACTACTTATAGATACAGTTGGAAGCATCGCTAGGATGGCACCAGTGTCTTTAAAAAGCAAAATCACCCCTAGGAGAAATCAAAAACTTTCCTATTTATAAGCATATTTATGTATCTAGCTTCACTGCTAGAAGCCAAGTTAGTTATGTTAATTCCACCTCTGCAGGCCTTAACAAACAGAAGGGCAGAGAGGAGAAGGGAAAGAAACAGCAGGTTCAATGATGAAGCTCAAGTGAAACAAGAAGAATGTTGCTATTATTACTGGATTTGATCAGTGCTTACCGTGTGCTGATCGCTGTACTGAAAGCTGGGTGGCTCAGTGGAAAGAGCACGAGCGGTCACGGGTCAAATCCCAGCTCTGCCACTTGTCAGCTGGGTGACTGTGGGCAAGTCACTTAACTTCTCTGTGCCTCAGTTCCCTCATCTGTAAAATGGGGATTAACTGTGAGCCTCACGTGGGACAACCTGATTACCCTGTATCTACCCCAGCGCTTAGAACAGTGCTCTGCACATAGTAAGCGCTTAAATACCAACATTATTACAAGGAAGGACGTGGTCACTGTCCCACATGGGGTTCACAGTCCCAGGAGGAGGAAGAATAGGTACTTAATTGCCATTTTCTGAGGAAGAAACTTAGGCTCAGAAGTTAAATGACTCATTCAAGGTCATGCAGCAGCCAAGTGGCAGAGCTGGGACTATAACCCCGGTCTCCCCTGACTTCCAGGGCCCACACTCTTTCCACTAGGCCACGCTGCTTCTTTGCTATGAAGCCAAGCAAAGAAAGAGTCAATCGATCACTCACATTTATTGAATGCTTTTTTTTATGGTATCTGGTGGGTGCGACTCTGTGCTAGGCACTCCACTAAGCGCTGGGGCAGAAACAAAGCTAATCGGGTTGGACACGGTCCGTGTCCCACCTGGGTGGGGCTCACCCTCTTAATCCCCATTTTAGACTGTAAGCCCGTCCATGGGCAGGGACTGTCTCTATCTGTTGCCAAATTCCAGTACAGTGCTCTGCACATAGTAAGCGCTCAATACATACTATTGAATGAGTTTTACGGGATGAGGTAACTGAGGCACAGGGTCACAGAGCAGACAAGTGGTGGAGCCGAAATGAGAACCCAGGTTCTGCTGACTCCCGGGGCCGTGCTCTATCCACAAGGCCACGCTGTTTCTACTGTGTGCAGAGCACTGTGCTTAGCGCTTGGGAGAGAACCATGTAACAGAGTTGGTAGACCTGTTTCCTACCCACAAGGAGCTTATATTCAGGCGGGGGGGTTTACAGTCTGGAGGGGGAAGACGGCAACTCTTTAATATCGAGAAAATGATCAGTCCTCCGGATGTTCCCAAACAGTAAATTCCCTCTGTTGGATCACTGAAACTTATCCTAGCATGAGGCTCACACACTTTTTTTTTCACAAAATAGTTATCCAACCCCCTGAGGTGGTCAGTAGTGATTAGCAGTGAACAGATGCTGCTTTTCATTGCCTGAAACTTTTTTTTCCTGGGTTCATCTCCAGGCACTGGGCATCTTCCTTTCCCTCCATCGGTAGGGAGAGCAAAGCACGGTCGGTAGACGGGACTGTTTGTGTTTGCAGCAGAGTGGGGGGGGCTGAGTGAAAGGACCGCTCTGTCTTCTGCGGGCCACATCATGCTGTGATGTGGCCCGCACTTAAACAGGGCAAACCCAGACAATGAATATGGCAATCAAGGGGCCGGCCTGATCCTTTGCCGTATGGAAAAAATTAGAGAGAGAGAAAAAGACAAGTGTAAAGACAATTAGAAACTCCAAAAGGCCCGAGCACGACAAGGATCTAAAAGTGGTCTGAACTTGACGGAGAGGTGAAAAATTCAGAACAAGACTATAAATCCTTCCCACCCTGAAAAAGGGTAGGCCTTGCATCTTCCCTTAAAGCAGCTCCCAAGTCTTAGAGCTAAATTACCGATTTGGAGACGGCCTCTCTCTCCCGATCTGCTAACGCCCGGAATTAGACAGTGTTTCGTTAACTGCCTGTCCCTGTAATTCTCTAAATCTAGAAAAAAGGTGTGCCCCTAAAACTTTACTCTTCCATACACTTAGTACAGGGTTCTGCACACAGTAAGCACTTTAATAAATGCCACTGATTAATACAATCTTTTACTCAGTATAAACTGCAGGGACGGTCTGATTTTAACGTTTTGGGTTCGTACATTTTCTATTTCGATTCTTCATCATTTAGGAGGACGATTTCACTAATTCATTCGACTGGTACTGCCTTCCCTAAAGGGTTCCGATGAACTGTTTATCATCGCTCTCGGGTCACAGTCTTCTGAACGTATGTCTAGACAGCCGTTGCCTACCTTGGATTGCTGTATTCTGATTTTGGTCCCTGCAATTTCAACTTTGCACTAGTTCCTACTGAGTATCAACTGATCTAATTTATAGCCACTCTGAATTCTGTTTCTATCTTCCAAGGAGCGTGAGAGCAGGCCTAAAGTGTGTCACTCGCCAATTTAATGAGACCACTCTCGATTCCATCTTTGAAGTCACGGGTAAAAATAGTGCACTCTATTCTCTCCAGGAAGTGAAAAATACTTTCCTGGGAGAGTCAGAGACAAACCACAACCTATCTGGGTCTCATCCACAACTCGGTGACAGCTTCAAACACTGCCTTCAATGCAGAACTCGGGAAGCCCGGGGCAACATGTGATTTGGAATGTGTCTCAGTCAGACGGTGGCTTTTCCGGGCTGCTCCGCAATGGCATCGGAATCACTGCCGGGCCAGGGAAGCTGCAACACCCTATCTGCTTCGCTAAGCGCATACTCATCTACACAGCCCTTTTATTTTCTTCTTGTTGGCAGAATGATTCTAGTGTCTAACCCCCTCCCCTCCCCAGATTATACACGCCTTGAATGTAGGGATTACGACTGCTCATCCAGAATAATAATAATGTTGGTATCTGTTAAGCGATTACTATGTGCAGAGCACTGTTCTAAGCGCTGGGGTAGATACAAGGTCATCAGATTGTCCCATGTGACGTTCACAGTCTTCACCCCCACTTTGCAGATGAGGTCACTGAGGCACAGAGAAGTTAAGTGACTTGCCCACAGTCACACAGCTGACACGTGGCACAAGCGGAATTCGAACCCATGACCTCGGACTCCCAAGCCCGGGCTCTTTCCACTGAGCCACACTGCAACTGTCTCCCTCCAATGAGCCAGCCTGACTTCTCAGGGCCTCAGTACCCATCTCCCTCCAATATCACCCAGTCGGGCCATTGCCCAGGGTTGGGGAGCAGTTAGCTATCAGACTTCTTATATAGGCTGCTATAGCATTCGAGGCACCTCTAATAAGAGCTTCCTGCTAGTCTACCAGAGAGCAGCACGTAAAAATCTTAATTTCCGCTGGGGGGACCCAAGGCAAATCACTCAACAGCTCTGTGCCTCAGTTACCTCACCTGTAAAATGGAGATTAAGGCTGCAAGCTCCATGAGACAGGGACTGTGTCCCGCCTGATTAGCTTGCATCTATCCCAGGGCTTAGTGGAGTGCTTGCACACAATAAGTGTTTAATAAATACCATTGATTTTTCTTTCATATAAAGGAAACCATCAAGACAAATCTGAAGAGAGCGATAGTCGAAGACCTTCAGTACACGCACCTAGTGTAGAAGTGATTTTCAATCATGCAGAGGTCTTTTTAGTCCCGGTCTCACTGAGCGGTAACAGCTCACTATCAATAGCTTTATCTTCGAATACAATAATAATGTTAGTATTTGTTAAGCGCTTACTATGTGCTGAGCACTGTTCTAAGCGCTAGGGTAGATACAGGGTGATCAGGTTGTCCCACGTGGGGCTCACAGTTTTAATCCCCATTTTACAGATGAGGTAACCGAGGCACAGAGAAGTGAGGTGACTTGCCCACAGTCACACAGCTGACAAGTGGCGGAGCTGGGATAATGAAACATATCAGTTTAATGTGTATGTTCCAGGAATCTTGGAAAAAAAAAATGTCCAAGTAAATGTCTGGAAATTTTTTTTGCTTTAATATATATGTTTCTATAGTGGATTCTGAAATGTGATTTGCTGACATTCACTTGTGAAATAATATTAGATAATGTTCTAATGCAAAATCAATTCTAGGGGAATTTTTTCAAGATTGTTTTTCTAAAGCCGTTGAAATAGTGCAAGAAATTAGACAGCCATGTTGTCAGTCACACGACAAGGATTATTTAAGACCTTAGCATTGTATAAAGTGTTTTCGACCTTACCAATAGCAACTCAAGCAGCACAAGTAAATACAAGTGGGAGGAAAAGTTTACAGAATGCTGATTTCGCTTATTTCATTAGGTCTGTCTTTTTTGGGGGAAGCACACTAGAAAAATATTTCTATAGACCTATAATTTTTTTGTCTCAGTTTTATACTCACTGCAAAATTCTACACTGGCAAATATTTCTAAGAGTCCCAGTTTGGGTTCAGATCAAGTTACGGATACCCGTTTGGTTCCTGGTCAAACAATAACGCTAAGTGTCTCTGAAAACAATTGCTTTATGAGGCCAAGACTTCAAATATATACTAAGGCAGACTTATAAAACTAGATTCTCTCTGCCTGGCCAATCTATTAAGTTTTCATAGGAATCTGTTTGTTGGAGAACTCTATGTTTACTTTAAGCTTGTATTCTCCCAGCCCTGAAAAGAGGGAACAGCCAAGGATAAAAGGATAGTTAACAGCAGGTGACACTGGTAAGGATAATAATGCAAATAATGCAAAATCTGTCCATACACTTAATTTTTCAACACTATTCACAGTGGTAGCCATGATCCACCATAACAACAGGAGTCTGGGGTTTCCCAAATAATAAGCTGAAATCGCTGGAACATTAAAAACAAATATACAGCTGAAAGCTGATTGTCCAATTTGGGACTATTTTGCTTGGGGATTTTTTTTTGTTTTGTTTGGTCTTTGGGTTTGTTTTTTTTTTAATTTTTTAAATTCCCACTCATTTCCGTTTGGACGATCAGTGACATTTGGTGGGGGGGAAAAATGCATTTCATGTATTTATTTCCAGAAGTGCTTAGAACAGAGCTGTGTATTTTGGGAGAATTCAGAAAATATCTGCTGACTGACAGATTGCAACTGTGACAAAATATTTTCACCACCTTCTGTAGGTAATGTGATTGTGCCTCAATTACAGTTCAATGAAATATAATAGTTAATTCTCCTGGGACCTAAGCACTCTGACCTCATAGATAAATTAGCTATGAGCCCCCTGTGGGCAGGGAACTTGTATCAACTCTCTAGTAATCTACTCCGCCATGCATTTAGAACAGTGCTCAGTAGCCAGTACGCAAACTCAATCAATACCGCTGACTGATAGTTACCACACAACTCATGCATATGAACACACATATACAGACATTTCACAAAAGATAATAAACATGATAGGATCACTCCCATTAGAATCAATTTTCTGATCTGCAATATCTTGTTTAGAGTTCACTGTTGAACAGTGGCAAGACAAAGTAAAATCATCAAGGATAAGCAAGGCCCCCTGAAAATTCCTATTAAATTTTTACGATAATTCTTCTAAAGACCCACTGATGATGATTATTATTTTGGCACCCGTGAAGTGTTTATAATGTGCCCAGCACTGAACTAAATGCTGGGGTAGATAGAGGATACTGAGGTCAGAAGCTTCCTGCCTCCCATGGGGCTCGCAGTCTAAATAGGAGAGAGAACAAGTATTCAGACCTCATTTTATGGGTGAGGAAACTGAGGCATAGAGAAGAGACAAGTCATTGGCTACCCTGAAGGTAAGAGGCAGAACCTGGATTAGAAATAAGCCTCTTTTTACTATTAGGCCCCTGCTCCTTCCACTACGCCCTGCTGCCAGATAGAAAGGAAAAGCCTTCTCTCACGCTATAATAGCTCATTTTAATAAAAGCCCAGAAATAGCTTAGTAACAGCTTTTACTAAGGCCCTTGCAAAAAAAATCCTAAAGTATTTGTAAAGAATACATTTTAGAAATCCAAATTAAAACCTGCGCCGGATAATACATCTGTAAGAATAGCTCTCTGAAGCTGCTTTGTAAAAAAAAATCTCACACTGCCCGACTCAGGAGTGAGAAAAATAATCGTACATATTACACACATATAGTTGTCCTTGGAACTTAAAGGAGACACAGCTGACAGTGAAATTAATTAGCATAAATGTGTGAGTGGGTGAGAGATAGAGAGACAGAGAGAGTGTGTGTGTGTTCAAAAACCAATGTGAGAGATACTGAATTCAGCACATTGTGCACGTAAAAATGAAGAAGTGGTGAGGGGCGGGGTGAAAGGAGGGTCACCTTGGTGTCCTCCCCCAAACCAGGGCCTGGAGTTATTGGAAACCTGAGGCTCTCTTCCAGGTCACCTTGCAGAGAATAAATCCCATATTTGATATCCTGCCAGGCTACTCCCCTGCAGATACAAAATGCCACTTCAAAAGCCTCCTCTCTGGAAAACACAACCAGGGGGCAATCATTTTGCCCCCTCTCTCGTCCCTCTGGTGACTCTCCTCAATTTGTGTCCTGAATTAGTAGGATTTCCCAAGTTAGTCAAGTCATTTCTGCAGCAGCCTAACAGAGTCCTGTGCTTTGGCTAAGAGCGAGAGGTGCCTAGTCCCTCGGAGAAATCGGGGTTTCGGGAGCTTTCAGGCTTTCCGGGAAACTGGAAATCAAAAGGCTTTGTTCCGAGGGTCAACTATTCCTTGAAAAAAAAGCCCCCCCCCCCCCCCCATTGAAAAGAGACTCCTGTGCATTTTACTACAGCTTGAGTGTCTTGCAATTCTAAAACACCTCGGTCTTCACTACACCACATTTAATATTGGTCGCACTCTAATTTTCCTGTTGCTTACCTCTGTGCGCTTTAGGATCCTTTTGAAAACTCACATGTTTTTCTTTCTGTTCTTTTTTCCCACACCCAAGACCGGTATTCACACACATGCTTCCCAGCTGTTTGAGAGTTTAAAAATCCACCCCAGAAAAAGAAAGCAAATTTCAGATTTCTGATTCCCTGGAATAGGAGTTCTGGAATAAGTCTCATCTCAATCTCCGGATGGGTCCTTTCACTCATGCCTTGACCCCATGGGGGGACGGGGTCGACTCTTCAAAATTACTTTCATCGGAAAGTCCGTGACCATCCTGAACGACGATAACGCTTCCGCGGTGCTGGAAAATGTTCCGATTGTAGGGGCAGGGAGGAATGCAGGCAGGAAAAGTGGGGAAGGTTCCTGAGCATAAGGCCGAGTAGAAGGATTGAAGTGGGGGACGGGGAGGGCAAAGGAAAGCTAGGGCAGGACGAAAGAGGGGGACCTGGAAGCTCGAAAAACAAGAGAGCCCTCCTTCAACTCTCCTACTCGTCCAAGTCTGATGACATCAAGTCAGCCTTGGGGTCTGCTAGCACCTAATAATAATAATAATAATAATAATGTTGGTAGGTGTTAAGCGCTTACTATGTGCGGAGCACTGTTCTAAGCGCTGGGGTAGATAGAGGGTAATGAGGTTGTCCCACATGAGGCTCACAGTCTTAATTCCCATTTTACAGATGAGGTAACTGCGGCACAGAGAAGTGAAGTGACTTGCCCACAGTCACACAGCTGCCAAGTGGCAGAGCCGGAATTCAAACCCATGACCTCTGACTCCCAAGCCCGGGCTCTTTCCACTGAGCCACGCTGCATCTCTACCGCTTCTCAAGCTAATCAAAGCTTTGTGGTTACATCTCCCACTGTTAATAGCCAATGGTATTTATTGAGCACTTATTGTGTGTAGAGCACTGCAATAATAATGACGGCATTTGTTAAGCGCTTATTATGTGCAAAGCACTGTTCTAAGCGCTGAGGAGGATACAAGGTGATCAGGTTGTCCCACGTGGGCTCACGGTTTTAATCCCCATTTTACAAATGGGGGTAACTGAGGCAGAGAGAAAGGAAGTGACTTGCCCGAAGTCACACAGCTGACAAGTGGCTGAGCCAGGATTTGAACCCATGACCTCTGACTCCCAAGCCTGGGTTCTTTCTACCGAGCCACGCTGCTTCTGTACTAAGTCTTAGGGAGAGTACAATATGACAGACACATTCCCTGCCCTCAAGGAGCTCACAGTCTAGAGGGATGCTGTGGTCCTGGGGTTAAGCTTTAGGTTGTGCAAAGCGAAAATCAGACCTGGAGACAGGCTGGGCGCTAAAATTATTATTGGCATTATTAATAGTAATAATAATCATAGTAATGTCATAGTGGTTAACCACTTACTAGGTGCCATGAGGTGTACTAAGCATTAAAATATGTACGATCATTTCATCAGGCCCAGCCCCTGCCCTGATGAGGGTCACCGTTCAAAAAGGAGGGAGAACGGCTACGGAATTACCATTTCACAGATGAGGAAACTAAGGCACTGAGAAAGGAAGAGACTTGCAGGTACATGGCAGAGCGGGGACTAGAACGCAGGTCCTCTGACTGTCAGAGAAAGAGAAAATACCCGACATAAAGGTGTCTGGTGTTGCCCGAACGGCAGACGGGATCAACGATATTAACTGGATGAGTGGCCCCCTCCCCAGACACACTCTCCGCAAGCCACCCTGCAGAACTGTATATTCCAAGCGCTTAGTTCAGTGCTCCGCACATAGTAAGCGCTCAATAAATACTATTGAATGAACTGAATGAATGGACTCTCTCTCAGTTTCCTAGAAGTCGCCACCCTCGGTTTATCTTTGAGGTGTTGACTGCCAAGATCCTGGTATATTTCCAGCCAAGTGCAGTCTATTCTCACGGCAGCCTTCCCTTCCCGAACTGAAGCTAGTCGGGTGGCCGTACCACTGGGCCCGGCTAAAGCATCAGTTTTCAATTGGTAAATATTTCCGTCTTCCGTTTCGTTTAGAACGTAAGCTCCTTATGGCTTCTGATTTTTGTCGAACTTTCCCAAGTGCTTATTACAGTAAGCACTGCATCCAGGGGGGAGAGCACCATAAATTTCACTACTTCTACTCCCGTGACAATAATCCACACAGTAAGAGTCCCGCAGTCGAGCTGAATCAAAAGAGAAGCGGTGTGGTCTAGTGGAAAGAGTGCGGGCCCGGGAGTCGGAGGACCTGGGTTCGAACCCCAGCTCTACCAACTGCTTGCTGGGTGAGCTCAGGCAAGTCGCTTAATTTCCATGTGCTTCCGTTTTGCCAACTGTAAAAGGGGCATTAAATCCTTCCTCCTACTTAGTCTGTGAGCCCCATGTGGGGCAGGGACTGTGTCAAATCTGATAAACTTTTATTTCAGTGCTAAGAACAGTGCTTGGCACATAGTAAGTGCTTAACAAATGCCCTAAAACAAAAACACAAAAGCAGAAGACAGAGCCATGGGGAGAGGGTGTTTTGTCACCTGGCATCAAAAAATCTGGGGCAACGAAGCGGGAGGATGTTTAAGACTCCACATGAAGACAACTGTTGGGGGTTACTAATAATAATAATTGTGTTATTTGTTAAGCCTTACTATGTGCCAGGCACTGTACTAAACTCTGGGATGGATACAAGTAAATCAGGTTAGAGATAGTCCCTGTCCCACGTGGGGCTCACCGTCTCAATCCCCATTTTCCAGATGAGGTTCCTGAGGCCCAGGGAAGTGAAATGACTTGCCCGAGGTCACAGAGAAGACAAGCGACAGAGCCAGGATTAGAACCCATGGCCTTCTGACTCCCAGGGCCGTGCTCTATCCGCTACGCCACGCTGCTTCTCAACTGCCCTCTGTACTAACAGAAGTAGAAATAATGTTTCTAGAAGCATGGCTCAGTGGAAAGAGCCCGGGCTTGGGTGTCAGAGGTCATGGGTTCAAATCCCAGTTCTGCCACTTGTCAGCGGTGTGACTGTGGGCAAGTCGCTTCACTTCTCGGTGCCTCAGTTACCTCATCTGTAAAATGGGGATGAAGACTGTGAGCCTCACGTGCGACAACCTGATTACCTTGTATCTACCCCAGTGCTTAGAACAGTGCTCTGCACATAGTAAGCGCTTAACACATACCAACATTATTATTATTATGTTTATAGAAATCCTGTTTATAGGATCCTTTTTATTAACCAAAAAGTATTCATTCGAAGTAGTTCTCAGTTTCCTGAAAAAGAACACACTTACCAGTTGTGAATCCTAGTAATCGCTTGGTCCCATTTATCTTGGGAGTGATGTTTTCCCTAAAGGTATCAGAGCCGCAAGTATCTGAAAGCTTAGTACGGAGTAACTGTCAGCCACGGTCACCTGAGCTTCTGCGACCGCCCACTTCCGGTAGATCCTCCGAATGCCTACGTCACAAGTGACCAGACGCTCTTTGTTCCCTGTGAATTGGAACTCTGGACCTTGGCAAACTGCCTTCCTACTTGCTCTCCTGCCCTTCCTAGTACACGGCTACCGACCCCATCTGGAAGGCCTGCGGCTGTGGCTGCTGCAAGAACAGGTCGCTCTCGGATAGAAATATACCGGTGTCCCGGTAGTTCATTCGTTCCTTCATTCAATCGTCTTTCTTGAGCGCTTACCATGTGCAGAGCGCTGGACTAAGCGCTTGGAATGTACAATTTGGCCACAGATAGAGACAATCCCTGCCCAACGGTGGGCTCACAGTCTAAACGGGGGAGGCAGACGACAAAACGAAACAAGTAGTCAGACATCAGTACCATCCAGATAAATAGAATCATAGATATATACACATCATTAATTAGAGTAATGAATAATATATACAAATATGCACAAGTGCTGTGGGGAGGGGAAGAGCAGAGGGAGGGAGGGAGGTAGGGGAATGGGGAGGGGAGGAGGAGCAGAGGGAAAGGGAGGGCTCAGTGTGGGAAGGCCTCCTGGAGGAGGTGAGCTCTCAGTAGGGCTTTGAAGAGGGGAAGAGAGTCAGTTTGGCGGAGATGAGGAGCATCTCAAAGGGTCTCCATTCGTAACAAACCTTGGGACTACATCCACTCCCTTTCCTGCCAATCTTCACGGTGGAGCTTACCCTGATTTCTTGGCCAATCCCTTCGTGGGAGGGGCTACCAATAATCTAAATTTATGGCACCATTGAGTCACAGTCTTCCTGGGTGAACCAGGGGGCATTTTCCAAGAGTGATCAAGAAAGCATGAGATAGATGACAAAGAAGTAGTAGATGACATGGCCAGAACTGGACAAGCCGAGTCTATAGAAATATTCATAGGAATCTATGTATTGTAACACTATGATTTTTACTGTTTTTCTTTTGAGATATATATACATACACACATGTATATGTATATATACACACACACACACATATGTATATGTGAACAGTGCTCTGCACATTGTAAGCGCTTAACAAATACCAACATTATGCGTATATATATCATACATGTATATATATACATGTGTGTGTATATATGTATATATATCACACATGTATATGTGTGTGTGTATATCCATCTCTCTCACACACGTATATGTATGTACGTATATATATACGGCCCAAGGAGGCAATGGTAAACCACTTCCACATTTTTCCCAAGAAAACCCTAGGGATACACTACCAAAACAACTGCACATGAAGACGGGGCCTTCTGGGAGAGATGTGTCCACGGTGCCGCTATGGGTCGGAGACGACTCGACAGTGTACGACACGCAGTCTAGAGTGGGGGAGACAGACATTTATTAAGCACTTCTGTGTGCAGAGCGCTGTACTAAGCGTTTGGGGGAGTACAATATAACAATATAAGAGACATATTCCCTGTCTACTTTGAGCTTAGAGTCTAGAGGACGAATTTATGACCGTAAATGATATGGGCAAGGAACGTCAGCCAATTCTGTTGTACTCTCCCAAGCACTTAGTACAGTGCTCTGCACACAGTAAGCGCTCAATAAATATCATTAATTGATGTTAACCCCTCTCCCACCTCACACTCCTTATCTCTGTTGCCCACTGTGCGACAACAAAAATCTGAGCATTTAGTACTAACCTGGTTTTTCTTATATTACATAGTTTCTATTCCAAATGAAACATTTGGGTAAGGGCATTTCCAAAGTTTTGCCCAAAAGTATTAAAACTATCTTTAACCAGCACTATCCAAAAAAAAGGATTATATATGATTCTGAAAATAGTATTTGCTGGTTCTATTTTAAAGAAATATAAATTTTACCATTTAGGAAAAAAATCAGTAACCACTCTAATATCTGCAAAACCCTTCATCTTCTCGAAACTAACCATGGAACTGTTTAAATTTAATTTCAGCTCTGGTTTGGTTTTTATCGACAACGGTCTTCTTCTTCCTGGGAAACATTCATCTGCCCCCCATTCAGTTTTGGTTTGAGTTTAACGAAAACTTAAGTAAAATCATTAGGTTCTGCTCCAGCTTTTTGAAAAACATCACCTTATGGTCCGTCTCAGTCCAGGTTTAATTCAACTCCTGGTTTTCTTTAGTTTTACCAAAACTGTTTAATATTTTAAAATGTACCTTAAAGATTTCTTAAATGCCTTTCCATCTGAACTGGAGGCTTGCCCGGGTAACTACTTTCAATATGTTACTCCCCACTTACAAATACTGGTGGAATACCGAAACGTGAAACTTGCCATAGTCGGAAAAGAAACCTTGAGCTGTTGTGTGATTTTTTTTTTAACTTCACATTGCCAAAATGTTTCTCCTGGCCTTAAATCATATGTTAATAAAGAGAAAAACAGTTGGAGTTTATTGCAAATCAGTGGGACTTCCATGCATCAACCCTAGTGTTCAGAAGACAGCGGCAGGAAAGACATGTAGGGGGAAGAAGAGACCCCTTCTGGGAAAGGAGCAGTGGGGTTCAAGTCCTTAGTACAGTGTTGTGCACATAGTAAGCGCTCAATAGAAATGAATGAAAGTCCATGGGGAAGGGCAAGTGAGAGTTTGGTCCAGAAAGATGATCAGGCCAGCTAATGCCGCTTAGGTTCAGCGTGCGATATCCGGTCTTGGAAACAAGGGGTTGTTTTGGTGGGGGGACCATGGGTTCCCTCTAAGATGCCCAAATGCACAACATTGTTAAGGACACCTGTATAACTTAGTGTCAACACAGTGTTGGTGGAAGAGAGAGTCACCAGAGCCAGAATCCTCACGTGAAGAGGAGCAGCTGGAGTAGGCAAAAAATAGAAACTGCTGACATCACAAGGTCTTTCCCGCTCCTGCACTATGTTAGATGCTAAGACTAAGCCGACTCCACCCTGGAAGCAACACCCCGCAACTGGAAATTCCTTGTGGAAAGGGACTGTGACTACCAACTCTGCCATACTCTGTGCAGAGTAAGGGCTCAATGCGCCTGATATACTTTGCTCCCCAGGGCCCTCACCTCTACAAGAATTCAACAGTATTTATTGAGCGCTTACTATGTGCAGAGCACTGTACTAAGCGCTTGGAATGTACAATTTGGCAGCAGATAGAGACAATCCCTGCCCACTGACAGGCTTACAGTCTAATCAAAGCTCAGTAAATAGTGGAACGTCCATGGCGGGAGCCAATTTGGAATCGACACATCCGCAGCTGTCATCGCAGCCACCCAAACCTCTATCTTTGCGACCACGGTCCTATTTGAGAAACGACAGGGGGGTCTTAAGGAATCTAATTATTTCTCTCCCAAATTTGTGCCCTACTCTTTGAAAAGAGTCTCGCCCTCGCCCATTCTGGCACCAAGGGGGTTTGGACAAAGAACTAAGTTCAGTCTCAATCCTGAAGAAAGCTGCATGGCCTGGTGGAAATGCACAAGGGCCTGTGAGGCAGAGGACCTGGGTTCTAATCTCAATTCTGCTACTTGTCTGCTGTCTCCCTCCCTCTTCATAACCAGCGGGCTGTCACTCTTCCCATCTTCAAAGGCGTATTAAAAGCACACCGCCTCCAAGAGGGCTTCCTCAACAAAGTTCTCATTTCCTCTTCTCTCCTTCCCTCCCGAATCACCCCGGCACTTGGATTTCCACCCTTTATCACTCCATCCTCAACCCCACGGCGGTTGCTCAGTGGAAAGAGCCCGGGCTTGGGAGTCAGAGGTCGTGGGTTCTAATCCCGACTCCGCCACTTGTCTGCTGTGTGAACTTGGGCAAGTCACTTAACTTCTCTGGGCCTCAGGTACCTCATCTGTAAAAATGGGGGTTAAAAAATGTGAGCCCCACGTGGGACAATCTGATTGCCCTGTATCTACCCCAGCGCTTAGAACAGTGCTCTGCACATAGTAAGCGCTTAAAAAATACCATACAAAAAACGAAAAATATCTACAAGGTAATGTAAGCTCGTTGTCTACCATGTCTACCAACTCTGTTGTACCATGTTCTCCCGAGTGGTAAGAACGGTGTTCTGCACACGATAAGCGCTCGTTAAATACCACTGACTGATGTCTGTCTCTCCCTCTAGACTCCTTTTGGACAGCAAGAATGCTTACCAACTCTGTTATACTGTCCTATACTAAGGGCTTAGTACGGTGCTCTGCACACAGTAAGCGCTCGATATATATTGACTGATTTCTGTGTGACCCGGGGCAAATCATTTAACTTCTCTGGGTCCCCATTTCCTTCTTTGAAAAATGAGCAATTAAATACCTCTTATCCCTGCCTCTTAAGACCAAGAGCCCCACGTGGGACAAGGACTGTGTCCGACTTGATTATTCTTTATCTCCCCCATCGCTCAATACAATACTTGATATATATATAGTAAGCGCTTAATAAATACCATAATTACTACTGAGCAGTAGTCCTTGATTATTCTATATCTCCCCCAGCGCTCAGTACAATACTTGATATATACGGTAGGCGTTTAATAAACACCATAATTACTCCTGAGCAATAGTCTTGATATTAATTTACCCAGGTTTAAGTAATTGAGCATCTCTAGGTTTGGTGGGTTTATTTTTGAGGTCTATTTTGACCTCATGGGAAAGAAAAGAAACGCCCACAGTAACAAAGATAAACTAGTAGCCAAGTATAAGATAGATGCTACCCAAACATTGGATTCAAAGGGTCTAGGATACTGGATTCAACAGTGAGTTGATGGCTTAAAGAGGCAAAACCTCATTAGCAATGAAGGCGGGCGAAGAAAGGAAAAAAGGCTGCACGAACTAAAAACATCCTGATCGGACACAGGCATGCGGTCTTAGCTCGCACAGCGGAGAGCTGAGACTTTCTGCAGCTATGCCTGAAATCCAAATTTAAGAAGTTTCGCTATACTAAGCAGCGTGGCTTAGTGGAAAGAGCCCGGGCTTGGGAGTCAGAGGTCGTGGGTTCTAATCCCGACTCTGCCACTTGTCTGCTGTGTGACCTTGGGCAAGTCGCTTAACTTCTCTGGGCCTCAGTTACCTCATCTGTAAAAATGGGGACTAAAAAATGTGAGCCCCACGTGGGACAATCTGACTACTCTGCATCTACCCTAGCGCTTAGAACAGTGTTCTGCACATAATAAGCACTTCAATATCATAATAATTATTATTATTTTCCCCGATTAGACTGTAAGACTGTAATAAGACTGTAATTAGACTGTACTTAGACTGTAATGGGCAGGGATTGTCTCTATCGGTTGCCGAAATGTACAGTCTAAGCGTTTAGTACAGTGCTCTACACGTTACCAAACTGTACATTCCAAGTGTTTAGTACAGTGCTCTGCACATAGTAAACGCTCAATAAATACTGTTGAATGAATGAATGATTGATGAATACCAAACCCTAGTGTTCAGAGGAAATCCGGAGCCAGCACCGGTTAGCTTACAAAGTTCGAGAAGTGGCACAGAAAGTAGCTTAAAAGAACCAAGATTTACTGACGTTTCCGCAGTTATACCCACCCTGTCTGGGTTGAGAAAATTCTTAAGCAAAGAGGAATGTGACGCAGCGGTTTCGAAAGTGTGATGAGGCAATCTCTCTGCTACAAAATGCTGCTGGAGAGACAGTGCTCCACAAACAGTAAGTGATCAGAAGATACCCTCGAATGAATGGGTCCTTCACATTACATATGAAAAATCTACCAAACAAGGTCACCTTGCAGCTTGAGAAGAGCTCTACGATTCAAAAACCAAGGCTTCACCAGGGCCCATCCCACAAACGGATAGCTATCCACTTCTGGAGACTATTACACGCGTTCCCCAAAACACAAGGTACAGCATCTGGACCAAAGCAAGTTCTGCCTTCAAAAGACTGAAATTCTGATGAGTGATGAATGGGAAGAACATGACGACATGCTTGATGTAGCTCACTGGGAAAGTTGGGGTAAACCTTTGTAGTTCTCCTTGAAAGCAAGGGGCTGTCAAATGCATTATTATTATTATTATTATTATTATCATCAATAATAATACTACTGCTG
The DNA here is from genome assembly GCF_004115215.2 of Ornithorhynchus anatinus. Classification (NCBI taxonomy): domain Eukaryota; kingdom Metazoa; phylum Chordata; class Mammalia; order Monotremata; family Ornithorhynchidae; genus Ornithorhynchus; species Ornithorhynchus anatinus. Next base: position 94,042,785 of record NC_041730.1, read on the forward strand.
GAGGCACATTCTAAGAGCTGCATGTGAAGAAACAGCAGCCAAGACAGAAGTGATTCTGAGAGGATCGATGAAGGGGACTTGCTTGATTGTGGATTCACCACAAATGGACCTTGCCTGCAGCCAGTCTGCTCATCAGGAAGAATTTAAAAACAAAAGATTCCAATACATGGCTGAGCACTTATGACTAGTGAGCCACAGGTCTTAACAAAAAATAACAGCTAACATATCAGGCCCAGAGCTCTTCACCCGACATCCCTGTGAGGATGACTACCCCAACGTGGAAAAGCATGATGAGCCACTGGCCAAAACTCTGGTACAGTAACATGAAAACATTTCAGAGAGTAGGTGAGTGTATAGTAGTTCAGTTTCTTGGGAAGTTTTTATGGAATTTGTCAAGCACTATATGTCAGGTACCGTACCAAGATCTGGGGTAGAAAGGAGACAATCAGATTAGACGCAGAACCTGCCCCAAATAGAGCTCACATCCGATCCCCATTTTAGAAATAAGGTAAATGAGGCACAGAGAAGTGAAGTGACTTGCTCAAGGTCACCCAGCAGACACATGACAGAGCCAGGATTAGAAACCAGGTCCTCTGACTCCCAGGCCCACAGACTTTCCGCTAGGCCACACTGCTTCTTAAAGAATCCAACGTTAAGGAATTCTCATCTCAGGATATTTATTCATTTATTCAATAGTATTTACTGAGCACTTAGTATGTGCAGAGCACTGTACTAAGCGCTTGGAATGTACAATTCGGCAACAGATAGAGACAATCCCTGCCCACTGACAGGCTTACAGTCTAATCGAGGAAGACAGGATATTCTCCATACCATGGTTAAGGAGGAGATAAAGAGCAAGCACGAGTAGAGATCAGATAGACCTATATGCCTGACCCACAAGAAGTACATAACATATACCTTTTTTTAAAAAAAAAGGTGGCGAAATCAAAGAAGGCCAAACTGAACTACCAAGACCCTTATTTCTAACATGAATTAGACTAGGTCGTTTCCTTAATGAAGAGTGTTCTACCCAAAAGAGAAAAGACTGCCAGAACAAAGAAAACCAGTGTACATGATTATCCGCACACATTTTGAGGGCCCCCGACAACTCGAAGACCAACACTAATTCAATCTAGAGGGTGAGGTTTTCTGCTCTTTGGATAACTGGAGGTTTTGCACACTGGAAACGTCGTTTGCCCTTTGTGATTCCTGTTTATTTTTAAGTGCCAGTAATCCCAACCATCCTATCAAAGCTGCTTATAATTAAATGTGCATATAGAGGTGTATATGTATATATTTTGTGGGAGGAATGAATGCCCTTCTCATTCCTCCATGCGAATCCACACAGGAAGATAGAACAGTGTGATCTTTGATAGCTAAAGCTTGAGCAGAAAATTCGAGCGACGCCATCTATGGGACAAGTAGAGGAATGCAGAGACGACTGCTCTGAAATGGATGATCATAAAGCTGAATCACCTTCTTAGGTCAAGGGAATAATAATAATAACAACAAAAATAATAATGGCATTTGTTAAGCGCTTACTATGTGCACTGTTCCAAGCGCTGGGGAGGAAACCAGATGATCAGGTTGCCCCACGTGGGGCTGAAACTGAGAGTAAACCAACTGGGGGACTAAATTAACCGCTCCCTTCCTTTCCCCTCAGTAAGACTGATGAAAATAATTGCATTATGCAGGCACCTCTTGCCAATAATGCTGAACCATTCACAACTGCGATGGATATTTTCCAGACTTAAGCAGGAACTCGCTCGATTTTTCGGCAATGGAGATTCATTCATTCAATAGTATTTATTGAGCGCTTACTATGTGCAGAGCACTGCACTAAGGGCTCAGAATGGACAATTCGGCAACAGATAGAGACAATCCCTGCCCATTGACGGGCTTACGGTCTAATCGGGGGAGATGGACAAAAACAAGGCAACTTAATCACGATAAATAGAATCAAGGGGATGTACACCTCATCAACAAAATAAAATAATAAAATAAAGAACAGACTATGGGCTGTCAAATAATAATAATAATGTCGGTATTTGTTAAGCGCTTACTATGTGCAGAGCACTGTTCTAAGCCCTGGGGAAGGTACGGGTAATCGGGTTGTCCCACGTGAGGCTCACAGTTAATCCCCATTTTACTGATGAGGTAACTGAGGCTCAGAGAAATTAAGTGACTTGCCTACAGTCACACAGCTGACAAATGGCAGGGCCGGAATTCGAACCCATGACCTCTGACTCCCAAGCCCGGGCTCTTTCCACTGAGCCACGCTGCTTGCTCCAATGTAAGTTAGATACTGGCCCAGCAGATCAGAACAATGAAGGACTAAATTAGACAATACCTTTCTTTCTTAAGCAAGGAAGACAAATTCAACTTCAAGGGCAGGGACCATGTCTACTAACTAGAGTACCCTTTCCGAGCCCCTTACTACGGTGCTCTGCACTCAGTAAATAATATTGGTTGGTTGATTAATTCAGTGCAAACAAAATTAAAACTTTCCAGAAGTCGCCTGGTTCTCCTATGATGCACCATGAAAGACCTATCAGACTACAGTAGTGTCGTCTTCACTGATGCCACACGACAGCACGAATGTTATTTCCGACACCAGATTGCATTCCATCCAGATATATGCACATTATGGCGAAATGGTTCAAAATTCTTCACTGATACTCTCTCCAAACCACTTAATAAAAACAGGTACTGGAGCTGAACAGACTATCTAGATTCCAAGTAATCTAACTACACATAGACATTAAAAACAAAAACATCAAAGAAAGAGTCCAAAGTGCACTTCCTAATGAAACACAACCCACGGAGATGTGGACATCTATAAGGATTTTCGATCTCTGGATCTGTGTGAGGCAATGAAGAACTCACATAAAATTTCATTCTAAAATTTTCAAGTCGCTTGTAGGAGTGGGTTGATTTCCACAACTGATTTTAGTGAAGACGCTACAATATATTTAGTATTAAATAGCTTACTTGATGACACCGCAGAGAAAATCCATTCAATCAACACGTAAACAGCGACAATCACATAACTTTGCCAATTGGTACACTAAGTAATAAAAATCTAAATATAACCCTCTAAGTAAGGTTTGTGTAAATAAATCAATAATTCAGGAGACAATTTGGGTGGCCCTTTTTGTTATTTGGGTAAATCAGGTTTGATGTTTTAAATGTTTTCCATTAAAGCATTTGCATGTGAGCTTCTTAAAACAATTTCCCAGTCCTGCCAACACTTGCAAAGGGAGCCAAGTGAGAGGGTGTCAAATGTGACTTTCCCCCAAAAAAGGGGTGTTGGGGGAGGGGGTGGAGATCCTGGTAGGGAATTGAGGGGAGGTTTAGTCACAGAAGGAATCTGAGGCTAGGACTCCTACACAGATGGGAGGGGGCCTTTGGGGTGGCAGGGAGGGAAGCTGAGAACCTTTGCAGTACTGAAACCGTATTTATCTGATTTTCCACCCCCTTAGGAGGCTTATCCTATTGACTCAGACTCTGGGGTAGGAGGGAGTTGTGGAATGGAAGAATGAGAAGAAAAGGAGATGGTAACTGCACTGGGTGAAACAACAAGCAGCAGAGTGGCAAAATCCAGATTTTAGGGGGCTTAACTGATTTATTTTAATAACAGAGGGGAGAAAGAGGTAAATCCCCAAATCCTGCACCCTTCCAATAAGATGGACAGTTCGGTAGTCTAATAATAATAATAATAATGTTGTTATTTGTTAAGCGCTTACTATGTGCAGGGCACCGTTCTAAGCGCTGGGGTAGATAGAGGGTAATCAGGTTGTCCCACGTGAGGCTCACAGTTAATCCCCATTTTACAGATGAGGTAACTGAGGGACAGAGAAGTTAAGTGACTTGCCCAAAGGCACACAGAGACGCAGCATGGCTCAGTGGAAAGAGCCCGGGCTTAGGAGTCTGAGGTCATGGGTTCGAATCCAGGCTCTGCCATTTGTCAGCTGTGTGACTGTGGGCAAGTCACTTCACTTCTCTGTGCCTCAGTCCCCTCATCTGTAAAATGGGGATTAAGACTGTGAGCCTCACGTGGGGCAACCTGATTACCCTGTATATACCCCAACGCTTAGAACAGTGCTCTGCACATAGTAAGCGCTTAACAAATACCAACATTATTATTATTAAGTGGCAGTCACAATTCGAATCCATGACCGCTGAGTCCCAAGCACGTGCTCTTTCCACTGAGCCATGCTGCTTCTCTAATCATCCTTTCTCTATGCTCAGCAACAATAGAGAAAGTAGATGGTTCAAAGTCATGTGGAGGAAATAAAGTATTTTCTTGGGCACAACGGAATCACAAAATGAACCGAGGTAAACGGTAAGATACCTTGACGGATAAGAAGTCAATAAAATTAAAGAACCAAAGTAATAGTGCTAGTAACTCTGTTTATTGAGGGCCCACTGGGTGCAGTGTGCTGTACTGGGTGGAATGTACTGTACTAGGTGCTTGGAAAAGTAATAACAACAATAACAATGATAATGATAATAATGATGGCATTTAAGCGCTTACTATGTGCCAAGCACTGCTCTAAGCGCTGGGGGGGGGGGGGCGGAATACAAGGTAATCGGGTTGTCCCACATGTGGCTCACACTCTTAATCCCCATTTCAGAGATGAGGTAACTGAGGCCCAGAGAAGTGAAGTGACTTGCCCAAAGTCACACAGCTGACAAGTGGCAGAGTCGGGAACCTATGACCTCTGATTCCCAAGCCCGGGCTCTTTCCACTGAGCCACACTGCTTCTCATCATGGTATCTGTTATGTATTGTACTAAGCGCTAGGGAGGGTACAGCAAATTGCCTTGGACACAGTCCCTGTCCAACATGGGGCTCCCAGTCTCAAAACCCATTTTACAGATGAGGGAACTGAGGCACCGAGAAGTGAAGTGACTTGCCCAAAGTCACACAGCAGACAAGCGGTGGAGCTGGGATTAGAACCCATGACCTTGTGACTCCCAGGCCCGGGCTCTATTCATTATGTCGAGCTGCTTCTCCCAAGTAGAATAGCACAGAAGAGTAAAACAGAAACATCAGAAGCCTACAGGAAAACAAATGTAAAGGAAATAATTCCTACCTGAGAAAAACAGGTTAAAAGCCATCACTCCCTATTCAGTCCAGAGCTGTGGGGGCAAAGTTTCTTCTGCTGGAATGCAGTAAACTCTCCGATTCACAAACATTTTAAATATTTGAACTATCCCGCTATGCAAAAATCTGCTGTAATTAAATTGGGGTACAATCAGACCGCAAATGTAGATGGTATACCTTTTTTAACTGGTTTAAATTTGTCTGAAGCCAATTTAATATTTCTTTAAAATCTTATATTTACTGAGTGCCTGAGGGCAGACCGCTGTACTGAGTGCTTGGGAGACACCCTGGGCTTGTATTGTGTGTGCTCTCCCGAGTGCTTAGTAGAGTGCGCTGCCCAAATAAGTGTTCAATAAAATGTCATTGATTACAAGTTGGTAGATGTGAGCCCTGTCCTCAAAGAGATCACAAACCAGTGGGTGAGGCAGGCATTAAAATAAATTACAGATAGAGGAAGCTGTAGAGCATAAGGATATGTATTTAAATGCTGTGAGGCTGGTGGCGGGGTGAGTATTAATGCGCTTAAGGGATACGACATCTGGTGTCAATATAGAACCTCACTGTGAACTTGTGGAAAAAAGTGGCAGGTCCTTTACTAGGAAACCAATACTGGAGTTTTATGTTCTTTTGTGGTGAAATGTAACTTAACGTGCGGGGTGTGTCCATTTTTCTCAATCGATTTGAGGATTTCGTCTTCAATCTTGCCCCCTCCCCCTTCACTCCCCCAACTAAAATTACCGCCGCTTGCCCTGACATACAAATGGCTTCTCCTGTTAAAAAGAATGCAGTCGTTGCATCCTTAGATACAGCCTGCTTCAGCTACTCAATTCTCAACCAGCTACGCTTGGGGTGGGCAAGTGGGACCCATGCCCACAGCATACACATCACTTAGGTCTATACATTTACAGAAGCCGTAAAAATGATTCACATTTTTCCCTTTTAGTTTCAACAGTTCCAACCAGACAGGCATAGTTATTAATGCCGCCTCAAAGTTGTTTAGATTTTCCGTGACATTTGGCTTAAGACCCACAACACTTAATTGGAACCTCCTTAAAAATGTGTGGAGGCTTGGATTTTCTTTTTTTGTTGAAACAACTCTGAAGAGAAAAATTCAATATACCCCCCCAAAATAAAACAACCCAGCAAAACGAGAGAACAGATAAATTGGGGGTAATTACCAGAGATCATTAAGATTCTACAAGGTTACCCCACTGGTCACCATGCTAGGAATGAAACTATGGGGCTTAGATGGGTTTTGAGGAAGGAACAAAACCTTCTCAGTCTGGGGGTCAGAAGGACCTGAGTTCTAATTCCGCTCTATCGTGTGTTTGTTGTGTGACCTTGGGCAAGTCACCTCTCTTCTCTGTAGCTCAGTTACCTCACCTGTAAAATGGGAATTAAGACTGTGAGCCCCACATGGTCCAATCTGATTACCTTGTATGTACCCCAGCACAAGCTTAGAAGAGTACTTGACACAAAAATACCATCGTTATTATTATTAGTGGTAGGGAAACCAATATGAAATATCACATTTCAATTCTTCTATCACTCGAACGTACATGTTCCTTTACTCCACTCCGAGCCAGAAATCTCTAAACCTCCACACTTTCAACATCAACTCTAAAGCAGATTAGATGTCAACACATAGACTACGATGCTTTACCATTCTTCTCCCACTGAATTTTTTCAGTATCTAAATGCAAACAAGGCATAGGGTTTGTTTCGGCAATCTCCTTGTACATGAATATTGGATGGTGCATTTTTAAGTGTATACTATGCATTGGAAACTGTAGGGGTCGCAACACCAGAAAAGGGAATCAATACACTGGGTGTGACCTGGCCACTGAGATCCTACCACACTTCATCACTCAGGACATTTAAAAAAAAAAAGTGCATTGAGAAATGTGACCAATGTGAGCCACCCAGGCGTACAGGGCTAGGACAATCCCCGGGAATGGAAAATTAGGGTTTGTGCTGCAGGCCGGCAGACTAGGAGACCCCACTGGTTTGGTCACTCTCCCTCCAGACACAAGAGTCAGAATAGCCAGGGCTACACACAAACTCAGAGGAAATGAAACAGCCATGCCAGAATAATAATAATCATGTTGGTATTTGTTAAGCCCTTACTATGTGCAGAGCACTGTTCTAAGCGCTGGGGGAGGTACAGGCTAATCACGCTGTCCCATGTGAGGCTCACAGTTAATCCCCATTTTACAGATGAGGGAACTGAGGCACAGAGAAGTGAAGTGACTTGCCCAAAGTCACACAGCTGACAAGTGGCAGATCTGGGATTCGAACCCATGACCTCTGGCTCCCAAGCCCAGACTCTTTCCACCGAGCCACGCTGCTTCTCAGAAGACAACCTCTCCCAGACGACGCCATGTCCCGGCAGCATTGCCGGACAATCTTATTCTGATTCCTTACATCCTTTCCTCCTCTTCCCCTCTCCTAAACTAAGCCTAGAAGGGAATCTATGTGCCCAGCCAAACTGCACAAACCCTACCAATTTTGGACTACCCGTGCTTAACACTTTCTAATATTTGGAATACTTCTGATACGTCCTCAATGCCAAAAGCACAATGGATTGTCTTGTTTGTTTGGAGAGGTTTTTTTGTTGTTGTTGCTGTTGGCTGGGATAGGGAATCCATGCCCAGCTACCTATACCATAAAGATGCTCCTCTTCACCCTCCTAAATTTAAAACCTCACCTCTTAATGGTAACGAGGCAAAAACACATCCTTAATCCTACTACTATTATTAGAACCTTGGGTTGGGAGACGTAAAAGGCAAAGAACAGGCATGTTCCCTGCTTGAGAGGGGCTGCCTTGAGCTGTGGGAATGGAAAGCAGCTACTCAAAATAAGCCATTGAATGCTTGGTGGAAATGCATCTTCCTTTCATTTGACGGGTGCTAGTATTTGGCTTTAACATTTGCGGGAAGGAACACTGAAAATAAAGAGAAAAGAATCACCCTTCCTTGGATTTATTCAGCACTTTTGACGCTAGGAATAAATGTTCTCTCATATAATCACATTTTTCTTCCAAACATCCCTCTGAGGTAGTTGGGCATATATTTTCGACATTTCATAGATGAACAACCTGAGGCCCAGAGAGGCCAATTTCCTGAAGTTGAACTCTTCTGTTACAGTTGGTTCAGGGAAGGGAAGGTGGATGAGAGGAGAATTTGTACAGAGGACTTAGCTAGGATAAAATACATAAACTTTAACCTCTCTACTCATGGATTACTGCTTGCTTTTTCTTTCCTCCTGCAAAATATTTGGCAATCCCAAATCCCTGGACGATTCTCAAAACTGACAATTCCACCTATCTTTCAAAATTCCTTCTGCTATTTCAAATAGATTTCGAATTTTATACTTTCTGCCTCACCCAGTTCCATGTGCTGTTGAACAGTTTCTCGGAATCTCATCTTGGTGGTGGTTTGATTTCAATGATTTTTTTTATGGTGCTTGTATAAGATATTAGAAGTGACCTGGATGTAAGATTTAAATGTCAATGTGTATACGGTTAACTCATTGGCGGGCAGGGAATGTGTCAACCTACTGTTGTACTGTACTCTCCCCCAAGCACTTACTACAGTGCTCTGCACACAGCAAGCACTCAATAAAGACCACTAATGATGATATAAATGGGATCCTTGGGAATAAAAGGTACTATTAACTACAAAGCACTGGGTGTTGTTTTTTTTAAAGTGCCCCCCTTTTGCTTATTTATGTACACAGGAGACTACAACTCTCGAGAGTCCACTCCCACCTCTAACACTGTATCAGTCTACAGAACATCCCGTCTCAGATTCTTTTTCATGGCTGAGAAAAATGAATCAGTAAAATCGGTCTCTGATATTTGGCCTAGAGTTTCCTCCAACATTTTAATGATGTAAAACAAGTCTAATTCTTAAACAAATGCCCCTTAAAGCATATAGAAAGTGTTTACCAATAAGGGATAGTGTTTAATTCCTCTTAACTGGCTAAAACGTCGGTATCAAAATCTGACCATTTACTGTGATTTCTGGCCATCTAAGCAAGCTCGGGAAACAAGAAGTGCCACTGAATCAAAAATTCCTTTCATCTAAGAGTCTGGGTCCAACATAATTACCCAGAGAGCTCCATAAGGCCCCCAGAGGGGTCTGCAAGAAGAGTACATACAAGGCCCGGCGTCCATTCAGAGGGCTGTTTGCTGAGCAGATTAAAAGATAGGAACAGGTCCATCAGGAAAGGTAAAAGGACAGGAGGGGGATGCTAAAGACCCGGTAATAGACAGCAGTAGGAAGGGAGAGCTAGCTCCCCGAAGGGAGAGAACTGGATTATTTATTTGCTAATCAGATTGATAGCTCAAGCAAATACCCCAGGGGAGCTGCAACTCCACCCAGGAGGACTCAGACATTGGAATCAATTAGGCAAGACTACCCTTGAATGGGGTATATCCTGGTAAAATGCCAGATAGCACAGCTTTTACCGGCTCTTAACAGTTGGCGGAAATAACCCTGCTCAGTAGAGGACTTCTCTCCGTGCCTTCTCTTTTTCGGTCTACCTGTCATTCTCCCCCTTTCCCTGGCACTGACCTCTTCCCTTTGTAGCTATCTTTTTCCATTCGCCTGTCTCAGTGTATTTTTTCCTCTATCTCCCTCTACCCTAGTTGCTCTACTTTTGTCCTTATTGTTCCCTCCTAGCACTTTCCCATTTCCCTTCTCATTCTCTCCTCTTTTTCCCCTCAATATTCAAGTGTTTTTCTCATTCTTTCCCCGATGCTGTGAAAGCCTTTGTTCTCCTCAGGTCACTCTCCTCTTTTGTTCTTTTGTCCACTGTGCAGCTTGTCTTCCCTTTTCTGTCCATTTCCTTTTCTGCTTGTCACTCTCCCCTGTGCCCTGTCTAACCTTCCATTTATGTTTTTATCGTTTTTCAACTTTTTTCTAGTACTCTCTCTTCGCAACCCACTCTGCACCCACATTCACTCTCTCTCCGATCACCTCTCCTCTTTCTTCTTCTCATTCCAGAGTTAAAGCCGAGCCCCCTTCTTCAAATTGTGTGTTGGGACTACGGCAGAAGGGTAGAACGTGGGTCCTTGAGGGGAGGGAAGGGGAGAGGAATAAGGTTCTTGAAGGGAGGGAAGGGGAGAGGAATAAGAGAGAACTGAGCAACAAACAGGAAGAGATTACACTGGTTCTAGGCCCACATGCTAATCCCAAACTGGAGGTACCTTCGTACATTTGCGCGCACACACACACACACCTATAATTGCAACACAAAGTGATCCTATGCATAGGCCAAACAGAAAAGGCATATCTTAAAACAGACTGACCTTCAGGACACTGTGTGCTAATAGGCGGGAAGTCCAAAAGGAAAACGCCACAGAAAGTGGGGCTGGCCACACAAACGATATTTATAAAACATAGGGTATTCCCAAGCTATTTCTTTCGGCTTCTCAGTTCTGGGAAATATTAGTAAGACTAGCCATGGCTTTAAAGCACCCTATCACCTCACTACTCTCCTACTACAACCTAGCCTGTACACTTTGCTCCTCTAATGCTAACCTTCTCACTACACCTTGATCTAATCAATCTCAAGGAGGACCTCTCACCCGTGTCCTGCCTCCGGTCTGCAACACGCTCTCTCTTAATAACCGACGAGTACTCTCCCACCTTCTAAAGTCTTATTGAAGGAACATGTCCTCCAAGAGGACTTCCCCGTCTAAACTCTCTTTTCCTTTTCTTCCACTCAACATCGCCCTGACTTGCTCGCGTTATTCACTTTCCCGCTCGCGGGCTCACAGCACTTATATACATATAGGAGCAGCATGGCCAGTGGCAAGAGCCTGGGCTTGGGAGTCAGGGGTCATGGATTCAAAACCCATCACTTGTCTACTCTGTGACCATGGGGAAGTCATTTAACTTTTCTATGCCTCAGTTACCTCATCTGTAAAATGGGGATTGAGACTGTGAGCCCCACGTGGGACAATCTGATTACCTTGAGTTACAAGTCAGAGTTTAGAACAGTGCTTGGCACATAGTAAGAGCTTAACAAATGCCATAATTATTATTAGACTGTGAGCTCACTGTGGGCAGGGAATGTGTCTGTTCTATTGTATTCCTGTACTCTCGCAAATACTTAATACAGTACTCTACACACAGTAAGCGCTCAATAAACACGATTGACTGACCTAGATAGTTTTGCTCCTGCAGGAAGCGCAGGGAAAGTGGTCCCATGCAAATAAACTTCACAAGGATTCAAAATGAGATCATTTACTAATGCTATGCTTAATTTTTACATGCAATAACACTGGGAGCTACTCGTTGTTTCACTTTCCATTTGCACAAGCAAGGCTGCAAACACCACAGACTCTTCCAAACTGAGTAAATGTATAATCTGGCTAGCAGCCATTGCTGCTACTTATAAAGCCTGAGGTTGTGGCTCTACCTTTGTTCATGAACTAAACATCACTTTTATTCAAACCGAGCAGTGCCCTAAACTACTACGGCCTACCTGCCGTCACTTTTCAGCAATCAAACCCTGGTACCACCTAAATCAAAAGCTCCACCATAACCATTTCAGAGTTCTTCCAGTCACTTAAAAGGGTAGTCACTAAAGCAAATGAGTTTAAAATCTATATTTCCTAGAGCAGGCCAAAGTTCCTTTTTTAAGACCTGTACTCAGACATTTTCAATATATAACAAATGGAATTCAAAGACCTATCAGTAAGCCCAAATGGCACATATAAATGGTTCCCAAATCTAGCAAAACCTTGACTAGTGAGGCATACTGGGGAGCTGGGTCAGATTCTCTCATCTGGATAAAGGAACTAGACTGTAAGGAAATAAATGACGACTTTTTAAAAAATTTTTACATTTTCCCTCATCCTTAATACTCTACCGTATTGCTGGCAGTAACAGGTTCTGATGGCAAGCTATACAAGTCCAAAAATGTTTTATGAACTAGCAAATTAACTTTCATTCACAGACCAAACACCTTGAACTTGTAATAGTACTTTGTAATTTTTTCATGAAGTGCTTTCTACAGTACTTATTTCATTTTGTCCTCACAACATTCAATTTGAGGTATTTTACAGATGACACTGAAGTGCAAAGAGGTACAGTGATTTACCTCTAATAATAATAATAATAATGTTGGCATTTGTTAAGCGCTTACTATGTGCAGAGCACTGTTCTAAGCGCTGGGGTAGACACAGGGGAATCAGGTTGTCCCACGTGGGGTTCACAGTCTCAATCCCCATTTTACAGATGAGGTAAGTGAGGCACAGACAAGTTAAGTGACTTGCCCAGTCACACAGCTGACAAGTGGCAGAGCTGGGATTCGAACTCACGATCTCTGACTCCAAAGCCCGGGCTCTTTCCACTGAGCCACGCTGCTTCTCTAAGGCCACTGTAAGTTAGTGGCAGAGCTCTCCCATGTGCTTAGTACAATGCTTTGCACAGTAAGCACTCAGTAAAGTCTACGGATTGACACTACAAGCTCCTTGTGGGCAGAGAATGTGCCCACCAACTCTGCTGTATTGTACCTTCCCAAGCTCTTAGTACAGTGCTCTGCACACAGTAAGCACTCAAAAAATGCCCTTGATTGAATAACCCAGTTTCTCTGGTTGGCAAATGGGTGCTGCTTCCAAATGGACCACAGTGTCTCCAATTCAAATAAAGATGGAACTAAGAACTGTAGGACATCAATAATTTCTCCACTGCTTTGAAGCATTCCTCTGATGTCTCAGGGTGCTCAGAACCCAAACTCCACAGATGAACTTTCCTTCAAATCTGAGGACCACTTTGATGGGACTAAAATCCTCACTCTACCTGGAGTCATCCTGGTTTCTGGATGTTTTCCTAATGCGCCATGTCTCTAGAATGACTGCTGGTGAGCGTATTGCTCTAAATAGAGTAGCAAAAAGGTCTAGGAAGGGCCAAGTTCAATCAGTGGGATTTACTGAGCATTTACTCTGTGCACAGCACTGTACCAAACCCTTGAGAGAGTAGCAGAGAGGGAACGTCCCTTCCTGCAGGTGAAAAAGGGAAAAAAAAAAGTCTCAGGGAGTTGCAGTGACCATGGATCACACTTTGTGAAAGACTGCCATAAGGACGTCTAAGAAATAGCCTCTCAGGAAAATTCAAAATAGAATTATGTCTTTCGATTGCCAGGCCAATGGGGGAAGGGGATGGAAAGATTCAATGAAATCCACAGAAAATTTCAACTTCCTGACTCATGTACGTTTCCCAGAAAGCTAATGATAAAAAAGTGACCAACTTATGTTTGCTTCCTCTCCAAAAATGCCTATTACTATTTGAACAGAAAGAGGATGGGACAAGTGAATGTGGAGATTCAAGAATAAGGCATTGAGGACAGATTTGAGAGATGGGGAAAAGGAAAGATCCAAAAGGAGGCAAAGGGAGATGGAGGATAAAGAGAAGATGAGGGGAAGGAAGGGGGTGGGACGAGAAGTGGAGAAAGGAGGCAATGGAAAGGAAGGTCAAGACAGGCACAGCTGTAGTGCTTTCTGCTTTCATTTGACCCTGTAACCCAGTAAGGGTAAGCTGAGGGCCTACTTTACTCAACCCAGCCCTCTCAGAAATCTAGGGAATTCTCCAGGGATGTAGCGTCCTTATAGAGAAGCAGCGTGGCTCAGTGGAAAGAGCCTGGGCTTTGGAGTCAGAGGTCATGGGTTCAAATCCCAGCTCGGCCACTTGTCAGCTGTGTGACTGTGTCTACCCCAGCACTTAGAACAGTGCTCGGCACATAGTAAGCGCTTAACAAATACCAACATTATTATTATTATTACTGTGAGCCCCACGTGGGACAACCTGATGACCCTGTATCTCTCCCAGCGCTTAGAACAGTGCTCTGCACGTAGTAAGCGCTTAACAAATACCAACATTATTATTAGCGTCCATCTAAAGTTCACGACGCTGTAACTCCCCATCTCCTTCCAACCTGGAACTTGGCACTGTCTCAATGTGCACAGCAATGGAGAAGGAGTCGGAGCTAGGAAACGGCCCAGAGTGAAAGCCCCCCAAATCTTTCAACCAGTGCAACAGCTATGGAGCTCTGACCTCTGACAGGTCCTCCGAAAATCCCCGAAACAGAAACATAGCCGGTATCTCAGCTCTGCCTCCGGACCCTTTCGCGCTCCCGGAGGCAGAGGCGGCTACGTACAGCTGCCCATCCATCCTGCCCCCAAAACTAGGAAACCATTAACCGTTTTAGCCCAGTGAAGTTAAGAAACGGATGGCCCAGACAACAGGTAGTCGGCACCGAATAATCTAGTTAGCAACAGTATGAAGAACCTCTTGAATGCCAAATAAGCAACCAGTGTATGGAAAATTAATACATTATAAACAGATTCTATGCATATGACTTACTTCCCTAACATAAGAACTCACTCGTAAAACTTCACCATGGCATTCCTTAAATTCCACAGTGGCATGACTTCAAAGTACTACTGGGTAGAGAAAACTTTAATCGCACTGACTTTTTACACTTCGGAAACAAAAATCAAAACATCATACAAATGAAAGTACATACTTTTAATGTTTCTCATTCACAGAACTGCCAATCGTATCCACTACACTCTGGGGCTGAGGGACCCAAAACTGGAATCCACACTTCTCGAGCACAGATAAGCCTAAGCAATTTAGGCTTTCCAAGTCTACTTCACGGTCCTGGGGTTACCTCCCAATCTTTCCAGTCAAATCTTAAAATTCCTTTCGCCCGGGCCCTCGGGAAGCCTAAAACCAAAATGTCGTTGTCGTTACGTCGTAAAGGATGAAGGCGAAAGGACACCATTCATGTAGGCCTGCAGCTCTTGTCCTCAAGAATGGAGATTGTTGCCAGGTGGCCGCATTCCCACAGGACGACGGCTATGTCTCTCTGGAGGGATCCTTGCCCGGAGCCCAGGGTTCCACCGCAACCTCCGCCTTCAACCGAAACACGTTCAGGAGCCCTATCTCAGGAGGGACTTTGCCCATCTCCAACAGAAGCCCGGCAGTAGGACTGAAATGCCTTTATTTAGGACATCCACAGGGAAAGCAGGGCCACCTGCTGTCCAATAGGGATTCTTCACTCCAGCAGAGGACGGAAGAAACGCGCCTTCAGTTGGAACCACTGTTTGAGGGACTGCCCCCCCCCCCCGGGAGAATTCCTTCTCTGGAAACAGAGGAGCAATTTCCCCCCCTCAATTTCAGGAGAATACTTTCTGCCACACTGGTTTTCCCTTCCCACTCCCTAGTATATTCTCGCTCTCCTCGGTCTCTGCCTCGAAGCCCTTCTAAAAAAACACTTCAGGAGGCATTCCACGACTAGCGAGATTTTTTTCCTCATTTTCCCAGCCACGCACCTCTTCGGCTGCCTTAGCACTCGGATGGTGCTTTTTAAATCTTCCTTTAATTACTTTCACACTCCTGCTTTATACGTATCCATTTGCGCGTGTCTGTTTTCCACATCAAGCTCTCGGCTGGCACGGATCACCTCTTATATCTTTTCTGTGCACAGCACAGGCACTCGGTGTTGTTCACGATGATGCGCTCTGGTTGACGATCTGGGTATTAGGATACTATTCTACGCTGGTGCATAATAATAATAATAATAATGTTGGTATTTGTTAAGCGCTCACTACGTGCCGAGCACCGTTCTAAGCACTGGGATAGATACAGGGTTATCAGGTTGTCCCATGTGGGGCTCCCAGTCTTAATCCCCATTTTACAGATGAGGTAACTGAGGCACTGAGAAGTGAAGTGATTTGCCCAAAGTCACACAGCTGACAGGTGGTGGAGCCGGCCATCTTCCCTCAGCAACCATGAGGGGATAAGGAGAGGTGCAATGGGGAGATGAGGAGAATATTAACAATGGTGAGACGGAGAGGAGATACAGCAATCATATTTACTGAGGGCTTACTGTGTGAAAAGCACTCTACTAGGCACCTGGGAGAGCATAATATAACAATATATCAAACACATTCCCTGCCCACAAAGAGCTTATACTGTCCTCACAATACCTCTCCTTTAGAGGGAGAAGGGGACAAGAATGTGAGAATTTATGCCTCTACTTTTGATCCGTGACCTACTTTTCTTGGGATCCTATTTTTCATTTCTGCCATGTTCACTTTTGTATGAACCCAAACGCATGTTTTATAATGCAAAACCTGATATACTTTGCATTGATTCTCTTTACACTGCCTTTTCTTAAAACACATCCCCAGCGTAAACTAAATGACACTTGTAAAATGACAATGAAAAATCAACTTGCTTTCCTATTGTAATTCTATGACTTTTCAGGTGATCACATCATGAAAAGTCTCATTTTTCTAATAAAGCACTAAGCAATTGCTATTATCACAATGAGGTAATATATAATCTCTTAAAATGAGAACTTTTTAAAAGGCTCAATTTTAAAAGACAGAATCGATCCATGGCATTTCTTTCAGAAAAACCCTATCACTAAAGTGTGCCTTATCGTTTTTTGTGTTTCATGCTGTTTTCTTTGGCTTTTAAACCTTCGGCAAATTATTTCCTTCCTCAACCATATTCGATGGAGGCTACCTTACTTTTCTTTCACAAGTGAGCACACCATGGGTTCAAGTTGCCCAAAGAGAGAGAGGACGTAGGTAACGAGGGTGTTTGTAAAGTGCTTGCTATATGACAAGCACTGTTCTAAACGCTGGGGTAGATACAAGCTAATCAGGTTGGACACAGTCCCACATGAGACTCACAGTCTTAGTCCACATTTTAGAGATGAGGTAACTGATGCACACAGAAGTAACTTGCCCAAGGTCAGACAGACAGCAGACAAATGGCAGAGCTGGGTTTAGAACCCAGGTTCTTCTGACTCCAGGGCCGGGCTCTATCCACTAGACCATGATACCTCCCAGGGGTAGGTGTCCGTCTGTCAGAACCACACATCTGCAGAGTTAATGTGAACCTAAGAATGCCACTAGTAAGTCAAACCTGCTCAGTAAAGGGCTTGACAATAGCAATGGGACGCTTTGAAAAATCATGTAACTGTTGTCCTTCTTGACCTTCATCCTAATCATTATGTATGTGCCATCCAACATCTCTAACTTTTCTCCCCAGCAAGCCATTAAAAGCCTCTTGTCCATGAATTGATCTAAAGCCTTTTTTCTAAATTGTCAACCTGAAACTTCCTATGGTAAGAATCAAATATGGTTACCATGTGAGCGGTGCTTTCTGGTTTTGGAGACCCTTCCACCACCAAGCTTCTCTGGATACCCTCATCTTTTTTGTGTGTGAATTAGTGAAAACACTCTTTTCCACAGTTTTTTCATAACTTTCTTACCACAGTACTGAAGGTGAGGAGGGTGGTACCACGGTTTCATAGTAAGCACTAAACAAGTACCATCAAAAACACAAAACCAAGCAAAAAACCCAGCTACGCCTACAGTTTTGTTTACGGTTTCCATTCCTATTGATACCCAGAATTCAGGAGGCCTTGTTGGCTGTTGCTATACTTGGGGCCTTTAATACCAAAAAAGAGATCATAATAAAACAGTACTCATCTTTCCAACCAAACCCTGGCCTCCCCTTGACTTACCTATCCATCACTGTAGACAGCATCACCACCCTCTCTGTCCCACAAGCCCGTAACCTGCGCATCACCTGCGACTCATCTCTCTCACTCAAACACCAAATCCTGTCAGTTCTACCTTAACAGCACAGCTAAAATCCACCCTTATCTCTTCAAACTGCTTTCATGCTTATCCAAGCACTTATCCTATCCAACCTTGATTACTTCATCAGCCTTCTTGCTGACCTACCTTCCTCCTGTCTCTCTCCACTCGAGTCCACACTTCACTCTGCTGCCTGAATCATTTTTCTAAAAAAAACATTCAGGCCGCATTTTCCCACTCCTCAAGAACCTCCAGTGGTTGCCCATCCACCTCGGCATCACACAGAAATTCCTTACCACCGGCTTTAAAGCACTCCATCAGCTCACTCCTTCCTACCTTACATCCCTGAATTCCTACCACAATCCTACAGGCTCAATTCAATCCTCTCCACCAACCTACTCACTGTACCTCAATCTTGGCTATCTCGCTACCGACCCCTCGCCCACATCCTGCCTCTGGCCTGGAACTCCCTCCCCATTCATATCTGACAGACCACCATTCTCCACTCTTCAAATCCTAACCAAAATCACAATTCCTCAAGAGGCATTCCCTACTTGGCTCTCATTTCCCCTACACCCTCTCTCTTCTGTCAACTTTGCACTGGATTTGTACTCTTTAGGCACTTGATATTCAACCCACCCTCATCTCCATAACATTTATGTACCAATCCATATATATATATATATATATTTTAAATCTCTGTCTCCCCTTCTACATTGTAAGATCCTTGTGGGCAGGGAACATGACAAATTACTGTTATATTGTTCTCTCCCAAGCACTTAGTACAATGTTATGCACACAGTAAATGCTCAACAAATATGATTCATGGATGGAGTGATTGACTAAAAATAGCTCTGAAATCTTATTCTTGAATCATGTCCATCATCTTGCACTCTCTCATCTACCAATTTTTGGCCTACTCAATTTTGACATTCCACAGCATTTTATCTCTATCTGCACCACGTTTTACCACCTGAAATAGTTGTGTATCATCAGCAAACTTGGAGTTTCCACTACAGACTTCCTCACAAAGATCACTTATGAAGAATTTAAACCATCTTGTCCTCAAATCTATTGGGAACCTCTGTCTGAAAAGTGGCTGTTGACCTCTACCTTTCTTTCCTTATTTCTAGACAGTTGTTTATCTTACGTATGATCACCATAACCTCCAAAACATGTGTTTCTTTTTTTTAAAGCTTTATGTGGCATGCTGTCAAAGGCTTTCGAAAATCTAGTTGTATAAAATGCCCTCCGTTCCCCTCTACGTACATGCTTACTGAACCCGCTCAAATAACTTCAGAAAAATAGTGAACCCCTTTCAGAAATCATGCTTTTTCCCCAACAAATTATTTGTCTACATGCTCACTGATTCTAACCTCATTTATCAATTTTATTAATTTGCCAGGTATAAAAGTATGACTCACTGATCTGTGATACCCAGGACTGTCTCTGGGGTCTTTTTCAAAGATATGAATTACACTGGTGATCAGTGTAATCACCAATATCACCATCTGCACCAATATCCTACATATTCCCCAGAAGTTCTGAATGTTTAAAAAGGATGACTTTTTCCTGTAAGGATCTCTTTCAGCATATTGGTTAGCCATGCGGGGTTTTTATTTGGTAACCTGTTTCCTTCTCATTCTGTAGCATTTGTCTTTCTTGGCTTGCTAAAAACATGTTTTTTGGGTTTGTTTTTTTTTTACAAACTTCCAGTCTTCTAATAAATAGTACAGACTATACCTTTCAGATTTTTCTTAAGGTCTGCAAGTTTTCATAATTCCCCCCTTCCAAAGTCAAAAAAGTTTTTTATGGTTTTTGTTAAGCTACGTGCTAGGCACTGGGGTAGATACAACATAATCAGGTTGGACAGAGTCCCTGTCCCTCACTGGGCTCACAATCTTAATCCCCAATTTTCAGATAAGGTAACAAGCACAGAGGAAGTGAAGTGACTTGCCCAAGATCACACAGCAGACTGAGGAGTAGGGGCAGGATTAAAAACCAGGTCCTCTGACTCCTAGGCCCATGCTCTTTCCACTAAACCATGCTGCTGCATTTGGTTTGTTTTGGCTTCATCCCTCAGCAAGAGTGGTAAATTTGTTCAGTCTGTCACCAGATCTTGTCAGTTCTACTTACAAAACATCTCTAGAATCCTCCCCTTCCTCTCCATCCAAACTGCTTCCATGCTGGTCCAAGCACTCACATAGCACAAGAACTAATCTATCAGCCTGCTTGATGACCTCCCGGTCTCGCACACTAATCTCCTACTAAAACTCAACCGGCCCTTTCACTCCAAACTACTCACCGTACCCCGATCTCACCTGTCTTGCCACTGACCTATTGTCTACGTCCTCCTTCTGGCCTGGACCTCTCTTCTGCTTCAGATCCGACAGATTGCTACTCTTTCCATCTTCCAAGCCCTACTAAAATCATATCTTCAGGAGGCATTCTCTTACTAGCTCATTTCCCCACCCCACCTGCTCTCCATTTCGCATCATCTCTGCACTAGAGTCTCACCCCAGCCCAAGTCCCACAGCACTTATTTAACACATTCTTAAACTCTGCCATTTCCATTCTCTGTTATTTACTGACCATCTCCCCAACTAGACTGTAAACTCATCCAAGGCCGGAATCATGTTTACCTGCCTTGTAATACAATCTATTGCACTGCACTTTCCTAAAGTTACTACAGTGCTCTGGACAAGGTAAGCGCTCAATAAATACTACTGACTGAATAAGCAAGTCAGGTAGAGTTGCTGTTCATTCAACAGTATTTATTCAGCGCTTACTATGTGCAGGGCACTGTACTAAGCGCTTGGAATGAACAAATCGGCAACAGAGACAGTCCCTGCCCTTTGACGGGCTTACAGTCTAATCGGGGGAGACAGACAGACGAGAACAATGGCAATAAATAGTCAAGGGGAAGAACATCTCATAAAAACAATTGCAAATAAATAGAATCAGGGTGACGTACATCTCATTAAACAAAATAAATAGGGTGATGAAGATATATACAGTTGAATGGACGAGTATAGTGCTGAGGGGGTGGGACGGGAGAGGGGGAGGAAGAGAGGGAAAGAGGGGAGAGGAGGGTTTAGCGGAGCGGTGAAGAGGGTGGGTAGAGGAAGCAGAGGGAAAAAGGGGGGAGCTCAGTCTGGGAAGGCCTCTTGGAGGAGGTGAGCTTTAAGTAGGGATTTGAAGAGGAGAAGAGAATTAAGATTGTCGGAGGTGAGGAGGGAGAGCATTCCAAGACCGCGGGAGGACGTGGCCCAGGGGTCGATGGCGGGACGGGCGAGACCGAGGGATGGTGAGGAGGTGGGCGGCAGAGGAGTGGAGCGTGTGGGGTGGACGGTAGAAAGAGAGAAGGGAGGAGAGGTAGGAAGGGGCAAGGTGGTGGACAGCCTTGAAGCCTAGAGTGAGGAGTTTTTGTTTTGAGCGGAGGTTGATATACCTACTGTACCAGGCTAGACTGTAAACTCGTTAGGGACAGGCAATGTGTTTGTCAACTCTGTTATACTGAACTCTCCCCAGCGTTTAGTACAGCACTCTGCATACAGTTAGGCGTTCAATAAATATGGTTGATTGAAATCCAATATAATTTCTTCCCTTCTAAGGTTCTAGGACAAATAAATCTAGGTTTCTGAACTAAGAATGTTAGAAAACAACCAACTACCTTACCCAAATTTTAACGACACTTTCTCTTTCTGATTCTATTGGGCCAAACTTTCTGAAGATGACTGAAATCCCCCATCGCTACTAACTGGTCAATTTTTAAAGCTCCTCATCCCATCTAACACTTTCTGATCTTTCCTCCTGAGGTGTTCTAGGAGCTTACAAACCAGGAGGGAAACACATTAAAAATAACTAAAAATGGGAAGAATATAGCATAAGGATGTATGCAGAAATGGTAGAGGTTTTGAGTATAAAAGGGCTTAGATGGCATGAAAGGGTTGAAATAGCAGATGGAATCTAGTGGGAGAAGAAATCAAGGGATCATCCAGGTAGAAGGGTCCTATCAAAGAACTGGTTTCCCCCTCCAACTGGATAATCTTCCTTGGGGCTTTCTTTATTAGCACCCTGAAGGCTATAGTGGAAGAGAGATCCGTTCTGCAATGTCTTTATTCAAGTTTCATCGTGAACCTTGCTGTCTTCCTCATCGCCTCCGGGTCAGCCACCCTGCCTTTCAAAGAACATGTGAAGCAGCGTGGCTCAGTGGATACAGCACAGGCCTGGGAGCCGGAAGGACCTGGGTTCCAATCCTCACTTTGCCACAAGTCTGCTGCGTGATCTCGGGCAAGTTACATCACTTCTCTGTGCCTCAGTTCCCTCATTTGTAAAATGGGGATGAGTGTGAGTCTCACGTGCGACAGGGACTGTGTCCAACCTGATCAACTTGTATTGAACCCGGCGCAGTGCTTGCAATTTTTGAACTGTTACTCAACTAAGAAACCTATCCCCAAGGTGGCTTGTTTGTCTTACATGCCATCCCCAGTATAATAAACTGGATCACCCCTAATGGGCTACTTGGCTTCTAACCCCAGTAACTAATTAGCCCTCTTGCCTGTCTAGGTTTTAGCCCTCCACAATCTTCTTACTACTACGTCTTACTTCTCCTTCCACGTCTGCTGACTAAAAACTTAATTTACATTTCTTCTAAATAAATCTGAAACCTAGATGGTTTCCCACAACTGCACTGTCCTCATCTGCTTGCTGCTCCCTGACTGAGCTCTCCCTGGGTAGTTTCGGCTCCCAAAGTGTGTGCTACTGTTTTTCAATGAAGGCAGGAAGGGGAATCCAGAAGAGAGCTCTAGTTGTTTAAATTAACAATGGAGAGGTAAGGACAGGTGTCAACAGGAAGGAGACAGTGTTTATACTGAGGATATTACTGTCCCACAATTTGTTCCCTCTTCAAAGAGTGAACTAAATACAGTAATCAGGTGTTAACAAGAGACACAGATTGCCCGAAACAGAAAAGTGTTTAATGCTGGGGAACTGAGACACTTGGGCCCTCTACGGGTGTGAAAAGGGTAAACCAAGCTCTCACACCTTATAATATCCAGAGGTGGGGGTCAAATGACAGTTGTGAAAGAGAATAATGAGAGTCAAGTGTGTGTGTTTAGAGAATTAGTGCTATTTGCTTTAGAGAAAAGGTCGTCTTCAGTTGATCTTGAGGTGAAAGAAACTGAATCTCAAAAAACATTCTTGGTTTTGAGACTGTACCCGACCAGAGGTCTGCTCATAAAAACCACTACACTACCAAAAAATTCACATCATTCGCACTCTTGTTTTTTTTTTATTTTTTTTCTGGTGTTTGTTTGGGACTTACTAAGTGCCAGGCACTGTACTAAGCGCTGGGGTAGATACAAGCTAATCAGCCCCATGTCCCACGTGGGGTTCTTGGCCTTAATTCCCATTTTACAGATGAAGTAACAGAAGCACGGAGAAATTAAGTGACTTCCCCAAGATCACATAGCAGAATAGCAGAGCTGGGATTAGAACCATTTACATGGTTCAAAGGATGGTACTTGGCACTCAGATCAACCAATCAATGGTACTCATTGAGCACTTACTGCGTGCAAAGCACTGTATTATTCATTCATTCAATAGTATTTATTGAGCGCTTACTATGTGCAGAGCACTGCACTAAGGGCTTGGAATGGACAATTCGGCAACAGATAGAGACAATCCCTGCCCACTGATGGGTTTACGGTCTAATCGGGGGAGATGGATTAGACGAGACAATTTAATCACGATAAATAGAATCAAGATTATTTAAGCGCTATGTGCCAAGCACTGTTCTAAGTGCTGGGTAGATACAAGGTAATTAGGTTGTCCCACGTGGGGCTCACAGTCTTAATCCCCATTTTAACAGACGAGATAACTGAGGCACAGAGAAGTTAAGTGACTTGCCCAAAGTCATACAGCGGATAAGTGGCAGAGCCAGGATTAGAACCCACGACCTCTGACTCCCAAGCCCACGCTCTTTCTACTGAACCATGCTGCTTCTCGCATTAACTCGCATTAAGGGGAAGCAGCGTGGCTCAGTGAAAAGAGCCTGGGCTTCGGAGTCAGAGGTCATGAGTTCGACTCCCGGCTCTGCCACTCGTCAGCTGTGTGACCGTGGGCAAGTCACTTCACTTCTCTGGGCCTCAGTTACCTCATCTGTAAAATGGGGATTAACTGTGAGCCTCACGTGGGACAACCTGATTACCCTGTGTCTACCCCAGCACTTAGAACAGTGCTCTGCACATAGTAAGCGCTTAACAAATACCAACATTATTATTAACTGGCACTTGGAAGAGTACAAGACTTGTTAATAGTAACAATAATAATAATGGCATTTGTTAAGCGCTTACTACGTGCCAGGCACTGTACTAAGCACTGGGTGGATATAGGCAAGTCGAGTTGAACACAGTCCCTGTCCTATATGGGGTGCACAGTCTCAATCTCTGTTTTACAGATGAGGTCACTGAGGCACACGGAAGTGAAGTGACACGCCCAAGATCACACAGCAGACAAGCGGAGGAGCCGGGACTAGGACCCATGACCTTCTGACTCCCAGACCCGTGCTCTATCCACTTCGCTATGCTGCTTCTCGAGTTGGTAAATGCGTTCCCAGCTCCCGGGGTCTTTACAGTATAGAGGTCTGAGATCATTTACAAAGAAAGAACTCCTCAAGGTGTTTACAAGCCATGTAAAAATACAGATCTTTCCCTCACTGGACAGCTGTGGAATAGCTTCAGGAATCCACTTCTCATCCATCCATTTATTGTCTCCCCACTCCTCAGGAACCTGCAGCGACTGCCCATTCACTTCTGCATCAAACAGAAACTCCTTCCCACTCACTGCCATTAAAGCACTCAATCAGATCCTCCCTTTCTTCCTTACCTCACTGATCTCCTACTACAGCCCAGCCCGCACACTTCACTCCTCTAGCCCAGCTTGCTCACTGCGCCCCGATCTTGTCACCCCCCACCACTGGACCCTTTCCTACGACCTCCCCCAAGCCTGGATCCCCTTCCCCTTCCATATACACCAGACCACCTTATTGAGGTCACATCTCCTCCAGGAGGCCTTTTCCCGGATTAAGCACCGCCCCCCCCAACTCCCTCTCCCTTCTGCATCATCTATGTGCTTGGATCTGTGTCCTTTGGGCATTTAGTTTCGGCTCCACAGCACTTAGGTATATATCTGTAAGTCTTTATATTAATGTCGGCTCCCCCTCCATTCATTCATTCAATAGTATTTACTGAGCGCTTACTATGTTCAGGGCACTGTACTAAGCGCTTGTAATGTACAATTGGGCAACAGATAAATACAATCCCAGCCCAATGATGGGCTCACACCTGTAAACTCGTTGTGGGCAGGGAACACACCCGCCGACTCTGTTGCATTACATTCTCCCAAGAATTTAGTACGGTGCTCTGCACGCAGTAAGAACTCAAATACCTTTGGTGGATTGATTACATTAGATCCTACATATTATAGTAAAGCAGCACAGTTTTTAATCGAAAAGAGCATGGACCTGGGAATCAGCAGGACCCGGTTTCTAATCCCAGCTCCACCATGTATCTGCTGTGTGACCTTGAGCAAGTCACTTAACTTTCCTGGGCTTCAACTATCTCACCTGTAAAATGGGGATGAAGACTCTGAGCCTCCTGTGGGACAGGGACTGTGTCCAACCCGGTTTGCGGAAGCAGCGTGGCTCAGTGGAAAGAGCCTGGGCTTCGGAGTCAGAGGTCATGGGTTCGATTCCCGACTCGGCCACTTGTCAGCTGTGTGACTGTGGGCAAGTCACTTCACTTCTCTGGGCCTCAGTTCCCTCATCTGTAAAATGGGGATTAACTGTGAGCCTCATGTGGGACAACCTGATTACCCTGTATCTCTCCCCGCGCTTAGAATAGTGCTCTGCACATAGTAAGCGCTTAACAAATACCAACATTATTATCCCAGCGCTCAGTACGGTACCTGACACAAAGTGAAGTGCTTAACAAATACCACTACTATTATTAGAAACTTCTGGGGCAGCAGAACATATGAACGATACACAAACTGGCTGGAAAGGCTGATGAAGGGTGGGGAAGGGGGAAAGCAGAAGGAGCTGGGGTGAAACTTGGCTGTGGTGAGCCAAGTGGGAAGGGGGCCTCAGCTGCTTCCCTTCAGCCCCTTTTACCAGATGGTTCACTCTCTCTCCGCTCATGAGTCAGAGAGGAGGCCTGGTTAGAGTTCTGCACAGCAGGGCCTTTCCCCAGCTGAGAAGGGGAAGGCCAGGGAGGGAGATGCAAGAAAAAAAAAGAAAAGAAAAGAAAAACAAAAAAACTATGCTCCTTAGCTGGGACCCTCACCAGCCCCCCTGTGTCTCCCCAGACACTACTCTATCACTATAGTTGCCCGACTGGCCCAGCTTCGTCTCACACAAACCTCAAATAGTTAAAAATCCCGATAAAGGATTATCTAAGAATTATTCCCTTTTACACACAGGGGCGACATCTCCGCTAATGCCCTTCCATTCTTCCAGCATCCTGTAGAGTAACTATTTTTACCTGACACCTTTACTGGGAACCCGATCGATCAGTGGGACTCTGATACTTCGCACTCATATGCCCTGTACTAAGTAACTGGGAGAGTACAACAATCTCCGCCCTCAAGGAGTTTACAGTCTAGTGGAGGAGACAGAAGTTAAAAGCAATTACAGATAAGGGGAAGCAAGAGAATATAAGGATATGTATATATGCGCTGCGGGGGTGGGGTGGGGCTCAATTTAAGCCCCTAGATGGCAAAAAAGAGGGAGAATAGGGCAAGGCGATAAGAAATCGGTCAAGGAAGGCTTCCTGGACGAAATACGATTTTAGTACAGGTTTGAAGTTGAGGAGAGTGGCAGTGGGGGAGAGAGCATAGGCCTGGAAATCAGAAGGATCTGGGTTCTAATCCCAGCTCTGCCACTTGTCTGCTGTGTGACCTTAGGCAAGTCTCTTCACTTCTCTGGGCCTCAGTTACCTCATCTGTAAAATGGGGATGAAGACTGTGAGCCCCATATGGGACAGGGACTGTGTCCAACTCGATTAGCTTATATCCACCCAGCACTTAGTACAGTGCCTGGCACATAGTAAGTGCTTAATATTTACCATTATTATTATTATTATTAACTCCTTTGTACTCTTCCAAGGTCCGATTAATACAGTGCTCTGCATACAGTAAGTGCTCATTAAGTACCACTGATTGGTTGATCTGAGTGCTAAGTGTCCTCCTTTGAACCATGTAAACCCCAGGGCTTAGAACAGTGCTTGACACCTAGTAAGCGCTTAACAAATACTATCATTATTATTATTATTCTGTCGGACATGAAGGAAGTAGTTCCAGGCAGGAGAGAGGCTTACAGCGAGAGAGAATTTTACTTAATGAATACTACTCACTAACACCGTGAAGTAAGTTACCTACTAGAGATGTTGATTATGCAACTATCTGGGCCACTAATCAAAATTACTTTTGTAAACTTTGAATCTGACCTTCCATTTCACTCTTCTCTTGTACTTATATTTTTCACTTGATAATAATAATAAAACAATGATGGTATTTGTTAAGTGCTTACTACGTGCAAAGCATTGGGTATACATTGTCTTAATCACACATGCTCAAATCGAAAGATCACGAAGGGTTTGGGTTTTCACGGCCCAACTGAAATGAAGGATTGAGCATTTCCCCTGGCTGATTTGCTCCACACAGCCGAGCCAAGTGAATAATTCAGTTTCCCCTAAAATTGCAAAACAATGAGCAAATGCGAGTCACTTTAAATTATCTTTTTCTCTATTGATTTTCCATAACCAAAACAATGTCACTAAAATATGGCAGCATTTGTAAAATATCTATTTTGGGGCACATATGTTCTGTCTGGGCTGTCTATATGAAGCAAATCAACGAGGAAAATCTCCACTTCATTGAGTTGTGCAATCTTAACAAATATCTGCTGATTCCTGGATTTTGTTTGGATCTGACATCAATTTCAGTGCACCTGCCCCTTGGTTGCTTTACTTTTCCTTTTTTGCTACTTCCCATTCTTTAGATGCCACATTTTCTTAACCTCTAGGCAACCAATCATATTCCCTCCAGCTTTCTTTCTGCTGGTATAAGTTCCTTCATAAATCTTTCATTCACTAGCACGCTCTCCTCAGTTAACACCTGTCTCTATCCAGGATTGACCTTCTTTCCATCTTTAGACAACACCAGCGTGCTAATTTTCTCTCAATCCTAAGTATCTCTCATCTTGTGTTTTTCTATTTGCTGAAAATATGAATGTTATTCTTTTGCTTTATCTTTATTTTCTTTACTTGTCTTCTCAATAATCCAGACATCCTACTCCAAGGCGGACTCACTCTTTGGACATTTAAGAACAAAGCATTTAGAGTGTACTCGATTCTTGCTAGTCCTTACTGAACTACACCCAAATTTCAACTGTCCATTTTTCTAAGATGCCACAGATATTTCACATTTCATTTCTAACACTAGCTGATTTAGTAAAACCTCCCAATTTAATGTCATCTGCCAACATAATGACCATACTTTCTATTTCATCAGTCAAGTCAAAAATGAAAAAAATATTAAATAGCTCAGGATCCTGGCTATTCCATCTGGAATGTGTCCCTAAGATAACCTTGAGTTCCTGATCACTAGTGATTCGGACAAATTTCGCTCACAGATTTAACACTTGAAAGCAGAAAAAGAGAAAAGAGCAGATGAACTTTCTCTCCTCACTTTAAGACGTACTTAAAGTTCTAGTGCACACATGTCAAACTCATTCCTAATGGATGGGCCACTTATGCAATTCTGTATTTGTAGTCGGGCTGCGCTTTTTTTAAAGTTGTAAATGACTACATTTATTAGCAATTTAATATATTATACACAACCAAAGGGAAGGAAATTGGTAAATATGACTGATTTTATTAATGTCTTGCAGAAAGATTGTAGTAGGCAGGAATTCCCCGGAGGCAAGGACAGCGGCCCATGATCGGGGGGAAAAAGAAAAAAAGCAGGACAGTGAGAGATGCTCATCCAGTGCAGCCAGGAGTGATGCAACTGAGGTGGCCCCTTCTCCGTCTCTGGAGCAGACAGGTACCTCCAGGACTGCTCTCTAGGTTTTTCTGGCATAGAGATACTACGCACTGAGTGACCCATTCAGAAGCAAAGAAACCACCAGCAATGGAACAGCAGTGGTACTAACATCGTCAGGCAGATGGCCCGAGTGAGGGAGGGGGGCCAGGGAGGGGAGGTGGTCTTGGCCAGGCCTTTCTCTCCTCCCCCTTCCCTGCTGTCCCAAAAGCATTTCTTGGGCAAGCCACAGGCATGTGTTTGACCACCTGAACTCAGAGGCAGCACGGCATTGTGGATAGAGCCCGGGCCTGGGAGTCGAAAGGTCATGGGTTCTTATCCCCACTCCACCACCTGTCTGCTGTGTGACCTTGGGCAAGTCGCCTCACTTCCCTGGGCCTCAATTACCTCACTGTAAAAAATGGGGATTAAGACTGTGTGCCCAATGTGGGACAGTCTGTGTCCAACCGGGTTAATCTGTACCTAGATCTTTGTTAGCTATCTTAGCGCTTAGAACAGTGCTTGGCCCACAGTAAGCACTTAAGTTCCATTAATAATAATTATCTGACTAGGACTAGCAGAGACCCATATGTGAGATTTTTTGTGTTCTTCATTTCTCTCCTCTGGGTTTCTTCTTTACTTTGAACCCATCAATAAGTAGCATTTCCTGAATACCAACTGTATGCAGCAGGGCACTCTAGTTCGCACTTGGGACGGACAACAGAGGTAACGGAGACTTAATTCCTACCCTCAGGAGTTTATAATCTAATGGAAGAGCCCACAATCCTCTGGAGGACAGAGCACAGGTCTGGGAATCAGTTCTAATCCCGGCTTCCCCCATATTGTCTTCTTTGTGACCTTGAGCAAGTCATTTCACTTTTCTGTGCCTCAAATGCCAAATCTCTATAACAGGGATTATAAAACTGTGAGCCCCATGCGGGACAGGGACCGTGTCCAATCCGATTTGCCCATAACCACTCTAGCGTCTCGTTCGGCACCTGGCACATAGTAAGCGCTCAAATACCATAATTACCTCCTTAAACAGTTCTGTTCCTTATCTCTTGACTGCCTGGTTCCCCACTGAATCTGTATCCATTTTTGTGGTCTTGGGTTTCACTTTCTCCAATTCTATAGGCGAGTGAGGCTATATGGGTTGTGTACAACCCCATGTTTGGAGGCAGCAGCTAAGAAATAAACTTCCTACCCACCTGCTGCCAGTGTTCAACTCTTCTAGTGACTCTATCTCACCTTGCCGGGTTGCTGTTGGTTTTATTCCATTTTACATCTGCAACAGGGAAAAGGCAGCTCGGCGATCTTAAGATGCCAATGTCGCAGGCGTCCACTTGCTACTTACTGGCGGGATTCAGCTCCTCAGGAACAGCAATGTGGTCTAGGGACCTGGTAGTCAAAAGGACTTGAGCTCTAATCCTAGCACTACTTGTCCACTGTGTGACATTGGTAAAGTCACTTAACTTCTCTGTGCCTCGGCTGTAAAATGTGGGACATGGACTGTGTCCAACCTGACTAGCTTATATCTACTTCAGGGCTCGGTACAGTGCCTGGCATATAGTAAGTGCTTAAATACCAAAAAAATTAAAAAAAGAGATCTCCTTCCCTCAAGTTCCCAGCTCAATCCATGATGATAGGAGCAGTGCTAGCCATTGCAATGATGATACTCATTAATTTCCAACCTATAAGCTGCCTCACTGGTGGGGCCGGCTCTTTCCAGATCCCCTCTGGACTTCAGACTGCATGAACAGACTAGCAGTTCACCTTCCACCAGCTGATCACAGGACCTGTCTCTCACCTGCCTGGATTCAGTCTGTGATAACAGCACCAGGGGCTTTAAGAGTGGTTCAGAAGGGCGTAGGAAGCAGTCTTCCTGGGAAACACAGACAAAAGTCCACTATGCCTGCGCTGCCATTAGAGGCATGCCCGTGTTGTTTGGCCCAGACTTTATCGATTTCCAATTGTTCTCAACGGACTGTACCTAGACCACTGGTGAAAATATTTTCAAACAGGAGACTTCAGTTGTAAAATGACCTTTAAGTAGTCTTTTATTCTTGCACCGGCAGAAATTCTCCATTTGCAGAAGAAAAAGCAAAAAAACTCATCTGGTGTTTTCCGACATCCGAGGAAAAAAACACAACTTTAGGATAAATGCAACTTGAACAGTGCACTGGCATATAAAGTAAAGGAGAAAATAAAGGCTATTGAAAATGATGGTGAAAAAGCACCCAAGTCAGGCCCTTCCATATGTTACCCCTGCTGCCAAAAAGGGGTGCTCATTCTAAGATATGGTTTTTTAAATTCGCTACTACTTAGAGAAGCATTCATTCAATCGTATTTATTGAGAACTTACTGTGTGCAGAGCACTGTATTAAGCTCTTGGAAAATATAACGCAACGCTAAACAGTTACATTCCCTGCCCACAACAAGCATGGCCAAGTGGATAGAGAACGGGCCTGGGAGTCAGGTCATGGGTTTTAACTCCAGCTCCATCATTTGTCTGCTGTGTGACCTTGAGCAAGTCATTTCACTTCTCTGTGCCTCAGCTACCTCACCTGTACAATGGGGACTTAGACTGTGAGCTCAATGTGGAACGAGGGACTGTGTCCAACCCGATTTGCTTGTATCCACCCCAGTGCTTAGTTCAGTGCCTGGCACAGATTAAGTGTTTAACAAATACCATCACTGTTGTTATTATTATTACTGGTAGAAAAGGTGTTCTTAAAAGTAAAAAAACCAGTACTTTTGGGAACCGGGGACCATCTCATAATTTCAATAAGTTAATGGTATTTGTTGAGCAATTACTGTGTGTAGAACACTGTACTAAGCATTTGAAAGAGTACATTTTAGCAGTTTGCAGATAGATGCTCTGCCCACAAGTTTACAGTCTAGAGTCTAATTTAATTGATTCATTCAATCATATTTATTGAGTGCTTGCTATGTGCAGAACACTGTACTAAGCGCTTGATTTCTATACACAGGCTCAACAGTTCATGTTTGGGGAGTGTGAGACTATGTCCTGTTATGGTCATATGGTCATATGGTCAAGAGCTGGGTGTCTTCAAAAGATCCAACAGGTCTTGCTGAAGGTTGGCAGGGGATTACAAAAAGGAAAGGAGAAATTACATTTCTCAGGAAACAAAGGAGTTGACAGATAATCTTTCTGATCCCAGTAAGGAGTAGTCCTCGGCGGAGCCAAGCCCCTGGAAAAGGAGAAACTACATTTCCCAGGAAGCAAAGGTGGTACCTGACAATCTTTTGTATCCCAATAAGGAGTAGTCCCGAACTGAATCAAGACCCCCACATTCCACTGGTGGGGGCAGAGAAAAAAATATCTGGCCCTTTTTCTCTGCCGATACAGGTCCAACGTGGAGGTTTTTCATCTCTTTCTGGAAAACTGGCTCCTCATGGGAAAGCCCATATCTCCTAACTAAGCTAATGGAAAGGTAGGCTGGAAAAGAGGGGACTGATGATGTATTGTGTAGTTTTCCCTGGGAAAATCTAGGTCTGTGATTTTAAATTCCTACTGAAATAAATTTTTCTGCATTATTTGCAATTGTATCTCCAATGAGAGAAGCAGTGTCGCCTCGCGATCAGAAGAACCTGGATTCTAATCCTGGTTTTGCCCTTTGTATGCTGTGTGACCTTGGGTAAGTCACTTGACTTCCTCTGTGCTTCAGTTACCTCATCTAAGGCTGTGAGTTTCCATGTGGGACATGGACTGTGTCCAACCTGATTAGCATCTATCTGCCCCAGTACGAAGTTTGGTGCCTGGCAAATAGTAAGCGCTATTTTGGTGCCCAGTACGAAGTTTGGTGCCTGGCAAGTAGCACTAAAAAAGTTAAAATATTATCTGTTGGCAGACCTGGGCAGAATTCTGGAACTCTTCAAAGTACACAGACAGACTTCCCTTTCAAATTCTGACCAGATTCCATATCTCTTATTCCTTCTGATTGCCTAGTTTGCCTATAATGGTCTGAGTATTTTTTTTTTTTAATCAAGGAGCCTCGTGCCTTCCTTGATCCTCCCCTTGTGCCAGCAGCCTAGCTCTTTGCTCTGAGGTTAAAGGGCATGCTCACTCTCCAGCAATCCCCGTTGAAAGCTGTAACAGAGAAGCAGCGTGGCCCAGTGGAGAGAGTATGAGTCTGGGAGTCAGAAGGACCTGGGTCCTAATTCTGACTCCACCACTTTTCTGCTCTGTGACCTTGGGCAAGTCACTTCACTTCATTGTGCCTCGGACACCTCATCTACAAAATGGAGATTGATTGCACAACATGACTGCCTTATAGCTACCCCATTGCTTAATACAGTGTCTGGCACATAGTAAGTGCTTAAAAAAGGCCATTCAAAAAAAAAAAAAAACAAAACCAAAAAAACCCCTTCCCTGGTGCCCAAAATGCCAAACAGCAGAAATGTGGCGATAGGAACTTTAATATGAAACAGAGTGTGACTGTCAGCAGAACGGGAGGGGCAGGCTCTGCTGAACTCTTCTTCCCTGCTGCTGACCTAACGCCTCAGAGCATGCATGAAAGAGCACAGGTGAATGTATGCTCGCAAAAAGTGAACAGGTGGTTCTGTTTCTCATTTTATTTCCCTGAGTTCTAATGATAATGTATTAGATTGCTAATAATTTTACAAAAATAGTATTACTATTAAAAATAGGGTGGCCTGCAAGAGAAGCCCATTCATATAAACATTTGCCCAGGGATTGAAAATTTCCTTCCAAAGCGTTATTTGACATAGGAGAGGAAAGGAATAGTAGTCAGCCAGATGCCAAAATGGATTTAACCAAGAAGTTTGGCAACCAATGCTCCAGATATTGCCCATTATCAGCTATTAAAAGGGATATCCATTAAACTAAGATTTAAAGGGGCACCTCTTCACACAAAGTTGTTCCAGTCTTAAGATTTCCTTCTAAGAACCCATATGCTAGCAAACCAGTAGAAACAATCTCAGCTCAGGTTTAAAATGGGCAGGGTATTCTCAGGGAAAGGTGCTATACAAAGAATGCAACTGACAGAGTTTCCCCAGGGTAGCTCAGTACAGGCGTAGAGTGGTATTAACTAAAGTTTTGTCTCTCTGAGGTAAAGAAGATTTGGAAATACTTCAACCTCATTTTACTCTGTGCCTTTTCAAAAAAATTTACAGGAGTAAGGTTGAACACAGAAGAAGGTGAATAAGCCAAAAGAATTGCCGTGACTTTTCTGTGCTCTACTTTTCAGCACAGAATAACAACTGACCCCTAGAGAAGCAGCGTGGTGTAGTGGATAGAGCGTGGGACTGGGAATCAGAAGGTCCTGGGTTCTAAACCCGGCTCTGCCACTTGCCTGCTGTGTCCTTGGGCAAGTCACTTCTCTGTGCTTCAGTTCCCTCATCTGTAAAATGGGGACTGAGACTGTGAGCCCCACTTGGGACAGGGGCTGTGTCCGACCCGATTTGCTTCTATTCATCCAGTGCTTGTTTCCATCCAATGCATGGTAAATAGTAAGTGCTTAACAAACACCATAATTATTATTAGTAGTAGTATAAATACAAAGAGTGACCCGGGATTAAGAAGCATTCAGGGCTCCTAGAAGAGGCTTTGAATGTTCATCCCACAGAATAATGGTCTCAATAGGCCACTCTCCAATGATGAGGAAGCAAAGGGATTGTAATATTGGGGTATATTTAAACTCCTCCTCTACACCATAAGCTCCTCGTGGGCATGGAATGTGAATTGCTCTGCACATAGTAAGCACTCAGTTAATAATAATGATGATTAATATTAAACAAGCAACTCAAGTCAGCTTTTTTATGGCATTTGTTAAGTGCTTATTATGTGACAGACATTGTACTATGCGCTGGGGCAGATATAAACTAATCAGATTGGACACAATCCATGTCCCACAAGAGGCTTAATCCCCATTTTACAGATGAGGTAACAGGCACAGAGATGTTAAGTGACTTGCCTAAGGTCACATGGCAGACAAGTGGCAGAGCTTGGATTAGAACTCAGGTCCTTTTAGTCTATGCTCTAGCCACTAGGCAACACTGCTTCTCCTCCAGCACAGTGGTTACATTCTTGAAGAAATTTTTATAAAGGAAAACTCATGTTCCTGAGCACTTACTGTGTTCTGACCACTATACTAAGCCCTTGGGAGAGTATCAGTTGTATTTATTGAGCGGTTACTGTGAGCAGAGCACTGGGCTAAGCGTTTTGGAATATAATAGACACATTTCCTGCCCACAACAATCTTACAGTCTAGAGGGAGTGACAAACCTTAATATAAATAAATAAATTACAGATATGCATGTTAAGTGTTTGGGAGCTGGGAGGGTGGATCAATAAAAGGAGAAAGTTAGGGTGACGCAGAAGCGAGCAGATGGGAGTGGAAGAAAAGGAAAGCAGGTCTTAGCCAGGGAAAGCTTCTTGGAGGAGATATGTCTTCAATAAAGCTTTGAATGGGGTGGAGAATCAGATATGAAGAGGGAGGGCATCCCAGGCCAGAGGCAGGACGTGGACCACAAGTCAGTGACAAGAGGCTGGTGGCGAGAGGTCAGTGGTGACAGACGAGATCTAGATACAGCGAGTAGGTTGGCATTAGAGGAGCAAAGTGTGCGGGGGGAGTTGTAGTAGGAGGTGATTGAGTGCTCAAGAGTACCACTGAGTGATTGAGAGTACAGTGTAACAGCTGATAGGCACGATCCCTGTCCACAAGAAGCTTACAGTCTAGATAGAGTGTTATATCCAATCACACTTTGGCTGAGATCACAAGCTTTCACACGACTCACTCTCACCCGACTCTGCTTTCAGACTTTGTATTCTATCCAAACAGAAACACACTGCTGGAAGGACGTTCCCAAATTCAGCAATAATACTCTATCCAAACACGTGGTGAAAACACATGTTATAAGAGATGTGACAAGAAAAAAAGGCCTTCCTGTCTCGCCTCCCAAGACAAGAAATCCTACTTCTCTAAAATCTTCTTTTTGAAATGAAATCAAAATCCAAACTAAAAATGTCATTTTAAAACTCTTTCGAAGTTTTCCCAAAAGCAAGCTGTACAATGCAACAAGGCCAACTGTAAACAGTAACAGCCCCTCCAAAAAAAAAGGTGGAGCCTTAGATTCTCCACCCACTTTTTATAAACTGAGGCCCATTTAGACTATGAATCCCTACTTGGATCATGAGCCCCAGGTGGGACCTGATTATCTCATATACACCCCAGCTCTTAATACAGCGCTTGGCATATAGTAAGCACTGAACCAATACCACAAGCATTATGAACACATCTGCTTTTAAAAAAATATTCCTAATTTTGTTTCAATGGAGTTAACCCTAAGTATAAACCCGATCCTTGAATAATAACAGAACCAACGTGAACACTTCTGAACAGAATCTATATATTTCTAACAGCTCAAAATAAGGATTTAATCCAATTTATTGGTGACGCAGAGAAGTGCCCTCTAATCAGAGGTTTACAAGGGTATATGCCAGGCAGGGGCTGCAGCAGCCTCATTACTTTGCCTCTGGTGAGGTGAAAACTTCAGAAACTGAGCAGACTCAGCAACAGCAGCTACAGTGAAGGACATGAGGAGATAAATCACATCCCATGCATTTAGGTGCAAAGTACAAAGCAGCTCCAGGTGGGCTGAACTCTAGGCAGTAGCTGCAGATTTTCTTCCCTCCCTTGACTCTCACTTAGGAGAGGGAATTTAGGGAAAAATTTGTGAGATCGGGGGGTACGGTTTCCTGATCAAACTCTCCAGTTTCCCCTTCATACCTCTACCTTCTGAGTGTCGGCCTCAAAGAGACTTCATCACCCATCACGACTTCTCAGACAACCATAAAGTTATTACTAATTGAAAATATGGTTCCTCTTCAAGCACACTAACAGCATTTTTCTGTGAAGTGTTTGAGGATCTCAGCCTGCCCCTGGCTTCGGCTGGCAGGCCGCCCGGCTCCTTCGCCACTCTGACCCCATCTAAGGCAGGGAACCGAAGGTCCTAAAGAGTGGGGAGAAAGGCCGAATGTCTGAGGGGGAAATGGGAAGGTGACTGGCACCTGGAAAGAGGGACGATGTGGGTGATGAAGCAAGGGCTCAGTTGGTCAGAAAGGAAATTTGGGGCGAAAAGGGGAAAAAAGAGGGTTGAAAAAGAGAGAAGAGATGGCTAGGTGAAAGCGAGAGACAAAAAGAGAGAGAAGGGCCAATGCGTGCAAAGTAGGTGTTCAATAAAGACTGAGAGGAAAAGAAAAGTAAAGATCAGGGGATGGATGAGAATTTGGGTGACAGGAGAATGAGGGAGACCAAGATAAGGAGAGTAGAGGGGTGCAGGAGTGACAGATCAAGGCAAGTGAAGAGACAAAGGAGCCAGGACAAAGGGGAGAAGGGCTTCAAATTAAGTCTGTAATATTAAAAGAGGGAAAAGGGAGAAAGCACAGAAGAGTACAGAGGATGAGAAGGTAACAGAGAAGGCGCTAAGAATCCTAAAATACACTGAATGCTTCTCAGGTATCAACCAGCTGTAGAAGAAAATTGGTACAACTTCAATTCCAAAAGAACACAAACGGTACCGGAACTAAATTGTTTAGCTGACTGATGCCGACTGTTCTTCCAAAATGACAATAACTCACTGAAAATATCTTTAAAAGCATCTCGCAATGCCCCTCGAAGTAGGTCCAGTAAGTGGTAAGTACAATTATATACCTCTAACATACGCTAAAGGGATAGGGATTTCACTACTGAAAAAAACCCGAAGTTCAGGATAGTCACGCTATTTGTACCAAATGGCCCAACCCCAGCAAGGCCTGCCTAATCTATATTCCCAATTCTACTCATTTCTCCCTCAATTCTCCTGATTATATATTTACTTCTCTCCAAGGTCCTGCAGCTATTTTCTCCTTCTTTCATCTCCCCAGACCTCTACCCACTCCGCTTCTAATCTCATTTCCCTAACCCTGGCTACAAAGTATGTAGAGAAGCAGCGTGGCTTAAGTGGAAAGAGCACGGGTTCAGGAGTCAGAGGTCGTGGGTTCTAATCCCAACTCCGCACTGATGAGCTGTGTGATTCAGGGGAAGTGACTTGACTTCTCTGTGCCTCAGTTACCTCATCTGTAAAATGAGGATTAAGACTGTGAGCCCCACTTGGGACAACCTGATTATCTTGTATCTACTCCAGCTTTTAGAACAGTGCTTGGCACAGAGTAAGCGCTTAACAAATGCCATCATTATTATTATACCAGCGCTTAGAACAGTTCTTTGCACATAGTAAGCACTGAACAAATACCTTCACTGTTATTATTATTATTAAATCTCATATACCTGGTACCTGCCTTCCCTAGGCAATATAGTACTGTGATGATATTATTTTTAATAGCAGAGGCTGAGGGAGTCAAGGCCATACCTGTGGCCACCGACGCCATTTCCACATACTGACATGGAGATACTTATGTAAATCATTTGCCTTAATCAGATTGTGCAATATTTTAAGATTGTGAGTGCCACGTGGGACAGGAACTGTCTCTCACCTGATTAATCTTTCTTGTAGCTACCCCAGCACTTAAGATGCCATTTGGCATATAGAAAGTGCTTAGCAAATACCACAGTTATTATTGTTATTCTCCTTCTTATTAACATAACATAATGGCATCACAAGGAGCCTTTCATAAAACCTGCAGAACCTAGAGTGCGTCCCCAGAAGAATCCATAAGTCTAATGTGTGCTCCAGGCACTGCCCTCCCACTCCCGGTGCTCCGTTAAACAGGGGGAACACGTCCAAGCCTTGGAGCTTGGCAGCAGGAGGTGGGGGGAAAATGAGCACTTAAAAACTGAAATACTGAATATAAAGATGTCCAGAGCTGGATCCATTCCAGAAACGAGCCAGATCAGCTGAAAGGGAGAACGGTAACTCTGCCTGCATCCTTTTTGTTGTGCCTATTACGTTCAAATAGAGCATCTAGATAATGGGAGAAATTAAGAGGTTAGCGGAATGGCTAATAAAAATTGTAATGCTCCTACACCGCTTGAGCGGAGCTGAACCCTTCAGAAGGTATCATTCCAAGGAGAGATAAACAGTTCTCAGTGGGTGTTACTGTAAAATGTAGATTCATTTGCAGTGGATTTAGAAAACACTCTTGTGATGAATTTCGATATAGATCTGAAAGTAGCTCAACAGAAGGAACAGAGAGCACATGGCAGAATTTCAACTAGAATGCCCAACTAAAAGGAGACCTACCAGCTCATGTGAATTTCCCCACGGCACCCCAGGTGAGACCATCGCAGAGGTTTGGGTCAGTCTGAGGTAACACTGGGGGAGCCGCTCCATACAAAAAATTTCCTGTGTAAGGTATGGGCCAAATAAAGCATATTTTGGTCAGTAATCTCCCCCCGCCTCTCCATAGCCTGTAAGCTAGGTGTGGGCAGGGAACGTATCTACCAACCATGTTATACTGTATTCTTCCAAGTGCTTAGTATAGTGCTCTGCACACAATAAGTGCTCAATAAATACGACTGATTCATTTCCGCCCTTCCCCACACCATCAAGGGCACACTCCAGCACTCCAAGTGGTCAGGATGTGGGTCCCGAGACCATCACTCCAGAGTCCATCAGAAGTCCAGTTTTAGCACACCGTCATCTCCCCAAACTGTTGTCAGGCCTTCCCAGGATGCCTGTGGTAATAAGCGAGTGTCCTAAATCAATCGATCGTATTTACTGAGGGCTTACTACTTACACAGAGCGCTGTACTAAGTGCTCGGGAGAATACAATAGAGCAGAATTAGCAGACAAAAGGCTACAACGTTCAGGAATGCCGCAAAGCTGGGGAATCACAGCATTGGGACTTTCCTCCCAATTCTGTCAATATTATAAAAATGATAGTCACTGCTAACTTAACGTTAACACATTACCGGTATCATAGTTCATTTTCAAGTGTTTTAAAATTTTTATTTGCCTGAAGTTACCGTTAAATACAACCTAAATCCTTCAGAGTTAGATCTGTCTTTATTACAGATAATGATAACAATAAAAGTGGTATTTGTTCATTGCTTACTATGTGCCTCACACTGTGCTAAACACTGGAGTAGGTATAGAATAATCTGATCAGACTCAGTTCCTGCCCCATAAGGGGCTCTCAGTCTAAGGGAAAAGGAAATCAAGTTTACTGGCTAATGAAAACAAACAAAAAAACAACAACTTTAGACAGTATCCTGCTTGGAATTATGTCATTTTACTAATGGAATTCCAGAGGTGTTCTGCTTTCCCTAAGTAGACCAAGGCTGCAGTACAACTCAATCCCGATCTAGGGTTCCCCACTTTTTGGAAAAATCATTAAAACTGTATGATATTCAATGGGATAGACAGCATGGCTGAAAGGCACATAAAAAGAGGAGGGGCATTTTTTTTAACGGTACTTGGTAAGCGCTTACTTTGTGCCAAGCACTGGGGTACATACAAGATAATCCGGTTGGACACAGTCCCTGTCAACATGGGGCTCACAGACTAAGTTGGGGGGAGTAGGATTTAATCCCCATTTTACAGATGAGGAAACACGGAAAAGTTAAG
Source organism: Ornithorhynchus anatinus (assembly GCF_004115215.2). Taxonomy (NCBI): domain Eukaryota; kingdom Metazoa; phylum Chordata; class Mammalia; order Monotremata; family Ornithorhynchidae; genus Ornithorhynchus; species Ornithorhynchus anatinus. The sequence continues at coordinate 94,083,160 of NC_041730.1, forward strand.
TGATTTGCCCAAGGTCAGACAGCAGACAAGTAGTGGAGCTAAAATTAGAACCCAGGTCTTTTGACTCCCAGGCCCAGGGTCTTTCCACTAAGGCCAGGCTGCTCCCTTGCCTTGATTTTGCAAAGACCGGGGGGGAGGGGGGGGACGACGGACGGGACGGGACGGGACGGGGGGGACGACGACAATCCAGCCAGTAAAGAAATGGCCCAATGAATGGCTCAAAGCCAGGGCACTTAAGCAAAAGATGGTAAGCAGGTTTGGCTAGAACAGAAACTATAAACAAGGCAGAGTCGGGGCTGAAACCTATGTTAGTGCAGTCACTAATCTGCTGCATTCGTGGAAAAGTCACTGAAGCTGCTAGTGCTTAGATATCCTCCATTTAAAGAAAAAAAATGAGGGTGGTGGAATGGTATGCTTCACTGTTAGCGATCATCTCAAGATAGCTGCCTTGGGCCCTTCCTTCCTCCTGCTTGTCTACTGCCAGACACACCTACTCCGTGAAGTAGTACATCTAAACCCCGGAACTGGATTTCAAAATACACAAATAACTTGAGTGCAAGTCATTCTGGCCACTCCCATTCTATGGTTCCCTCAAGGAGATCTCCCAGTGGTGGCCCCGGGGTGGGGGTTGGTGGCGGCGAGGGAATGAGTCACTTTACCAGCTCCTGACTTGAAGAAAATATCTAAAGTTATGCAGATTCAAGTCACATAATTTAATGTAGTAGTTTCTTCATCAGGTTCCACTGTTTTCACCTCAAACGCTTGCCAGTGGAAAAAAACCTCGGTTGCAGCACCTTGCGATTTGCATGTCACACTGTATTGGTGCCCTCTAATTTTCGACTGAGATATTAAAAGTGGAACTGAATTCAAACGAAATTTTTCTCAGTTTTCAATGGGATTAAGCTCACTGTAATATAAACCCTCCGATTTCTTCCCCTTCTCTTCCAAAACCTATTTTTAGCTTTCTCCCTTGCTCATTCTCATAACCCCTCTCAACCCATTTTCTTCTCTCAAAACCCTGAAAATAAGATCCAGGGGAGTAGGGTTGGAGAAAATTGTTTTAAGGTTACAGGTCAGAAGCCCTACATCTGGTCGTAATGCCTTGGTATGATGGAAATATTTGGCAAAGAAAAAGGCTTTTTCTCAGATACTAGTTTCCCATTTAGGATATATGCAACTTGTCCCTACTTGAAATTCCTGATGAATCAGAGAAAGAAGCTAATTATTTAAAAGTCAACTATTTGAACTGACCACTTTCTCTAATCAGGAACAGTCTGGATGATCAATTAGATTTGGATTTGATCAAGCTATAACAGCTGAATCCAGATCACTCAAATCTTCTAAAAAAAACTGCTCCAGAAATTTTTAATGTGCCTATCTGAATAATAATCATAGCTTAATAATGTCATTTTTTTCTAATAATGACAAACTCCTGGACCCCTCTCACTGTTTGGTTACTTAGTGCTTAGTACAGTGCATGGCACATAGTAAGCGCTTAACAAACACCAATATTATTACTATCACTACTGGAACCCTCTCACTGTTTAGTCTCTCTGCCACCTCTTCATTCTCTTGACTTTTGTTAACATTTAAGCAGACACTACCCACTGGTACTCCTCCATGAAATACAATTTTTAAAAATATATGGGCTATTTCAAACTGGATGTCTCTTTTAACAGGGCAAAAGGAATCTCTCCTTGTTTTCCAGCCAAAATCCCTAACTTCCAACCTCTGTATTGGGGGAACATTATTTTTTTCCTCCACCCTCAAGCACCCTTCACTGACATCATCATCGCATCCATACCTCCCTTCTTTCCTCTCCATTTCCCCACGCAAGTCTCTTATCCAGAGCTGTGGTTCATAAAGAAAACTTTGCTGAGGTCACCTACTGAAGTCATCTTAACATCTGGACCGCAATTTCTTAAAATTTGACTTGCCCTCTCTGAAGTCACCCCGCTACTTCTCAAGCTCAGGCCTTTTATGCCCAATCACCTGGCAACACATCTCCACACTTATCCCAGATCCTCCCTTGACTGACAGGGGCCCCAAGGCCCTCTCCTCTACCCACCTGAACTCTCCTCGGTCCCCCAGTCGGGAGCGTCTCCCCCTGATCCTGCAGTCCAGGCGCGAGAATGGCATTACGGGTCCGGAATAGGGTACTAGACAAAGAGAATAGGAAGAGGAATAGGGTACCAGACCGCCATTTCCAGCGTGATTTCAAACTGGATGCTTTTCTTTTTTAGCCATGATCTAAACCACCACGACTAGGGTAGCATGGTGACACAGCAGCATGAGGGCTGCCCCTCACTAGCATTTGAGCCAAGGAGCGGACATAGCTCCGACATGACATCAACCCCTTCCCAAGGCTGCAGTCTGATCCCACACTGCAGTATGCAAGGCAGACTTCACCACTGCCCGCCGGCACATGCAGTGAGATGGCAGGGCTCCGGAGAGAGAGAGGGGAGTTAGCCCACCTATGCTGATGCCGCTCGTCTCTTTCTGCCAGTATGATACAGCTCTCTAGCGGTACCCTTGCCCACAATGGGGTACAGAATGAGCTGGACTCTCGCTGCCCCCAAGGCAGAATGAAAACCAGGCCTGCTCAGTGTGCCATCTTCCCCTGGTCTTGTTGGAACAGGCAGGCACCTTTAAATGCCTTGGCCTGTTTCTTCTCCTCTCTCTCTGCACCCTCAGTTTCGTTCGCTGACTCTCCTGTCTCATCCTCTCACCGTGGGCATCCCCACTATGGCTCTGATCTAGGCCTTCAATTCTTCTGCCTCACACCTGCTCTGTCTTGAGAAGCTCAATTCCTTCAAAATGGCTTCAGCTACTGCCAGCACCTTAAACTCAAGGCCTCAAAAACTAAATTCCCCTTCAACGCGCCCTCCCCCCCGAGATACAACCTGTGTAATCCAATGGCCTCGATTCCATCCTAATCCTTTTCAACCTCTCAGTAGCCTTCAACCCTGTGATCCACCCGCCACCCCACAGGAACATTAACTAACCTTGGCTTCATTGACACTGTCCTCTCCCGATTCTCCTCTCTCTCTTGCCTTCCCTTCTCAGTTTCCTCCTCTGCCTCCCACCTTCTAACTGTGGGAGTCCCTCAAGGCTCAGTTCTGGGTTCCCTTCTATTCTTCATCTACACCCACTCCCTCGGAGACCTCATTCACTCCCATGACTTCTACCTACCACCTCTATGTGGATGATTCCCAAATCTACGTCTCCTGTAGCGCTCTCCTCTTCAGTCTCATATATGCTGGGGGCCTTCGGGACATCTATACTTCGATGTCCTGCTGTCGACTTTGATTTAACACACAGAAAACAGAATTCTTCATCTTCCCACCCAACCCCTGTCCCCTCTCTGACTTTCCCATCACTGTAGACAGCACCACTATTCTCCCTGTCTTCCAAGACCGTAACTTTGGCTTTATCCTTGACTTCTCTCTCATTCAGTCCACTTATTCGATCTGTCGCCAACTCCTCCAACAAGCTCTCCTAGCCAAGTAATCCCATTAGACAACTTTAGCACCCAAGAATGTATCTGCATCCTCCTTATGCATCCTCTTTTTTATATATTTTCACCTCTGTAGTTGTCAGTATATTTTCTCTTTGTCTCCCAACCTTATATTGTAAGCTCTGTGTGGGCAGGGAACCGTCACTTTATTATTCTGTGCTTCCCAAGAGCCTAGTATAGTTATACAACACTTAAGTGGGCACTCAAATGCTATTACTACTAGATCCTGCCCTGTCTCCACATTCCACATGCCGGAGGGAAAAAAAGAACTCACTCCTTATTGTCCTCTCATTGCCCCTTGATCTCACTTGATGCTGCCAGCCCATTCTCTTGCTCTTCCTCTTCCAAGCATCTCGCCATTTCATATCCTGATACTGTCTCAAAGCCCTATTCTGTTGAGATGGTTTTACTATCAAAAATTCCCAACTCTTCCTAGCTGAACATCTAAAACTCCAAGCAACTGAACTTTTGGGCACCTAAAGTGCTAAGAACTCTACTATTCCTGTTCTTAGGAAAATACAACAGTAACATGTTACATGTTCCCTGCCCTCAATAAATTTATAATTTAATCTTGAGGGGGCAGAGTAGACAAAGGACGGGAGAGATCTGTCACTTGTCTGCTGTGTGACCCTGGGCAGGTCACTTAACTTCTCTCATTTGTAAAATGGAGATTAAGACTATAAGAGCCTTATGTGAGACAATCTACTATTACTACTACTAATAATGATATTTGTTAAGTGCTTACTATGTGCCAGGTACTGTTCTAAGCACTGGGGTAGATATATGGTAATGACATTGGACATTGTCCCTGACTCACATGGGGCTCACAGGCTCAATCCCCATTTTACAGGTGAGGTACCTGAAGCCTAGGGAAGGGAAGTGACTTGCTCGAGGTCACACAGCAGACAAGTGGCAGAGCTGGGATTAGAACCCATGACCTTCTGACTCCCAGACCCGGGCTCTATTCCCTACGCTATGCTGCTTCTCAGATTGGACTGTGTCCAACCTGATTACCTTGTATTTACCCCAGAGCTTAAAGCAGTGCCTGGCATATAGTGTCTAACAAATACCATAAAAAAATGATTTGCAAATATTGGGAATTAGCATCTCACCAACTCTCCTTCTGACATCTTTTCCTTGCACTAAATTTATCTGAGCCACTTTCTATAACGAAACCATGCTCCTCGTTATTAATCCATCAGTGGCATTTATTAAGCACTTACCGAGTGCAGAGTGCTGTACTGATCACTTGGGAGAGTATAATACAAGAGTTGGTATACATAAATCCCTGCCCATAACAAGCTCACTATTCTACAATGCCTTCACCTCTGCCTTATTAGAAGACCTACTAATTCTGAAATAGCCTCACTCCACACATTTCATCTACTTCATCTACATCCCCTTCCCTCTCCCTGGTTATCCCATTCCTGACTTCAGGCTCCATAAACACTGCATTTCCTTCTTGTCCCATTTCACTAAGAACAATCGTTTAGAAGTTTCACTTCCTCCAAGAAGTGAGATGACCATAACCTAATCATCATTCCGAATAAAACATATTGAACACAAAGCAAAAGTTTGTTTTTTGCTGAGCTTATTTTACGTGGTTGTATTATTTCTCCGTTATATATTTTTAGGAGCTAAACATTCCTTTTCCTGAATGTCCTTTCTGATGTGATGTCTGTGTGGATTGCAAGCTTCTAGAGGGCAAAGGGGATCTGTATTTAACTTATTCTGCATAGTATCCTGGACAATCAGGCATGTACGTGCTCCTCAGTTTAGTATGTCACTGGCCTAACACAGTTTTACTGTGGGCAGAGCACTGTAGTAAGCGTAAAAGCTTTCACTCCTAGAATTGCCATTTTAATTAGCACATTCTAAAATACGAATACGTTGCTGATGAACCACACGGCAACAGAAACACACACCTTATTTCAAGTATGGGAAAGCAAACTTTAAGTACCCTACCTGTCCAGTGATGAAAGTAGTTGCCAAATCTGACCATACAAGGAACGCTAACCCTTTTAGCAAGAGTTTCTACCTTTTTATTATCCTCTATAGGGCTGACGTGAAATGAAGCTCCCCTTTTTAAAATCCAGTCACTACATACATGAGTAGGGCTGGAAAATCCACAAGGTGATCCTCTGTCTCAGGCAAATAAAAAGAGGCGTGACACTTAAATCCACCACTTGGATTAGCACACGTTGAAATAAAATTATGACTTTGCTGAACTACCCATCACCATAAAAGTTTCATGCATCCAGGAGAGTGAACTGGAGTAAAATAAAGATGGAATTCACTCCAGGCCTTCAGAAACTCTGAGTCGCTACACTGAGAGACTTTGCACCTGTTTGTGTGTATGTGTGTTCGTTCATTCTCTCTCTCTGTCACATGGAGACATAAAGACACAGAAGCAATACGGGGAAGGAGACGGCAAACTTGAGGTGAAAAATATATAAATGGACATGCAAACAATAGCTCCTAAAAATAAGTCGACCCTCGATGACTTGCATAATTTGTCCAGCACTATCAGTATGTTACATCATAGGCCTCATTAAAATATTTAACTCATTAACATTCCTGAGTATGTCTATAAATACATAAATAAAGAAGACCAGCAGCAGTGAATAAATATTTAAAAATAAAACGCACCCCACTAGGCCAAAGCCTGCAGATAGGAAGGCACATTTTCAATCTTGCATTTCCCTGTGAAGAAAGAGGGGAGTAAAAACACCCATCGTGTCCTGCTCCAACACAACAAAAAGTTTTCCATTTCACAAGACTGTACCTTCAAAACTGAACAACTAGAGAGACTACATACAAGACTAAGCTACTGTTCATTTTTATGGAGGGTCTCTGGGAGACATGGAAATAGACTGACTCCTGCTACTTTAAGGAAAAAAAAAATCTACACCCAATGCCCTAGTTGACATTATGAATAATATCTGAAATAGTCCTTCTAAAATGAGTAGAAATATGAATTTTCTGTGAGTCCTCCTCGGCCTCAGACGGATAACCTGTCTTCTAGTTATACAAAATATATTTTGAGTCCATGCATTTTTGCAGGGTTTTTTTTTCCTTCCTCCTGAAGCTTTTGGGTAGGATCTACAATGATGACTCCGTGCTGCTTTTAGGATAATAGCAATTTGAAGCTCACTAGTATCTCAAAAGTTTAGGTAATGTCAAACTGTTGCAAGTTTCATCAATAAAAGTAATTCTTCGCAAGATAATTTGTACATTCAATGACCTTGTAATTCACCCTTCGGCTTGAGTCACTGTAAAAATAGGAAGAGATATTATAAAAAGACAGGGGGAGGGGCGTTTGAGGGTGGGAGGTATACTCTTTCCCTAGTAGACTTTCAAATAATACCTAAAGCACCGCTTGCATAGATGTACTTGTTTCCATATTTTGTGCTAGGAATGAAATCTCCCAGACATATAAATATATATGTATATGGGTCGTGAAGTCACTAAATAAACATGCACCTTGTTTCGATTTCAATAAAAAAGGATTCTGCAGTCCCAACTCCACTCTGGCCACCCTTATGGTGTGATGAAATCATCTTTCTTTCACTTAAGAAAGGGTTAAAAAAAAGATTATGAAACTACAAACCACAATTTTTACCTAGGACAACAACTGTCATCTTAATATAATTGAGAAAGCCCTCTTTATTTCATATGGCTTACTGCAAATGTCAGAGAAAAATTATTTTCTTACATTAATAGCTAATCACCTTTCTGGCCATGTCTGCCAGTCATTTTAACACACAGGTATTTAATGACTTGCCTTTGTTCTTACCATGTGTACCTGTGTCCTTACTCTCTTATTTACTGTATATTTGGCAAGTTATGTCTCTTTGTTTCCCTCATTACACTGTAAGATCCTGTAGGTCAGAACCACATCTTCTACTTCTGTTTTAATGTTCCAAGTGCCTAGTAGAGTGCGATAAATGCTATTACTGCTATTGATGATTTACACTCTCAGGAATAGTTTAAAAAAAAAAAACTCTCTACCATTAAGGGAATGTTAAAAACATTGCCAAGGTTTTCAAGTTCCAACGCTTGGAGAAGCATTTCCCATTTACTGTATTTGTTTATTCTCTTCCTAGGACTAAGTTCAAGGACATAATTCTTTATTTTGTCAACTCAGGCATACAACTTGTAGAGCAAGGCCTATTTTATATAGTGGCTTGTCCCTTTTCGAATCATATATTTAAAATTTCTATAAACTGTATAAAAGTGAGTATTCACTTAAAGTCCATTATATCTCTACAAGCACTGAGATTCTCAGACTGGGAGTTGGTTGAAAGCCAAGGCCCCTATCTAATGTCTACCTGAGGGTACTTTTCCAGCACTTACTACAGGATCTGAACAAGGTAAGAGTTTAAGAAATCTCTGGTCTGTAAAGCTCCTTGTGGGCAGGGATCGTCTATACCTAAGCTGTACTACTGTACTCTCTCAAGTGCTTAGCCCACAGTAAGTGCTCACCACCGACTGAAACTATTACTAAGATTACTAAAAATAGCAAAAAAATCCAAAGTTCATTCTCACCAAAAAAACAATAAAAATTCAGTATTCCTGAATTGCTCAGAAAATAAAACGGGTGTTTTTAATATACCAATCTGATGTTTGCAATATTCAAAGTGCTAAAAAAAATCCAATTTTCATTATTTCACATTCTTTCAGGTTAAGTTTTTTCCAAAGATGATTTTGGAAAACTGTATGGATCAAAATACTTTTAGGGGTGCATATCATTTTTTAAATCAAAATGATTACTACTCTTTGGCCAACTGTTAAAAAGCAACATAATTTCCCTATGAAAAATACTGTGACATCAATTTTTGTCTTAAATACTTTGGGATGAATAGATCACAAAAGCAAATTTGAATATGCCTTCCGTAAAAGAAAAACTCCACTGTGGGGCTTTACTTCTCAACACATTGCGTTTCATAATAAAATTTACTTCCAGTGAAATTTGCATTGAATTAGTTAAAACGCAGGCACTCAAGTAATGTGCATATGTACATATGCATCAGGATATTAGTCCTGTCCATTTTGGAAAGCAACCCTTATATATGGTTACTGACATACGTTTGTAGCCTATATTAGAATAGTTGAATGATTTAGTCCTTCTTTTACAAAAGTTTCATGAGCATACTTGTTCCATGCTGTCACTCAACTTTTTAAGACATAGCATAAATATCGTAAGGATTCCTTCTTTGTAAGACCAAGTTTTATAAGCAGTATTTCATATCAAAGTAAGTTTCAGGACAGGCACCTAGTGGCATTGGTTAAGCTTATGCTTTTAATTTCCCCCCCACAAAAAAAATCTTATTTTTTTTCCAATAACTACTTTAATTTGCTCCTTTCAGAAAACTGCTGAATTAGTAAAAACAATGGCATACTGCAATCAAGAGTTTGAATTTCAGGGTGGAAGGAAATAAGTTTCCAAACATATGAATGAAAATTACTTATTTACAAAACATCCTGTTGTGTAAATTATCTTTCATACTAAACAACCTTGATTCCAAACTTGCCTTTGAAGAATCCCTAGTTTGCCGCAGAAGCTATCTCCAAATAAAGAAAATCTATTTTCCAATTTTTTTTAATCGGCAGAGAATGCTATCAAATGATAAATTCATACATTAACTATCTCCTTAATATGTTTGCTTCTTTTCAAAAGGTCAAGTGCATAGAAAGTAAAATGCTGTATTAACCACACCTTGGGGAAAAAGCACTAAAATTCAGATCTAACTCTTTATTAATCCTACATTAAAGTTTGACTTTCAAAAGTCTAGCATTGCACAAGGTACGTATTTCTAGTATCGAGAGAGTTCTCAAAACATAATTTATCCAAGAATTTTGGAAAACACACACAGTTGTCCAACCCCCCAAAAATCACAAAACATCAAGTCAGAAGACCTAGTTTATGCATTCAACTTTCCCCAGGAGGACTTAAAAATCAAAATGAAAACTCTGTGCCCAGGGACAGAAATTAAAAAAAAAAAAAATACTAAAAGCACACGATTCTCCAGATTTTTCACCTTTCAGCAATCTAAAGTATCTTTAGTTTTCAAAAGCACTTAGTACAGTGCTAAGCGCTTAATACAGTGTTCTGCACACAGTAAGGATGCAATAACTATGACAATGAATAAATAATATTAATATCTTAAAAGATGGGCAAGCTGACCCTAGCCTAAGCAATGGAACCAGAGAGTCCGAGTCAGTCTCAGCTCCCTATCCTAACTTGGGCCTCTCTTTCAACAACATACTGTAGAAAAATCGGACAACAATTTCTCCCTGACTCATTAATTTACACTGAGTCACTTGGCTTCCCTGGGCCAGATTCCGATTTGAAATTTGGAAATCACGTTGTCTACATCATTTATGGAGTTATAAAAGAACTTCATGTAGCACCTTGTGAAAAGGTGCTACACTTATTTAAAATGACTAAAAATGACATCAAGATAGTTTTTTTCATTTAAAAATTGGAGGGAAAATGTTAACTATACTGATTGTCATATTTACAGATTTAAAAAAAAAATTGGTTTACCACAAGGGCCACGTTGCAAGGAAGGACTTGGATTACATTTTAATTCTCCTCTTATTCTTTGATCTCTAATAATTTGGGGGTTTAACGTTGCCCCCTTCAAATTATGATAAAGTGGGAGGGTAAAACTAGCCTTAACTAAGCTATGTTTGCTTTCATTCCATCTGTTCTTTTAAGTAGCACGCTCCTTAAACACTAAAAAAAAAAAAAGAAAAAGAAAAAGGGGAAAAAAAGAAAGTTATCATAATTGAGACACCACGGTCTAGTAGAGATAGCCTGGGGCTGGGAGTCAGGAGACCCAGGTTCATATCCCAGCTCTATCAGTGACCTGCTGAGAGATCTTGGCCAAGTCACTTAACCTCTCTGGGCCTCAATTTCCTCATCTGTAAAATGGAGACAAAATAGAGTCTGATTCCCCTGTGGGACAGAGATTGCGTCCCATTGGATAACCTTGAATCTACACCAACGTTTAGTACGGAGTACAGCACTTAATCAATGTCACCGACCTGATTACCTCCAGGTGAGATTTTAAAAACAACAAGCACTGTATTTGAAGTGAGATGTCTCCTGAATGCTTCTCATCAACACTAGATCTTCAAATCAGTTCATTCGTCTAGTAATTGAACTCACATCACAGATAAATCATTAAAACCACACACTACTATGTACCGTACTTTTCTTATTAACTACAGTGGTTAGAAAGACAACAATAGCAAACTACAAATTCTTATTTTCACTTATCAGCCGGATTAAACTGCACATCATCACAGGGATACTTTCATTGGTTCTTTCGAAATCCAACACTGCTGAGCTAAACATGCTTCCCCGTTTATAACACTACTAGGAACGGGGATTTTATAATGTGGCTGTAACTTAATCAAAGAACATAAGAAATCAAAGGGATATTTCCATTCTGAACTGGTATAACCATAACTATTACTCAAGCATGATCGTTTTGCAAACTACTGAAATATTTGAGGACTAAAACGGTCTATTTCTACAAAGAACATCTCCAGTATACATTTTCCTGAAATGTAGGACGGAATTTAAACTAAAAAAAAAAAAGAGAAAAGAAAAGAAAAGAAAAATCGGTCCACAGTATGATGGTTTCTACAAGTCTATTACTCTCACAGATTGTACACGAGCACGATAAGCCTATCCACATCCTACTTTACTCAAAACGGTAGAATAGTGCATTTCGCTTTAAATTCAAATCCTCCCTAGTCCACACCTCTGTTATCACTACCCCATTTCTTTTTATCTAAGATACTCCCCTTGATTTTATTGACTTGCTTGACTCTGAACTGTACAGGAAAAATAGGCCATAATTCTTCAAGTTAAACAGGTGAAACACATTGCGGGAAATTTAGACGCATCAGTGATACCTTCCAAGTGAATTCCTTTCTTCTGGGACACTCCAGAAACTTTACACATAACCTTACCTGCCTTTATTTACTTAGAAAGGAGTGTCAAGAAGCGACAAGGAGTTAGGTTGACCGGCTCTTGGTCATAAATACCGAATTGCTATCAGAAACCAAATGTTTATCCATTGCCCTAAGTCCTCCCGACTGAAAAGAAAAGGCTGCGTTTAACTCAAAACACGCTGAAAAACTTAATTACCTCAGAAAAAAAATAAGAGACCATTCCACAATGAAGAGACGCCCAAAATAGTGTAGCAGAGGACGGATTGTAGTTCTTCCTAGACACAGACGACTATTACTTTCAAGAAAGACAACCTACAGACAGGGCAAATAAAAAAGACCTGACGAGAACAGCTCTACTCACTAATTTCGTTTCTAAATATTTTTTTTTTCCTCTTTTAGGCAAAAGTGGACCGACTCCCCCACGCGGGGGTGGTAAAAAAAAAGCCAATCCGATAAAACGGCCAAAAACACCAGACAAATTAAAAGGCTGCTCGACCTTTCTACACCAGAGACTTCCCTTTAACCGAACAACAAAACAAACGCTGGGGCCAAGTGTCGCTTCTTGATGATGAAAACTCAACCGAGTACAGTACGACTAGTTTTGTTCTCCGCTCTTCTTCCTCCCCTAGGAAACTGAGCTGGGTTTGGCCCCTGGTTGACACGCATCGTCCCTCTCCCCACCCTCCCCCCAAAATTATAAAATCAATCAAGCAACTTTGCAGTGAAATCAAGCTGTGGTGCCCCGTTATGGGAGTGTAGGTTGGCTCCTGGTCATTTTAAAAAGAAGGGCAGTTTTCTGAGGCTGTAAAATGTTGCTCTCTCCCTGTTCTCCCCCCCATATATACACACATACACACACACCCCACTCCCTCCTCACATGTAGGCCCGAGGCCCGGTTGCAAACAGTGTCTAACAGGAGCACAAAGACAGGAATGGGAGATTAGTGGGAGGGAGGGAGGGAGGGAGGCCGGGATTGGGGCTCAGCAGGAGCTTCAGGCTTTTTAAAATTCAAACTGCTCCCTGCCCAATACAAATCACGGACACGCTACTGACTACTACACGGATTTATAGCATTAAAAACATGCCCGGGACGTGACAGCTATATTAACTTCGGCCTTTTTAACAGTCCTCTGAAACCTTCACAGGCCGGAGGGTCCCGGCCCCCTGAACGAGCGAGCAAAACCCTCCACTCCACGATAGCTACCAGACACGTTGGTGACCCTTCGGAGACCGAAACCTCCGTCTCGATCAGTCGGTCGACCCGCTGGGAAAAGTGAAACGAGGAGGCAGGACCGTGTTGCTTCACTCCCATCACGTGAAGTCTTCCCCGAGCAGATGGATATGAAACGAGTTCTCCCAAAAGAGCCCCAACCAGGTAAACCTTCTCCTCCTTTTTCTTGTTTTAATGCCATTCGTACTTGGAATTTACGTCCCTGACCCTTCGAGGTCTCCCCTTCATCCAGGTGGCCAACTCCTCCCACTAACCCGGAATACATTTAAACATCAACTCGTCTCCGAAAAAAAAAAAAAAGGACTGATACTAATCACGAGCCATTTACAGATACATTTGACCTATTAAAATGACACCTCTCTCATTACCCAGTCAAACATCATGGGCACAAGCAGCCAATGACAATCCTGGGACCTCATAATGATCTGCCCTGACATGAAAGGATGGCACCTTCTACATTCTTTACCTCCCAGGGATCGAAACACAACTTCATTTCCTCCTTCCCTAAAGAAAACCTTTACCTTAAACTTCGGCGTCGATCATACTCCAAAATCAACACGATTTTAAAAAGACCAAAAAAAAAAAAATCACCTCCACCAAAATCCTCCTCTTCCTGCTCCTTTTTCCACAGGGAGCGAACTCTCCCAAAGGGTGCATCTGACTTCCCAAACCTTGGAAAACTCACGTTAGCCACTAGGTCCACATAGGTCGCGACGACTTCTACCTGTCAACTCCGCTTTTACCCTCCTCCCTGGGCTCCGGTGGTCACCGGCTCTAACTCGCCGCTGGTGTGTGACCCCCATAGCCGAATAAAAACCTCTTTTCGGGGCGCCTTCTACGGTGCCCCCCAGCCGACTAAAAAGGTCTTTTCGGGACGCCTTCAATGGTGCCCCCCGGCCGAATAAAAAGGTCTTTTCGGGACGCCTTCGACGGTGCCCCCCACTCGACTAAAAACCTCTTTTCGGGACGCCTTCAATGGTGCCCCCCAGCCGACTACAAAGCTCTTTCCGGGGCGCCTTCTATGGTGCCCCCCCAGTCGACTAAAAACCTCTTTTCGAGACGCCTTCGATGGTGCCCCCAATCGACTAAAAGCCTCTTCTCGAGACGCCTTCGATGGTGCCCCCCAGCCGATTCAACACCTCTTTTCGGGGCGCCTTCTACGGTGCCCCCCAGCCGGATAAAAAGCTCTTTTCGGGAGGCCTTCGACGGTGCCCCCCCAGTCGATTAAAAACCTCCTTTCAGGACGCCTTCGATGGTGCCCCCCAGCCGATTCAAAAGCTCTTTTCGGGACGCCTTCTATGGTGCCCCCCGGCCGACTAAAAAGCTCTTTTCGGGACGCCTTCGACGGTGCCCCCCGGTCGACTAAAATCCTCTTTTCGGGACGCCTTCGACGGTCGCCCCACATCGGCTTTCCACCGTCGGGGCGTGAGGGCTGCCAACCGGCGCCTTAAAAAGGGCGGCGGGCGCCCCTCTTAACTTTCCAAGGCCCCCCACTCGTGGGGGGTGTGATTTTTTTTCTAATCCCGTGGAAGAAGAAGAAGAAAAAAAGGAGAAATTAAACGGGCGGACTCGTTTCTCGGTATTTACACTGGTCTGGCTCTTAACTGAAACTACTTCCTCCCTTCACAGGGTCACGAAGGGAGGGTGGTGGTGGAGAAGGGGAGGGGGGGGAGAAGGGGGGTTGTTTGTTTCCCCGGGATTGTCGTTCCTTACTTCCCGCACCGGGAAAGTTGTCGATGGCGGGGGGGCGCGTCGTATTGTTCGGGGCCGGTCCTGCGGGGTCCCGGCCGGGATGGCGAGGCCTGTCACCGCTCCGGCTAATCCCCGAGCTCAAGTAGATCGCGCTGGCCCGCGGCCTGCACTCTCCGCCGGGGCCTGCGCTCCGCTTCCCCTCCCCCGCAACCACCCCCCGCCCGAGGGAGGAGGAAGAGGAGGCCCGGACGACGACCCCCGGCGCCGGCGGGAGGGGAAGGGGGAGCGAGGGAGAGAGGAAGACGGCGGCGTTTACCTGGGCGAAGGGGCGCCTGGAATCCCAGCCGAGGACGGGTTGGGGGGGAAGGGAGACAAGAGAGGCCGAGGCCGCTGTGGCGGCGCAGGCGGAGAGACTCTAATCCGGGAGGAGGAGGGGTGGCCGAGGCTCCTCTTCCGTCTCCTCCTCACTGCCGTGAACATGTAGAGCCGGGGGGGGGGGAGGCCCCGCCGACGAGACGAACCGCCGTCGCTCCTTCCTCCTCCTCCTCCTCCTCCTTCTTCTCCCACATAGAAAAACGCTCCCGACGCCGGGCGCGGGAGCCGAGCTACCGAGGGGGCATCGGGGAGAGGCCGGGGCGGGGAGGCCCGGGGGAGGCCGAGCCGGTCGGGGCTGCGGGCCTCGATGGGCCTGGCTGTCTGGCAGAGAGTGTGTGTGTATGTGTGTGCGGTGGGGGGGGATGGGGGGGGGTCGGCCTCCCTCTCTCGCTCGGTCTCTCCCTCTCAGAACAAAATGCCGACCGGAAGTGCAGCTGCAGGAATGACTCCCTCCGCCGGCGCCAAACACCAACAACCTCCCCCTCTCGCCCGCTCCACTTCCGCCGCCCGCCACTTACTACTACTCCAAACCTCCTCCTCCTCCTCCTCCTCCTCCCTCCCTCGCCACACACCGAGCCGAAGAGGAGGCGACGACACCGCCGCCGCCGTCGTCTTCCTCCACCAGGACCGGCTTCAGGCGCAGCTCCTTCCTCTTCCCCCTCGTCGGAGCGGCCTGAGGCGAGAGACCCAATCTAGGAGGGGCCCGCGGGACCAGCCCCGCCGCGGGGCTATCTAATGGACCCCCCCCCCCAATCCGGCCTCTGAAGGAAGAGCCACCGGGGAGGGGGGGAGGAGGGCCGGTCCCTTCGATGGAGACGGCGCTTCCCTCTTGGCACTGGAGGCCGCTCTAGATTGGAAGTAATGTCAGCTTTTCCGACTTTGGGTTTTTTCCCAGAATGGCTTGCGGGAGGCGGCCCACCCTGGGGGGGGCTGGGATGACTCCGGCCTGGTTTCCTCAGGCTGGGCGAGGGGGGGCTTTTTAGGCTTTTTTTTCCCCTTTTTTCCCCCTTTTTTTCCCTTTTTTTTCCCTTCTTTTCCCCCCCCCCCCCCCCCCCCGGCGGTTGCCTGCTTCATTCCCCCCCTCTGAGGCCTAGGTGGCGCTGGAGAGCGGCGAGGCCGCGCAGACGGTCGACGGTTCGACCCCTCGACCGACGCCCCCCCCCCCCACCCGCGCAGGCCTTGGAAATGGGTGGAAAGAGGCTCAAGAGGCCGGCCTTGGGAGCCAGATCATCATCATAATAATGTTGGTATATGTTAAGCGCTTACTAGGGGCAGAGCGCTGTTCTAAGCGCTGCGGGATACCATAAGAATGGCATTTGTCAAGCGCTTGCCATGTGCAGGGCACGGTTCTAAGCCCTGGGGTAGACACAGGGTAATAATAATAATGTTGGTATTTGTTAAGCGCCTACTAGGTGCAGAGCACTGTTCTAAGCGCTGGGTTAGACACAGGGTAATAATAATAATGTTGGTATTTGTTAAGCGCTTACTAGGTGCAGAGCACTGTTCTAAGCGCTGGGTTAGGCACAGGGTAATAATAATGTTGGTATTTGTTCAGCGCTTACTAGGTGCAGAGCACTGTTCTAACCGCTGGGATAGACACAGGGTAATAATAATAATGTTGGTATTTGTTCAGCGCTTACTAGGTGCAGAGCACTGTTCTCAGCGCTGGGATAGACACAGGGTAACAATAATAATAATAATAATGTTGGTATTTGTTAAGCGCTTACTAGGTGCAGAGCACTGTTCCAAGCGCTGGGGGATACCATAATAATGGCATTTGCAAAGCACTTACTATATGCAGGGCACGGTTCTAAGCGCTGGGATAGACACAGGGTAGCAATAATAATAATAATAATGTTGGTATTTGTTAAGCGCTTACTAGGTGCAGAGCACTGTTCCAAGTGCTGGGGGATACAATAATAATGGCATTTGTAAAGCGCTTACTATGTGCAGGGCACGGTTCTAAGCGCTGGGATAGACACAGGGTAATAATAATAATGTTGGTATTTGTTCAGCGCTTACTAGGTGCAGAGCACTGTTCTAACTGCTGGGGGATACCATAATAATGGCATTTGTAAAGTGCTCACTATGTGCAGGGCACAGTTCTAAGCGCTGGGATAGACACAGGGTAATAATAATAATAATAATGTTGGTATTTGTTAAGCGCTTACTACGTGCAGAGCACAGTTCTCAGCGCTGGGATAGACACAGGGTACTAATAATAATGTTTGTATTTGTTAAGCGCTTACTAGGTGCAGAGCACTGTTCTAAGCGCTGGGGGATACCATAATAATGGCATTTGCAAAGCACTTACTATATGCAGGGCACGGTTCTAAGCGCTGGGGTAGACACAGGGTAATAATGATAATAATAATGTTGGTATTTGTTAAGCGCTTACTACGGGCAGAGCACCGTTCTAAGCGCTGGGGTAGATACAGAGGAATGAGGTGGTCCCACATGAGGCTCACAGTCTTCATCCCCATTTTACAGATGAGGGAACTGAGACACAGAGAAGGGAAGTGACTCGCCCTCCCCCCCCCCCCCCCCCCCCCCCCAAGCCTCCCAGCAGAGAAGTGGCGGAGCCAGGATTAAGCTTTCATTAACCTGGGACAAGCCAATGACCTTGGGGAAGCAACGTGGCTCTGTGGAAGGACCCCCGGGCTTGGGAGTCAGAGTCACGGGTTCTAATGCCGGCTCTGCCACTTGTCAGCTGTGTGACTTGGGGCAAGTCACTTCACTTCTCTGGGCCTCATTGACCTCATCTGTAAAATGGGGATTAAGACTGTGAGCCCCACGTGGGACAGCCTGATCACCTTGTATTCCCCCCAGCGCTTAGAACAGTGCTTCGCACATAGTAAGCACTTAACAAATGCCATCATTATTATTATTATTACCTTCTATCTATACCAGTGTTTAGAGCAGTGCTTGGTGCAGAATAAGGGCTTAAATACCATCATTTGTTTAATTTTCATTTTTTATTGCATTCTCAGGATTTGGTGTCTCAGAGTGGCTTACGGGAAAGAGTGCAGGCTGGGGAGTCCAGGGTCATGGGTTCTAATCCTGACTCTGCCACTTCTCTGCTGGATGGCTTGGGGGAGAGTCACTTCACTTCCCTGGCCCTCAGTGGCCTCATCTGGAAAATGGGGGTGAAGACCGGGAGCCCCACCTGGGACAAGCCGATGACCTTCTATATGTACCAGTGCTTAGAACAGTACTTGGCGCAGAAGACGCGCTTAACAAGTAGCATTTGTTTTATTTATTTTTTTTACTGCACTCTCAGGATTTGGTCTCTCAGCGTGGCTTAGGGGAAGGAGCGTGGGTTTGGGAGTCCGAGGTCATGCATTCTAATCCCGGCTCTGCAGCTTGTAAACTGGGTGACTTTGGGCCGATCACTTCACTTCTCTCTGCCTCATCTGTCAAATGAGCGTGAAGACTGGGAGCCCCACGTGGGATGACGATAGTATTTGTTAAGCACTTACTATGGGCCAAACACTGTTCTAAGCACTGGGATAGATACAAAGTTATCAGGTTGTCCCACATGGGACTCATAGTCTAATCCCCATTTTACAGATGAGGGTAGCTGAGGCACTTGAGAAAAGTGATTTGCCTGAAGTCACACAGCTGACAAGGTGGCGGAGCTGGGATTAGAACCCATGACCTATGACTCCTAAACCCTTGATCTTTCCCTTGAGCCACCCTGCTTCTCTCTAAAACTTGCCGAGTTTCCACGTACCGTAAGAACTAGGTAACAGTAATGGGAACTGTATTTCTAGTCTGTTTTTGGAGCATATGAAGGTTTTTTGTTGATGTTTTGTCGAGGTGGTCTGTCTCGATACTGATCCGTAACCAAGAAAACTTGGTGCCCCATTTCTTCGTCAGGCATTCAAACACCTTTCTTTTTGAATATAACAGAATGTGTCTGCGATATTGTTGTTCTCCTCTCCTCAGTGTTTCGCACCATGCCGGGCACATAGTAAGCACTCAGTAAATACAATTGAGTGATTGATTCCGATTCCAGTCATTGAAATCTGCTCGGTTCCTGACATCTCAGCCGCTTTTGATTTTACTGGGAATGCCTTTGATTGATCTCTTTCAATAAACTATTGTGTCAGAAAAGTAACTCATTGATTGTAATCGCTTGTACAAAACTACTTTAAAACACATAGAAATGTAATACTGAGAAATGAAAGGCTATAGGACTAAGTCCCTAAAATAAAATGGTTTTCAAAATTAGGAACGATTAGATTAATGGTAATAACCTCAATGACAATAAAAGTGTGTAGTGATAAAACCATTTAGTAGTCCAGTATTTCTATATTTGATGTGTTTTGTATTTAACATACGCAAAATATTACGGTTGGTGTCTTATAGCAAATACACGTAATATATCCCTCATAGCTTTACCAGGTGAAATGGCATACGTTTGAATGTCTTACTTGCTTTGAGATGAATCAAAATATACTCTTTCATTTCAGTCAGTTACATTTGTTGAAAATCTACTCTGTGAGCACTTAGTAGCACATTAAGTGCTTGAGAGAGTACTGTAGAGCTTAAAAAAAATGTAGTTCCTGCCCTCAAGGAACGTACAGTCTAAGGCAGGGGAGACCCAAATAAAAATATTTTATAAGAAGAAGAAAAAGAGATTGGAAAGATGACTGGGTGAATCAAGTGCTTAGATAATATAATTTGTGTAAATTGATGCGTATTGAAGTGCTACAGGTGACTGCGAGGTCATAAATCAGGAAGTGGTGTTGGGAAAGTATAACCCAGGGAGAACAAGAATGGAGAAGCATTCTGGCCTAGTGGATCGAGCATGAGCCTGGGAGTCAGAAGGACCTGAGTTCTAATCCTGGTTTTCCCCTTTGTAGGCTGTGTGACCTTGGGCAAGTCATTTTACTTCTCTGTGCCTCAGTTACCTCATCTGTACAATGGGGATTAAGACTGAGAGCCCCATGTGGGACAGGGAATATTATTGAGAAGCAGCGTGGCTCAGTGGAAGGAGCCCCGGCTTTGGAGTCAGAGGTCATGGGTTCAAATCCTGGCTCTGCCGCTTGTCAGCTGTGTGACTGTGGGCAAGTCACTTAACTTCTCTGGGCCTCAGTTACCTCATCTGTAAAATGGGGATTAAGACTGTGAGCCCCACGTGGGACAACCTGATTCCCCTGTGTCTACCCCAGCGCTTAGAACAGTGCTCTGCACATAGTAAGCGCTTAACAAATACCAACATTATTATTATTATTATGTCCAACCCGATTTGCTTGTGTCCACCTTGGGGTTTAGTACAGTGCCTGACACATAGCACTTAATAAATACCCCGGTAGATACTGTAATTATTCTTAATAATAATAATAAATAAAAGTGTCTTGAAGGAGGGGGGATTCCAAAAGGGCTTTGAGCTGGGGAGAGCAAAGATATAGCAGATTTGGAGGGACAGGAGGTAGAGGCAGGAGAAAAGGACACAGGACAAGCCATAAACATTTTATGTAATTATAAATGCCCTATGGATCTGAGCCTGGCGTTCTAAATATTCACAGTGTTGCACGGACATCGCTTACGAAACAATTGATACTCTTTCTTGCATCTGTAAACAGCAACTTGTTCTTTCTTTTCTGATTCATTTTTGTGCATTGTGTACTCTAACTTTTCAGTTGGGTGTTTATGAGTTATGTTCTGATTTTTTTTTTTTACCCAAGCTAAAGTGAGCCTGCAGTTAATAGATATTTTCATCCAACATTTAGAGTCTTAAATTTAGAAAAGTTAGAAATTGTAATTCAACAGCTCTTCCGAAATACACCACCTAGTGTTTTGCTAGTCTAAATGTAAGTGTCCCACACCGAGATGCTGTAAGGAAACTGAACCCTAATCTAATGGTTTTGACATCACTGTTTTTGTTGTATCCAGCCAAAACATGCCCTACTATCATTTATTTCTTGATTTACTGAACTCTTCCCCGATAAATCATACTTTTCCATTTGGAAATACTTTTAAATGTTTATAGATTATTATTTTATCCCCTCTCTACCCTTTTCCTTGCACAGACATATATTAGCTCCTTACATTTCTTCTTTCCTCTCCAGGCATTTATCTTTTCTCTCACAGAACACTCTGATTTATTAACAATTTTATGATGAGTTGACTACATCTAACACCAGCTGTTCGTACATGGATTTTAAGGGGACTACCACTTCCTTAAAATAACTGATTGTTCACCTGTCTATGTATTTGTTTGACTTTAATATATACATTCCTTTAAGGCAACCATTGTAAAGGCTGCATTTGGGTTGAGGCATCAGAAAGAATAAAATCTGTACCATGGGATTTTGTTGTTTTGTAATGTCCACAGTTTGGTAGGCACATTTTTTGCCTTGAAGTTAACCCATTTCGATTTTTAGTAGCATTCATTTTAATTCCCATTTCATCTTAAAATCTGTTTTATTAATAAATCTGTTAGAGAATGAGCCCTTCTGCTATTTTTAGTGATTGGGGAGGAAAGTGAATATTCTTTTTCCTTCTTAAAAGAAGAGGGTTTTTTATTTTGATTTTGTTTTCCAGAATATTTTAGGTGAATTTGTATTCAGCATGTTGAATAAGGTAAAACATTAGGCCTAGTCTAGAATTTTACCAACTTAAAATTAATTATATGCCAGCAGTAACAAATACCATCATTATTATTTATTAAGTGCCTATTGAGTGCAGAGCACTGAATTAAGCACTTGGGAGAGTATAGTATGAGATCCCTTCCCACAAGGAGTTTACAGGCTAGAGAGGAGACAGACAGTCAATCAGTGGTATTTAACTGAGCACTTACTGTGGTGATCTGCACAGTAATCTAATCCTCTGCTGCATGCCAAACTGTGTGACCTTGGGTGAGTCACTTAACTTCTCTGTGCCTCAGCTACCTCATCTGGAAAATGGGGATGAAGACGGTGAGCCCTACGTTGGACAACCTGATTACCTTGTATCCACCCCAGTGCTCAGAACAGTGCTTGGCACATAGTAAGTGCTTAACAAATAACAATATTATTATTATTCTATTACTCTTGGGAGAGTACAGACAATAGCGATGGTGGACACATCCCCTGCTCAAAAGAAGCTTACAGTCTAGAGGGGTAGACAGACATTAAATGCATAAATTAGGGATATAAACAGAAGTGCTACAAGGCTGAGGGTGGGGTGAATCGCAAATGCTTAAAGGGTACAGATCCCCAAGTGCCTGGTTAATGCAAAAGGGAGAGAGTGTGAGTGAGTAAGTATAGGAGTAAAGAAAGCTTATTTGGGGAAATCCTCTGGGGGGAAATGTGATTTTTAATAAGGCTTTGAAGTGTGGGGGGGGGGGACAAGTGTTTCGATAAGGTTCAAAGGGATGGGGTTGGAGGGGGCAGATTTTGAGAAGGAGCGGGAGATCTCTTGAGATGCCACTGGGAAGGATGGGAGAGTTGAGCGTGCAGGAGGATGGTGGGCTGGAGCGGAGCAGGGGGATTTGGGGAGCGCACGTCTGATCATTTCAATTTGATCGTGGAAGGTCATTAGGATCCAGCGGTAGAGGAAACGGGCGGCTTGAGCAGAGAGGTTTTTTTAGGGTATTCGGGGTATTTGTTAAGCACTGTCAAAAACTGTTGTAGGCGCTGAGGTATATACATGCCAATTAGGTCGGGCCCAGTCCCTGTCCCTCTTGGGGCTCACGGTATGAAGGGAAGATCTAATCCCCATTCAACAGTGGAGGCAACTGAGGCCCAGATAAATTTAGTGACTCACCCAAGGTCACAAAGCAAGCAAGTGGCAGAGCGGTGATTAGAACCCAGGTCCTCTGATTTCCAGCCTTTTCCACTAGGCCACGCTGCTTCCCTGCTTCAAACATATGGCACCAGCAATGGGCAGGGGAGTCAATAAGGATGGAGAAGTATTGTTGCCAGGAAGAGGAGGTGGCGGAGTAAAGTAGGGAGGATGAGTTTGAGATAGAGGTGGTTAGCCTGGTGTCTGGATTTCCACCAGCAGTGACCTGCAGCTTGGCACAAGGGCAGAGGAGGTGTATTGTAGTGGTGATCCAGCATTGCGGGTTGCTGGTGTTAGATCGGCGGAGGGGCAGGAAAGCGAGGGAGTTGAGCTCACTGGAGAGAAGGTTGAGGGCTCGGATTTGTGCATCAAGAGAAGGTAGGTGGAGTAGGGAGATTAAATAGGGCAGACGACTTGGGAAAGTAAGAGAGGAGCAGAAGATCGGAGATCTCAGGAAACAAAAAACATTTGCAGGGAGCGTGGGTGTGTGGGGAGAGAAGGCAGGTGAAAGCAGAGCCTAGTGGGTTAGAAAATGGGCCTAGGAGTCAGAAGGACCTGGGGTTCTAATTCCTCTCTGCCCCTTATCTGCTGTGTGACCTTAGGCAAGTCACTTTTTCTCTGTGCCTGTTACCTCATCTGTAAAATGGGGATTAAGACTGTAAGCCCTCCTCCCCCCCACCCCAGACTGTAAGATTGTTGTAGTCAGGTAATGTGTCTCTTTAGTGTTGTAATAATAATAATGTTGGGCATTTGTTAAGTGCTTACTATGTGCCACTGGGGTAGATACAAGGTAATCAGGTGGCCCCATGTGGGGCTCACAATCTTCATCTCCATTTTCCAGATGAAGTAACTGAAGCACAGAGAAGTTAAGGGACTTGGCCACAGTCACACAGCTGACAAGTGGCAGAGCTGGGGATTAGAATCCATGTGGGTATTGAAGTCCCCTGGGAACTGAGTTTTATTATGTAGCTATCGCTGTGTTTCGAATCTTTTAGGAAAGATTTTATTCAAATCCAAGGTACTACAAATAGTAAGTGCTATGGATTGATTACTGGTTATTAATGAAATTATGTTGTAGAAGAAAATTTGAGGTCAGTCAAGTTATGGAGGATTAAAGTGTTTGTTAAAGCAGCTATTTTATAAAGGTTTATAGGGTCTTTAAAAAAAAAAGGTTCTTTGTATTTTGAAATGTCTGAGTCCTCTAGACCGTAAGCACCTTATGGGGCAAGGAACAAGTGCTTAGTAACAGTCTCTGGCACATAGTAAGCACTCAATAATACTATTGAATGAATGTCTACCAACTATGTTGTATTTACTCAAGAGCTTCCTATACTACTCTGCACATAATAAATGCTCAATAAAAACCTTTTGAGTGATTTATCCAGTAAATGAGATTATGTGGAGCAAAGATCTTGTAAACTTAGAATTTAGTCATAATGTGTATATTGTTTTCAGTATATTACCCAATACAGTCAACAGTGCTTGAATTTATGCTTCCAAATGTGGGAGAGTTGGGAATTGGTAATTCGTGTCATGTGTGCTAGAGGGGCATGGAATATTATTAAAACCAGAAAGTGAAAGCACACATATTCTGAAGTAAAACTGACCCCAAAAGTAGATGTTAAAAGTTATTTCATTTTTAAAGTCATGATATGAATCCATGCTTCCTAAGTAGTTTGGAAGGAATTAGAATTGTAAACCTCGTAGAGGACATGGGAACAAGTGCTTTGGGACATAGTTAAGCGCTTAGCAAATACTGTATTATTATTTTATTGTGCTCTCAAGTATAGTGCTTTTACACAGGCAAATAAGTGCTCAGTAAATCCCGTGGCTACTGCTGATGAATTTGCTGGATTACAGTAATTCACAAATCAGAATGCTATGGAAGAGTTTTTACATTTGGGAAGTCGGATTAAGGGAAGTGGGGAATTATAGGTAAGGACCACTAATGGGGAAAAAGGGAGTTGGACTAGATATTTTTCAAGCCAGGTAGAGTTAGGGGATTTGGTGGGGTTTATCCCGGAAAGAAACATAAGACCTTGTGGGCAGGGAATGTCCCTGCCAACCTCTGTTGTATTTACTCTCCCAAACCCTTAGACAGTGCTTTTGCATACAGCAAGTGCTTAGTAAATTCCATTGG
Organism: Ornithorhynchus anatinus; assembly: GCF_004115215.2. Classification (NCBI taxonomy): domain Eukaryota; kingdom Metazoa; phylum Chordata; class Mammalia; order Monotremata; family Ornithorhynchidae; genus Ornithorhynchus; species Ornithorhynchus anatinus. The sequence goes on from NC_041730.1 coordinate 94,107,859, forward strand.
TTGATCATCATTTGATTGATACGGATACGAGAGATCAATGTACAATCAGTTTTTCTTTGGCGGGGTGATTCTCCTCCAGAACCTAATGCTACCTAGAGGTTTCCCCTCTAGGCTGTAAACTCTGGTGGGCAGGGGTCATGTCTACCAATCTGTTGAATTGTACTTTCCCTTTAGCTCAGTACTGTGCACACAGTCAGGCTCAGTAAATTACACTGGTGAGATGTGTGTTGGTGGAAGAGCGTCACCCTATTAAGGAAAGGAATATAAATTTTTCCCCCGTCAATGCATAATTAAACGAAGCTTTCTTCCAAGCACTGGGGCTTAATTCACTCTTGAAAATAACCTCTGTTTTTTTCTCTAAAACCTCAACATCCAAAAGCTATTGTGGGGCCGCATCTTATCCTCCCCAGCTTCATTCAGCTAGATTCAGTATTTCTGTGCTTCTTTCTTAACTCTCTTTGGATCGAAGGGAGCTGTAGTAATGATGTCAGCAGGGAAATAATGTTGTAAACACTCCAAGGGCTACTCATTTTGCAATCTAAGAGGACTTGCGGGTGGTTTCTTGGAAGGAGAATGTGGAAAGATATAGAATAGTGGTTAAGAGTTCCAATATGGGGGAAATCAATCGGTGGTATTTATTGAGCACTTTTTGTGAGCTGGGCACCGTTATAAGCCCTTGGAAGAATACTACAGAGTAGAGAGACACGTTCTCTGCCATAAGGACTTACAGTCAGAGGGAGAGGTGGACATTAAAATAAATTACGGGTATGTACGTTTAGTGCTTTGGGGCTGAAGGTGGGGTGGATATGGAGAGGTTTAATAATATAACGTTGGTATTTGTTAAGCGCTTACTATGTGCAGAGCACTGTTCTAAGGCAACTGGGGTAGATACCGGTAATCAGATTGTCCCACGTGAGGCTCACAGTCTTAATCCCCATTTTACAGATGAGGTAACTGAGGCACAGAGAAGGTAAGTGACTTGCCCACAGTCACACAGCTGACAAGTGGCAAAGCAGGGTTTCGAACCCATGACCTCTGACTCCCAAGCCCGGGCTCTTTCCACTGAGCCACACTGCTTCCCATAAAGAGTTAAAGGTACAGATCCAAGTCCATAGGGGATGCAGAAGAGAGACGGAGCAGGAGACACAATGGCTCGGCCAGGGAAGGCCTCTTGGAGGAGATGGGATTTTAATAAGGCCTTGAAGGTGGGGAGAGTGGTAGAAAATGCAGACGGTCCAGACGTATCATCTTTTCCTCACGTCTTGGAATCAAATGCAATCCAATCAAATACAAAACGAACTTCTAGAAAAATTTTCCCCTAGGAGGCTTTCATCATGTTGAGTTTTAATCCCCTTTTCTCAGCCAGTAAAATATACAGTGAATTCAATTAGCCAGCTACAGTCTGTCCGTGGGGCAGGTCATCTGTGGTCCAGACATATCATCTTTTCCTCAGATCTTGGTTGCTAATGGCTAAAATTTCACTGGGGTTTTGTAAGACCAATGTGTGTGACTGACAGTCCTTTGTATAATGTTCATGGGAAGATTGCCCTTTCCGGCACTTCTGCGTTTGTTACAGTGCTTAGTGCTGTTTTCCTTCCTCCCTCTTGGTGTCACCACCTTCCCGAGGACTCAACTCCCAAAGTTACCCCATTTCTGATTTCTGCTCACCTGGGTGACCAGTCTTCTGGCTGTCGTCTTTCAGTTGTCCACTGTTACCCCACAAAATTTTAAGTTTGACTTACTTCATTGGCTTCAGAGAATCTCTTCTGTCCACTTGGTTCAGGTAACCTGCTTCAGCTCCCCCATAAGACAGCTGCATGAGAATCCTGTTGCGACCCATTCTTCTCACATGTCTGCTCAACAACGAACCGCCTGAGGTGACAAGTAATGGTTTGGAGGTGGTGGTTTGACTTACTCCCAGGAATTTATTATTTGTGATTCTGTCTATGGAATGTTAAGCCTGCACATCTGTGGCAGCTTATATTGATGTCTCTCCCCCCACCCAGACTGGGAGCTCGTTGTGGGCCGGAATGTCTTTTATTGTCGTATTGTGCTCTCCCAAGCACTGAGCACAGTGTTCTGCACACACAGTAAATGCTCATAAATACGATTGAGTGAATCTTGTGGAATTGCTCCAGCGGTCCGGAGTGGCGTCTGTCTTAGGTCCGGAATAATGGCGATAAAGTTTGGATTGGGTCTTGATTATTTTCACCAAATGATTGTTTTTCTGTTCACATCAGGTTTTTTTCTCATATATTTAAGCAATCGTTATTACAGAGTTTATTACATAAGGGAATGTTAAGCATGGCTAATGAAATTGGCAAAAATACAAAACGAACTTCTATTAAAAAATTTCCCGTAGAAGGCTTTCATCATGTTGAGTTTTAGTCCCCTTTTCTCAGCCAGTAAAATATACAGTGAATTCAGTTATCCGGCTATGGTTTATCCATGCTGCAGGTCATCTGTGGGATTTATTAGGTGCCTACTTTGGAGCAAAGCACTGTACAAGTGCGCTGGGGTTGGTTGGTAGGAGATCTTCAAGTGGGACACAGTCCCTGCCCGGTTTGGGGCACAGTCCTGCTAAGTGCTGGGATCATGCAGCCAAGGTTGGGGGTATTTTGGTACCTCAGGTGTGCCATCACTCTTTCCTTTTCCCCCCTCCCCTCAAGGGTCACAGCAAACAGGACAGGTATACCTCATCTGCTTGGCGGCCCACCCCCTGCATTCTCTCACCATGTGGTTAATAATAATAATGTTGGTATTTGTTAAGCGCTTACTATGTGCAGGGCACTGTTCTAAGCACAGAGGAGTATACAGGGTAATCAGGTTGTCCCACTTGAGGCTCACAGTTAATCCCCATTTTACAGATGAGGTAACTGAGGCACAGAGAAGTGAAGTGACTTGCCCACAGTCACACAGCTGACAAGTGGCGGAGCCAGGATTTGAACCCATGACCTCTGACTTCCAAGCCCGGGCTCTTTCCACTAAGTTAGAGGCAACAGACATGGATGCAGCTAAGCAGAAAAATAGTCTCCCACCATCCCAGTGGTGGATACAAGAGACACACCTGAACTGAAAACTCTCCAGCCTTCTGCCTGAAAAGTATTTTTCAATTATCTGTGCTGCTCTTTCTGTCACTTGAGCCTGATAATTGAGCTGCTGTTTTATTTAATGGTATTTGTTAAACGTTTACTATATGCCAGGCACTGTACTAAGCACTGGGGGTACATGCAAGTAAATCAGTTGCTGTGTTCCCATGGGCTTACAGTCCACTCCCCATTTTACAGATGAGATAACTGAGGCACAGAGAAGTGAAGTGACTTGCCCGAGGTCACACAGCAGACAAGGGGCAGAGGCAGCATTAGAACCCAGGTCCTCTGACTTCCAGACCTTTGCTCTTTCCACTAGGCCACATTTGTGTTTTGGGGGGTAACCAATTCTGGTCTTCAATTTACTTTTCTTTAAACTTTCAGTGTTTACAGTAGAAAACTTAATATTGTGAAAAACAAAGTAAACTGGCAAAAGAGTGTGGCAAGGAGATCTGACTTGGGAAATTTTCTCAAATATTAGAAGCTTTTTACTTAAATCGCATCCCTATAATAATTTAAAATAGAAGTATTCGTGTGTTCCTGTAACTAAACGTAGATTATAGTCAGCGAAGTGAAATTGACAATAGACTCGTTAGGGATCTCTGTTCTAAAGGTGCTTTGTTAACTAGACACGTTTTAATTTTAAAATTGGGGAGAGTGCCTAATCAAGATTAAAATTAACCTCTGTAATGCATGGATTTATTTATGTAAGCAATGCAAAGATAAAACATTTATTAAGAGAAAGTTTTATTACCATCATCAGGCATTCTCTTTCCCTAGAGAAGGAAAGGAAGCTGTCAACCTGCAGAGGGAGCTGAGTCAATCCTAAGAGATGGCACAAGCATAAAGAAAGGCCATGTGACTTCCTGTTCCGTATTTAACAGAAGAATTTACTTGCAGCTGTTTTATTATTGAATTAAGACTACTGAAATCCAAAATGCAGGAAAAAAAATATTAAAAACTTTTCGAAATTAGGGTGACAATTTAAGATCCCAAAAAGCAGGTCAAAAGGGAGATCTCTCTGACTGCCTTATATTGGTGCCTCCCCAAATCTTAAAAGCCCTGGGTTAGGTAGCCTCAAACCCAGGATCTTTAGTTCACCATAGTGGGATTCAGTTTAAAACCGAAATTCTATTTGGTTTTGGAAATAGTGCCCCTTGTCCCTAGTGATTCCTAGTGGGGTTAACAGAACACCCATTAAAGGTACAGAACACCCAATAAAGAAGCAACGTGGCTTAATGAAAGAGACGGGCTTGGAGTCAGAGTCGTGGTTCTAATCCGGGCTCTGCCACTTCTCAGCTGTGTAACTGGGTAAGGCACTTAACTTCTCTGTCCCTCAGTTACTCATCTGTAAAATGGGGATTAAGACTGTGGGCCCATCTGGGACAACCTGATAAGCTTGTATCTCCCCCAGTGCTGAGCACAGTGTTTGGCACATAGTAAGCGCTTAACAATACCATTATTATTATAATATAATAGTGTATTCAATCAAACAGGCATAACTCCATCTCTCAGTTACTAAAGATGGGAGATACAGCCCCTTGCCCTCAAAGAGTTTATAATCTTCATGTTCCTTGAGATGTTGATCAATCATATTTAATTGGTACTTACTGTTTAGGCACTAATGCTAGGAAAAGTCCAGGGAAAACATGGAAGAGGCAGACCAGCAAGCTAGATGGATAGAAACCATAACAAAGAATGGAAGAACCATTAGAAAGGTTGCGGATTATGGCAGAAGACAGGATGTTCTGGAAAAGTATATGTAAAGTCTCTATGAATTGGAAATGACTCGATGACAACAATAACAGTAATAATACTTATTATTTGAAGAGCACCGTACTAAGTGCTTGGAGGTACAATATAATAGATGGTATCATGGTGGACTTGCCCCAGGGTCCAAATGACGATGTTCTGTCTGTGGGAAATCAAGGAAACGCAAGTCTCATTTCCTGAATGAAAATCTCAGCTTCTGGGAGGTCCTTGGCTTGATGGGAAGAGTCAAGCTTAGTGAGAATTACCAGTTGCTCCACTCACAAAATAAACACTGGATAAAATGATGTCAATTTAATGTAACACATTTTTCCTGTTGAATTCCAACCAGTTTTCATTGGTATTTATATTACTGATTAACCATATTGACAACAGGAACAAGTACCATATCTAGCTGAGTGCTTTATAGCCCATGGCCTTTTTTTTTTTTTTACCTTAGAAGTGTGCAGTATAGAGCATTTATCTGCCTCAAAATAAGCAAAAAAAACAGTACCGTTTGAAAAAAGTTAAAGGTAGCCCAATCCAGTTCTAGGGCCCTGAAGTTTTTTCCAGATCATTCTCAGCTAAGAATCCCTTAGGAAGGTATAATAAGGGTGCCTGTGAGGAAATTGATAGGCTTCAGGGGGCCAGGTTTGACTTAAGCACTCCCCTTTGGGTCTGGAGGAATCAGTCATATTTATTGAGCGTTTATTCTTTGCAGAGGAGACTGTATTAAGTTGCTTGGGAGAGTACACTCTAACAGAAATGGTAGACACCTTCCCTGCCCACAACAAGCTTATTACATTCTGCAGTGTACTTTTGGGCCACACTGGGTGCTTTAGCCTTGACTAGGATCCTAGGGGAGGGGTTACCTAATTAAAACCCCTGTGTTCCCAACATCTGCTGAATATACCAATCCTCCCAGGGACTCTAGAATGTTTTACAACCAGACAGTATCCTTATGCAAACACCAAACTGTGCATAGAGTATCCTAAGATCTGCTAATATGGACAACTAAGAGAAGCCAATTAGCCAGATATTTACTGATAGATAAACTTTGTCTTTGGGAGGTATGATTAGGATTTTGCCATTTAGGTTCAACAGGGGAAATGTACTCTACCTACAGAAATCTATAATGGAGTATGTAATTCCCAAAATCAGAAGTGAAATTTTCATGATTATAGCTTTGCTATATTGCTGAAGAAAAGATCTACCATTTATTATAATTTTACCTTTACTAAGCACAAATTGTCTGAGGCCCAAGGCCCGCTGTCCAACATACTGCTAGATTCAATCCTTACCCACAGTAGGGGTTCTGATTAGTCAAAAAGGACATTTAGGCTTTTTCATAGGAGAGGGCTGTGGAGGCAAGATGCATTTTTTCCTAATGGTGGTGGGAAGCAAAAGTCCCTCTGATCCTGGTTCTATCTCCACCTCCTACTGAGGGTGCCAGTTTTCCAAAGTCCTGCTCTTGGAAGTTCCACTCAAAAGCTGCAATACCAAAATCTGTCCAAACTTCACAACTCCTGCCTACACTTTACACACTCTCACCCAAAGGAGCCAAGAATGTACATCGTGAATGTGTAAAGGACAATTTGATCCCTAAGGAGATCGAAAATAGTTCCGTAACCATTTTCCAAGAAGGTAGTTTAGGCCCATCTATACAATGACTGCAGGGTTGCTTTAACCATTGGGTGACCAAGATGTTGGCCTGGTGACCCCTGTGGCTATGATTAATTGAACAGCTCTCTTCCACCCTTATCTCTGTGATGGGGCCATTTTCAGACTGGAGCTGCCCTTTGTGAAGAGACAGGCTTTGGTGTGGAAGGGTCCTGATGGCCATTGCTAAAGCCACTGCCTTGAGGCTTTGGAATCCTACTAAGGGTCCCATGAATGCAGTCTATTAGATTACCTTGAAGCTGTCATTTTTTTTTAACCTTTGTCAGAAATGAAAAGAATAGGTTTCCTAAAGCCTAACACTACAGAAGTTGCATTTTACTACTCAAATACAGAAGACTCTCTTCCCCTCTAAGGGAGAAATATATTGGCCTTTTTCCAGAATTCCAGATGGGCTTATCACTGTCAATAATCATTCATAAGATATTCTTTTGCCAACAATGATTGGATCATACCCACCACAAACCAATGCTCCCATTTCAAATGAACAATCAATCTATGTCAACTTATACCTCGGGGCAAAAAAAATGGTTCAAATGCAGTGGTGGAGGATTTTCTCAAATTCTCTGAAGGATAGGAATTCAAATGAAGATGTTTTTCCTTTTTTATTTCCATTTCAGCAGCTTGGGTGCTTCCTTGGGGAGTAGCATAAAGGATTTAATAAGAATAAGAATAATTGTGGTTATTATATTGCCAAGCACTTTTCTAAGCACTGGAGTAGGTACAAAGATAATTGAGTTGGACACAGTCCCTGTCCCACATGGGGTTCACAGTTTAATCCCCATTTTACAGTTGAGGGAACTAGGCACAGAGAAGTTGACTTGCCCAAGGTCACCCAGCAGACTTGTGGAGGAGCCGGGATTAGAACCCTTGCCCCTAGGACTTCCAGGCCCATGCTCTTTCCATTAGACCACACTAATTTGAAACAGAGTACCTCAGCCCTGCCATAACTGCCTGTCTTCTAATGCTAGAAACTGATCTAGAACTAGAAGAGGGAAAAGAGGGGAAAGCCAACAGATTAAGGGAGGGGAGGAGAAAAAAACGGTTAAAAGCTGACTTTACACAATGAGCTTTGTGAACAAAAAAATTCTGAATTGATAAATACATGAAAAGTGGAGAAAGCATAGTCCAATCACCATCAATGAGGTAACTTAAACCACCAGGTCTGGGAAGGTGATCAATTGAAGCTCAACTGATGCAGGCATGCACACCACACAACTTGTTTGTATAGTTTGACAGCTACAAGCACTTGCCCCCAGAAGCAATCCCTTCGGTACTACTTGTTAGATAGGCACCCCTTCAGAATTTTTTACTCTGATCTAGTTACAACAGCATTGAAAATACATTTTTAAACACAAAATTTTAGTTATTGGCAGAGAAATTCAGCATAGAATTTAAATACCATTATGTCTGCCTGTTGTCCATTGGAATAAGCTTTTCGAGAGCATGGATCATGTGTTTTACATGTGTCGCATGTCCCTAGCATCTAGTTATAGTGCCTTGGCGAACAGTAGATGCTTTGTGAATGCTACTTAAAGGAGGAAGGTTGTCTGTGTGCTCTTCACTACCCAGCCCAGATCATTCATTCACTGGGAAAGAGAAGCTCTGGGCCCCAACAAATAAGGTCGATAGGAGTTGTTTCTCTTTTCCCTCAGTGATTCCATTTTAAATATTACGGGTCTGTCTGATAAAGGTTGTAGATACATCTATCTATAAGGGTAAATAACTCAAAAATATCTAAGCCATCCCACTGCAGGGGCAAGAAAAAAAAATGCTCCGGTTTCCTTTACCAAACTGAATACTGCAGCTTCTAGAACCTAACGGTTTCCCTAACTCTAGGAAGGTTAGAAACTTGAGGTTATAACTGAGTGAAGGGACCACAGCCCTCATGGTAGACAGAAGAAGGAAAAGATTCATTCATTCAGTTGTATTGAGCACTTACTGTGTGCAGAGCACTGTAATAAGCCGCTTGGAAAAGTACAATTCAGCAACAGAGACAATCCCTACCAACAACAGGCTCACAGTCTAGAAATTAAACTCGGTCTTTGCCCCCAGTTACAAGTCGTGCTATTTTAAGGAAACAGTAGATTAAATGGTCAATGAAAATGTTTTGTCCACAGACATTTAAAAAAAAAATCTCCAAATCTTCCTGAAAATAGTGAGTCCAAGAGAGGCACAAACAGATTGGCACTTCAGTTAATTCACAGAAATCAGAGACGTCTTCTTGCTCTACCAGCCGGAGGGTAGTTGAAGTACATAGATTCAGAAATACTAGTTCAGTAAAAATTGATTCAAGCAGAATTCGCCTAATGAAGTCCTGTAAGTAAAATGTTCCAGCATTCCTTAAGATTAGCAAATCTGCCAGCAGTTTTACTTTTTTACTGAAATATTCCAACAGCCCCTCTTAGGATCGCACCTGGTGAATTTCCAGTAATCTACCAGTTTCGGCTATGGGAGGGAGAGTCAAGCAGAGATAATTAATTGGTAACTGATAATTACCCATTCCATTCCTAGCTTGGGTAGTGGCTAGCGAGTGGAAGGCAATCGGCCTCAAGTCAAAACTCACCCGTTCTGGGCAGCAGCAGCATGAGACAGCATGAGACAGAGTCGAGGACAGAGGCTCAAGTTTACTGCATGGAAGGAAGTGATACTAAACACCTTATGTATTTTTACCAAGAAAACTCTATGGATACACTACCAGAATGATTGCAGATGGAAAGTGGGACATTCAGATATGTGTCCATGGAATCCCTATGAGTTGGATATGACAGCATAAGACAAGATTTCCAGCGGAATTGAAACTATCCTGAAAAGGTCTGAGAATCAAAACTTGTCTGGGGTTTCAGTAAGAGTCCTCACTCCAGATTGGATGCCTATTTATTGTACAGGTAAATTGTGTAACCTCTCTATATCCAGATTTACATAGTATAACTAGAAGGCAATTTATTTCTCAGGACATTGGGCAAAAGAATACATTCAGGCAAAAAATACCTACTGTTAGCTTAAATTATCCTAGCTTAGTTTGAATCACCTTGGATGCATGCCTATGATGTTCTAACCCTTTAAATTACACTCTGAGTTTTAGATAGATATGGTGCATAACAGTAAGGGGCCAGAAAAGATGTCCTTCATGGGCAGAGTGTGCAAGTGATTCTTTCAACACAGTCATAGAATTTATAATATGGAATACTGTAAAACAGAGAGAGTCAATCTCATCCACAGCAGTGCCTTCAAATAGAAGGACAGATAAATAGTCGGTCCCTCCCACCCATTCTTCCAAAATAAATGTAAGTGTCCAATCCAAATGGTCCCCAAGGCATTCCACAAATCTAAATCTTCATTTACAATTTTAGGTTTTGCTCTTTTAATGGATAAACCCTGCTTTAAAGTTCAAATGCAATTTCTTCAGGTAAATCCAGTAAGACCAGCTCTGTGTTTTGATTTGCTTTTTTTTCCCAGATTTTACCCCTTCAGTGGAAAAAGAAACGAAGATTTCAGAAATAAGATTGTTTTTCAATCATGAAATCAGGGGAGCTAGAACAGTGATAATCAATTTTGCACCCTACAGTTGTAGATCTCGAATACCCCCAAGCTACTATCGTCATTAAGTCAAATAATTCTGAGTGATATTGAGCAAATGGAAAAATTATCCATAGTTTGAGGGTTAAAGTTATTCAATTTCAATTGAGGCAGCAAAATTCAGATGATAGCACCCTGGACGAGGAAACTAGTTTTTCATCCAGAGCCTCAATACGGAAGTGGGAAGAAAGCTAAGCTACGGACTTGTCCTGAGCCACTGCCACTATCTGAAGGGCCTGTTAACCGTACCATTATGGGGGTTGAGTCAGAGGTCAAAGAACAATTGTGGCTGTTTCAATCTTCCTAGTATCTCTTTGATTTTAGAGACCAGAAGTACCGATTTAGGCAGGAGAGTTACAAACCTTTGGCTATTAGCATGAGGTAGTGGATAGAGCATGGGCCTGGAGTCAGAAGGTTCTAATTCTAATCAGAAAGGTTCTAATTAGAAAGTTCTAATTCTGGCACGGCCACTTGTCTACTGTGTGATCTTGGGCAAGTCACATTACTTCTCTGTGCCTCAGCTTCCTCATCTGCAAAACGGGGGTTGAGACTGTGATCTCCACATGGGACAGGGGCAATGTCCAACCCAATTAGCTTGTATCCACCCTAGCGCTTAAGAAATAGCACACTTGTTATTCTTATCATCTCCGCCCCCCACATCTCTCCAAAGGAAAGCTGGCAAGATTCCTAAAAGTCCCACTTTGGTTTGGGATAACTGGCAGTGGGGACATTCACAGCAGTAAATCAGCCCAAGCAGCACAGGCTTAGCGCATCAGCACAGGAGAGCAGGAGCGGGACAGAACTGCTACGGGTTCGAAGGAGCTCTGGTGGAGTCAGCCCCTCAGCCTCCTAGCTGCTGCCACTTTCCTTTTCTCTCATTGACCTAGTCATTTATTCATTCGATCATATTTACTGAGCGCTTCCCGGGTGCAGAGCACTGTGCTAAGCACTAGGGAGAGTGCAATACAACAATATAATAGTCACCTTCCCTGCCCACAGTGAACTTACAGTCTAGAGGGAGCCCAGCGGCACCAGGAGCAGGCTGGCATAACAAGGAGGAGCTGCCAGCAGCATGGCTCAGTGGAAAGAGCCCGGGCTGGGGAGTCAGAGGACATGGGTTCGAATGCTCGATCTGCCACTTGTCAGCTGTGTGACTGTGAGCAAGTCACTTAATTTCTCTGTGCCTTAGTTACCTCATCTGTAAAATGGGGATTAAAATTGTGAGTCTCACATGGGACAACCTGGTGACCCTGTATCTACCCCAGCGCTTAGAGCAGTGCTCGGCACATAGTAAGAGCTTAACAAATACCAACATTATTATTATTATCAGTCAATCAGTGGCATTTATTGAGCGCTTACTGTCTGCAGAGCACTGTACTAAACGCTTGCGAGAATACGGTACAACAGAGTTGGTAGAGGAGTTCCCTGCCCAAAGTGAGCTTAGAGTGTAGGAGACTGCCAACTTGTTTTGTTTTGTTGTCTGTCTCCCCCCTTCTAGACTGTGAGCCCGTTGTTGGGGAGGGATTGTCTCTATCTTGCAGAATTGTACTTTCCATGCGCTTAGTACAGTGCCCTGCACACAGTAAGTGCTCAATAAATATGATCAAATGAATGAATGAGCTAAGTACTCTGTAATTTATTTATTTATCTATTTATTTATATAATTGTCTGTCTCCCCCTCTAGACTGTGAGCTCATTGTGGGCAAGAATGTGACTGTTGTTATATCGTACTCTCCCAAGTGCTTAGTACAGTGCTTTGCACACAGTAAGCACTCAATAAATGAGATTGAATAAGGTGCTCTTAGGCAAGTAGTCATTACCACTGTAGCCACTGGAAAATGGTAATCGTAATTATGGTACTTATTAAGTGCTTACTATGTGCCAGGCACTGTACTAAGTGCTGGGATGGATGCGAGCAAATCGGGTTGGATACAGTCCCTTGTCCCATGTGGGGCTCACAGTCTCAATCCCCATTTTACAGATGAGGGAACTGAGGCACAGAGAAGTGAAATGATTTGCCCAAGGTCACCCAGCAGACAAGTGGCAAAGCCAGGATTAGAACCTGTAACCTGTCTCCCAGGCCCGTGCTCTCTCCACTACGCCATGCCACTTCTCATAATCCTGGTTAGTAGTTAAATCTGAGGAAGTGTGAATTGTTATATGTTTGTGTGGTAAATGCCTCTGCCTATGGATTCACTCATTCCTTCAATGGTATTTATTGAGGGTTTACTGTGTGCAAAGCACTTTACTAAGCACTTGGGAGAGTACAATACAACAACAAGCATTCAATGTCTCTGCCCACAATGAGCTCACACTCCAGAGGGGTAGACAAACATTAATATAAGTACATTAATTAATTAATTACAGCTATATAGGCTTGTACTGTGTTCTCTCCACCAGAGAATGGACAGAGGCTTCTACCCCTGGAAGCTGCATTCTAGGGAAAAACCACAGTTCCTAGTAACCATGCCTCCTGGAAGTCTCAGTCCTTGGAAGTCATGTGGACAAGGGAACGTTATCTACCAACTATGTTAGGTTGTACTCTCCCAAGTGCCTAGGACAGTGCTAGAACAGTGCTCTGCGCACAGTAAGCACTTAATAAAGACTATTGATATCCTCTTCATCTCATCTTCTCCAAGTTCTGTTCCAACTTTACTCTGTCCCAGGTGTCCCCGGTTCTGGTTTAAGTTATGCCTTCAACATTATTTAATTAATGGGCTTGGAGAAGTCAACTCAAATTTCCCTTTCTGTGTCTTTGAAATCCTCTCTGCTCTACAAACCGATTGGGAGGTTACTAAAAAGATGGGTTTTTTTGTTCGTATTTTTTGAGTTTTAGGTGGCACGCTGAATTTTCATTCTCCAACATTCCTCCCCAGCTTCCCCAAAAATCAACCACAAGGATTTCTGGGCTCAGGGTTAGAATTTGTCTTATAGTTTCCCTTGCAGTTCGCAGTCAGAGCAAGAAAACATTTGCATTTGCGAAGAATGAGGGTTGTGGTGACTCATCAGGGCAAGAGGATGGTAAGGGCTAGACCCATTTCAGAACTGATAAACTAGTTGACAAAATGCCCAGAGACAAAGTGATTGGCAGAGTCAAAAACAAACTAACTGAGTCAGAACGCTTTAACCTCTCAGCAAGAAGTGGGGGCCATTTACATGCAAGAAAAGTTGACACAGCTGCAAATACTATTTCTATAGATGCAGCATTAAATCCAATATGATAGCCACATTGAATATTTCTTCTGCCTCTAGTGATATTTAAAGTACGCCATGAATTGATTCCTAACATACTCAGGACTGTATTTGGTTAAGAAGAAAGGAAAAGAAGCCCCATTCCACATTTTCCTAGCAGCAACAGATGTTGGGTGGAGAGGGAAAGAGAGCAGCAGCATTGGACAGCCTGAATTCCTAATCAACCCTGCCACTAAAATGAAGCTTTAATTTCCAAAAACTCTAAGTAGTTGCACTAAGGTAGATTGTAAACTCTACCTCTAGATTATAAACTCATCATGGGCAGGGAACAGGTCTACCAACTCTGTTGTCTTATGCCCTCCCAAGTACCGCACAGTGCTCTGCACACAGTAAATGCTCAACGCAGATCGATTGTTCTGAGAAGGACGTGGACAGTTACTTACGCTGGCACTTAGTGCCATTCTCGGCATGTGGTAGGTGATTAGTAAACACCACAATTATTATTATTATTATCACTGTTTTTATTATTATTCACACCAGGGGAATGGCGACATAAACCCCACAGCCCCCTAATGGCAACATATTCAGAAGGAAGCCAGGCTTTTCTGTAGGATTTTCTTCACAGATCCCCAAAGTCAGTGGTTCTGCAGTCCAGCCATCAGATTTACAGAGTACTTATTGTATGCAGAGCCTTGTATAAACAGTTGGGAGGGTACAACTGAAGGAAAAGACCCATTCTCTTTCCTCCAGGAGCTTACAGTGCAGAGAGGAAGACTACAAATAATGGGAGCGGGAAGAATATGGATGCAACTGGTAATAATCAATCATATTGATTGAGCGCTTACTGTGTGCAGGATACTGTACTAAGCACTTGGGAGAGTACAATATAACAGACTGGTAGGGTGAAATAGATGAATAAAAAGTGAGTCATCCCATTAGACTGTTCCCTTCTTGAAGGCGGGGATCATGTCTACCAACTATTATAGCGTACTCTCCCAGCGTTTATTTCAGTGCTCTACACATAGTAAGCACTCAAATACCAATAACTAGTGCATATCGATCCATCTATATCACTAGGCTATACATAATATCTATGTATAACATATATTACATTAAAAACCAAGGATGTGTGTAAATACATAAATTCCTGAGAATTAACTTTCACTTTCTAATAAAACAAATGGAAACTCACTCCCCTTCCAGCTCCACCAGTTCTCTCTTCCCCAGGGACATATGCTCAGGACAATGCTCAGTATATTGCTCTGCACACAATAAGTGCTCAGTAAATACTGTAGATTGAGGAAGCACCAGCCAAAAATCTACATAGAGTATGCATATAAACACTAGTATCTCCACCCTTACTGTTGGCCTGAAGACCACACAACAGTAAATATAAGTAAATCAATTAATCAGTGGTATTTATCGAGCACTTACCATGTGCAGAGCATTGTACTAAACACTTGGGAGAGTACAACACAATAGAGTTAACAGACACTCTCTCTGCCCACCAGGAGCTTACAGATCAGAGAGGAAGACTGATATTAGCATGGCTGAGTGGAAAAGAGCCCAGGCTTGGAAGTCAGAGGTCATAGGTTTGAAACCCGGCTCTGCCACTTGTCAGCTGTGTGTCTGTGGGCAAGTCACTTACCTTCTCTGTGCCTCAGTTACCTCATCTGTAAAATGGGGATGAAGATTGTGAGCCTCAAGTGGGACAACCTGATTACCCTGTATCTACCCCAGCACTTAGAACAGTGCTCTGCACATAGTAAGGGCTTAACAAATACCAACATTATTATTATATTAAAATAACTTGTGGATATATATATAAGTAGTCTAAGGCTGAGGGTGGAGTGAATATCAAATGATAAAAGGCTGCAGATCCAAATGCATAAGTGACACAAGGGAGGGAGTAGGGGAAAAGAGAACTTTATCATAAAAGGTAAGCTTTCAATAAATACTATTGAATGAATGAATGAATCACACTCCTCACCTTTAAAGCCTTATTAAAATCAATCATATTTATTGAAAGCTTACCATGAGCAGAACACTCTACTAAGCACTTGGAAAGTACAATGTCTGTCAGAAATGAAAGAGGAGGGGGTTCTGGGGCGAGAGAGATGAGATTGAGAGACAGTGAGTCTTTGGAGGAGTGAAGCTTGTGGGCTAGGTTGTTTTAGGAAATCATCAAGGTAAGATAGGAGGGGGTGTGCTGATTATAAGTTTTAAAGCCTATGGTTTGGGGTCTCTGATGTGGAGGTAGATGGGTAACCACTGGAGATTGTGGAGGAATGGGGAGACATGGACTGAATTTTTTTTAGGAAAACGATCCAGGCAGCAGTGTGAGGCCTTCCCTGACTCTTCTCTTCTCGCACTTCCTTCTGCATCACTCTGACCTGCTCCATTTGTTCATCCCTCCTCCCAGCCCCACAGCACTTTCATTCATTCATTCAACTGCATTTATTGAGCACTTACTATGTGCAGAGCACTGTACTAGGTGCTTGAAAAAGTACAATAAAGCAACAAAGAAAGACAATCCCTGTTCACAAAGAGCTCACAATCTAGAAGGAGGGAGATATCAATACATATAAACTGACATGAATAAATAAATATTTTATAAATAAATAAAATTACAGATATATACATTAAGTGCTGTGGGACGGAGAAGGGGTGAGAGAAAAGAGAGCAAGTCAGGGCAACGCAGAAGGGAGTGGGATATGAGGAAAAGTGGGGCTTAGTTTGGGAAAGCCTCTTGGAAGAAATGTGCCTTCAGTAAGGCTTGGAAGCGGGGAGAGTAATTGGCAGATTTGAGGAGGGAGGGTGTTCCAGGCCAGAGGTAGGATGTGGGCCAGTGGTCGTGGGTGAGGCAAGAAAGATCAAGGCACAGTGGTCAGCATCAGAGGAGTGAAGTATGTGGGCTGTGTTGTAGATGGAGAGAAGCAAGGTGAGGTAGGAGGGCGTGAGGTGATGGAGAGCTTTAAAGCCAGTGGTGAGGAATTTGTGTTTGATATGAAGGTGGATAGGCAACCTCTGGAGATTTTTGAAGGGGGGGTGACTTGTCCTAAACGTTTCTGTAGAAAGATGATCCGGTCATCGGAGTGAAGTATGGACTGGAGTGGGGAGAGACAGGAGGTTGGGAGGTCAGAAAGGAGGCTGAAATAGTAATCTAGGTGGGATAGGATGAGTAATTGTATTAGTGTGGTAGAGGTTTGGAGGTAGAGGAAAGGGCAGATTTTAGCAATTTTGTGAAGGTGAGACCAACAGGATTTTGTGACTGTACTTATCTGTAATTTACTTATTTATATTAATGCCTTTCTCCCCCTCAAGACTATAAGCTCGTCGTGGGCAGAAAATGTGTCTGTTTATTGTTATACTGTATTCTCCCAAGATTGTATTCTCCCAAGTGCTTAGTACAGTGCTCTGCACGCAGTAAGCACTCAATAAATGCAATTCAATGACAAGTAAAGACTGGAGTGGGGAGAGACAGGAGACAGGGGGTCAGCGAAGAAGCTGATGGATTAATCAGGGCAGGATATGGTAAGTGCTTGGATCAGCATAGCAACAGAAGATAGATGGTAGATACATAATATGACCATTCAGTACATGAGTGGAAAGTGAAGGCACTCTGTCTTAGTATTTTACAGTTTTATTAATAACTTCCTATCACTAGTTTTTCACAAGGCCGAAAATAGTATATCTGTAGGATGCATAAACTTTAATTCAGGATGTATTTACATATGTTTTATTCAGTGTAATTTGGATTTGTAACCCTGGTTGTGAATCCAAAGTACAGAAATAAACTTCCCAATTAGCATATTGGTTTTCAAAAATGCAATCAAGCAATGAAATTTTCTGTTTTAAAAAGTAAGGGAAGTTCTCACAACACTTAAAAGAAAGAGCGATGTGTTCATCTTTGAAGACCCAATAAGTCTTTTCTAAAATAAACCGTGAATGAATTCTGGTAAGTTTATCCTAAAATAAAGGTGGAAAAAGTGGGTAAGTATATGCACATGAATTCAAGGTAGATCACTGAAAACATTTTCCAGATAAAGCCACAATACCCCAACTGGCACTTATTTTTAAATGGGGCACTCACACCCAAACAGAACTGAAGTTGAGGGACTGAAAGGGAAATAGGAAACTCATTCTTGAAGCGTCTGCTGCTTGGAAACTACATTTCCCAGAAACTAGAGGCCTATGTTTCCCAGAACAATATGGAATTTAATCAGTCAACATTCAGGGAAATTTATTTAGAGCCTACTATCTGCTGAGCACTGTACTAAGTGCTTGGGAGAGTATAATAGATTGAACAGTAGAAAGAGAGAAAATCAACAGGCCGAACAGAATCTTTAAACTCAGGCAAGGCAATTAACTTTCTCTTTTTCCCCCTTTTTCTCCTTCCCTCTCTCCCCATTTCTCCTTTTCACCATCACTCTTTCATTTTATTTCTCTCTCTCTCTGCCTACTAGAATCCATTCTGATAGTCTTGCGGAATATGCTGCAACACTCTGAACATGCATATTGAGAATTTTGTTTCTGGGTATCTGAGGAAGTTTACTTATATATTCATAGATGTACGTGTACTCGGTTCTGCCAGAAGATGTGCTTTCACTAAGTGTATTGTGGAGAATGAGATGGCAGAATTAGGGAATCAATTAATCTGCAGTATTTATTAAGTCTTTACTCTGTACAGAGGAGGCTAGGGAGAGTTCAGTAGAGTTAGAGGACATGAGCTCTGCCCTCAAGGAGCTTACAAGTTAGAGGAGGGACAGGCAAAAAAATAAATTCCATTAGAGGGAATCAACAGACTTTAAAGATATGTACATAAGTAATATTATTTTTTCCTGGTCTTTGTTAAGTGCTTACTCTATGCCACGCTCTGTACTAAGCGCTGGGGTAGAAATAAGCTAATCAGGTTAGAAACAGTCCCTGTCCCACAT
The DNA here is from genome assembly GCF_004115215.2 of Ornithorhynchus anatinus. Taxonomy (NCBI): domain Eukaryota; kingdom Metazoa; phylum Chordata; class Mammalia; order Monotremata; family Ornithorhynchidae; genus Ornithorhynchus; species Ornithorhynchus anatinus. The sequence continues at coordinate 94,126,082 of NC_041730.1, forward strand.
AGGGCTCAAGGTCTTAATCCTTATTTTACTGATGAGGCAACTGAGGCACAGAGAAGTGAAATGACTTGGCCAAGGTCATGCAGCAGACTCCCAAAAGCTTACGTGATGTGGAAGTGCTGAGATGGCAGTAGGGCATTAATATAGTGGGGAGATGAGATATTAACCAGGGAAGACCTTCTGCAGGAGATGTGATTTCAGAGTGGCCTCAAAGATAAGAACAGTGGTCTTGCCAGATGTGAAAGGGGACAGAAAAAGGGCTGGAGGGAGAGTGTGAGTAAGGAGTTGGTCAAAAGAGAGAGAGAATGAAAGTGAGACAGACCAAGTGAGCAGGTTGGCTTGAGAGGAGTGTGAGAGCTGAGTTGTAGTGGTAGATGAATGAGGGATAAATAGTGGGGAGAGAGCCGACTGAATCAATCAATCAGTGGTATTTCTGAAGTGCTTACTATGTAGAATACTGTATTAAGCACTTGGGAAAGTACAGTACAATAAAGTTGGTAGACATGAACCTTAATGACAAGGAGCAGAAGTCTAGAGAGGGTCAGACATCTTCTGGGGATCTCACATCAGATTTGAGAGCTCACCTCCTCCAGGAGGCCTTCCCAGACTGACCCCTCCCTTTCCCTCTGCCTCTCCTCCCCTCTCCATTCCCCCTACTCCCTCCCTCTGCTCTACCCCCTTCCCCTCCCCACAGCACTTGTGTATGTTTGTATATATTATTTATTACTCTATTTTATTAGTGATGTGTATATATCTATGATTCTATTTATCTATTTTGAAGGTATTGATGCCTGTCTACTTGTTTTGTTTTGCTGTCTGTCTCCCCCTTTTAGACTGTGAGCCCGTTGTTGGGCAGGGATTGTCTCTATCTGTTGCCAAATTGTACATCCCATGCGCTTAGTACAGTGGTCTGCACACAGTAAACGCTCAATAAATACGACTGAATGAATTTTTCCTGGTCAGCTGCTCCCGGAGTAACCTTGGGAGGGTGAAACAGGGGACTCCCCCGAAGTAGGGGCTCTGTGCAAGTATCTTGCCTGGCCCTCCACCAATGCCAGTGGTCAGGAGTTTCGACTTGATGAAGAGAGGCCACTTTTGGAGGTGTTTGACAAGTGGAGAGATGTGGGCAAAACAGTGAGTTTTAGGGAAAATCATCCAGGCAGCAAGAGCCTAGTATGAACTGGAGAGGGGCGAATCTGGTGGCAAGGAGATCTCCGAAGAGAGTAAGGTAATATTTGAGTCAGGATATGACTAAGTACTTGCAGTTTGGATGGAGAAGAAAGGTTGGATTCTGGAGATGATGTGAAGGAAGAACTGAAAGGATTTGTTGACTGTATATTGGGGTTGAAAAACAGACCGTAAGCTCCTCCTGGGCAGGGAATATGTCTACCAAGTCTGTTGTATTATACTCTCCCCTTAATACAGCACTCTGCACACAGTATGTGCTCGATAAATACCATTGATTAACTGTAAGAAGCAGCGTGACTCAATGGAAAGAGCCAGGGCTTGGGAGTCAGAGGTCATGGGTTCTAATCCCAGCTCTGCTGCTCTCCAGCTGTGTGACTTTGGGCAAGTCACTTAATTTAACTGTGCCTCAGTTCCCTCATCTGTAAAATGGGGATTAAAACTGTGAGCCCCACGTGGGACAACCTGATCACCTTGTATCCCCCGAGTGCTTAGAACAGTGCTTTTCACATAGTAAGCGCTTAACAAATACCACCATTATTATTAATACCAAAGTTGTTGGCTTAAGAGATGGGGATGATGGTCTTATCAACTGGGATGGGAAAGTTAGCAGGAGGAGTGGATTTAGAAGGGAAAATGAATGGTTTAGTTTTAGATATGTTGAGATTGAAATGTCATTGGGACATCCAAGTAGAAATGTTCTTCCAACAGTACAAGTCTGTCCACAATCACTGCTATATGATGTCAGAAGCGTTGATGATGCTCACTCGCAGAGGTCATGAGTTCGAATCCCGGGTCTCCCACTTGTCAACTATGTGACTGTGGGCAAGTCACTTAACTTCTCTGTGCCTCAGTTACCTCATCTGTAAAATGGGGATTAACTGTGAGCCTCACGTGGGACAACCTGATTATCCTGTATCTACCCCAGCACTTAGAACAGTGCTCAGCACATAGTAAGCACTTAACAAATACCAACATTATTATTATTATGTAGCTTTGGAAATAAGAAGGACTACAACAGGAGTTTTCCTGAAAGCACGATTCTGGGAAACCGCCACTCCTAAAACCTGAGAGAAGCTGGATGGATTTTTAGGGGTGTGAAGGCATTTGAATCTGGTTTAGTTTTCTTCTCTTTCTCCTCCTGTGCATTGTTCTTCTTTGATGTCTAAGTTTTGAGAATTTGGAAAAGGTCCAGAGATACTGTGAACTTCCTTAGGCTTCTCCCCCAGTAAATCTGGAAAGATCAGCTTTCACTGAATGCCACAGGGATGATTGCTTCAAGCCTTCTGATTTCCAAACTGTGTTTCGAAGCATCTTAAACCGCCTGGACGCCAACGTTCTTGTCTGTTATAGCTGGATGCTTTGCAGACCGCGGAGGTTCAGTAAAAATGTGACGGTGATAACGATGAATATGGTGGTGGTGAGGATGAAGAAAAATATCCTCTAATGAAGGAGCGGAGATTTGTTGGAGTCAAAAGCACCAACAAGGGAGTGCACCAAGATATTGCCCACATTTGATAAACAAAATGAAGTATACTGTATAACATAAGTAACAGATGGTTTGTCTAAAAGTTAACTACATTTTAATAATGGGTGTGAAGATAATGAATATTTTCTAACTTATTCCCTTTTAAATGATTTAATTATTTTAAAGAAAAAAATAAATTTCCACCTCATTGAGTATTCATTAGGGCCATCTCTCAAATCTAACCTTAGTAATGAGAAAGATTTATCATCAGCTTATTTAGCAGCAATTGACTGGTTTATCATAGGTATTATCTGGTATAGTTAGAGTTACATTTCAGCACTAACAACGAACCGGAAACAGGCATTCTTTGGTATATCAAGGTGTGTTTTTCAATAGTTTATTTCCAGTTCCTGTTAATTATGTGAGGGGTTTTATTTATGGTAGTTGTTAAGCGCTTACTATGTGTCAGATACCATTCTAAGTGCTGGGGTAGAAACAAGTTAATCAGACCAGATACCATCCCCTTCCCACGTGGGGCTCATAGTCTATGTATTCATTCATTCATTCAATAGTATTTATTGAGCGCTTACTATGTGCAGAGCACTGTACCAAGCGCTTGGGATGAACAAGTCGGCAACAGATAGAGACAGTCCCTGACGTTTGACGGGCTTACAGTCTAATCGGGGGAGACGGACAGACAAGAACAATGGCAATAAATAGAGTCAAGGGGAAGAACATCTCGTAAAAACAATGGCAACTAAATAGAATCGAGGCGATGTACAATTCATTAATAAAATAAATAGGGTAACGAAAATATATACAGTTGGGAGGATGAGTACAGTGCTGTGGGGATGGGAAGGGAGAGGTGGAGGAGCAGAGGGAAAAGGGGAAAAAGAGGGTTTAGCTGCGGAGAGGTAAAGGGGGGATGGCAGAGGGAGTAGAGGGAGAAGAGGAGCTCAGTCTGGGAAGGCCTCTTGGAGGAGGTGAGTTTTAAGTAGGGTTTTGAAGAGGGAAAGAGAATCAGTTTGGCGGAGGTGAGGAGGGAGGGCGTTCCGGGACCGCGGGAGGACGCGGCCCAGGGGTCGACGGCGGGATGGGCGAGACCGAGGGACGGTGAGGAGGTGGGCGGCAGAGGAGCGGAGCGTGCGGGGTGGGCGGTAGAAAGAGAGAAGGGAGGAGAGGTAGGAAGGGGCAAGGTGACGGAGAGCCTCGAAGCCTAGAGTGAGGAGTTTTTGTTTGGAGTGGAGGTCGATAGGCAACCACTGGAGTTGTTTAAGAAGGGGAGTGACAGGCCCAGATCGTTTCTGCAGGAAGATAAGCCGGGCAGCGGAGTGAAGAATTGACTGGAGCGGGGCGAGAGAGGAGGAAGGGAGGTCAGAGAGAAGGCTGACACAGTAGTCTAGCCGGGATATAACGAGAGCCCGTAATAGTAAGGTAGCCGTTTGGGTGGAGAGGAAAGGGCGGATCTTGGCGATATTGTAGAGGTGAAACCGGCATGGAGAAGAGGTATTAAATCCTCATTTTACATTTGAGGAAACTGAGGCACAGAGGAGCAGGCAGGTGATGGAGCAAATGATTAGAACTCAGGTCCTCTGGCTCCCAGCCCTGTGCTTTAGTCACTAGGCCATGCTGCTTCCCACTCTGAGCTTTGCAGTGAATTGATATTCCCCTGATTTTTAAAATCAGTCTATTTGGCTTTTGGTAGAGTAGAAAAGAATAGAGTAGTAGGGTAGAGAAGGAGTGTGGCCTAGTGGAGAAAGCTCAGACCTGGGAGTTAGAGGACTTGTCTGCCATTTGACCTTGGGAAAGTCACAACTTCTCTGTGCTTCAGTTACCTCATCCATGTAATGGGGATTAAGACTGTGAGCCCCACATGGGACACTGATGGACTGTTTTGTATCTGTCCCAGTGCTTAATACAACACCTGGCATATAATAATAATAATGTTGGTATTTGTTAAGCGCTTACTTTGTGTAGAGCACTGTTCCAAGCGCTGGGGTAGTTACAGGGTGATCAGGTTGTCTCGTGTGGGGCTCGCAGTTTTAATCCCCATTTTACAGATGAGGTAACTGAGGCACAGAGAAGTTAATTGACTTGCCCACAGTCACACAGCTGACAAGTGGCCGAGTGGGATTCGAACCCATGACCTCTGACTCCCAAGCCCAGGTTCTTTCCACTGAGCCACGCTGCTTCTCTGGTAATCCCTTAACAAATACCATTTAAAAGAAAAAAAAAAGCGATCTGGCTACGCTGTCTGAAGTAGGGGTTTTCCAAAATGAGCCTAGTTTGGATAATTAGGAAAAAAATCAAGTAGGTATCTGTCTGAGGGCCAAGCCAAATTATTATTATTAGTAATAATAATAATAATAGTTTTTGTTAGGGACTTTCTAAAGGCTGGGGTAGATACAAGATATCCAAGTTCCACATGAGACTCTGCAGTCTAAGGAGAAGAGAAAACAGGTATCAAATTCCCATGTTGCAGATGAGGGAACTGAAGCACTGAGAAGTCAAATGATTTTCCCAAGGTCTCCCAGCAGATAAGTGGTAAATTCAGGTTTGGAACCCAGGTCCTCCGACCCCCAGACCTTGATCTCCTCCACTAGGCCATGTTACTTCTCAGTTATATTTGGTTATCCAAAGTTTTGGCTACCTAAACCAGCTGCAATTCCAAAGAGTTTTGGCAACCTGCATTTTATTATAATGACCTGAATTGCTCTAATTGTACTGAATTCTGTCATTGGTAAACATGGTCATGAGCCAATATTTTTGTTAATATAAATGTACTGGGGCTGTTCGTAACACTGTGTAGTCTGTTTTCTGAATGTGAGCCTCTTGTCTCTTAAAAGCTACCATCAAACAGATCACTCTCCTATTATTTATATATACATAAAAATGTATTTACTATTTTTGAAATATCTAGTGTAACCTTGTTGGATTCATTTCTAGAAAAGGAGGGGGTGTTTCTGTTAATGGCCCACTTGACAGATAATAATTCATGTAATATTCCAGTCAAGTTGATCTTTTCTCCAATTTCAGAGGCGGAATTAATTTGTATTTATGACGAATGGATTTGTTTTTCATATTTGAGGGCATTTTATTAGATTATTGATATGTGATGATCAACATTATTGTTCACTGGCTCTTATTCTGAGAGTTAAACTACTGAGTCAAGTTGGTATCCTATCGCACACTTTAGATATCCAGATGGAGATACCCAGCGAGGCTTAGGGGAAAGAGCACGGGCTTGAGAGTCAGAGGACATGAGTTCCAATCCCGGCTCCATTACTTGTCAGCTCGGTGACCTTGAGCAAGCCACTTAACTTCTCTGGGCCTCAGTTACCTCATCTGTAAATGGGGATTAAGAATGTGAGCCCCATGTGGGACAACCTCATTGCCTTGTATCTACCCCAGCACTTAGAACAGTGTTTGGCACATAGTAAGCACTTAACAAATACCATCATTATTATATCAAGAGAAGCAGTGTTGCCTAATGGGTAGGGCACAGCCCTGGGAGTCAGAAGAACATGGGTTCTAATCCTGCCTCGGCCCCTTTTCTACTGTGCAACCTTGGGCAAGTCACTTCACTTCTTTCTACCTCAGTTACTTCATTTATAAAATGGGGATTAATGATGATGATGATGATGGTATTTGTCAAGCGCTTACTATGTGCCAAGCACTGTTCTAAGCACTAGGGACTGGGAACCTTATATGAGGGTCGACTGTGTCCAACCTGATTAACCTGTATCTACCTCAGCACTTAGTACAGTGCCTGGCACATAGTAAATGCTTAATAAATAAAAAAAGAAGGAATGGCCAACTGCTGCTCTCCTTTACTTGCTGTGAGACTCTTGTGCATATGATTTATTAGTCAATCATATTTACTGAGCACTTACCCGTGCAGAGCTTACTAAGTGCTTGGGAGAGTACAATATAATATAACAGACACACTCCTTGCCCACAAGGAATTTACCCTCTCCGATATAAATAAATCAATTACAGACATGTATATAATTAGTCATTATTCTGGCTTCAGCGTGCTGCTCCTTGAGCCCTTTTGGTGGTGGCAGGTAACAGAGCTGGAGGAGGGAAAGGCACCTGCCCCACCCCTAGCTGTTTCGCTCTCTTATTTTTTTTCAGTGGTACTTGTTAAGCGCTTCCTCTGAGCCAGGCACGGAACTAAGCACTGCCGTAGATTCAAGCTAATCGGGTTGGTGCCGGTCCTTGTCTCACATGGGGCTCCCAGTCTCAATCCCCATTTTACAGAATAGGTGCTGAGGCCCAGAGAAGTGAAGTGACTTGTCCAAGGTCACATAGCAAACAAGTGGTAGATCCAGGATTAGAACCCAGGCCCTTCTGGCTCCCAGGCCAGCGCCCTATCCACGAGATCACACCGCTTCTCTTGTTTTCTGCTACTTGCCCCGATGGCATAGGGTTCCTTGTGGGCAAGAATCGTGCTTACCTACTCGAATGTATCATTCTCTCCCAAGCGTTTAGTACAGTGCTTTTTGCACCCAGTAAATCCACAGTAAATACCGCCGATTGATTGACCCAACTCCTTAACAAAATAAAGTCCATATGGCATAAAGACAAAACCGGCTTGGAACTAATTAGCATGCTTTGATAGAAGTAAAATTTCCCTCTGAGCTCTTTCCGGGCAGGGAACATATCTGCTAGGTCTGTTGTATTGTACTCTTCCAAGCCCTTAATGCAGTGTTCTGCACATAGTAAGCGCTTAATAAATACCACTGATTAATTGATTGATAAGTAGAACTTGTCCCAAACAATGGGAATTTTCAAGTCTAGACGGTAAACTCGTTATGGGCAGAGAATGTGTCTGCTAATTCTGTTGTATTGTACTCTCCCAAGCACTTAGTAGAGTGCTGTGCACAGTTATCTAGCAATGTGGCTTAGTGGAAAGAGGATGGGCTTGGGAGTCAGAGGTTGTGGATTCTAATCCCAGCTCTGCCAGCTGTCAGCTCTGTCAGCTGTGTGACTCTGGGCAAGTCACTAAACTTCTTGGTGCCTCAGTTACCTCATCTGTAAAATGGGAATTAAGACTGTGAGCCCCATATGGGACAACCTGATAACCTTGTATCTACTTCACCGCTTAGAACAGTGCTTGACACATAATAAGCACGTAACAAATGCCATCATTATTATTATAGTAAGTGCTCATTAAATACCATTGATTGATTGATAGTAGGGGCCTCTGCTTTTATGACCCCTGGCCCTCACAGGAACACTGGGGGAAATTAGAAGATGCAACAAGTGTTAATGAAAGTAATAATGATAATAAGAATAATAATAATAATGGTATTTTTAAGCGCTTACCATGTGCCAAGCACCCTTCTAATAATAACAATAATAATAATAATGTTGGTATTCATTAAGCGCTTACGATGTGCCAAGCACTGTTATAAGCACTGACGTAGATACAAGGTAATCAGATTGTCCCATGTAAGGCTCACAGTTTTCATCCTCATTTTACAGATGAGGTAACTGAGGCAACTGAGTTTAAATGACTTGCCCTAGGTCACACAGCTGACAAGCAGCAGAGTCAGGATTAGAACCCATGACTTCTGACTACCAAGCCTGTGCTCTTGCCACTAGGCCATGCTGCTCCTCTAAATACTACCTTGCCTGCCTCTCTCCTAACCACCCCATACATCCTGATTTTAGCATGAAGAGATGACTGGCAGAGAGCATTTAGACTTCTCCACCCACCCTAGCTCCCCTCCCCTCAATCACTCAATTATATTTATTGAGGACTTTCTGCATGCAGAGCACTGTTTTAAGCAGTTGGGAGAGTACAGTACAATGAGAAGCAATGCAGCCTAGTGGATAGAGTACGGGCCTGACTGGGAGAAGGATATGGGTTCTAATCCTGACTCCGCCACTTGTCTGCTGTGCAACCTTGGGCAAGTCGCTTCACTTCTCAATGCCTAATTACCTCATCTGTTAAATGGGATTAAGTCTGTGAGCCCTACATGGGACAGAGACTGTGTCCGATCTGATTTGCTTGTATTCGCTTAGTACAGTGCCTGGCACATAGTAGGCACTTAACAAATACTGCAGCTATTTTTACCTGGGTTCTAATCCCAACTCCATCACTTTTCTGCTGTGTGACCTTGGGCAAGTCCTTTCACTAAGAGGTCTTCCTTTACTAAGCCCCTCCTTTCCTCTCCTCCCATTCCCTTCTGGGTCCCTTTGTTCACCCCCCCTCCCAGCCCCACAGCACTTATGTCCATATCTGTCATTTGTTAATTTAAATGAATATCTCTTTCCCCTACTAGACCGTTAGCTCACTGTAGGCAGGGGGAATCTGTTATACTGTACTCTCCCAAGCACTTAGTACAGTGTTCTGCACACAGTAAGCGCTCAATAAATACGATTGAATGAATGAATGAATGAATGAATGATGTGTCTCAGTTACCTTATCTTTAATATGGGGATTGAGACTGTGAACCTCATGAAGGAGAAGAACTATGTGAAACCCACTTTGCTTGTATCCACCCCAGTGCTTAGTACAGTGCCTGGCATTAAGTGCTTAACAAATACCACAGTTATTATTATTATTAATATTGGAACTGGTAGTTACAATCCCTGCTGTGAATTAGTTTACACCTCAGGGACAGCCTCAAAGTGGCAGCAGGGGAAAGAATAGAGCAAAGAGCCACCACATATGCATAGGCTGCAACTAAAAATTATGATAACTCCCAGGTCTAAAGACCCATTATTTCAAGACTTCCCTTGTGTGAACATCCTGAAGAAATAAAAATGGTATGGGAGTCGTTTTGACATTGTAATACCTTAATAGATTCAGGTTGACACAGTCATGAAGAAACAAAAATCCCATTTAGTTAATAGGGGATTGGTGTCATTACCAAATAATGATCGGAAATGCAATTACTCTTTAATTGTTTTTAAAATGAAAAACATCATTCTCTGAAATTCACGAAGAAGGGCTAATCTTAACTGCTTGTAAAGTGTTAGCCTTTTTTAATTAAACGTTTATGTTTTGGAGGTGAGACCTGACAAGGAGTCCAGATTCTAGGTGAGATGTATTTGATTTTTTTTTTTACAGATAAGTAATTAGAAAACAGCAAAGATTTCAATCACTTCTCTTCCCCAAAAAGAAAGAAATTCCATCTGTGCTCAGAGCTTATTAAATTTCAGCCTCAGGCAGTTTGAAATGATTGGAATATCAAGCTTCTTTTTCTGTGCTTCCTCACGGAAAGTCGCTCTGCTTTAATTACCATGGTATACTCAACACCGCTGTAGAATAGTTTTCCTTGAAAATATTCCCACTCCTTTAAAACCACAGCCAATCTTTGAGCCTTGAGAACTGTGGTAGCTGGAAAAGCAGTGTTACGGCACCTTTCTTCTTGAAGAGCGTCAGCTCAAGTCAGCTCTCAATTATTTAGAGGCGATTATCCAGGTCCTTTGTGTCTCTTCTCTGTGCCTTATCTTTTCTCTACTCATTAGTCCCTTGGATCAGTGTGATCCAAGGAAAAGATAATAAGACTAAGAGTTAGCAGACACAGATCTTCGTCCCATCTCTTCCACTGGCCTGCTGTGAGACCTGGGAAAAGTCACTTAACCACTCTGGGCTTCAGATCCTCACCTGTAAACTTGGGTTAAGATAGGTGTGATAATAGTGGTAATAGTATTCATTAAGCCCTTGCTTTGTGCAGAGCACTGTAGTAAGCGAGGGGAAAGCATTTGGAGGTGACAATTAAACATTGACCTTGTCCCTCAAGGGGCATACAATCAATGAACATAGAAGGTGGTGGAGAGGGCTGGAGACAGACCCATCGGGAGCAAAAAATAAACACTAAATCATTAAAACAGCATTAAAGGACAAGGACAAATATACAATAAACAGAATATAGACAAAAGTCAGTAGGGAACTATGGTTAAGGGAGCGGAATTTCTCCTAGTGATTCAAGAGTCCACGGAAATGGCTGTATAACCGCTAGCTCTCCCAAGGTTGGATGAGGCCTTCCACTGCAGATGCTGTCCTCATTCCCTCCAGGATGATGGAAAATAGGACCGGATGGGCAGTATGGACTCATCTCCGATGCAGTACAATACAAATTAATATAATACAATAAAATATACATTATAATATGAAATAACAGAGTTGGTAGGTCTATTCCCTGCCCTTAAGAAGCTTAGACTCCAGAGGGGGAGAAAGTGGGCATGACAGCCTGATTGACTTTCAACTTGGTAAGGAGCCTGTTGTCTCTATACTATCATAGGGTCTGCTGAAAGCCATGCCACCCATTTTATTCTGTTTTCATCTCTTTGACTTTCCACACTGTGTTGGAGTATGATGTTCAAATATGCCATGGAAGCCTCTAAACTGGCCATGGCTTTTTTAAGGCATTCCCCTGTGAGCCCTGTTTTGCCTCCCATTGGACGATATCCCAATATGATATCTTCAATGATATTTTGAAGAGAGGAGCTTACAGATAGTCTGGGAGCTTCCAGACGGGCCCTGAGAAATTCATTCATTCATTCACTCGTACTTATTGAGCACTTACTGTATGCAAATCACTGTACTAAGTGCTTGGGAGAGTACAATATAACAACAAACACACACATTCCCTGCCCACAGGGAATGTGTCACCCTGCCTCAACTATGGAGGGAGAGTCAAGAAGAGGCATATCCGTTCCATTCTTAGCCCGGGCAATGGTTAGCTAGTGGAAGGCAATCTGCTAAAAGTCAAAACTCAAGTGTGCTGGGCAGCAGGGGCAAGGGAGAGTCGAGAGTGTAGACTCAAGTTTATTGCGTGGAAGGAAGTAATGGTAAGCCGCTCAGTATTTTTACCAAGAAAACTCTATGGATATACTAACAGAAGGATTGCAGATGGAGGTGGGACGTTCTGGGAGAGATGTGTCCATGGCGTCGCTGTGGGTCCGAGATGACTCGACAGCATAAGACAAGACAGGTAAGCCTTCTCCATCCAGGTGTTATTGCCATAAAGTGCTGTTGACAGAAATCCAGTCACCAGGACAAACTTGCCTATCTTAGGTTCATCCTCACCTCCTATGACTCTACCAACTCCTTTCCTTAACAACATTACTTCTTCTCCCTTAAATATTCCCATGTCCTCTGCCCAGACTATTCCAGACTCTGAATACTCTTCTTAAACCCCCATGGCCTTGATGACCTTGCCAAGTACTTTATTGACAAAATTGAAACAATCAGGTGGGAACTCTCCCCATCCACTCTTGTATTCTTCATAACCATCTCTTAAGAGATCTCCCACCTTCTTTCAAAATAATAATTATGGTATTTGTTAAGTGCTTAACTATGTACCAGGCACTGTACTAAGTGCTGGGGTGGATACAAGCAGATCAGGTTGGACACAGTCCCTGTCCCACATGGGTCTCACAATCTCAATCCCCATTTTACAGATAAGGTAACTGAGGCCCAGAGAAGTGAAGCGACTTGCCCAAGGTCACACAGTAGACAGGTGGCGGAGCCGGGATTAGAACCCATGAGCTTCTGACTGCCAGGCGTGGGCTCCCTCCACTACGTCATGCTGCTTCTCTTATCCAACCCCTTCTCCTGCACTTTCAACCCCATTCCTTCACGTCTGCTAATTTTATTGTATTGTACTAACCCAAACATTTAGTACAGTGCCCTGTACATAATAAACATTCAATAGATGTGACCGATTGATTGATTCACATCTTATCCAAGCACTCACTCCCACTAGAAATCTATCCCCTTTTACACCCGGCGGGCCACTGTTCTCATCTTCAAGGCCGTTCTGAAATCATATCTCCTCCAGGAGGCCTTCCCGATTAATCTTTCATCTCCCCACTTTACTACCGTCCTACTGCCAGTTCAGTACGTGACCTTGGGCAAGTCACTTAAGTTCTCCTTGCCTCAGTTACCTCATCTGTAAAATGGGAATTAAGAATGTGAGTCCAAGGTGGGACAACCTGATTATCTTATATCTACCCCAATTTCTTAGTAAGCACTTAACAAATATTACAATTAACAATAATAATAATGTTGGCATTTATTAAAACCCTTACTATGTGCAAAGAACTGTTCTAAGTGCTGGGGAGGATATAAGGTGATCAGGTTGTCCCATGTGGGGCTCACAGTCTTAATCCCCATTTTATAGATGAGGTAACTGAAGCACAGAGAAGTCAAGTGTCTTTCCCAAAGTCACACAGCTGACAGGTGGCAGAGCTGGGATTTGAACCCATAATCTCTGGCTCCCCAGCCCATGTTCTTTCCACTGAGCCATGCTGCTTCTCTATTTATTATTTGTTATTATCAATCAATCAATTTTATTTATTGAGCACTTAGGGAGTGCAGAGCACTGTACTAAGCACTTGAAGCAGCGTGACTCAGTGGAAAGAGCAGGGGCTTGGGAGTCAGAGGTCATGGGTTCTAATCCCGGCTCCGCCGATTGTCAGCAGTGTGACCTTGGGCAAGTCATTTAACTTCTCTGTAACTTTTACAGTTACCTCATCTATAAAATGGGGATGAAGACTATGAGCTCCACGTGGGACAACCTGATTACATTGTATCTACCCCAGCGCTTAGAACAGTGTTTGGCACATAGTAAGCGCTTAGCAAATACCAACTTTTTTTGTGGGGAGGAAAAGTACAATATAACAGAGTTAGTAGATGCATTTTCTGCCCACAAAAATGAGTTTATAGTCTAGAGGGGGTGACAGACATTAATGTAAATAAATCAGTTATTGATTCGTACATAAGTGCTGTGGGGCTTGAAGGGGTGAATAAGGGGAGCAGATCAGGGCGATGCAGAAGGAAATGGGAGAAGAGGAGAGTCGGGCTTAGTCAGGGAAGGCCTCTTGGAGGAGATGTGCCTTCAGTAAGACTTTGAAGGTGGGGAAGGTAATTGTCAGAAATGAAGAGGAAGGGTGTTCCAGGCCAGAGGCAAGACGTGGGCGAGAGATCAGCAGCGAGATAAATGAGATCAAGGTACAGGGAGTAGGTTGGCATAGAGGAGCGAAGTGTGCAGGCTGGGTTGTAGTAGCAGAGCAGTGAGATGAGGTAGGAGTGGGAAAGGTGATTGAGTACTTTAAAGCTGATGGTAACGAGTTTCTGCTTAATGTGGAGGTGGATGGGCAACCACTGGGGGTTCTTGAGGAGTGGGGAAACATAGCCTGTAAGGTTTTGTAGAAAAATCATTTGGGCAGCAGAGTGAAGTATGGCCTGGAGTGGGGAGAGATAGGAGGCAGAGAAGTCAGCAAGGAGGCTGATATGGGAAGCAGCATGGCTCAGTGGAAAGATCCCGGGCTTGGGAGTCAGAGGTCATGGGTTTGAATCCCAGCTCTGCCACTTGTCAGCTGTGTGACTGTGGGCAACTCACTTAACTGCTCTGTGTCTCAGTTACCTGCCTCATCTGGAAAATGGGGATTAAGACTGTGAACCTCATGTAGGACAACCTGATTACCCTGTATCTCCCCCAGCGCTTAGAACAGTGCTCTGCACATAGTAAGCACTTAACAAATACCAACATTATTATAATTATTATACAACAATCAAGGCAGGTTAGGATAAGTGCTTAGGTGAATGTCGTAAAAGTTGGGCTTCACGTTAGTACTCACTCCACCCTTTGCAATATGTACATATCTTCAAACTCTCATGTTGATTCGCCCTACCCTTAATTTATTGTTTTACTTGCCTCTCCATCTTTACTGATAACTCCTTGAGGGTAGTCGTCCTGTCTACTAACTCTCCTGTACTCTCCCAAATGCTTAGTAGAGTGCTCAACAAAGAGTAAGCACTCAATAAATACTCTTGATTGAGCGATTGATTCCATTTAAATCCTTTGGCCCTCAGAGTAGTAGTCAGTCAATCAAATACATTTATCAAGCGCTTTCAGTGTGCTGATTTTGCGTTGAAAACTTCAAACCAGTGATAAGCAATTTATATAAAATCATTTTGCTTATTGAATAAAATAATAGTATTTGTTAAGCACTTACTATGTGCCAAACACTTTTCTAAGCACTGGACACTCTTCTAATCACTGGAAGATTCATTATCCAGTGATGATTTATCCAGCCCCTTTTTTCTCCTCTCTTCTTTTTTTATCTTGTACCTCCTCATTCCTTGTTCTTCCCCCTCCTTCCTCTATTTGTAAATCATTTCAATTTGCCCATCTCCCCCCCATTGGATTATTTCCTTGAGGGCTGAAACTGTGTCTTTTGTTCTGCAGTTCTCTCCCAGGTCCTTATTGCCATATTCTCCATATGCTATGTGCTCAATAAATACCATAATAATAATAACTCCTATGTGTCAAGCACTATATGAAACACTGGGGTAGATATAGATCAGATCAGACATAGTCCCTGTCGAACACAAGGCTCACAGTCTATGTGGGAGAGACTTGCTATTTAATCCCAGTTTTACAGATGAGGAAACAGAGGGTTAGAGAAACTAAGTAACTCTCCTAAGATCAAACAGCAGGCAAATGGCAGAGTCAAAATTAGAACCAAGTCCCCTGACTCCCGGGGCCATGCTCTTTCCACTACTAATAATTAATAATCGTAGTACTTGTTCATTCATTCATTCTTTCAATCATAATTATTGAGACCTTACTATGTGCAGACCACTGTACTAAGCGAGTGGAATGTACAATTTGGCAACAGATAGAGACAATCCCTGCCCAACATCGGGCTCACAATCTAAAAGGGGGAGACAGACAGCAAAACGAAAAAGTAATCAAGCATCAATACCATCAAAATAGATAAATAGAATCATAGGTATACATAGATCATTAATAAAATAAAGTAATAAATAACAATTAGAAATATACACAAGTGCTGTGGGGAGGGGAAGGGAGGTAGAGAAGAGGGAGGGAATAGAGGGAATGGAGAGGGGAGGAGGGGCAGAGGGAATGGGGGGGCACAGTCTGGGAAGGCCTCCTGGAGGAGGTGAGCTCTCAGTAGGGCTTTGAAGAGGGGAAGAGAGTTAGCGCTTGCTAGGATAGATCCAAGTTACTCAGGTTGGACACAGTCCCTGTCCCACATGGGGCTCTCACTCTTATCCCCATTTTACAGATGAGGTAACTGAGGCCCACAGAAGTCAAGCAACTTGCCCAAGGTCACACAGCAGACATGTGGCAGAGCCGGAATTAGAAACCAGGTCCTTCCGTGCTCTCTCCACGAAGTCGCACTGCTTCTCCACTAGGACACACTGCTTCTCAAGAGAGACCCTTGGCTGATTGATCCGTAAAGTGGATCGATTTTCCTAGATTGGAAGAGAAAGGTGTGTGCTTGTGGAGAGCCAACTCAAGTACGCCTGTATTCCAAAGCAAGCGTGTGGCGTTGGGTGTGCTCTGCACACAGTAAGCCCTCAATAAATAGGATTGAATGAAATAGGATTGAATGAATCTGGTTGGGACTCTACAGTTACTTGGGACCACATCCTGAAACAAGGTGACCGTTGCAGTTCAAATCCAACAGAGACTTTCTCAAAGTCATCCCGCTTTGAACCTCATTTCCCATTTTATCTAAAGATATGAGAGACTGGGCTGTACGGAGCCAGTGCCAGGTGATTTTTTTTTTTTAAGGACGCCAAAAGTTGTTTTTCTTTCTAATGAAGTCCTCACGATCTGTCAAAAATATATTTTAATTCAGATCATCCAAAACCAGAAAGAAGAGCCAAAAGAGAGAGAGAAAAAAAGCTTCTCATGTAGAAATTGGGATTTGAATAAAGCACGTGTGCATGAGAATGAAAATATCTTATTAGAGAGAATATGTCAGTAGCTGCTAGAGTAGATTTATTATGTAAGTGGGTTTCTGGATGGTACCTTTGGCAATGACAAGGCAATTTTACAAATAAACAATGAGCTTCAGAAAGCAATATATAGAAGGAAATGACATTCTTAGTATCACATAACATTTGCCATAAAACTTTAAAATGAACCTGTTTTTAAGGGAGAGGCAGTTTTCCCATTAAAAGGGGACTTATTAAGCCGACTGTAAATATTGCAATATTTAATTAAAATACATGTTTTCCAAATCACTCCCTGGTTTCATGAATGGCTCCATTTACTTTAAAATGGCAACATGTTGAAACAAGTACAAGAAACCAGACTAATATGTATGGATGGAGAAATCTACACACGTGAGCTGATTGTGTGAATTAATGGGTAAATACAAAATTAAAAAAATTAAGGATAGGGTTTCCTAAACTGTTTATTCATTTGGCAGAGGAGGGTAGTTTAAATTATTTAGACAATTACTTCAGACTAGACGAGTAAATGTACCGTATTTTTTTTCAAGAGTAATGAAGGTTTAGTAATTTGAGACCTCACTAAAGCTCCAGGCATTGAGTCTTTGCTGAGAAATGGGCTGTGTTTGCCAGGGCTTTTTGTGAGAATTACTAGACTTTTATTTACGGAAGGACGCAGCAGTGAGGATCTATAGAAATCTATTAAGCTCAGTTTAAAGTCTTTTCACCTAAACAATACATTTCCTCTAGTTACTCCCTGACTTTCTCATTGCATAAAATATATATCTCACAGATCGAATGCTACTGATGATCTAGGAGACCTGATTCTAATGCCTGTGCCAAAATATACCACGGAAAACCAATACCTTGTTTATGAATTAGAAAGAGAAAAAATCTTTTAAGTTTCTCCAGGGAAAGTAAACCTTCCAGTAGGATCTTTTGTAACCTGTCAGAACTTTTTAGTTTTCTCCATTTTGTATTATAAGCATATTTTTCAGAATATGAAAAGATTAATTTGGCATAAAGTGAGCAAATTCACTAATTAGTAGCTAAGATAGAGAAAAAAGTAAAACATATGTTTTCATACTGTTAATTAATGATACATTTGTTTGGCTAATTGCCACTACTTGGAAAATGATCATTTTTGCTAGTTTTTCCATTTAGTAAGTTAGGTACCCCTTTTAAACATATGTAACATCTGACAAGATGATGATTTCATTTTAGTTTTCCGTAAACTTCATCAGCTACAAATTCAAAAAGAAAATTGGTATGTATAACCATAATACTTTACTTCAAATTGATTTGATAAATCTCCCTGGAAAGAATATAAAGCTCCTTGTGGGCAGGGAATTTGTCAACCACCTCTATTGTATTGTACTCTCCCAAACAGTACAGTACTCTGCACATAGTAAGTGCTCAATAAACATCATTGATTGATTATGTTAGAAGATGGTACCACTGACTGAAATAATAATTATAATGATTATTGAATTTGTTAAGCACATACCATATCTCAAACCCTGTGCTTAATACTAGGTAGATATAATACAATTAAATCAGTCACAGCCCCTTTTCCAGATGGGGTTGAGTGGTGGCTGGAGGTCTCCTCTTGGGATAATGGTGAGAAAGATGGAAGAGTCAAAGAAGGAGCAGGAAGAGGGTAGGCCTGGAGAGAAGCATGTAAAATTTGAGGGAGATCAGCATCTGGTATTGTTTTCTCCTTTACCTCCTCATCTCCCATTCCTTATGAAGCTTTTGCTCAAAGAGATCCACCCCTTTCTTGATAGTATAATAATTACGATACTTAAGTGCTTACTATTTGCCAAACGTTAAGTCCTGGAGTAGCTACAACTTAATCAGGTTGGACACAGTCCTTGTCCCACGTGGGGCTTACACCCTTATCGCCATTTTGCAGACAAGGTAACTGAGGCATAGAGAAGTGAAGTGACTTGCCAAGGTTACATAGCAGACATGTGGCAGAGCTGGGATTAGAACCCTCATCCTTCTGATTCCCAGGCCTGTGCTCTACCCACTAGGTCCTGCTGCTTCTACTTCCTGCCAGGAAGTACAGAGGGTCTTGGAGGGAGAAGTAATAGATCCAGGAGAAGGTGGTTTGAACTGGATTTGTTTTCATTTGTTACCTTGTTAAGAACTTATTAAATATTACTGATGTCTCAGAACTTGTCTGCCCGTAGTTGAGGCCGGAGGAGATACTCCAGGAGCTGGAGAGACACATGGACCCAAGCTTCGTGCAAGAGAGGAGTAGTAGGCTAGTCCCTCATGACCCCTTCACCTCTGGGGAGAAGCGGCGTGGCATAGTGGATAGAGCACGGACCTGGGAGTCAGACGATTATGGGTTCTAATCCTGGCTCCTCCATCTGTCTGCTGTGTCACCTTGGGCAATTCACTTCACTTCTCTGTGCCTCAGTTACCTCATCTGTAAAATATGGATTGAGACTGTGAGCCCCAGGTGGGACATGGGACTGTGTCCAACCCGATTTGCTTTTATCTACCCCAGCGCTTAGAACAGTGCCTGACTCATAGCAAGAGCTTAACAATTATGATGATGATTATTATTATTTGGGGAGATGATGGGCTCCAGCCATAGCTTGGTGGTAGTGGTGGGAGGGCAAGGACTTGGAGAGCAGTGAGTAGGATGTCCCCCAGGCTTATAGTAGACAAACTTATGGAGAATTGGAGGGCTCAAAGACCCAGTGGAGGCTGATTAGGGGCCAGGCACTCTTAAAGTGACTCTGGGGCTCTGTAGGCTGAAAGAGCCCTGATTTTAGGGCTGAAAATCCCGAATCTACCTTCCTAGTTATGTCATCTCTTCACTGCAAGCTTGCATTTCCATCTGCCTCCAAGGATCCTGCTGGCACCTCAAGCTCATCCTGTTCAAAACTGAATTCCTCCTTGTCTCGCTCAAGTCCTGTATGCCACCTAATTTTTCCATCACAGTTGACCATAATGTTATCCTCCCATCTCTCAAGCACATGAACTTGGCATTATCCTTGACTCCTCTCTCTCTTTAAACCCCCATATCTAGTCTGTTACCAAATCCTTTTATTGCTTCCTCCAGCACCTTTCTGGAATCCACCCCTCTCCATTCAAATTGCCACCATGCTGGGCCACATACTTCTCCTATCCAAACTTGACCACTTCATCAATTCCCCTTCATCAAATCTTTTCCCTCTCCAGGCCATACTTCATTCTGCTGCCCAGTACTTTTTCTAAAATCTTATCCTGCACATCTCTCCATACCTGAAAATCTTCCAATGGATATCCATTCCTCTCCATATTAAGCAGAAATTCCTAACCATTGGCTTTAAGGCACTCAACCAACTCTTCCCTGCTATTTAAGATACAGTGCAATTATGTTGGATGGAACTTTTGTGGAAAATGAACAATAGCAGATAACCAAACATCTAGACTGTAGTCTCTAGACTGTAAAGTCATTATAGGCAGGAAAGGTATATGTTTATTGTTATATTGTACTCTCCCAAGTGCTTAGTACAGTGTTCTGCACAAAATAAACACTCAATAAATTCAACTGACTGACTGCCTGATCCAAACATCAACTGCATGGAGTGCTGAAATTAGGGAATTGAAAGCAAGGAGTATCAATCAATAAATTGTATTTATTGAGCCTCGTGCTAGGCACTTGAGAGAGCACAATATAATAATAATAATAATTTTGATATTTGTTAAGCACCTACTATGTGCCAAGCACTGTTCTAAGCACTGGGTAGATACAAGGTAAACAGGTTGTCCCACATGGGGCTCACAGTCTTAATCCCCATTTTCCAGATGAGGTAACTGAGGCACAGAGATGTTAAGTGACTTTCCCAAAGTCACACGGCTGATAAGTGGCAGAGCCGGGATTAGAACCCATGACCTCTGACTCCCAAACCCATGCTCTTTCCACTGAGCCACGACAGAGTTGGGTGACATGATTTTAATAAGGCTTTGGAGGTATGCTAAGCACTACTAAACACTTGGGAGAGTTGGTAGACATGATTTTAATAAGGCTTTGGAAGTGAGTGACGGCCTGTGAGATATTAAGAGGGAGGGAATTTCAGGCCAGAGGCAGGATGTGGGTGAGGAACTGGTGGTGAGATAGAAGAGACCGAAGTACACATTGGCATTAGGGGAGCAAAGTGAACATGCTGGGTTGTAGTAGGAAATCCGAGAGGTAAAATAGGGTGGGGCAAGGCGATTGAGTGATTTAAAGCCAATGATAATGAAGTTTTTCTTTTCCGTTGTAACATACATAGTATATTCTCATAGTAAAATAATTCAGTCAATTACACACAGTTCCGTGAGGCAGGAAGACTTCCAAGTTCCGATCCTGTTTCAGCATCCAACTTACTGTATGGCCTTAAGCAACCTTTCAGTATCTCAGTTTGTGGATCTATAAAAAGAGGAGCATATGTAGCTTGATTAGGAAAAAGAGAACAAATTTCTCTTCTGAAGGAATTTCCCTGGTGCTAGATACAGTTAGAATAGAATAACCCTGATAAGGCAAAGATAAGTTAAATAGCTTACCCAACAAGTAATTGGATATGCCCATCAAAGACTGCATTAAAAATGACAATTTCCCTTTCCTCTCAAAGAGGCATGCAGAGTGAAGTCCCAGCCATTTGAATAGATTTCCCCTCACTCTAGACAGTAAGCTTCTTGTGGGCAGGGAGCATGTCTACATTTCTACCAAATCTGTTATATTATACTCTCCCAAGCCCTTAGTAATAACAATAATAATAATAATAATTATGGTATTTGTTAAACACTTACTCTGTGCCATGCACTGTTCTAAGGGCTGGGGTAGATAAAAAGTAATCAAGTTGGACACAGT
The DNA here is from genome assembly GCF_004115215.2 of Ornithorhynchus anatinus. Classification (NCBI taxonomy): domain Eukaryota; kingdom Metazoa; phylum Chordata; class Mammalia; order Monotremata; family Ornithorhynchidae; genus Ornithorhynchus; species Ornithorhynchus anatinus. The sequence continues at coordinate 94,147,319 of NC_041730.1, forward strand.
CCCAGTCCCACACAGGGCTCACAATCTTAATTCCCATTTTATAGATGAGGTAACTGAGCCACAGAGCAGTAAAGTGACTTGCCCAAGGTCACACAGAAGACGAGTAGCAGAGCCAGGAATAGAACCATCATCCTGTGACCCTCAAGCCCATGCTCTTGCCACTTGGCCATGCTGCTTCTCACAGTGCTCTGCACACAGTAAGCACTCAATGAATATGATTGATTGATTGATTGATTGCTGGTTGCGTGGTTTATATTTTTTCAGAGAAAGACTCAGACTCTTGCTGGAAATTGTAGAGGCTGGAGAGCACCCAGGGGAAACAAGGTGAACTAGTAGCTGGAGGGGCTTCTCTCAAAAGATCTTAGAAATTGTCCCGGCCTCTTCCAGTTCCCTAGGCACCGATCTCTGTGCCATCTGTTCAGACCAACTTCCAATTCCCATTTCATGTTTTTGCCTATATCTCTGAGGAAGCTAAACTGAAAAAAAACCACCCCAAACACATCTGTCCTATTTTAAAGTATTTGAATCCTACGTTTCCACTAGAATAAGCTCCTCAAGGACAGAAATCATGCCTACCAACTCTGTGGTTGGTACCCTCCCAAACACTTAGTACAGTGCTCTATTCACAGTTAAGTGCTCAATAAATGCCATTGATTAATTAATAGCAGTAAATCAGAGAAACAGAGTGACTCAGTGGAAAGAGCCTGGGCTTGGTAGTCAGAGGTTGTGGGTTTTAATCCCGCCCCTGCCACTTGTCAGCTGTGTGACTTTGGGCAAGTCACTTAACTTCTTGGTGCCTCAGTTATCTCATCTGTAAAATGGGGATTAAGACTGTGAGCCTCATGAGGGACAATCTGATCACCTTGTATCCCTCCTCAGCGCTTAGAACAGTGCTTGGCACATGGTAAGCATTTAAGAAATACCATCATTATTAAATCAAATCTCTTTTGAGGCTATTTTTAAGGTCAAATTGAATGTTTGGCTTAGTTTTTATCAGCCCTGTTTAAACCTGTTGACATTTGATAAAAACATTTCTCTATAAGCAAGATAAGTGCTAATAAAGTCAGTGAAATTCCAAGTATTAGGAAGATTTGACATACCTGCCTATCTCCTCTATTAGACTGAAAGAGCCTCAGGGCCAGAGATCATGCTTCTTATGTATATATCTGTAATTTATTTATTATGTTCATATCTGTAATTTATTTATTTATGTTAATGTCTGTCTCCCCCTCTAGACCATAAGCTCGTTATTGACAGGGTCTGTATCTGCTCATTGTTATATTTTATTCCCCCAAGCGCTTAGTACAGTGCTCTGCAGACAGTAAGCCCTCAATAAATATGATTGAATTATTGGATGAATGAATTATTTTGATTGTACTCTCAAGAACTATTACAGTGCTCTGTACGTGATAGGCATTCAATAAATACTGATGAGTGAATGAAGTAATAATCACAATGACTTGCCCATCCATTCCATTATAAAAATATATCTATTCAGGGTTTTCTGAGGTGTTTCCTTGCTAACCCTGAAAGATAGTAGAAATATTGCTAGTAATGATAGTATTTATTGAACTCCAATACACTGTACTAAGCAAGTGATGCATTCCCAGCCCACAGATAGTTCAAAAGTATTTACAGAATCATCAAAATAAGTATTTTAATATACAACTAAATAAATAAAATATACATCTGCGGATGAGTATAAATGGGAACATAAGGGCTAGAGATGGCTGGTGGATTTGTATCAATATAGAATGCTGGGAATTTAATCAGAGAATGCATGTTGGAGGGAATGGGTTTTTAGGAGGGCTTTGAATATCAGTCAATCAGTCAAACAATCAGTGGTACTTATTGAGCACTTCAAGGAGTCTAAAGGAAGATGGGCAGGATTGAGGTCTGTTGGATTTGGCGAGGGAGGAAGTTCCAAGATGGGAAAACAGTGTGAGCGAGGGGAAAGAGGTGAATTTTAGCACTCTTTCAAATAAGCCCCTTTTTGGTCTTAGTTTTAAAGATGAAGTGTCAGTAGAGTGGCAAGCTATCCGCTTTCCACTGGATCAATACAGCAATGTGAGAAGCAGTGTGGCCTAGTGGAAAGATCACAGGCCTGGGAGTGAGAGGACCTGGGTTGTAATCCCAGCTCTGTTCCTAGTTTGCTTGTGACCTTGGGCAAATCAATTAATGTCTCTGCCTTGGTTGCCTCATCTGCAGAATGGGGATTCAGACCGTGAGCCCCATGTGGGACAGAGACTGTGTCTAACCGGATTATCTATTATCGACACCAACGTTTAGTGTCTGACTCATAGCTCACTGTGGGCAGAGAATGTCTACCAACTCTATTATATAGTTATATAGTACTCTCCCAAGTGCTTAATACAGTGCTCTGCACACAGTAAGCGCTCCATAAATACTACTGATAGTAAGTGCTTAACACACACCATTTTAAAAAAGGGATCTAAATGTACAATCTGTGACAGATGAGACTGAGATACTATGTATAGGAATCATAGTAAACTGGTGGAAAGGTAGGTTATATGTATAAGGGGACTGTATGGCTGTAAATATTTATGATTGTTTGTTTTTTATGGTATTTGTTAAGCACTTACTATGTGCCAGGCAATGTACTAAACACTGGAGTAGATGCAAGCTAATCAGGATGGACACAGTGCATATCACACACAGTACTCACAGTCTTAATCCCCATTTTACAGATGAGGTAACTAAGGCCCAGAGGAGTTATGTGACTTGGCAAAGGTCACACGTAGACAAGTGGCAGAGTCAGAATTAGAACCCAGGTCTTTTTGATTTATGATGACTAGATATTCAGTTATTAATAATAGTAATGATAATAATTGTGGTATATGTGTGCCAGACATTGTAGTAAGCACTAGGGTTGGACACAGTCCCTGGGCCACGTGGGGCTCACAGTCTCAATCCCCATTTTACAGATGAGGTAACTGAGGCACAGAGAAGTGAAGGGACTTGCCCAAGGTCCCACAGCAGTCAAAGGGAGGAGACAGGCTTAGAACCCTTGACCTTCTGATTCCCTGTCCGGTGCTCTATCCACTGCACCTGCTGTCCCTTCGTACAAATCCTAACTTCTTGTTCCCAGAAAATTTTTATGCACGATATGGATGCTGCACACATGCTGATTGATGTTGAATTTTGGACTTAAAAGGTTTTTTAAGAAGGAATGTGCCACTCAATTTATTGTGATGGGGAAAGTTGACAGCTAGTTGAAGTTATTCAAGGTGGACTTTGATCAAGGCCCATTTTTCTGGCACATAAAATGAAATGATGAAGAAACAAAATGAATGAACAAGTAGATGGAGTTTTCTATAGGGAGCCTCAATGCTGAGCCTTCAAATCCTATAAGCTGCATAAAGCAGTCACTTTGTCAGTCAGTCAGTCAATTGTATTTTTGTATTTATTGAGCATTTACTGTGTGCAGAGCACTCTACTAAGCACTCGGGAGAGTACAATACAACAATATACAGACACATTCCCTGCCCACAGTGAGCTTACAGACTAGAGGAGGAGACAGACATTAATATAAATAAATTGTAGATATGTACAAAAGTGGGATGGGGCTGGGAGGCGGGATGAATAAAGGGAACAAGTCAGGGTGATGCAAAGGGAGAGGGAGAAGAGGAACGGAGGGCTTAGTTAGGGAAGGCTTCTTGGAGGAGATGTGCCTTCAATACAGCTTTGAAATCAAGGAGAGTAATTGTCTGTCAGACATGAAGAGGGAGGGGGTTCCTGGACATAGGTAGGGTGTAGGCAAGGGGTCGGTGGGGAGACAGGTGAGATCGAAGTACAGTGAGAAGGCCCCTTGCACTCTTTCACCCCTGCCAGTCACGTTCCCATTGGGGCATGGAGGGCAACAAGCAAGTGGGTGGATGGGGGAGCATCTTACAAGTTGTACACAAAAATGCTTTTTTTCATGTGGGGGATCCATTTACAGTCACAGTGACCACAGCATAATGCCAGTGGTGAAGTGAAGTGCCGTCACCTGGGCACACGGTTGCCTTGGTAGCCGCTGCAGTCCTGCCATCCACGTTGGCCATTTTTATCAGGATTCAGGATTCCTACTGGGCCTCTCCATCTCGCAGAAGGTCGAAAGTGATTCTTTGGGCAGAAAGCTTTGCCACTGATTGCATAACCTCAGCAGGCAGAACCAGGACTAGAACCCAGGTCTTCTGATTCCCAGAGCCTTCCTCCCTCCACTGGTTCAACCACAGGGGTCTGAATGAACAGATTATTACAGCGAAAACATACATGCTTTATTTCCATTTGGTCCTTTTTGTTGCCTCTTTCTAAGGTGAATCGTTTTCTGCAGTGAAAAGATACTAAATATTCAAAAGAAAGAAAATCCTTTAAATGAATTTCATAAATTATGATAAGTATGATACCCTGTTATTTCAGGTATAAAAGAAGATTGAGGCATTCTCGATTGTGATTGTGTATTAAGCTACACAATATATGTTTATTGGTCAATGTATATTGGCCTTTAATGCAAGAAGGTATCAATCAGACCCTTGACACCTCAATAAGATATACTCTCCAGTAATGTTACCCAGCATTTTTTCTTCATCCCTGTAAAAATAAAACCTATGTTTTTATGGACTATTTTGGGAAAAATTGCAGAGGTGAAAGAAAGGGATAAACACAGAAAAATAGCAGGGTGGCAGGTGATTGTAGATTAAAAATTAGAAACATCCATAACACAACATAGTGTGCCACAAAAATTTATTTTATTTTAGGTGTAATTGTAAAAGAAGACTCCTATATTAATGAAATATTAGTTTTCCCAGCAAATTAAAATGCATTATAGAGCCCCAGAGGAAGAAATCAATTTTGCAGATGCTACTTTTCTAGTTCTGAAAATAATTCAGGATAATACATTATGAACATTATCAAAATGTTGACTGTGTCACTGTGAATATTTCAGGGGAGTTACAAACTGGTGAATGGATTTTATTTTGGGCTTATTGATACTGCTGGAATATTTATTGTGCTCTGCACACGTAAGCGCTCAATAAATGCGACTGAATGAATAACAAGAGAATGAATAGTTGCACATACGCCAAGTCATGGGTTCAGCTAAGGTTTCCCTGATCCTACAGATTCTACGATCAGCTTCTCATCTTCTGGAAAAGTTTCTCATCCAGAATTCTCCTCTTGTATGTGAGAGAAGTAAAGCTCCTGGGAGTTAGAGACTTGGCCTTTCGAAAAAACCTCCGAATGACAGCTAAGTGGCTTAGTGGCTAAGAGAAGTAGCGTGGCTTAGTGGAAAGAGCACAGGCTTGGGAGTCAGAGGACGTGGGTTCTAATCCCGGGTCCGCCACTTGTCCGCTGTGTGACTTTGGGCAAGCCACTTAACTTCTCTATGCCTCAGTTACCTCATCTGTAAAATGGGGATTAAGACTGTGAGCTCCAAGTGGGACAACCTGATTACCTCGTATCAACCCCAGCGCTTAGAATAGTGCTGAGCACATCGTAAGTGCTTAACAAATACCATAATAATAATAGTAATAATAATAGCTATTATTAAGTGATCACAGCCTGTATAGAAGTGTGGGGGGGCGGGGGGGACAGTGCAAGGAATAGGGCTTGGTTGTAGGAGGAACTGAGGAAACTGGAAGTAAATTTCCCAACCCACTGAAGTGAATTATTAACTCTTATTAAGCACAGTTTGGTCTGAATTGGCAACCTGGGAGAGTTAATCATTAGCCTCGGAACTCTGGATGAGTACTTCTGTCTCTTATAGATGAATATCTACACATATTAAACATAATAAAGTGGCCTGGAGTCTCTCAACTTATAACTTATTTGGGGGGAAGAATTGGGAGGTGTATTTAACTCTCTTGTGACTTTTAGGGTACAGAAGCAATAATTTTTGAAGGGGTAAACCAGGGCCTGAAGGACTTAATGCTGTTTCCCAAAATACCCATCATTCCCTTTGGAGCAGTTTACATCCAGGGACTCTGGCTCCTGACGGAAGCTATTTATTGGAGGATAGTTGGGTGGAAGTGGGTTTTTGTTTGGGGAGTACTGGGGAAAAGTTTTCTGTGTGCCCACAAGTGCCTTTCCTTCTCACCTTTTCTTAGGAATTTCACTTTCTGACATTCTCTTGGTTTATGCCTTGTCTAGACTCAAGTTTACTGGACGGAAGGAGGCAATGGTAAATCACTTCTGTATTTTCACCAAGAAAACCCTATGGATCCACTACCAGAACGATTGCAGATGGAAGTGGGGTGTTCTGGGAGAGATGTGTCCATGGCGTCGTTATGGGTCGAAGACGACTCAAAGGCATAAGACAAGACAAGACCGATAGTCTTGGGGTGGGAGCTGGGAGGTGAGCTGTTCCAATTTTCTTTTATTAGGACCTTCGTGGTCCTTTCAAAAGAAATATGGTTAAGGAGTCTTAGAAAAGAGAGAACTGAAGGCTCTGAATCTCACTCACACCCTTCCCTGCTCCTAGAATTCCCTCCTTCGACTCCACCAGCCCAGAGCTCTCCATAGCTTCAATAATAATAAATGTGGTATTTGTTAGTCACTTATTATGTGTTCAGGACTGTTCCAAAAGTTGAGGTAGATACAAGACAATCAGGTCCGACAGTTCCTTTCCCACATGGAGCTCACAATCTAAGGGAAGTGACAACAGTTAGTCAATCAGTGGTATTTCTTGAACACCTACAATGTGTAGAGCACTGTACTAAGGATTTGGGAGACCACAGTTCAACAGACTGGTAGCCATGTCCCTGCCCACAAGGAGCTTACAGTCTTGACGGGGAGGAATTGAACAGGTATTGAATCCCCATTTTTTACAAATGAGGAAACTGAAGAACATAGAAGTTTAAGGGACTTTCCCAGGGTCTCGCAGCAGGTAAGTGCCAGAGCCGAGACTAGGATCTGTATCCTCCAAGTAGACCTCGCTGCTTCTCTTAACCTCCTCCAGGAGATCTTCCCCAACTACTTTTATCTGCTAAAACAGCATGGCTTCAGAGAAGTAGTGTGGCTTAGTGGCAAGAGCCAGGGCTTGAGAGTCAGAGGATGTGGGTTCTAATCCTGCCTCTGCCACTTGTCTGTTGGGTGACCTTGGTCAAGCCACTTAACTTCTCTGTGCCTCAGTTCCCTCATCTGTAAAAATGGGGAGTAAGACTTTGAGCCCCATGTGGGACAACCTGATGACCTTGTATCTACCCCACTGCTTAGAACAGTGCTTGGCACATAGTAAGCCCTTAATAAATACCATCATTATTATTATTATTATTCTCTGGGCCTCAGTTCCCTCATCTGGGGATGAAATGGGGATGAAGACTGGGAGCCCCAAGTGGGACAACTGATGACCTTGTATCTATGCTGGCACTTAGAACAGTGCTTGGCACATAGTGAGCACTTAACAAAAGCCATTATTATAATCATTATTATTAACCTCATTGACATTTATTTATATTTCAGTGTAAAAATATTAATAAGGCTAGGTATTTTTGTGTCGATCAAAAGTTTTGTACTTTTTCTTGCACATAAGACAGTGCTTAGAAAGTGCTCAGTTAATATCACTGACTGATAGATATACGTACTCCATTTATGTATTTGTTTTTGGTAAGAAACAGAGGTCTGGGATCAATCAATTGATCAATTGTATTTCCTGAACGTTTACTGTGTGTAGAGCACTATACTAAGCTCCTGGAAGAGTACAATATAACAGAGTGTGTAGACATGTTCCCCGCCCACAGTGAGGGAACTTACAGTCACTTAACCTCTCTCAAACTCGGTACCCACATCTTTGAAATAGGGATAATAATACCTACTTCAAGAGGAAGTTGTGAGGATAATAAGATCATTAATGTGAAAGTACTTGGAAAAATACTGTGTGCATTCAATATGTGTTGGGCAGCAGCGGGTGCCGGGCAGCAGCGTCATGGGAGAGAGTCAAGGGTGGAGACTCAAGTTGACTGCGCGGAAGGAGGCAATGGTAAATACTTCCGGATTTTTACCAAGAAAACTCTATGGATCCACTACCAGAGGGATTGCGGATGGAGGTGGGGCGCTCTGGGAGAGATGTGTCCATATCATCGCTGTGGGTTGAAGATGACTCGACGGCATAAGACAAGACATAAGACATTTAATATATTATTTTTCCACATTCTTGCTCTGTGTGGAGCATTATATAAATTGCTTGGGTTGGTATAGAGTTGGTAGAGACAATCTCTACCCTCAAGAAGTTTCTAATCCCATTGGATGCCTATAACTTTTATCTGCCTCTCTCCCTCATTTTTTGGTAGGAGATTTGATTAGATTAGAGGGCAGGGACTGTTTTTCACATTTACTGTACTCTCCCAAGCAACTAATACAGTGCTCTGCAGCCAGTAGATACTCAAGTCAGTGTTCTGCCTACAGTAGGCATTCAGTCTAGTGCTCTACACACATTAGGTGCTACTGAAAGAAAAAGGAATGAAAGCAGTTGAGTCTAGATGCACTCATATGTTGATTGCCATAGAAATGGCCGGGCACGATCAGCACTGTCTCCAAGACTCTGACCCATCATGACTCGGGAGCCAAGCTGCTAATACTAAATGAAAAAATGAATAAAAGGCATATAGAAATACAACTGTTCAGATCGAGAAGATACCAGTGCACTTTTAAAATAAATGGGGAATTTCTCATCAAATGCCAGATAATTTTCTGCTCTGTATGTTCCTGTATTTTAAACCTCTCCAGTGATTATCACCCCATGTTAAAAATGACCTACCCACTCACCAAGGCCTTTGACTGACCAAAAAAAAAAAATGTTGGCCGATGCTTCTGCAGACATATCTCTGGTTTTACCATAAACTGTCATCTACCTAGAATAAGTTGACATATCGTTTCTCAATAGTGACCAGAACGGATATTGGAGGGTCAGTTATGACAGGAGAGGAAGGTGGTTTCACAGGAGAGTGAATAATGAAGGACATAAAATGTAACCTTGACAGATAATCCTGTTAAGAGGGAAATTGGAAAGTATTTAAAGATCCTGATTCATACTAACGGCCCATTCTATAGGATTAGAGTTAAGATTAATCTTCAGCATTCAAAGAGATAACTTCCTCAGTGCAGCCACAAACCATTCACAGTGCTTGAAGTCGATGGCACTTTGGAAAAACCTGGAAGATTTGTCACCACGGACATCGATGGTATTGACTGCCAATATGAAGACCAGCCTTTACAATAACCTACATTTTTAGTATACTGCAGAGAAGCAGTATGGCCTTGTGGAAAGATCATGGGTTTGGGAGACAGGACACCAGGGTTCTAAACTCAATTTTTCACTTCCCTGGTGGGTGACCTTAAACAAGTCATTTAAGTTCTCTATGTCTTAGGTTCCTTAACCGTAAAATGGAGATTAAATACCTTTTCTCCCTCCAATTTATAGACTGTAAGCCCCATGTGGAATAGAGGCTATGTCTGATCTGATTGAATTGTATCTACCCCAGCCTTAGTAATAATAATAAAAACAACAATAATAATAATAGAGGTATTTATTCAGCATTTACAATGTGTTAAGCATAATACTAAATGCTGGGGGTGGATACAATATAAGCAGATTCATTCAATAGTATTTATTGAGCGCTTACTATGTGCAGAGCACTGTACTAAGCGCTTGGAATGTACAAATCGGCAACAGATAGAGACAGTCCCTGCCCTTTGACGGGCTTACTGTCTAATCGTTGGCTACAGACCCTGTCTCACTTGGGGCTCAAGTGTAAGAGAGAAGAACAGTTATCTTACCCATTTTACCCACGAGAAAACTGAAACACAGAGAAGTTAACTAACTTGCCCAAGGTTACACAGAGGATTTGGGATTTGAATCAAGTCCCCTGACTCCTGGGCCCATGCTTTTTTCACTAGGCCACACTGCTTCTCTTAGTACATACACTGCCTGGCAAATACCATGATTATTATTACTGTGCCTTAAAAAGTACAAATAGACCATAAAAATAGGTGAAATTCTGCTTTTTATACCCTCCCATCCTTCCCATCTCTGGTTTCAACCAAATAAGTAAAAGACCCTACTCTCATTCATTCATCCATTCATTCGATCATATTTATTGAGCAGCTACTGTGTGCAGAGCACTGTACTTAGGACTTGGGAGAGAACATTATAACAATTAACAGACACATTCCCTGCCCACAGTGAGTTTACAGTCTAGAGGGGGAGACAGACAATATAAAATAAATAAATTACAGGTACATACATAAGTGTGAGCCCGTTGTTGGGCAGGGATTGTCTCTATCTCATGCCAAATTGCGTGTTCCAAGCTCTTAGTACAGTGCTCTGCACACAGTAAGTGCTCCATAAATAAGATTGAATGAATGAATAAGTGCCATAGGGCTGAGAGGCGGGATGGATAAAGGGAGCAACTCTGGGTGACGCAGAAGGCAGTGTGAGAAGAGGAAAGGAGGGCTTAGTCAGGAAATACCTCATGGAGGAAATGTGTCTTCAATTAGGTTTTGAAGGAGGGGAGAGTAATTGTCTGTCGGATATGAGGAGGGAGGGGGTTCCAGGCCAGAGGCAGGATGTGGGTGAGAGGTCGGCGGCCATATAGATGAGATTGAGGTACAGAGAGAAGGTTGGCATTAGAGGAGCACAGTGTGCCGTCTGGGTTGTAGTAGAAGAGTAGTGATGTGAGGTAGGAGGGGCCTAGGTGATTGAGTGCTTTGGAGCCAATGGTGAGGAGGTTTTGTTTGTTGTGGAGGTGGATGGGCGACCATTGGAGGTTCTTGAGGAGTGGGGAAACATGGCCTGACATTTCTGAAGAAAAATGATTGGTGCCGCAGATTGAAGTATGGACTGGAGTGGGGAGAGACAGGAGGCAGGGAGGTCAGTGAGGAGGCTCATACAGTAATTAAGGTGAGATAGAGTAAGTGCTTGGATTAATGTGGAAGCAATTTGGATGGAGAGTAAAGGGTGGATTTTGAAAAAAAAAAAATTATGGTACTTGTTAAGCACTCAGTATGTGTTAAGCAACTGTTCTAATCAGTTGGACACAGTCCCTGTCCCACATGGGGCTCACACTCTTTATACCCATTTTACCGATGAGGTAACTGAGGTTCAGAGAAGTGAAGTGACTTGCTGAAGGTCAAACAACAGACAAGTGGCGGAGGTGGTATTAGAACCCAGGTCCTTCTGGCTCCCTCTCAGCAGTGATGTTATAAAGGTCTGACCGACAGGATTTAGTGATTGATTAAATATGTGGATCGAATGAGAGAGAGGAGTCGAGGATAAAGCCAAGGTTATGGGTTTGTGAGACAGGAAGGATGGTGGTGCTGTCTACAGTGATGGGAAAGTCATGGGGGACAGGGTTTGGTTGGGAAGATAAGGAGTTCTCATTTAGGCATGTAAAGTTTGAGATGAAAAGTTTGTAAAGACGGGACACCATTCAAGCCGAGATGTCTTGGAGGCAGAAGCCTTATCCCAGAACCCTGGGATAAATGGAAGGGATCCTTTTTACTTATGGAATTTTTTTTTACCTGTTTACTATATGTCAAGCACTGTTTTAACTGCTGGGATAGATACAAGTTTTATCAGGTTGGATACAGTCTCATTCTCACAGTCACAGGAGGGAATAGGATTTAATCCCCATTTTACAATTAAGGAAACTGAAGCATAGAGAAGGTAAGTGACTTGTCCAAGGTCACACAGCAAGCAATTGGCAGAACTAGGATTATAAACCCCACCCCCCACCATCGCCCCAACTCTCCCTTTGCTCTACCCACCCTCCCCACTCCACAGCACTTGTGTGTATATAATAATGTTGGTATTTGTTAAGCGCTTACTATGTGCAGAGCACTGTTCTAAGCGCTGGGGTAGACACAGGGGAATCAGGTTGTCCCATGTGGGGCTCACAGTCTTCATCTCCATTTTACAGATGAGGTAACTGAGGCCCAGAGAAGTTTAGTGACTTGCCCACAGTCACACAGCTGACAAGTGGCAGAGCCGAGATTCAAACCCATGACCTCTGACTCCAAAGCCCATGCTCTTTCCACTGAGCCACGCTGCTTCATAATGGTATTTGTTAAGCACTTGCTATGTGCCACTCACCGTATGTTTAAGAGCTGGGGTGGATACAAGCAAATCGGGTTGGACACAGACCCTGCCCCAAGTGGGGCTCACAGTCTTAATCCCCATTTTACAGATGAGGTAACTGAAGCCCAGAGAAGTGAAGTGACTTGCCCAAGGTCACACAGCAGACATGTGGCAGAGGCAGGATTAGAACCCTTGACCTTCTGATTCCCAGGCCCGGGCTCTATCCACTGTGCCATGCTGCTTCTTATCTATAATTCTATTTATTTATATTAATGCCTGTTTACTTGGTTTGATGTATATATATATAATTCTATTTATTTATATCGATGCTATTGATGCCTGTTTACTTGCTTTGACGTCTGTCTCCCCTCTTCTAGACTGTGAGCCCATTGTGGGCAGGGATTGTCTCTCTTTGTAGCTGAATTGTACTTGAAGAGCTTAGTACAGTGCTCCACACACAGTAAGTGCTCAGTAAATACGATTGAATGAATGAATGAACCCAGATCTTCTGACTCCAAGCCCCGTGGTTTTTCCACTAAGCCGTGCTGCTGAGATCAGAGGCCTTTGTGTGGAGAGAGAGCAGTATTCCAGGGAGAGGGATTAAGGGGGAACAAGTAGATTAGGAGTGGGTGCTCAGAGAGTGGGATTTCAGAGTCGGTGAGGTTAGAAATGGAAGAATGACTGGTGATGATGAGAGCCAGTGCCCGTCCAGGTTGGGAGTGGGTGACGAGGGGTGGAGCAGGAGGTCGGCAAAGTTGAGAAGTGAGAGGTAGTGGGATCCTGAGGACTGTCAAAGATGACTGCATGAATGTCGAAGCAATGACATGGCTTAGTGGAAAAGGCCTGGACTGGGAGGCATGGGACTGTACACTGTGAGACCTTGGGAACTCCATTTTTCTGTGCCTCTGTTTCCCATCTGTAAAATGGGGTTTCCCCTCCTCTTCTCCCTCCTACTTAGATTGTGAGCCCCATTTAGCACAGAGACTGTGTCTTATCTGATTACTACTACAGCACTTAGTATAATGAATACTTAGTACCTATCACAGAACTTAGTTATGGTGTTAAACACTAACAAATGCTATTAAAATTATTAATAATCCTCAAAGACGCATGTAGGGGAAGAAGAGTGAAGGAAGGCAAGAAAGGCAACGTAGTCATTCGGAAAATCGGAGGTGGGTCGGTAGATTACGACCATTAATACCAGTGGATGATATGGGCTTCAGAAGATGAGAAGATAAGGGGTGGAGTGGGTTGCAGAGGGTGGTTCACCGAAAGCTTGTTGGGAGGAAAGAGCAAGCCAATTCCTCCCTCTTTCCCAATGAGTCAGAAAGGTGGAAGAAGAAAGAAGACTCTGGACTGCTAGGTCCTCCCCTGGACTGGAAGCACCTTGTGGGCAGTCAGTTAATTGTATTTATTGAGCGCTTACCATGTGCAGAGCACTGTACTCAGAACTTGGGAGAGTACAGTACAACAACAGACACATTCCCTGCCCCCAACGTACTTACAGTCTAGAGGGGGAGATAGACACTAATATAAATAAATTAATAATGTTGGTATTTGTTAAGCGCTTACTATGTGCAGAGCACTGTTCTAAGCGCTGGGGTAGACACAAGGGGAATCAGGTTGTCCCACGTGGGGCTCACAGTCTTAATCCCCATTTTACAGATGAGGTAACTGAGGCCCAGCGAAGTTAAGTGACTTGCCCACAGTCACACAGCTGCCAAGTGGCAGAGCCGAGATTCAAACCCATGACCTCTGACTCCAAAGCCCGTGCTCTTGCCACGAAGCCATGCTGCTTCTAATTACAGACAAGGAACATGTCTACCAACTTTGTTGTATGGTACGCTCCCCAGCAATTAGTACAGTGCACTGCATAATAATAGTAATGATAATAATGATATTTGTTAAGCGTTTACTATATGCCAGACACTGTACTAAGGGCTGGATACAAGCAAATCGAGTTGGACACAGTCCCTGTCCCTTGTGGGGCTCACAACCTAAATCCCCTTTTTATAGATGAGGTAACTGAGGCACAGATAAATGAAATGACTTGTCCAAGATCACACGGCAGACAAGTGCCAAGGTCAGGATTAGAATCCAAGACGTACTGACTCCCAGGCCTGTGCTCTATCAACTACATCATTCTGCTTCTCATACAGTAAAAGCTCAATAAATATTGATCGATTGATTGATTGATTGATTTAGCATGTGAGGCCTCCTCCGCGAAAGCAATGGGGTAGACAGGATCATCTGGAACGAGGCTGGACTCGGTGATGTTGAGGAGACACAATGGAGGAGGAGGGTTAGGAGGAAGTTAAGGATGAAAAGTTCACCTAGGATGGAGTGAGGGTTCCACAGGGAAACACTATGTCTGGCATTTGTTGGTTTTACAAGCATTTGTTGGTCTTTTGAGTCCCGCCTATATACACCAATAAAATCTCACTGTCCCGAGGGTCACCTTTAAATATCATTAGTAGGAGGTGGTTGAGAGATCACCTGCAGTAGCTGAGAAGAAAGGCAGAGAAAGGAGAGCAAGGGCAGAATATCAGGGCAGGATTGTTATTAATAAACCATTAACACAGAATTTTATAGACAAAAATGTTTTGCAACAATTTTTATTTGTTGCTAAACTAATAAAGAATGAAAACATAATTATAGTTTTGACTTTACAGTCAACCTAACATTTGGCTGGGAAGACATGATCTGTTCAGCCTAAATTATGCAATTATTGTATTTTCTGTTGGAAAAATCAACAGGGTGAAGGAAGCTCATGCTGGAATGAAGAGAGGTGCCCGGGAGTCAATATGGGTCTTAGAGAAGATTTGGAAATCCATCATCTCTCCTTGAAGTGAAGCCCTGGACATTGCTCTAACAGGTTATGTCAGTCATCAAGATGCATAATACCTGCTCTCTGATCATCCAGAAATATGACATATGTGTTTTCGAAGGATCAGAGAAGCAGCATTGCCTAGTGGATAGAACATGGGCCTGGAAGTCAGAAGGATTTGGGTTCTAATCCCGACTCTGCCACTCATCTGTTGTGTGACTTTGGACAAGTCACTTCTCTTCTCTGGGCTTCAGTTCCTTCATCTCTATAATGGGGAATGAGACTGTGAGCCCCATGTGGGTCAGGGACTGTGTCCAACCTGATTTGCTTGTATCCACCCAGCATTTAGTACAGTGCCTGGTACACAGTAAGTGCTTAAAAAGCACCATGATTATTATTATTAAGTCACTTAATTTTCTGTGCCTCAGTTACCTCATCTGTAAAATGGGAATTAAGACTGTGAGCCCCATGTGGGACATGGACTGTATCCAACCTGATTAGGTTGTAGCTACCCCAGCATTTAATACAGTGTGTGGCATACAGTAAACGCTTTATGGATACCATACAAAAACAAAACCAAACCAAAAAAATCACCTCATATGCTGTAATTTATGAGAGAACAATAGTGTAAATCCTTTGCATGCCTTGTAAAACCAAATTGTATGTTTGTCTTCCTATCACAGAGGGAAAAGTAGTTCCTTTCTCTGTAAATTTCTAATTCATATAGCAGGACGCAAAATGAGATGATCATTTTTTGATGTTCTGAATTCTGTTGTTGAACCAGGAATAAAAAGAGGGGAGTGAATAGAAATAATGTGAAGTGGAAGATTTTATAAAAACAGCTAGTAAAATCAATATTACGTGACTCATTCATTCCAAACAATGCCCTTGGAAAAACCTTAACAAACCAAGCAGACACACCTTTCACATAAAACACAATAACTTCTTTGCCCATTCCATGTCCAAATTTTCCAAAGAGCCATCTTTTCAGGGTCTGCGTTTAATCACCAAGATCTTGTGCAAGTTGTAACTGAGATTTCTGTTCTTGTATGCCCAGGGCAAATACTTGTCAGAAGCTGAATTAGCCCATTCTCAGTGAATTTGGGCCCTTTAATGTCAATCGATCAATGAGTCAGTGGTATTTATTGAGTGCTTACTCTTTGCAGAACATTGTACTAAGTGCTTGGAGGAGTACAAGCACAAATACATTTACAGAAATACTGTATGTGTGTCGGGGGGGAAGAATATCCAGAATGAGTGACCCTCACACCCCAAATATATAAATACACTTTTAAATTCTCTCTCAGGTAGGAGGGAGAAAGGATGCAAATCCTGAGTGTCTTTTGTTTTTACATGAATGTGCGTTAAGCACAAAAGAATTCTTCCATCTAACTGAGCAATATTCTTACCCTGATGAAAACTGGATAAATACCAGCACTGCAGCCATTTCTGCAAGGAACTTTACAGGTAACTAAAGAACTGTACTATTATTCATGTTGCCATGTTACCTGTTGCTACCAAGGAAACAGCTGCTATAGGTTTTGGGACAACAGATGCCTTCCAGAAACCTATGGAATATAGGTCAGGTGTAAGCCAGTTGGCCGCATTCCCCTGGGTAAACTACTTTCTGGGGGCAGAACTGAAGGTAGGGGGAGGTACAGGGGTTTGGGAGTGGGGTAGAGGAGGAGAAAGAGAGGTGGAAAGTGGACATATTTTGGTATGTTAGTTTTATGAGTTTTAATGAGAATTCCCCACAAACCAAGAGACCTGGCCCCTCCAGAGGGCATACCTATCATTCATTCATTCAATCACATTTATTGAGCGCTTGCTGTGTGCAGAGCACTGTACTAAGCACTTGGGAGAGTTTAATACAAAAATAAAGAGACACAGTCCCTGCACATAAGGAGCGAAGTCTAGAGGAGGGGGAGACAGAAATCAGTACAAATAAATAACTTACAGATATATACATAAGTGCTGTGGGGCTGGGAGGGAGGAAAAACAAATGGAGCAAGTCAGGGCAATGCAGAAGGGAGTGGGAGAAGAGGAAAGGAGGGGTTTAGTCTGGGAAGGCCTCTTGGAGGAGATGTGCCTTCAGTAAGGCTTTGAAGTGTGGGGGGGAGTCATTGTCTGCTGGATTTGAGGAGGGAGGGTGTTTGAGGCTGGAGGCAGGACGTGAACTAGGATCGATGGTGAGATACAGTGAGAAGTTAGCATTAGAGGAGTGAAGTGTGTGGGCTGGATTTTAGAGTAGCAAAGTGAGATAAGAGGGGGCAAGGTGGTGAAGTGCTTCAAAGCCAATGGTGAGGAGTTTTTGTTTGATGCAGAGGTGGATGGGCAACCACTGGAGTTTTTTGAGATGTAGGGTGACATAGCCTGAATGTTTTTATAGAAAAAAACATAATAATAATGGCATTTGTTAAGTGCTTATTATATGCCAGGCACTGTACTAAGTGCTGAGTGGTCTGGGCAGCAGATGAACTGTGGACTGGAGTGGGGGGAGACAGGAGGCTGGGTGGTCAGCAAGAAGGCTGATGCGGTATTCCAATCAGGATAGAATTAGTGATTGTATTACCATGGTAGCAGTTTGGATGGAGAGGAAAGGGTGGATTTTAGCATTGTTGTGAAAGTGGGACCACTAAGATTTAGTGATGGATTGAACTTGTGGGGTCGAATGAGAGAGAGGAGTCAAGGAAAACACCAAGATCATGGACTTGTGATACAGGAAGAAGTCAGGGCTTGGGTGGGAAGAAAAGTAGTTCTGTTTTGGACAGGTTAAGCTCAAGGTGACGGGAGGACACCCAAGTAGAGTTGTCTTGGAGGTAAGAGGAAATGAGAGACTGCAGAGAGGGAGAGAGATCAGCACTGGACATGTAGATCTGGCTATTATCCACATAGAGGTGGTATTTGAAGCTATGGGAGCAAATTCGTTTGCCAAGGGAGTGGTTGTAGGTGTAGAATAAAAGGGGAGAATAAAAGGGGACCCAGAACTGAATGTTGAAGAAACTCCACAGTTAGGGGGTGGGAATCAGAGGAGAAGCCCACAAAGGAGACTCAGAATGAACGGCCAGAGAGGTAAGAGGAGAACCAGGAGAGGACAGAGTTAGTGAAGCCAAGGTAGGATAACGTTTCCAGGAGAAGGAGGTGGCTCACGATGTCAAAGGCAGCTGGGCAGTCGAGGAAGATTAGGATGGAGTAAAGGCTATTGGATTTGGCTGCCATCACCTGTTTTGAAAATTGCAGAAGTTCCATTTTGTTCTCAGAGGGTGGATCTGTGTGTTTGATTGGGGGGGGGGGGGGAAGGGAGTGTATGCGTGTATGCATGCGCATTTGTGCACTTCTGGTGGGAAGCACTTGGGTCAGGAATGTTGCAGCCAAATACCCAAGAGCAAATTATGACATACACTCTTAGGTGTTCCTCTCTAGCTGCTGGGTGGCTCACTTGAGATTGGCTTTTAGCAAGTGCAAACACACCCAAAGTTTTCTCTTACTCTGACACATGCCTAACAATGTAGCATACTTCACTTCTCTGCGTCTCAGTTCCCTCATTTGTAAAATGGAGATTAAGACTGTGAGCCCCATGTGGGACACAAACCGTGTCCAACCTGATTAGCTTGTATCTCTCCCAGCACTTAGTACGGTGCCTGGCACAAAGTCAGTGCTTAACAAATATTATTAAAAAAAAAAAAGAAGAGAGGTGGCCAAATAGCCACTGAAAAAGGTGCCAGACACAAAGCCCAGGTCTCACAGTGAGGTTAAATGGGTGAGGTGGTTCCGCAGCTGCTGGCGGCCAAAGAGATGGCAGATAGTGGTGACTGCTGGGGAGATAGGCTGAGCAGCCCCTCCCCAGATGTATCAGGGTTGCCACCCCAGAATGCCCATTCTGGGACTATTTCCTTATACAGGAGCCAAATTCCACCCGATCCCATCTTACTTCTCTTACTGAGGTGCTGAAATTCAATGAGAAGCCACTGTCTGGAAGCCCCAAAGGTATGGATCCTATCCCCAACATTACCACTGACCTACTGAGAGGCACGGCCCTATACCACCCGGAAAATGGAGATAACATCAATTCACTTCAGTGGTGGTTTGGAATAGTTAATAGAAATGATTTGAAAGCAGCTGGAAAATCTAAACTGCCCTGTGTGTGTTTGTGTGTGTGGTTTTCCTCATATTTGAAGATGACAGCACTGAGGGTGAATCACTCTTTGTGGGTGAGGGTGGGGCTGACGTGACTCTCTTCCACTTTGTGCGCAGGGGCATTCTGCCTTTGGTCAAAACAGCCAATGGCCATCGCAGCTCCTGGCACCGTTTTTGACTTGATCTTCCTGACTCAAGATTTGTCTGAAGTCTTTGTCAAGAAGAGCTGGCCGATTCCGGATTACTGTCTGTCAAATGGTCTGCCTGCACACTGTTTTACTGGGGGGTTCTACTCCTTGGAGTTTGTATTTTGGATGGTCATTTTGCAGTGGACAGGTCTGTTATGAAGCAGTGTGGCCTGGTGGAACACGCAGAGGCCTGGGAGTCTGAGGGCCTGAGTTCCAATCCAGGATCCACCACTTGCCTTCTGAGTGACCTTGGGCAAGTCATTTAACTTCTCTGTGTTTCAGTTTCTTCATCTGTAAAATGGGGATTAAGCACCTGTTCTCCTTCCCCCTTTAGACAGAGAGCCCTGGGAGGGCCAATGACTGTGTCTGACCTGATTATCTTCTATGTAGCCCAACGTTTAGTACAGTGCTGGGCACTTAGTAAGCACTGACCAAATACCACCAAACTTATATACCTTGATAGCTAGAGACTTCCAACCTCCTGCCTCAGAAGGCTACAATTTTGGTTGGATCCGAATGTCGACCACCTTTCCCCTTCCCCTTCCCCAGCAGTCAATTAGTGGAGAAATAAAACGACTCACCTGGAATATGAAAACATATGTGGGTTTAGACAAGAGGATGCTTTTGGGGTAGGAATATTTTTTGGAATGAGTGTACCTTGCATGTGGAAAATTGGCAGCCTGCTAAATCTCAGTTCAACTGGATCACAATGAATCTGTTTCTAGAGCACAAATGGGTGTGGCTTTGCCTTCCTTCTGTTGAGGAGGGAGTTTGCAGGTGTGCTGCTGCCTCTGAGCCAGATGTGCTCACAAATACAAGGGGCAAACAGTCTGCAGGTGCGTCTTTTTTGGCTAAGGTTCTCCCCCAGGCACCAATGCCATCATTCAGATTGAACTGAATCCTGCGGTTAGGACGACTGCAAATACGTTTTCTTCTACCCTTTTGAAGCGTTTCTTAATCTAAAGATCCTCTTTATTCCTTTCCAGAACGTATCTCAGGGCGTCTGAGTGTATTAGCTCGCTTTAACAACGAAATGTCTTTGAATTGAGAAGCTTTGAAGTACAATCCTTAAATGTTCACTACCTTATGAGGAAATAAATTGGAAAAAGAATCTATCTGAAAATAATGTCCTTTAACATGTTTTCTGAATGTTTTTCCGGTTAAAAAAATGGATTTCTCTCTTCATCTCTCTCCCATCGAGTGGCAAGAGGGTGGTCTGAGATTCAGAAGACCTGGGTTCTAGTCCTGGATCTGACACTAGCCTTTTGTCTAACTTCAGTCAAATCACTTAACTTCTCTGGTCCTTAGTTTCCTCCTCTGTAATCTGGGGATTCCTGAGACTTTAGTAATAATAATAATAATGTCGGTATTTGTTAAGCGCTTACTATGTGCAGAGCACTATTCTAAGCACTGGGGCAGATATCGGGATTCGAATTGATGACCTGTGACTCCCAAGCCCGGGCTCTTTCCACTGAGCCAGGCAGTTTCTGTCTGAGAAGTGATCAAGGGAATCAATTGTAGTGTTAGTCGTTTGTGAAGTACCATCCACACCGGTCATGTTCAAAGTGGCTCCTCATCTTAATAATGATGGTATTTGTTAAGCACTTACTTTGTTAAGCACTGTTCTAAGCGCTGGGGGAGATACAAGGTAATCAGGTTGTCCCAAGTGGGGCTCACCGTCTTCATCTCCATTTTACATATGAGATAACTGGGGCACAGAGAAGTTAAGTGACTTGCCCTAAATCACACAGCTGCCATTTTTCTTTTTATTGCCATTGTTCTTTTTATTGCCATTGTTCTTGTCTGTCCGTCTCCCCCGATTAGACTGTAAAACCGTCAAACGGCAGGGACTGTCTCTAGCTGTTGCCGACTTGTTCATTCCAAGCGCTTAGTACAGTGCTCTGCACATAGTAAGCGCTCAATAAATACTATTGAATGAATGAATAAGTGGCGGAGCCGGGATTAGAACCCATGTCCTCTGACACCCAAGCCCGGGTTTTTTCCACTAAGCCAAAATAGTTCTTTAAGCCACGCTGCTTCTCTCCCACCCAAACCCTCTTCTCCCTGTTCACCACCACCCTCCCTCTCTCACAAGCCCATGACCTTGGCATTAGCTTCCACTCACCTCTCTCATTCGACCCACTAATAATAATAATAATAATGTTGGTACTTATTAAGCACTTACTATGTGCAGAGCACTGTTCTAAGCACTGGGGGAGATACCGGGTCATCAGGTTGTCCCAAGTGAGGCTCACAGTTAATCCCCATTTTACAGAGGAGGTAACTGAGGCATAGAGAAGTTAAGTGACTTGCCCACAGTCACACAGCTGACGAGTGACAGAGCCGGGAGTCGAAGTCATGACCTCTGACTCCGAAGCCCAGGCTCTTTCCACTGAGCCACGCTGCTTCCCCAAAAATCCGTTGCCAAACCTTGTCAGTCCTACCTTCACGATATCTCTAAAATCTGCCTTTTCCTCTTCACACAAACTGCTACCACACTGATCCAAACACTTATATCCCACCATGACTAATGCATCAGCCTCCTGGCTGATCTCCCTGCCTCCTGTCTCTCTCCACTCTAGGCATTACTGAGTGGAGTATTTGCTGCCCAGATAAATTCTCTTAAAAGGAATTCACTCTATGTCTCCCCACTTCTCCAGTAGTTGCCCATTTACCTCCGCATCAGAAACTCCATATTCCCGGCTTTAAAGCAGTCAATCAACTCTCCCCCTCCTACCTTACCTTGTTGATTTCCTACTGTAGTGCAGCCCACACACCTCTCTCCTCTAAAGCCAACCTACTCACTGTATCTCAATCTCATCTGTCCTCTTCCCAACCCCTTGCCCGTGTCCTCCCTTTGGCCTAGAACTCCCTCCCCCTTCATATACAATCGTCCCCCACTCTCCCCACATTCAAAACCCTCCAAAAATCACACCTCCTCCAAAAGGCCTTCCCTGACTAAGCCTTCATTTTCCCTATTCCCTCTCTTTTCTGCATCACCTGTGAACTTAGGTCTGTATCATTTTAAGCACTTGATATCCACCCCACTCTGAGCCCCATAGCATTTATGTACTTATCCAAAATATACTGTAATGTCTGCCTCCCCTTCTAGTTTGTAAGCTCCTTTTCAGTGGGAAAATTACCTAACAACTAAAAAATCATTCAGATTCGCTCCCTTTGTTCTTCCCCCCTCCCAGCCCACACTATTTATTTTATTTATTTTGTAATTTATTTTATATTAATGCCTGTCTCCCCGCCTCCAGACTGTAAGCTCACTGTGGGCAGGGAATGTGTTTATTGCTTATTGCACTCTCCCAAGCGTTTAGTACAGTTATTACAGTTAGTTACAGTTACAGTTAGTAACAGTAGCCAGTAACTGTTACAGTTAGTACAGTTACAGTTACTGTCTGACAGACAGTTACTCTCCCCCCTCTTCAAAGCCTTATTGAAGACACATCTCCAGTTGGTCTGCCCTCACTAAGCCCCCTCCTTTCTCTTCTCCCACTCCCTTATGTTTTGCCCTGACTTGCTCCCTCTGTTCTTCCCCCCTCCCTGCCCCACACTTATCTGTAATTTTTTTTTTAATATTAATGTCTGTCTCCCCGCCTCTAGACTGTAAGCTCACTGTGGGCAGGGAATGTGTCTGTTTATTGTTGTATTGTACTCTCCCAAGTGCTTAATACAGTGCTCTGTACACAGTAAGTGCTTAATAAATATGATTGAATGAATGCAGTGCTCTGTACACATTGTGCTCAACAAATATCACTGATTAATTGACTGTTTCGCAGTTCCCCTTCCCCTCCCCACAGCACTTGTGTATATTTGTATACATTATTTATTACCCTATTAAAGACGTGTATATATCTATGTTCTATTCACCTGGCTCAGTGGAAAGAACCCGGACTTGCGAGTAAGAGGTCTTGGGTTCAAATCCTGGATCTGCCACTAGCCAGCTGTGTGATTGTGGGCATGTCACTTAATTCCCTGTGCCTCAGTACCTCATCTGTAAAATGGGGATTAAGACTGTGAGCCTCACATGGGACAACCTAATTACCCTGTATCTACCCCAGTGCTTAGAACTCTGTACATAGTAAGCACTTAACAAATACCGACATTATTATTATTAATTATCCTGATGGTATTGATGCCTGACTACTTGTTTTGTTTTGTTGTCTGTCTCCCCCTTTTAGACTGTGAGCACAGTGTTGGGCAGGGATTGCTCTATCTGTTGCCGAATTGTACATTCCAAGTGCTTAGTACAGTGCTTTGCACAAAGTATGTGCTCAATAAATACCATTGAATGAATGAATGAATTAACCCTACCAGTCATGTTCCCTTACAAGCAAGTAGGCAGGTAAGGATGCATCATTTTGCAAAATGTGTGCAAAATTTTTTACGTGCAAAACTCGTTTCCAGCCAAGTGAACGGAGCCAAATAATAATAATAATAACAATAATAATAACAATGATGGTATTTGTTAAGCGCTTACTATGTACTACGCACTGCTCTAAGTGCTAGGGTAGATACAAGGTAACCCCATGTGGGGGTCACAGTCTTAATCCTCATTTTACAGATGAGGTAACTGAGGCACAGAGAAGTTAAGTGACTCGCCCAAGGCCACACAGCAGACAAGTGGCAGAGCCGGGATTAGAATCCATGACCCCTTGACTTCCGGCCACCGACCACCTATTTAGATGGCAGTTGCATCACTAACCATTTTGTAGTCACTTTTGGCCGGCTATTTATTCAGGATTCTTGCCGGGCCTGACTGCCTCACTGAAAACCCTAGGTGGTTCTTCACTACTGATGGTGAAAGTCCGCCGGGCAGAATCAAGCCCAGAACCCAGGTGGCCTGATTGGCAGAGTAGTACTCTTTCCCTTGGATCACCTGCAGAGCAGCCAGAATGAGATCGGTAATGTGAAGCCTAGCAGTGTGGCCTAGTAGAAAAAGCATGGGCCTGGGAGACAGAGGATCTGGGTTCTAATCTAGGATCTGCCAATTGCTCTGCAAATTGCTAGCTGTGTGACCTTGGACAAATCATTTAACTTCTCTGGGCCTCAATTTTCTCAACCGTAAAATGGGGATTTGGTGCCGGTTCTCCCACTTCAGACTGTGAGCCCCATGCAGGACAGGGACTCTGACCTAATTGACTTGTACTTCCCCCAGCACTTAGAACAGTGTTTGACACCTTGTATGCTCTTAACAAGTACCGTCAAACAAGCAAACCAATATGTCAGTCATCTGTAATATTTGTTTATGCCTAGCCAGCATTCTAATAATGACTGAAGGGACTTAAAGCTCACTATGGGCAGGGAATGCGTCTGCTTACTATTATATTGACTCTCCCAAGCACTTAGTATAATGCTCTGCACACAGTAAGTGCTCATTAAATACGATTGAATGAAAGAATGATTTCCTGTCCAGCTTGACTGGACCTGCTCCTGGTTTGACCAGTTAGGCAAGGATAAGGGGTGAGCAGCTTGGACCTCTCTGTTTTCAGTCAGTTTCTACTTACTGCATTAAAGAAAGGTAGGAAAGAAGGGAAACGTGGTTGGGGAAAAATTTTGAGTCTGTCAATCAAAAAAATGTATTGGGAGCCTACTGCATGCACAGCATTATGGACTAAGAGAAACAGCATAGCCCAGTGGAGAGAGAGAAGGCCTGTAGCCAGAGAGCCTGGGTTCTAATCCTGACTCTTCCACTTACCTGCTGTGTGACCTTGGGCAAGTCACTTCATTTCTTTAGGCCTCAGTTTCCTCATTTGTAGAATGAAGATTAAGACTGTGAGCCCCACAATTTGTTTGTATCTACCCCAGTGCTTAGTACAGTCCCTGGCATATAGTATGGGCTTAAGAAATACCACAGTTATTAAACACTTGGGAAGTATAACAGACTTAGTGGGCTTCACTAGACTATAAATTCCTTGAGGGCAGAAATCATGTCTACCAACTCTATTATACTGTCCTCTCCAAAGTGGGAGGTATAGTGTTCTGCATACAGTAAGCACTCAATAAATACTACTATTGATTGGTTGAGTAAATATGATCCCTGCTCTTAAGAAGCCCCTAAAGAAGCTAGCTCTGAGAGAGCATCCATTCATTCAGTCGTATTTATTGAGGGCTGACTATGTGCAAAGCACTGTGCTAAGCGCTTGGCAGAGTACACGATAACAAAAGATACATTCCCTTCCCAACGAGCTCACAGTCGAGCTCACAGTCTAAAAAGCAGTGGGTGGGGTCAGGGGGCCACTTCTGGGAGTCAGGTGACTCAGGGCAAGAAGTGGATTGTGCAAAAGCTTCTCTAGGGATTAGAACAATTTCAAGAGAAGAGGAAGCTTCTTGAAAGGAAGTATGTTGAGGAAAAGGGTGGTGGTGTTTACGTTGAGAGGAGTGTCTTGTTGGGAGTAGAATTTAGTAGAAAGGGGTCTGACAGCAGAGCTGGCTTTAGATGTTTGTCCTGTCTGGGAAACAGTATGGCCTAGTGGAAAATCACCAGCCTAGGAGACAGAAGACCTGGGTTCTAACCCTAGTGCTGCCACTTGCCTGCTGGTTGACCTTGGACAAGTCACTTCACTTCTCTGGGCCTCAGTTTCCTTACTTGTAAAATGGGGATTCGATACCTGCTCTTCCTCCTTTTTAGACTGTGAGCCCCATGAGGGAGGAGAAATGTTATCTTCTTGATTTCCGTTCTTAGTAAAGTGTTTGGCACAGAATAAGTGCTTAACAAATGCTATCATTATTATTATTACTATTATAAGAAAAAAATTTGCTATGCCCTCCTGGTCCATGCAGTCCTTACATATGGTCTAGTGGAGAGAGCACGGGCCTGGCAGTCAGAAGGTCATGGTTCTAATCCCGACTCTGTCACTTGTCTGTTGTGTGATCTTAGGCAAGTCACGTAACTTCCCCGTCCCTCAGTTCCCTCATCTGTAAAATGGGGATTAAGACTGTGAGCCCTATGTGGGATGGGGACTGTGTCCAAGTGGATTACTTTGTATCTACCCCAGTGCTTAGAACAATGCCTGGCACTTAGTAAGTGCTTAACAGTACCATAATTATTATAACGTTGTGTGCTCATGCAGCATAAAGTAATGAGGTCTTGTGCCCTGAATCTAGGGCCTTTCTCCAAGGGGTCCAGGACTCTTCCCTAGCTCCAGAACTGTTACACTCCCCTCCCAGGTCTCTCCTCATCCAGGAGCTACTGCTGGCAGGCTGAGGGCTTTCAAATTTTTAAGTCCTGCAGCCCCTCTACCACCCCTATCTCTACTGACAGACCTGCAATCCAATGAAAAAAATAGAAACCGAGACACACCCTGGGAAAATCAGGGAAAAAGAAGAGGAGACACAGAAAGGGAGAGAAGGAAAGTGACAGGAGAAGAATCATGACAGGGAAGGGGAAAAAAGATAAAAAAAGAGAGGAAAAAGATCAAGAAGAGTGAGATGGAATCTAAAATAAAATAATAATTGTTGTATTTGTTAAGCACTTATCTTGTGCCAAACCCTATTCTAAGTGGTGGGGTAGATACAAGATAATCAGATTGGACACAGAAGGCTCAAACTCTTAATCCCCATTTTACAGATGAGGGAACTGAGGCCCAGAAAATTTAAGTGACTTACTCAAGTCACCAAGCAGAAAATGGCAGAGCCAAGAATAGAACACAGGTCCCTCTAACTTCCAGGCCTGTGGTCTATCTACTAGTCCACGCTGCTTCTCTTATCAACCTGACCTTCTTAAAGAGTAGGTATTTCTGGGAGTAATAATAATAATAATAATAATAATAATAATGTTGGTATTTGTTAAGCGCTTACTATGTGCCGAGCACTGTTCTAAGCGCTGGGGTAGACATAGGGGAATCAGGTTGTCCCACGTGGGGCTCACAGTCTTCATCCCCATTTTACAGATGAGGGAACTGAGGCACAGAGAAGTTAAGTGACTTGCCCACAGTCACACAGCCGACAAGTGGCAGAGCTGGGATTCGAACTCATGAGCCCTGACTCCAAAGCCCATGCTCTTTCCACTGAGCCACGGAGTAGTAGAGTTGTTCTATGTTTTGAAGATGCTGCTGCTGACAGAAAGACTGCATCCATGAGGAGAAGTTCCTTCAAGAATCTCTTGCACATTTGCACACTTATTTATGCAAGAAACATCTAGAAAATAGGAACAAATAGATTACACTCTAATTTTTCTAACTCTAACTCTAAAGTTTTCCCCGGCGACGTCAGCACTTCTCTAAGTTAAATTACACTCTAATTTTTCTAACTAAAGTTTTCCCCGGTGACGTCGGCACTTCTCTAAGTTTCCAGGGTCTGACAACATGTGGGAAGAGCTAGGTAGCTTCTCATCCAGCTTACTTAAGTAAGATAGATAGTCTGGCCCAAAGTAACGAAATCTGCCACCTTGTAGGAATGGATTCATCCCAATTGCCTCCATTAGCCAAGGGAGGAGGGGATCTTACAAAAGCAGCTACACAGTCTGTCCTATTTAATAAGCACGAATCTGGTTCCCGAAATGGTGTGGGGAAGATCATGCTACACCTGTTTAGAAAAAAATGCTAGTGCTGATGGGATGGGTCTGGCGTCTTTAATTATCCACACCATGCTGGAGGTGTTTGGTTTGGAAGATACCTGCTAGATGGTGAACAGAAATTCTGAACCAATAAGGCAGGAGAGTCAATCAGTCAATCAGTCAATCAATGGTATTTATTGAGTGCTTACTATGTAGAACACTGTACTAAACTCTTGGAAAAGTACCATACAACAGAATTAGCAGACATGTTCCCTGCCCATAACGAGCTTACAGTCTAGAAGGGACAGAGGAAACATTTTAAGATTACATTAAAAGAGGAACGTATACAATGCCACATCTCAACTGAAAATTGGAAGTTCCATTACTGTAGGAAGACCCATCAGTTGGTTTCCCTGTGGTATTTATTGAGCACCACTGTGGACAGAGCACAGTACTTGAAAGAGTACAGTTGAATTAGTAGGCATAATCCTTGCTTTCAGGGAGTTTGAGCTAGGTGGGAGACAGACACATCCACCCCTTCTTCACCGTCAGATGTCTCTCAAAGAGGAGATTGCCCATCTGCTTTCTAAATCTGTTTCTAAAAGCACTTATTAATAATAATAGGAATAACTGTGGTATTTGCTAAGTGCCAGGCGTGGTACTAAGTGGTGGAGTTGATACCAGTAAATTGGGTTAGACAGGGTTAGTCCCTGTCCCATGTGGGGCTCACAGTCTCAATCCCTATTTTACAGACCCACAGAAGTGAAGTGACTTGCCCAGGGTCACACGGCTGACAAGTGGAGGACCCAGGATTAGAACCCATTCATTCATTCATTCATTCAATAGTATTTATTGAGCGCTTACTATGTGCAGAGCACTGTACTACGCGCTTGGAATGTACAAATCGGTAACAGATAGAGACAGTCCCTGTCCTTTGACGAGTTTACAGTCTAATCGGGGGAGACGGACAGACAAGAACAATAGCAATAAATGGAATCAAGGGGATGAACATGTCATTAAAACAATGGCAAATAAGTAGAATCAAGGCGATGTACATTTCAATAACAAAATAAAATGACCTTCTGACTCCCAGGCCTGTGCCCTAACCACTACACCATGCACCCTGACCATTTTCAACTGTTGACTCTCTGATGACTCCCTCCCCTCTGCCTTCAAACATGCCCATGCCTCTCCTATCCCCCCTCCAAAAAATCCTCCTTTACACCCCACTATACCATCCTTCCCTCCTTCCTGTCATTCTTACCCATACTGCCTCCACTTTCTTTCCTACAACTTCCTTTCTGACCACCTACAATCCAGTTTCTTCCCCTTTCTCTCTACTGAGGCTGTCTTCTGAGATTACCAATGCTCCTCCCTTCAGACTGTAAGCTCATTTTGGGCAGGAACGTATCTCCCAACTCTGTTATATTGTATTCTCTCAAGTGCTTAATACAGTGCTCTGCACACAGTAAGTGCTCAGTAAATATGATCAATCTCTTCCTTGGCAGATCAGACAAATATTATGCCATCCTATTCTTCCTTACCCTGGATCACAGCCTCAACTCATTTTGTCTTCGCAGTCTTTTCCTGGTTCTCTTCTTACCTTTCTGGCTGATCTTCCTTAGTTTCCTTCACTGGCCCTTCCTCTGCTCCTACTCCCTAACTGCTAGTATCCCTCAAGACTCTCTTTTGGGTCCCCTTCTTTTCTCAATATACTTTCACTCCTTTGGGGAGCTCATCCACTCCCATGGCTCTACGACCACCTCTATAGGGGAACCCCAAATCTATCTCACTAACTCCGACCTTTCTTTTTCTCAGCAATTTCACGTTTCCTCTTGTCTACCAGACCTCTCTATATGGATGTCCCACTGGCACCTCAAGCTCAGCGTGTCCAAAACTGAACTCTATCTTCCCTACCAAATCCTCTCCTCCATTTAACTTCCCCATCACAATATTTTTTATGGTACTTGTTAAGCACTTACTATGTGCCAGGCATTTTATTAATAATAATAGGAATAATTATGGCATTTGTTAAGTGCTTACTAGGTGGCAGGCACTGTACTAAGTGCTGAGGTGGTTACAAACAAATCAGATTGGACATAGTCCCTGTCCCATGTGGAGCTCACAGCCTCACTCCCCTTTCCAGATGAGGTAACTGAGGCACAGAGAAGTGAAGTGATTTGCCCAAGGTCATACAGCAGGCAAGTGGTGGAGCTGGGATTAGAACCTCTGACCTTCTGACTCCCAGGTCCATGCTCTACCTTCTAGGCCATGTTGCTTTTCATGTACTAAGCGCTGGGCTAGCTAATCAGGTTGGACACAGTCTATGTCCCACACAGGGTTCACAGTCACTGTCTTTAATCCCAATTTTACAGATGGGGTAACTGAAGCCCAGAGAGATCAAGTGACTTGCCCAAAGTCACACAGCAGATGTGGCAGGGCCAGGATTAGAACTCAAGTCCTACTGACACCCAGACCTATGCTCTATTCCCTAGACCATGCTACTTCTCAACCAACAATTGTCAACAACACCTTCCTCCCTGACTCTCAAGCCCATAACCTTGCCATTTTCCTTTATTTTTTATTTTAATTCCCCATATTCAGTCTGTTGCCAAATCCAATGAGTTCTTCCTTCAGAAAATTTCCAGCATCTCTTCCTTCCCATTCAGTGTAGACTGTGTGACCTTAGGCAAGTCATTTCACTTCTCTCTGCCTTAGCTACCTCATATGGAAAATGGAAATTAAGAATGTGAGCCCCTTGCAGGACAGGGACTATGTCCAACTTGATAACCTTGTATCTACCTCAGTGCTTAGTACAGTGCCTGGAATATAGTAAGCACTTAACAAATACCAGGAAAAAAAATTCAGTGACCACCATGTAGGTTCAGACACTTGTCATATCCCAGGAAAGTAGAGCAGAGCAAAGCAGAGAACTGCCTCATTGATCTCCTTGTATCCAATATCTCCCCTCTCCAGTCAACACTTCACTCTGATTCCTGCATCATTCTTCTAAAGCAAGATTCTGCAAATACCTCCCTAGCCCTCAAAAACCTTCAAAGGTTACTCATTTTCTCTTTGCATCAAGCAGAAACTCCTGACAATTGAGTTTAATGCACTCAATCGCCTCTCTCCCTCCTATTTATCCACTGACTTTTCTCACTACACACCAGCTCACACTCTTTGTTCCTCTTAAGGGGCATAATGAGTCAGTTCCAACACAGAAATGTAATTTTTCCTCAGTGTTTTGTGACAGAGGGGGACTCCCGCTTATGCGTCTTTTACATCCCTCACATATTACTGTCTGATGGCACATGGGAGGAGAATGGATAACAGAAGAATACTGAAGTTGCTGCTGAATAGGGAACTGAAAGGGGGCATTTGCAAGCTGGGAGGATAGAATAAATGATTTAAAGAGAGAGTGAAACGTACTCTAAGTCAAGTAACAAAGCAGTGGACTGTTGGGAGATCATTCCAGAAGCAGGCTAGTTTGGCAGGCAAGAATTGGGAAAGGAGTTGCTCTCTTTGAACAAAGGCTTCAGGCGATTGGAATTCCAAGAGGCAGGGACAGAAACGGAGGCAAGTCCTATATAGTGCAGGCTCACTGGAATCATTTGCTTATGGTATTTGTTAAGCACCTACTGTGTTCCATGCATTGTACTAAGCACTGGGATAGATACAAATTAATTAGGTTGGATACAGTCCTCATCCTGCATAGGGCTCACAGTCTTAATTCCCATTTTACAGATGAGGTAAATGAGGCCCAGAGAAGTAAAGTGACTTGAAGTTCACACAGCAGACAAGTGGCAGATCTGGGATTAGGACTCAGGTCCTTTAGATTCCCAGGCCCGTGCTCTATCCACTAGGCCATGCCGCTTCTAAGAGCAAGAATGTATGCCTGTATGCTAACAAGGAGGGAGGTGGGGTCAGTCACATTGCATTCATTTGCATCGATAAGATCTCCATCAATCAATCAATCATATTTATTTGAGTGCTTACTGTATGCAGAGCACTATATCACGTGTGTTGAAGAGTTTAATATAACAGAGTTGGTAGACATGTTCCCTGCCCACAAGGACCTTACAGTCTAGAGGGAGAAACAGACAATTAATTCCAGATATGTACCTAAGTGCTGTGGGGTTGAGGATGGGTGAATAAAGAGTACAAATCCATGGGCAAGAGCTGCACAGAAGGGAGAGGGAGTCAGGGAAATTAGTTTGGGAAGGCCTCTTGAGGGCCATGTGATTTTAATAAAGCTCTGCAGGTTGGGGGAGTGGTGGTCTGCTGTATATGTAGGAGGAAGGAGCATCGTCTTGAAAAGCGGAGGACAGGGATGGACCCATTGCATATCCACTTAGTACAGTGCTGGGCACGCAGGAAGTCTTCGATAAATGTGTCTGAAGACGACACAGATGGATTAAATTTATGCAACACTGAGGCACCATCTATCACTTATCAAGATAGCAAGGAAACTGAAAAGGATCTCATCTTGACTGAAATATTGGTCTCCTTCATGACATCACCCAGGCTTGCTCCAGTTTGAACCAACATGGCCTATTAGAAAGAGCATAAGCCTGGGAGTCAGAGGGTCTGGGTTCTAAACCTGGTCTGCCGCTTGTTTGCTGGGTGACCTTATGTAAGTCACTGCTCTATGCCTCACTTTCCTCATCTGCAAAATGGGGATTAAATCCTACTTCCTCCTAGTTAGACTGTGTCCCCCATGTGGGAAAGGGACTGTGTCCAGTCTGCTTGTTTTTTATCCACTCCAGCGCTTAGTACAGTGCTTGGCACAACGCTTAACAAATATAATGATTAGTCATTATTGGATTCCACAGGAGATGTCTGTGGCTATCTTGTCCTGCAATCCCGGAATGAACACCATCTTGGTGGCCTGATAAAGAATACGTTTTAAGGGAGTCATCTTGGAGATGAAAATGTCACCATAAAGAAATGGGTTCTTGACAGCTCATGAGGTTATTTATTTTTTAATGATATTTCTTAAGTCCTTACTTTGTGCCAGGCACTGTAATATTACTATTACCAATAATCATAACAATAATAATAATGGTACTTGCTAAACACTGATTATGTGCCAGGTATTAGAATAATAATGATAATTATAATATCAATAATAATGATGATAATAACAATAATGGTATTTGTTAAGCACTTACTACGTGCCAACCACTGTACTAAGTGCTGGAGTAGACTCGAGATAATTTGGTCCCACCTCGGGCTCACAGCCTAAGTAGAAGGGAGAACAGGCATTGAATCCCCATTCTGCAGATGAGGGAACTGAGGCAAAGAGAAGTAAAGTGACTTGCTGAGGTCACACAGCAAGTAAATGACAGAACTGGGATTAGAACCCGGGTTCTGCTTCACTCTACTAAGTACTGAGGTAGATACAAGATAATTGAGTTGGATGCAGTGTCTGTCCCACATACTGCTTGCAGTTTTAATCCCCATTTTACAGTGGAGATAATTGAGGCACAGAGAGATGAAGTGACTTACCCAAGGTCACACAGCAGACAAGTGGAGGAGCTGAGATTAAAGCCCAGGTCCTCTGATTTCCAGGCTTGAGCTCTTTCCACTAGGCCCCGCTACTCCCCTGAAAGTTTGACTAAGGGATTTTGCAACAGCAGTCTAGGGCACCTAAGGTAGAACACTTGTTAGCAAAACACATTGAGTTGAAGATTGTATTAAAAATAACTTCAAATTTTTTATGCTTATGTGTACAATCCGTGTAATTTCTATATCCATTGGACTGCTATTTAGCAAGACCAGAAAGCCAGCAAGGCGACATAACCAACAGAGTGAGAGTGATGTGATTGCCCCATGGCATGTGAAAGAGAGAGGGAATCTTTCAGAAACCTCTGAAGAATCATAGCTGCTATGTGACATTATCAGAAAACTCAGCAGTTAAAGAAAAGAGTAAGGGTATTCAGAAGTATTTGTTAAGAGCTTATTATGTGCCAGGCACTGTACTAAGCATTGGGATACACACAAGCTAAATCAGGTTGAACACAGTATATGTCCCACATGGGGCTCACAGTCTTAAACCATGTTTTAGAGATGAGGTAACTGAGGCACAGAAGAGTTAAGTGACTTACCCAAGGTTACACAGCAGTCATATGGTAGAGTCAGGTTCTAATCCAGGTCCTCTGACTCACAGGCCTGTGCCCTTTCCACTAGGCTATGCTGCTTCTTAACATGAAGTACCATTTTTTAGAGGTGAATAGGAGTTTTTTGCCAGGCAGAACATTGCTGTTGATTGGAAAAAAATGTTTTGGAGGTGATTCTTGAGTTTAGGTTATTATAATTTTGGAAAGAGCAGATGCAGATGAAATAGACTTGCCATTGATTTCAAAGACTCAATTTTCAGCATGTCTGGAAAACCCAACTCATCCTATCCGCCTCACTTCCAACCACCATAATGTTCGGGGTCTGGATGTCAGTTGGCTTAACTGCATATGCAAGTGCAGATTTCATTTGCCAACAATACACAGCCTCTTTGAGAAACCTGAAATACTGTGGGAGGAATCCAGCTTTTCTGACAGAACACTAGGCGCCTAAAACGGGGCTTGAGAAATCTCCTCATTTACCCACACAAGACCAAATGTCTATTTACTGAAAACAACACATGGACAGGGTGGGAAGATACAACATCCTTTGTTAGGCAGAAGCCTGGAAAATGTTTTAACAGAAGGCTCCACCTGGTTGGTTCAAAGCAGACTGCAAAGTCCTCTTACTCACTAGCCGTTTAAATCAATCAATCGATCATTTGTACTTCCTGAGGGCTTACAGTGTGCAGAACACTCTACTGAGCGCTTGGAAGGGTACAGTATCACAGTTGGTAGACGTGTTCCCTGCCCACAATAACCTTACACCACCATTTCAGTTATCACTGCCATTTTAATGCATTTTATTATCCACCTCCAGAGAGTTTCAGTTTAAAGAGATGTGGATAGAGCACAGGCCTGGGAGTCAGAAGGATTTCTTATCTAGACTCTGCCACTTGTCTGTTGTGTGACTTTGGAGAAGTCACTCAATTTCTCTGTGCTTCAGTTACTTCATCTGTAAAATGGGAATTGAGACTGTGAGCTCCATGAGAGACATGGACTGTGTCCAATCTGAATAGTTTGTATCTACCCCAGCAGTTAGAACAGTGGCTGGCACATAGTAAGTGCTTAACAAATACAATAAAAAATAATATCATCATAATAATCGTATAATAACTGTGGTATTCGTGGTACTCTTTCAAGTTCAGCTCAAGTCCGGGTCATATTCGGAAGTGCTGACTCCAAGAGGAGTAATTTCTGAAACAATAGTGAGGTAGATCAAGGGTTGATTAGTTCTGGTTTTTTTCCTTTTTAATTATTCTAGTGAAAGCTTAGCCTCTGTGAGTATGAGCCCTTCGATATCCTTCCTCCCCCGAAGGATGGGAGAGGAGTCATTTGTAAAACACCAGGGAAAACCCTCAACCAGCTAAAAAAAGAAAAAAAATGAACTTCTGAGGCAGTGGAAGTCCTTGGTTGCATGTGGTTTTGGTCAGGCTGGTACTTTACCTCCACCTTTTTCAGATTGATTGCCAATCCACAGAGCCTTGTTGATTCTGAGAAGAGGTTTGTAATCATCTGCCTGTCTTCTGGTATGTGTGCTTTCCGAGCCCAGTCAACAGCGGAAAGGAGCTTCTGTGTGAGTCATTCAGGGACTGAAGCTGTGTTCGCCTCAACCCAGCTTTGCGGGTTGGGATGTGTCAAGAGAACTGATGACAGTGGGATTCTCAGAGAGCTGCTTTAAAATGAGCTGAAAGGAGGTGAGTGAAAGCAAAGGCGAATGAGGAATTGACTCTCCCCCTTTCGACTTCTCGCTGATGCCCTCACCCCTGCCTGGAACTCCCATCCCTTTCGTATCTGACAGATCACCACTCTCTCCATTTTCAAAGCCCTGCTGAAATCTCATCTCTTCTAGGCAGCCTTCCTTGACTATCCACCCTATTCCCCCTTGTGCATCGCCTGTGCACTTGTGTTTATGCCCCAGAAATCAATCGATCAAGAAGCAGCGTGTCCTAATGGATAGCGCACAGGCCTGGGAAAAAGAAGGACGTAGGTTCTAATCCCGGCTCCACCACTTATCTGCCGTATGACCTTGGGTAAGTCACTCCACTTCTCTGCACCTCAGTTCCCTCATTTGTAAAATGGGAATTACAGCCGCAAGCCTTATGTGGGACGGGGACTGTGTCCGAACTGATTAGCTTGTATCTACCCCAGCCCTTAGTACAATACTGGCACACAGTAAGTGCTTAACAAATACCATTTTAAAAAAAACAACAATCAATGGTCTGCCCTGAATATTTACTTTGCGCAGAGCACTGTAGTAACCTACCGTAATAGCACTTTGATATCCACCCCACCCCCATTCCCAGAGCATTTGTTTATTGCTTCCCTTCTCCCATCTGTAATTTATTTTAATGTTTGCCTCTCCCACTGGGTTATAAATTCCTTATGGGAAGAGATCATGTCTATCGACTTCATTGAACTCTCCAAAGCACTTAGTACAGTGTTCTACCCACAATAAGCACTCAATAGCATTGACTGATTGATTTAAGGCTGTGGAAAAGTGCAACCTTTGAAAAATGTGGCATCAACTTAGATGTATGCAATGTGGTCAAGAAAAGAACAACCTAAATGTAGGTAACTACAGTCAAGAAAGGAACAGCCTAAACGTGTGTAGCCATAAAGGAACAGGTTAAATGCGTATACCTGTAGTCAAGGAGGGAAGAGCCTAAATGTGTGTAACTGTAGTCAAGATAAGAACAGCCTAAATGTGTGTAGCTGTAAGTCAAGAAAGGAACAGCTCTTTTTGAGGAGAAACTTTGAGATGATCCTCCCTGCCCCTGCCTGACTAGGCCTCCACAGAGAAGCAGTGTGGCTCAGTGGAAAGAGCACGGGCTTAGGAGTCAGAAGTCATGGGTTCTAATCCCGGCTCTGCCACCTGCCAGCTGTGTGACTTTGGGCAAGTCACTTAACTTCTCGGTGCCTCAGTTACCTCATCTGTAAAATGAGGATTAAGACTGTGAGCCTCATGTGGGACAACCTGATTACCCTGTATCTACCCCAGTGCTTAGAACAGTGCTCCTCACATAGTAAGCGCTTAACAAATACCAACATTATTATTATTATTAAACCTAGGTCTCCAGAGAACTGGCCCATTCACTGGGGCCAGAGTTGGAGTGGCCAGTACTTCAGTGAGACTATTGAGGAGGCTAGTAGACCTTGCCAATACAAGAGCTTGGACCTTAGCTGTTTGGGTGGAGAAGAAGGGGAAAATCTGCAAAATGTTTGGAAGAACGGGCAGAATTTAGAAGCAAACATATGAGAGCTGAAAGATACTGAAGAGTTGAAGAAAACACCAAGGTCACAGGCTTCTGGAAAAGGGAGGGTGACAGAGATGGGCAGGGGTGAGAAGAGATGGGAAAGTTGGAGGAAATGTGAGTGTTAAAGGGAAGATGAGAAGTTCGGTTTTAGACACGTTTGAGTTTGAGGGGTCAGTGGAGCATAAGATTGGAGATGTTCTGGAAGCAAGGGAAAAGGTGGGATTGTGGGTTAAATGAGAGGTCAGGCTGTTTTCCTGGCTTGACTCATGAGTACCATATGTGAGTCAGGATGGGTAGGTAAATTACTTGAGGGTGGGAGGAGGTGGTAAATATAAACTTTGTGCCCGTTTCTAATTTAAAAAGTGGCTGTTTGAAGAAAAACGGAAGTGTTCATGTGTGACTTTTATTACCCTTTGTAATGCTAAAATGATGATAAGAAAATCTTGTAAAAGCACACTCTTCTCACATGAAGCAAGGGACTAGTCTATGCAGTGAAGCCAGTTGATATCAAGTCCTTGGGCCATGGATTTTGGGCAATGGATTGAGGGGGAGGATTCATGGCCCGATTTTTTTGTTTAAGAGCAATGCAGGTCCAAAGCCTTCCAGAGTATTTGCTGATGTGTGACTTTTATTACCCTTTGTAATGCTAAAATGATGATAAGAAAATCTTGTAAAAGCACACTCTTCTCACATGAAGCAAGGGACTAGTCTATGCAGTGAAGCCAGTTGATATCAAGTCCTTGGGCCATGGATTTTGGGCCATGGATTGAGGGGGAGGATTCATATTTTTTTGTTTAAGAGCAACGCAGGTCCAAAGCCTTCCAGAGTATTTGCTGCCTGAATTGCTTTTAGGAATTTCCAAGATTCTGTTTCACTCCTTTCTAGCTGACGGGTGGTTCTGGGAGAAGAATACGATTTCCTGCTTTCATCTCACATGTTTCAAAAGCTTTTCTTTTTTTGGCTTTATATGCCTCCCAAACCAGAGCAAATCACCTGGGCTAGTAATTTTGAGTATTAGTGAAGTATTGTTCAATAATTGCTGAGAAAAGGATTACATACAGGTTTGGCAGGCTTTCATTTCAAGAAAGTGCAGACAGCCTACTGAACTCATTAAGTCATCATTTACACTAGAAAATGTTGAACTGGGGGATAAGGGTTTTGGAAATCATTTTAAAATGCTGTAGTAGTGTTATTAATATGAATTCACCCATCCTCATGCACATAATGAAAGCAACAGAAAATAGTGCCCTAAATTATGATTTGTCTTTCAGTTATCACCATCAACAACAACATTCAGAAAGCTAAGACTGTGAACCCCACGTGGGACAACCTGATGACCTTGTATCTACCCCAGTGCTTAGAACAGTGCTTGGCACATAGTAAGCGCTTAACAAATACCATAATCATAGAGAAGCAGTGTGGCTTAGTGGAAAGAGCATGGGCTTGGCAGTCAGAGAACTTGGGTTTTGATCCCGGCTCTGGCTCTGCTGTATGACCTTGGGCAAACCACTTAACTTCTCTGTGCCTCAGTTACTTCATCTGTAAAATGGGGATTAAGACTGTGATCCCTATGTAGGACAACCTTGTATCAACCCCAGAGCTTAGAACAGTGATTGGCACATAGTAAGCCCTTAATAAATACCATAATTATTATTATTAAAGTGCCTACTGAATGTTTTGGGAGAATTCTATCTTTCCCTTGCAATTGTAAATTCTTCTTGGTAACAATAATAATAATAATAATAATAATTTTGGTATTTAGCATTTA
This sequence comes from Ornithorhynchus anatinus, assembly GCF_004115215.2. Taxonomy (NCBI): domain Eukaryota; kingdom Metazoa; phylum Chordata; class Mammalia; order Monotremata; family Ornithorhynchidae; genus Ornithorhynchus; species Ornithorhynchus anatinus. Next base: position 94,186,191 of record NC_041730.1, read on the forward strand.
CTACATGCCAAACACTGGTATCAGCTCTAGGGTAGATACAGTGTAATCAGGTTGTCCCATTTAGGGCTCACAGTCTTCATCCCCATTTTACGGATGAGGTAACTGAGGCAGAGAAGTTAAGTGACTTGCCCAAAGTCACACAGCTGACAAGAGGTGGAGCTGGGATTAAAACCCATGCCCTCTGATTCCCAAGCCCATGCTCTTTTCACTAAGCCACACTGCTTCTCAATCAGGGCCTTCAATCAGGGCCTTCACTCTCTCTACCCATCCTGGAGCATTTATCACTCCTGTAGCATTTATGCAATGATAAGAATAAGGGTATTTGTTAATAATAAGCACTAACTGTGTGCCAACCACTGACTAAATTCTGGGGTAGATATGAGATAATTAGGGCAGACACAGTCCCTGTCCCACATGGGATTTAGAGTCAAAGGGAAAAATAGTGTGGATTGGAGGGGGAGGAGGCTGGAGACAGTTGAGACTATTGAGGAGGCTTATACAATAGTCTGACTGCTATCACAAGAGTTTGGGCCAGAGTAGTAGCTGTTTGGGTGGAGAAGAAGGGAAATATCTGCAAAATGTTGTTTGGAAGAACTGGCAGGATTTAGAGGAGGGAAATGTGACAGCTGAAAAATAATGAGGAGTTGAAGGTAACACCAAAGTCACAGCCTTCTGGAAGAGGGAGGGTGACAGAGATGGACAGAGATGGGAAAGTTTTGGAGGAAATGTGAGTCTAAGAGGGAAGATGAGAAGTTTGGTTTTAGACATGTTTGAGTTTGAGAGGTCTGTGGGGCAACTCACTTCTCTGGTTTGGGAAGCATATAAAGCCCAAAATCTCCTTTTTACAGATGAGGTCACTGAAGCAATAGAGAAGCTGTGACTTGCCCATGGTCACACAGCAATCAGGTGGGGGAATTAGGATAAGAACCCAGATCCTCTGACTCTGACTTGTGTTCTTTCCACTAGGCCTGGCTGCTTGACAATATATTACTTCCTCTTCACTGCAATTTATTTTAGTGTCTGTTTCTCAGAGGTGATTATAAACTCTTTAGGAAAGGGATTATGCCTACTAATTCTATTGTACTCTCCAAAGCACTTAGTATGGTAATTTGCACACAATAGGCTCTGATTGATTTATCCATTCAATGTGTTTTTACCCATATCCTATAGTTGTGATAGTGCTCTGCACATAGTAAGCGCTTAATAAATGCCATCATTATTATTATACAATAGTTGGAAAATTCTGAGGCTGCATGTAACCAATAAGAACAAGTGGTTAAATAAGTTATGACATTCATTAAGCACTATTATGGCTCAGTGGAAAGATCCCGGGCTTGGGAGTCAGAGGTCATGGGTTCGAATCCCAGCTCTGCCACTTGGCAGCTGTGGGACTGTGGGTAAGTCACTTAACTTCTCTGGGCCTCAGTTCCCTCATCTGTAAAATGGGGATTAACTATGAGCCTCACGTGGGACAATCTGATTACCCTGTATCTACCCCAGCACTTAGAACAGTGCGCTGCACATAGTAAGCACTTAAATACCAACATTATTATATCAGTCAGTCAGTGACATTTATTGAGTGCTTAGCACATACTGTCTGCAGAGCACTGTATTAAGTGCTTGGGAAAGTACAACACAACAGACAATTACTCTCCCCCTCTTCAAAGTTTTTTTTGAAGGCACATCTCCTTCAAGAGGCCTTCCCTGACTAAGCCCTTCTTTCCTTTTCTCCCACTCCCTTCTGCATCACCCTACCTTGCTCCTTTTAGTTCACCCCCCCTCCCAGCCCCGCAGCACTTACGTAGGCATCTGTAATTTATTTATTTTTATTAAAGTCTGCCTCTTCCTCTGGACTGTAAACTGGTTGTGGGCAGGGATTTTGACAATTGTTATAGTGTACTCTCCCAAGCACTGAGTGCAGTGTTCTGCACACAGTAAGTACTCAGTAAATATGATTGACTAACTGTCCGCAAGGAGTTTACTGTCTACAAGTAGAGATATATTCTAGAATAGATTAAGTATAGAGGAAATAGTAGAGTAGATGCCAAATCCAGGGAGGATACAAAACGATCAGATCAATCACAATTGCAGTCTCACAAAGGGCTCACGGTCTAAAGGGGGTAGCAACGACAGGGAGTTAGTTTATTTCTGTTTAGGGAAGGAGCATGGCTCAGTGGAAAGAGCCTGGGCTTGGGAGTCAGAAGTCATGGGTTCGAATCCCGGTTCTGCCACTTGGCAGCTGTGTGACTGTGGGCAAGTCACTTCACTTCTCAGTGCCTCAGTTACCTCATCTGTAAAATGGGGATGAAGACTGTGAGCCCCACGTGGGACAACCTGATTACCCTGTATCTACCCCAGGGCTTAGAACAGTGCTCTACACATAGTAAGCACTTAACAAATGCCAACATTATTATTTTATAGACAAGGAATCAAAGGCGCAGAAAGATGAAGGGAATTGCCAAGGTCACACAGCAGGCCAGTGGCAGAGCTGGAACTAGAATTCTAGACGGTGAAGTGAGTCGTCCAAAGTCACACAGCCGCCACTTGTCAGCTGTGTGACTTTGGGCGAATCACCTCACTTCTCTGTGCCTCAGTTACCTCACTTCTCTGTGCCTCAGTTACATCATCTGTAAAATAGGGATTAAGACTGTGATCCCCATGTGGGACAACCTGATTCTCTTGTATATATCCCAGTGCTTAGAACAGTGCTTGACACACAGTAAAAATACCATTATTCCCCGACTAAGCCCCTCTTTTCCTCTACTCCCCCTCCCCATCTCCCTGACTCGCTTCCTTTGCTCTGCCCCCCTCCCTGCCCCACAGCACTTGTGTGTATATGTATGTATTTATAATTCTATTTTTTTATATTGATGCTATTGATACCTGTTTACTTGTCTAGATGTCTCTTCCCCCCTACCCCCTTCTAGACTGTGAATCCGTTGTGGCCAGGGATTGTCTCTCTTTGTTGCTGAATTGTACTTTCCAAGTGCTTAGTACAGTGCTCTGCACCCAATAAGTGCTCCATAAATATGATTGAATGAATGACTGTGAGCTTGTTGTGGCCAAGAAACATGTCTACCCACTCTGTTATAGTGTACTCTCCCAAGCGCTTACTACAGCAGTCCGTTCACAGTAAGCACCCAATAAATACGATCGCTTGACTGACTGATCGAACTCAGTTACTCCCAGTTCTGTGCTCTTTCCACTGGGTCTCCGACAAATAAATAAGCGTATGATTGTCAGCATTCTGGGGGGATGCCGAGGTGACTGAAAGTGGGATTTTTAGTGAGGTCTGGAGGAGGTGGAAATTTAGGGGGCTTTGAAGTAGGGAAGGGATGTCATCTGGCAAACTAAAGAAGCAGGTTTTCTGGTGGGGGGAAGGGAGATGCAAGTGGGACAGCTGAGAGTAAAGCACAATAAAGAGGTTGAGTTTAGAACTGGGAGCACCAGGTGGAGTGTAGAGGGAGAAGAAAGGTGATGCCTACAAAGGAGTCTCTTGATGGAAAATAGTGACCTGTTGATCAGGGGTTTTTGTTTTATGTGAGAAGCAATGCGGAGCCACTGATGATTGTTGAGGAAAGGAATGGTGTCCTCCAATTGTTATTTTGAATGGAAACTAGGCCGGAGAGGGGAAGGCATTCATTAGTCAATCACCAACTAGTGGATGTGGAGGCAGAGAGGTCTAGTGGAAAGGGCATGGGTGCAGATGAAGATAATAACACGGGTCCTTCCATACCTCACAGAGATGTTGTGAGAATGAAATGAGATTAGTAATGTTGAAAGCCTTTTGGAAAAATTGAAGTGCCATGTAGATTCAAAGCACTGTATTATTCACACCTCCACCACAGGGCAGGCAGGGTCAGAGAAAGGAGACAAAGCTGATTCGCTCAACCTGTGGCTTGGCTACTTTCATTAAAAATTCAGGGGAGGCGAGGTTGAAATTCTCAGCAAAAAATAATCTTCTTGGATTGCCGTGATCTAGGCTCTCTTTAATTCGATGACAACTATGGCTAATTGGGAGACATCTGTCAAGGCGGGTATGCAATCGGAATGCTCCTTCTGGAGGAAATCTTTGTCTTTGGTGGAATTACCCAGCTACTCTATGGAGTGGAGTTGGCGGATTCTGCTTCGGCTAATGAGGCATGAGGCTGTTGGACTGATTGTGGCCCCTGAGCCCACACAAGGCTCACATCTAACAGGAGATGGTGGCGGTAGGCACACTGGGAAAGAAATAGCCAGGCAAATTCAGAAAAAATAGCATTGAAAAACAGTCACAGTGTAATAATAATAATTATGGTATTTGGTAAGTGCTTACTATGTGCCAGGAACTGTACTAAGCGCTGGAGTGGGTGCAGGCAAACTGGGTTGGACAGCGTCCTTGTCCCACATGGAGCTCACAGTCTTAATCCCCATTTTACAGATGAGGTTACAGAGGCATGAAGAAGTGATGTGATTTGCCCAGGGTCGCACAGCAGACAAGTGGAGGACTTGGGATTAGACCCCAGGTCCTTCTGACTCCCAGGCCAGTGTTATAAACAGGGTCCATCCCTGCTAGAGGGAACAGACTTGGGGGTCACCCCCATCCCTGGCAGGGCGACCCTCATTCAAACAGTCAGGACCTCAGAAACCTTCCATCAACTCCTGTAACAGATTCTGCTCCCTTCCCCTGGGTGGCAGTGGGTGGGAAGGGAAGGGGGTGCTCATCACAGCTTCAAGCGCTGACCCACAGACCCCTGAGTTCAGCTGGCAGTATTCATTCATTCATTCAATCATATTTATTGAGTGCTTATTGTGTGCAGAGCACTGTACTAAGCCCTTGGGAGAGTACAATACAACAATAAACAGACACATTCTCTGCCCACAACAAGCTTGCGGTCTAAGAAGTTGCTCTCAGTGTCATTGTTGTGTATATTGTGTATATTGTTATGTATATTGTTATACTGTACTCTCCCAATCACTTGCTACAGTACATAGTAAGTACATAGTAAATGCTCAATAAATACCACTGATGGGCTGATTAATAATAATAGCAGTACTTGTTAAGCACTTCCTATGTGCCAAGCACTGTTCTAAGCACTGGGATAGGTACAAGTTAATCATGTTGGACACAGTCCCTATCTCACACTCTGAATCCCTATTTTTTATATGTGAGGTAACTGAGGGACAGAGAAGTTAAATAATAATAATGTTGGTATTTGTTTAGTGCTTACTATGTGCCAAGCACTTCTAAGCGCTGGGGTAGGTACAGGGTAATCAGGTTGTTCCAAGTGAGGCTCACAGTCTTAATCCCCATTTTACGGATGAGGTAACTGAGTCACGGAGAAGTGAAGTGACTTGCCCAAAGCCACACAGCTGACAGGTGGCGGAGCTGGGATTAGAACCCATGACCTCTGACTCCTAAACCTGGGCTCTTTCCATTGAGTCATGCTGTTTCTCAATAATAATTATGATACTTGTTAAGCGCTTACTATGTGCCAGGCACTGTTCTAAGCTCTAGAGTAGGTACAAGTTAACCAGGTTGGACACAGTTCTTGTCCCACATGGGGGTCACACTCTTAATCCCCATTTGATAGATGAAGTAACTGAGACTCAGAGAGGTTAAGTGACTTGCCCAAGGTCAAATAGATGAGTGGCAGTCTGGATTAGAACTCAGGTCCTTCTGATTTCCAGGCCCATGCCTTATCCACTAATGCACGCTGTTGATTAATGTGGCTATAACCAATTTCTACCCACCCCAGTCCTGTGGAGCAGGCCTTTTTTCCAGTATTCACTTGTCGCAGCCCTGGTCCATGAGCACCATGCAGACATAACCCAAGATGGATGCTTTGAATAATTTCAAGTTCAAAAATTGAACTGGGACAATTGATTCTTTTTAAATGAAATGTTATGCCTGAAGGTCTTTAGAGAAAAACTGGCCCGAATAGCAAGAATTAGAGGAGGTATGAAAGAATAGCTGTATAATATTTTATGTTAATTTTGACTTGTTACTTGTAGGCCTATGACAATGACTCTGAAGAGCCTCTCTATATGTGGAATTCTGATATAATGCTCACATTTCTCCCCTCTCTTAGGCTATTTTTAAAAAGTTGGAGAGGAATATATGATGTAAGGAGATAGGCTTACAAAAGTAATGACCCAAAATGAAGAAAACATCAGGTTAATGTACATATTTTTAAAATAGCACATTTAGTAGAGATAATGGGAAGCATAGAAAGAACACGCACCTGGGGAATCAGTGGACTTGAGTTCTAATCCCACCTCTGCCATTTGTCTGCTCTCTGATTTTAGGCAAGTCACTTAACTTCTCTGTGCCTCAGTTACCTCATCTGTAAAATGGGGATTAAAAAAGGTGGTATTTGTTAAGTGTTTACTATGTGCCGAGCACCGTTAGAAAACACTGGGATAGATACAAGGTTATCAAATTGCCCCATGTGGGGTTCACAGTCTCAATCCCCATTTTATAGATGAGGTACGTGAGGCCCACGTGGGACGTGGACTGTGTGCAGCCTCATTAGCTTGTACCTTCCCCTGGGCTTAGTTCAGTACCTGGCACATAGTAAACACTTAACAAATACCATAAATAAATAATAAATTAATTAATTGAGCATCCGTTGGGTGCAACGTACTGTACTATTTCCCATACTGATTTATATTTCTGAAGCATGTCAATTTCTACTCACAAGCAATTTCTGCAAGATAACAATGATTATTTGCAAAGAATTTATCCAAAGGCTCCACTGCTGCTTTGGATTTTTTTTGAAATTTAGAATAATTCTACTCACTTGAAAGCAAAATTCATTTTGGTTGGTTTAATTGTTAGACAAGTACTGAAAACGGCCTGCTATCAATCCCAATTTCCTTTGCTTTGAAAAAGTCAAAATTCATACTATAGGGAAAGAAGAAGTCAAACTAAGAGCTGCCTACCTTATACTACAATTGATGACAAATCAAGTTCTCAGTGAATTACAAATGAGCAAATGTGTAGAAGAATTTTTCCCAAAAGAAAACATATCCTGTAATTCTCAATCTGCAGTGTAGTTATATAATTTAAAAATATAAGTAAACCCGTCTTGAATAGTTTACAGAATAAAAAGCATTTGTTTATATTTGACTACCTATCTGTTTCTGACCATTCTTCATGCTGAGAAGCAGCATGGCTTAGTGGATAGAGCAAGAGCCTGGGAGTCAGAAGGACCTGAGTTCTAATCCTGGCTTCTCCACTTGCTCACTGTATGACTCAGCTAAGCCCTCTTCCCCCCCCTTCCCTCTCCTCCTCCCCCTCTCCTTTCCCATCCCCTCAGCATTGTACTCGTCCGCTCAACTGTATATATTTTCATTACCCTATTTATTTTGTTAATGAGATGTACATCACCTTGATTCTATTTATTTGCTATTGTTTTAATGAGATGTTCATCCCCTTGATCCTATTTATTGCTATTGTTCTTGTCTGTCCGTCTCCCCCAATTAGACTATAAGCCCGTCAAAGGGCAGGGAATCTCTCTATCTGTTACCTATTTGTACATTCCAAGCGCTTAGTACAGTGCTCTGCACATAGTAAGTGCTCAATAAATACTCTTGAATGAATGAATGAATTTTGACTAAGTCATTTAACTTCTCAGTATCTTCATCTGTAAAATGGGGGTTCAATACTCATTCTCCCTCCTACTTAGACTGAGACTACTGTGTGGGACAGGGACTGAGTCTGACCTGATGGACTTGTATCTACCCCAGTGCTTAGAACAGTGCTTGACACATAGTAAGCGCTTAACAAATATCATTATTATTATCATTATTCACTAAGGTCAGCCAGTGTACAATCACTTTTAGCCAAATTTAGGCTTTAAAAAAAATTTCTAAAGATTTGGAGTTTTTCAAATTCAATACCATTTCTAGAGAATGTTGGTTCCCTGGAGCTTTATTCTTCAGTGGAAAAAAGTTCAATGCTTGCTTTTGCCAAGACTTACTAATTGCCCAAAGGAGAGAGCAATAGTCTGGGAATCAGATAACCTGGGTTCGAGTCCCCATCCAGAAGGAATCCCTAAGACAATCTGGCTAAAATGGATGACAAAGGCCAAAACGGCTTCCCAGACAATCCACTTCTGGGTCTTGGCTTTATAACCCAGCATTGGCACTATGGTGTCGGTCACTCTGGTTTTAAATAAGTCCTGCGTGAAATAAACTTCATGTGCACATCTAAACGTGATGAACCCCTACCCGCTTCCTTGCTGGTAGGACTCTGGTGTAGGGGAAGCAGCATGGCGGAGTGGATAAAGCACGGGCCTGGGAGTCAGAGGTCATGGATTCTCTGCTGCTTATCTGCTGCGCGATCTTGGGTAAGTCACTTCACTTCTCTGTGCCTCAGTTACCTCACTTGTAAAATGGGGATTGAGACTGCAAGCCCCACATGGGATTGAGACTGCATCGAGCCCAATTTGCTGGTATCCACCCCAACACTCAGTACAGTGCCCGGCACACAGTAAGCGCTTAACAAATACCACACTTATCAATTATTACTGGCAGGGGAGAAAAAGTACGCAAACCACCACCACTATAATCGGTTCTTTCACCTTAGTTTTCCGTCCTGAAGTCTTGGGACCTAAGCTCATCAGCTCCAATGGGTCAAACAGTCAGTGCTAAAAGATAAATGTAATCTAGTGTTTCCTATTCTACATGTCCTTTTCTCCAAGCTCTTTGGTTTCTCTTAGAAGTGGGTAATATCACTGGCTTCTTTTACTGAATTGTTGTAAAGAACAAGAATGTTTGCAAAGCACTCGAAAATATAAAGTGCTGTGTAAATGCTAAATAATAATAACCTCATGAGAGTGTTGAAAGCTTAATTAGTAAATGTTTGCTAAGCACTTTGATCTTCTAATTAAGGGTGTTACTGCTGCTACTGTTACTGTGATGATTACTTTTGTGTTATTTATTTGTTAGCAAGGGTTAGCAAGGGTTGGCTGGTCTTTTTTATTAGGAGATTTAAGGCGGAATTTCAACCGTCTTTTTATGGAGAGTAATCATAATGAACCTCATAGTGTAAGTAATTTTCCTTTATATTCAGACTAAATTTTCTACTTCTGATTTGTGGCAATTACTTTCTTTAAATGGTGTTTTTTAAGCATTTAATATATTCCAGCCACCGTACTAAAATCTGCTGTGGATTCAAGCTAAATGGACTGAATACAGTCCTTGTCCCACATGGGCCTCACAGTCTTAATCCCCATTTTACAGATGAGGTCACTGAGGCATAGAGAAGTTAAGTGACTTGTTCAAGGTCGCATTGCAGACAAGTGGCAGAGCCATGATTAGAACCTAGGTCCTTCTGACTCCCAGGACCACACTCTATCCCCTAGATCACACTGTTTCTCTATCAGTAATGTACTGAATATACTACTATTTCACATACTTCTCAAACTTGAAACATTTAGAACTGGTTATATCCACCTATTCACTTTCATATCTCAAACTATCTCACTGCCACACAAGTTCTAAAGAAGGTATGGTCCAGGTATTTTGAATTTATTTTGAATTCTTTCATTAAAAAAACCCCACCAACTTTGCTAAAGGAACCTCTTTTTCCTAAATAGGAGTTACCATTTCATTTATGAAACTTTATTCGTCTTGTGCCTTTTTCCTTGTGAAGTTTCATAATATGAATTGTTCCATTGCTTATGTGATAAATGGGCTTGGGGGGAATGCAGTTTGATGAAATTAAATTCTTGTAAACCCAGAATGCTCTTATTAATTGGCCCAAATTGCTTAGTAGATTTTTATTATTGAGCGATTAAGTTTGATAATAGGATTAGAGTCACTATACAATTGGATCCTTGGAATTTGAGCTTATGATAATTATCTACCATCCATATTTAAAATTTTTATCATCTTTATATTATGTAAAGCAAGATTAAGGTTAATTGGTCAAAAATGTGTACAGGAGCCTGGTGGAGCTCAGGACATTTCTCAGTTGTCCAGAAGGGTGGGAAGTCAAAAATAATAATAATCTCTAACCAGAAAGCTGGTAAACTTTGCCATCCCTGACACCAACCATCCTCTCTTTCCCCTCCTCTCCTTCCCTGCTGCCCATCTACCTTCCCAGAGGCAAGTAGTTGTTGGGGTGGGGGGTGGGGGGACACAAGGGCAGAGGGAAGGAGACTGGCCAGCCTATCAGTGAAGGAGATGCTGAGCATGTAGCTCAGGGCTTCAGGGTGGAGTAAAATGGGTTGTCTGCTGTTTGACCTTGGGTAAGTCACTGCACTTCTCTGGGCCTCAGTTACCTCATCTGTAAAATGGGGATGAAGACTGTGAGCCTCATGTGGGACAGGGATAGTGTCCAATCTGATTTGCTTGTATCCACCCCAGAGCTTAGAAAAGTGCCTGTCACATAGTAAGCGCTTAACAAATACTGCACAATTATTGTTACTATTATTAGGTGGGTCTGTGGCTGCTGGCGACCAAAGAGACAGCAGAGAGCAGGGGTTGGGGTTGGGCCTGGGTGGTAGGGATACCTCCTGGCCCCACCACCAACCCAGATCCATATTCATGTGTCTGCCATCCCCAGCCATTGCCATTCCCCTGAGCCCAAACCTCAGATGTTCTTGGCTGCCCTGTCAACCCAGCTGCCCTAGAACTCCTGTTATGGGACTTTTTCTTATTCCAGAGTTGAGTTCAGGCCAGTTCCAGCTAACTTCTCACACTCAAAAGATTGATTCATTCATTCAGCTGTATTTATTGAGCACTTACTGTGTTCAGAGCTCTGTACTAAGTGCTTGGGAAAGAACAATACAACAGTGGCATTCCCTGCCCATGGCGGGCTTACCGGCGAACAGATTCCCAGGTAGGGGCAGCAGCAAACAGAAATATGTCAATCAATCGATCAGTCAGTCATATTTATTGAGCACTTACAGTGTTCAGAGCACCATACTAAGTGCTTGGGAAACTGTAATAATAATAATAATAATGTTGGTATTTGTTAAGTGCTTACTATGTGCAGAGCACTGTTCTAAGCACTGGGGTAGATACCGGGTAATCATGTTGTCCCAAGTGAGGCTCACAGTTAATCCCTATTTTAAAGATGTGGGAACTGAGGCACAGAGAAGTTAAGTGACTTGCCCACAGTCACATAGCTGACGAGTGGTGGAGTCAGGATTCGAACCCATGACCTCTGACTCCCAAGTCCAGGCTCTCTACACTGCTTCTCTACAACAGAGTTGGTTGACCTATTCCCTGCCCAGCAGGATCTTACAGTCTCAAGAGAGAAACAGACATTAAAGTAACTTATAGATATGTTTGTAAGTGCTGGGAGACCGAGGGTGGGGGAATATCGAGTGCTTAAAGAGTACAGATCCAAATATATAGGTGATACAGAAGAGGGAGTAGGAGAAATGAGGGCTCTAGCCTGGAAGCTCGTCGTGGGCAGCTCTCCCAAACAGTACAGAGGTCTGAACACAGTAAGCCATAAATATCATCGAATGAATAATTGAGGGCTTAATTAGGGAAGGCCTCTTGGAGAAGATGTGATTTTAATAAGACTTTGAGGGTGTATAGAGTAGCAGACTGTCAGATATAAATAATAATAATGTCGGTATTTGTTAAGCGCTTACTATGTGCAGAGCACTGTTCTAAGCGCTTGGGGAGATACAGGGTAATCAGGTTGTCCCACATGAGGCTCACAGTCTTAATCCCCATTTTACAGATGAGGTAACTGAGGCACAGAGAAGTGAAGTGACTTGCCCACAGTCACACAGTCGGATATAAAGGGCAGGGAGTTCCAGGTCAGGAAGAGGACGTGAGCAAAGGGTTGATGGCAACTGAGTTAGCGTGGTTCAGTGGAAAGGGCACGGGCTTGGGAGTCAGATGTCAGGAGTCAGATGTCATGGGTTCGAATCCTGACTCTCCCACTTGTCAGCTGTGTGACTGTGGGCAAGTCACTTCACTTCTATGGGCCTCAGTTACCTTAGAGAAGCAGCGTGGCTCAGTGGAAAGCGCACGGGCTTTGGAGTCAGAGGTCATGGGTTCAAATTCTGGCTCAGCCATTTGTCAGCTGTGTGACTTTGGGCAAGTCACTTAACTTCTCTGTGCCTCAGTTACCTCATCTGTAAAATGGGGATTAAGCCTGTGAGCCCCACGTGGGACAACCTGATTCCCTTGTGTCTACCGCAGCACTTAGAACAGTGCTCGGCACATAGTAAGCGCTTAACAAATACCAACATTATTATTATTATTATTACAACCTAGACTGTAAGCTGGTCTCTAACTGGTCTCTGCCCTCTCCTCCGCCAGGCAAAACTTCTTCTCCCCCCTCATCGACACCCATGCCCGCCAATTGTTCCGGACCTTTAACTCTCTCCTTAGGCCCCCTATTCCTCCCCCTCCCCCATCTCTCACCCCCAATGATCTGGCCACCTACTTCATCACAAAAATCAACACAATCAGGTCTGAGCTCCCCAAAGTCACCCCTCCCCCTCTCCCCTCCTCCCCACCAACCCTCTCCCCTACTTTTCCATCCTTCCCTCCAGTATCCTCAGAGGAGATCTCCTCCCTCCTCGCAAGTGCCACCCCCTCCACCTGCGCCTTGGACCCCATTCCCGCTCACCTTTTAAAAAACATCGCCCCTGCCCTCCTCCCTTCCTTAACTTTTATTTTTAACCACTCAATCTCCAATGGCTCCTTCCCTTCTGCCTTCAAACATGCCCACGTCTCCCCCATCCTAAAAAAACCCTCTCTCGACCCCACTTCCTCTTCCAGTTATCGCCCTATCTCCCTACTACCCTTCCTTTCCAAAATCCTAGAACGAGTCGTCTACAATCGCCGCTTAGAATTCCTTAACTCCCATTCTCTCCCGGACCCCCTCCAATCTGGCTCTACCGAGACTGCTCTCTCTAAGGTCACCCGTGACCTCCTTCTTGCCAAATCCAATGGCTCCTACTCCATTCTAATCCTCCTTGACCTCTCTGCTGCCTTTGACACTGTCGAACCATCCCCTCCTCCTCCATACCTTATCTCACCTTGGCTTCACGGACTCCGTCCTCTCCCGGTTCTCCTCTTATCTCTCTGGCCGGTCATTCTCCGTCTCCTTCGCAGGCGCCTCCTCCCCCTCCCATCCTTTAACTGTTGGATTTCCTCAAGGGTCAGTTCTTGGCCCTCTTCTGTTCTCCATCTACACTCACTCCCTCGGTGAACTCATTCGCTCTCACGGCTTTGACTACCATCTCTACGCAGATGACATGCAGATCTACATCTCCGCCCTGTCCTCTCCCCTTCCCTTCAGGCTCACATCTCCTCCCGCCTCCGGGATGTCTCCACCTGGATGTCGGCCCGCCACCTAAAACTCAACGTGAGCAAGACCGAGCTCCTCATCTTCCCTCCCAAACCCTGTCCTCTCCCAGACTTCTCTATCGCCGTGGATGGCACGACCGTCCTTCCCGTCTCTCGGGCCCGTGATCTCGGTGTCATCTTTGACTCGTCTCTCTCGTTCACCCCACACATCCTATCCGTTACCGAGACCTGCCGGTTTCACCTCTACAATATCGCCAAGATCCGCCCTTTCCTCTCCACCCAAACGGCTACCTTACTGCTACGGGCTCTCGTTATATCCCGGCTAGACTACTGTGTCGGCTTTCTCTCCGCTCTCCCTTCCTCCTCTCTCGCCCCGCTCCAGTCTATTCTTCACTCCGCTGCCCGGTTCATCTTCCTGCAGAAACGATCTGGGCATGTCCCTCCCCTTCTTAAACACCTCCAGTGGTTGCCTATCGACCTCCGCTCCAAACAAAAACTCCTCAATTTAGGCTTCAAGGCTCTACGTCACCTTGCCCCTTCCTATCTCTCCTTCCTTCTCTCTTTCCACCGTCCACCCCGCACGCTCCGCTCCTCTGCCGCCCACCTCCTCACCGCACCTCGGTCTCGCCTATCCCGCCGTCGACCCCTGGGCCACGTCCTCCCGCGGTCCTGGAACGCCCTCCCTCCTCACCTCCGCCAGGCTAATTCTCTTCCCCTCTTCAAAACCCTACTTAAAACTCACCTCCTCCAAGAGGCCTTCCCAGACTGAGCTTCCCTTCTCCCTCTACTCCCTCTACCACCCCCCCCTTCACCTCTCCGCAGCTAAACCCTCTTTTCCCCCCATCTCCCTCTGCTCCTCCCCTCTCCCTTCCCATCCCCTCAGCACTGTACTCGTCCGCTCAACTGTATATATTTACATTACCCTATTTATTTTGTTAATGAAATGTACATCACCTCGATTCTATTTAGTTGCCATTGTTTTTACGAGATGTTCTTCCCCTCGACTCTATTTATTGCCATTGTTCTCGTCTGTCCGTCTCCCTCGTTTAGACCGTAAGCCCGTCAAACGGCAGGGACTGTCTCTATCTGTTGCCGACTTGTTCATTCCAAGTGCTTAGTACAGTGCTCTGCACATAGTAAGCGCTCAATAAATACTATTGAATGAATGAATGAATCTAACCTGTAAGGTCATCTCTAGACTGTAAGCTCGTTGTGGGTGGTGATGTATCTGCTAACTCCATTGTATTGTATTCTCCCAAGTGCTTAGTACACAGTGCCCTGCACACAGTAAGCACTCAATAATACCATTGACGATGACAACCTGTTTCACTCCACATTTTACCTCCAATGATCACATGTCCCCAAAATAAAACCTCAACACGTACAGCATGAATGCACTCATAAGAGCTTCAACCTGCCTTCTCATTCCCTGTCCCGATTCCCTTAGTTTTCTTTCCACTATATTATCCTAGGAGAAGCAGTGTGTCTAGTGGATAGAACATGGCTCTCAGAGTGAGAAGGATCTGGGTTCTAGGTCCGGCTCTGCCACTTGTCTGCTAAGTGACCTTGGACAAGTCATCTGTAAAATGGGGATTAAGACTGTTTACCCCATGTGGGACATGGTCTGTGTCCAGCCTGATTATCTTGAATTTTCCCCAGAGCTTAGAACAGTGTCTGGCTTGTAGTAAATGCTTAACAAATGCTATAAAGAAGAGAAAAATGACCCTAGTCAACCATTCATTCATTCATTCATTCATTCAGTAGTATTTATTGAGCACTTACTATGTGCAGAGCACTGTACTAAGGTCTTGGAATGTACAATTCAGCAACAGATAAAGACAATCCCTGCCCAATGATGGGGTATGTATGGAAGGATACAATGGTAAACCACTTCCGTATTTTTACCAAGAAAACTCTCTGGATCCACTGCCAGAACGATTGCGGATGGAGCTGGGGCATTCTGGGAGAAATGTGTCCATGGCGTAGCTATGGGTTGGAGACGACTCAACAGCCCAAGACAGGTCAAGTCAACCGAACCTCCTTCCTTCCACTTTTTCATCTCCCTTCTGTAGCATGAGCAAAATATTCACTGCTCTGAGCTTGCATTCTCAGCCTAGATTCAATCAAAAATCAATCAGTTGCATTTACTGAGTTCTGACTATGTGCAGAGCACTGTAAAAGTACTTGGGAGAGCACAATAAAATAGAATTAGCAAGCACGTTCCTTGCCCACAGTGAGCTTACAGTCTAGAGGGGGAGACAGCAATCTCCTCTTCTCTGATAGATTTTGATGACCTCACCTGATCTTTTCTCCAATCTCCAAGCATAGGTAGAATGGAAATCCCTTCCACTGTTGACTAAACTTCTCAGCAGCCCTTGTGGTACTTTATTAGTAAACGTGACCATTCAGCTCTGCAACTTGGTCATCAATAGATGGCATTTACTGAGCGCTGGCTATATGCAGAATGCTGTACTAACCGCTCTGTCCCCATATCCTTTGGGATCTTGACTTCCACAACCCCTAACCCCAGCAACTGGAAGAGGATCCTTATTTGACCCTTTGTTTATTCTGGAATCGTTTGCCATCATTTATTCATTTCCATTCCCTTGGTTTGCACCATCTGAAGATTGCCAGATGTCATGTCAGAGTTTTAACTAGATCCAGATTAACTGATTACATCACTGTAGCTTTAGCATCCAACTGTCTCCTGGTCTAACCTCAAATTGATTTTTAAAGGGTAATGACTAATTTTATGGTTCTCAGCCTCACTGGTCCTGAATGCTTTGGTGATTGTTTTCTGAGTTACAAAATGTGTGCGAGCCACCAAGGCATGGCAGTTTGTTGCTGCTTTTGGTGAGGTTGAGGTGTCCCTTGGGAAAGCTTAGTGACAGCTGCTTTGGAGGGAGCTATGGCTGTGGAAATCATGTCTCCCAAATGCTGTAGACAGAAACAAAGAAGAATTTTTCACATCTTAATTTGTTTTGAATGCAATAGGAATAATGATGATTATTATCGTAAAAATTGATTGTGATCTTTATTAAGTACCTAGTGAATGACAAATAATAAGCTAAATGTTGGGATTGGTACAAGATAATCGTTGTGGGCAGGGGTTTATCTACTGGCTCTGTTATATTGTACTCTCCCAAGAGCTTAGTACAGTTCTCTGCACTCAATAAGTGCTCAATAGATCCAATTGACTCATCAGACCGAGCCCCTGTCCCACTGGGAGAAAGGGAGAGAAGGTATTTCATCCTCATCAAATACAGGATAATTCAGTAATAATAAAAATAATGATGGCATTTGTTAAGCGCTTACTATGTGCAAAGCACTGTTCTAAGCGCTGGGGAGGATATAAGGTGATCAGATTGTCCCACATGGGGCTCACAGTCTTAATCTCTTTACAGTTGAGGGAACTGAGGCACAGAGAAGTTAAGTGACCTGCCCAAAGTCACACAGCTGACAAGTGGTGGAGCCGGAATTTGAACCCATGACCGATGGACAGAAGCATGGTAGATCCCCTCTTGGTTCTTTTTCTTTTGACCCCCATTTCCCTACATTAGTTTAACAATACGTTAGCAACTTGCTAAACCATGATTCCAATAAAAATAATAATAGTAAATGTGGCATTTTTTATGGTATTTGTTAAGCACTTTCTATGTGCCAGGCACTGTTCACAGCAGTGGGGTGAATACAAGCAAAATGGGTTGGGCACAGGGCCTGTCCCACAAGGGGCTCAAAGACTTTATCCCAATTTTACAGATAAGATAACTGAGGCATAGATAAATTAAATGTCTTGCCCAAGGTCACACAGCAAACAAGTGGCAGAGCTAGAATTGGAACCCAGGTCCTTCTGATGCCCAGGCCCCTGCTCTATCCACTAGGCTACACTCCTTGCACTTGGGTAGATACAAGGTAATCGTGTCTGGGGCTTTACGGTCTAAGTAGAAGGGAGAACAGGTATTGAATCCCCTTTTGTAGATAAGGGAACTGAGGCACAGACAAGTTAAGTCACTTGCTCAAGGTCACAGTAGGCTTGCAGAAAATCTTTTTTGCTTGGATTTGTCAAATTAAAGCATTGGTTTGCAATCTACCCTTCCCTCCCTCTCCTCTGATTGGTTTCTCTAAGTGGACCTGATTGGTGTATAAATCTGCCTGCTAAGTGTTTACCACAATGTGACGGATGGGAAAATCTGTCTGTCGAGTCTTCCCTGCCAGTTTGGAAGCAACCATGAGAAACAGCCTGCCTAGTGAGAAGCAGCGGGGCATAGCGGATAGAGTCCGGCCCGGGAGTCAGCAGGATCTAGATTCTAATCCCAGCTCCGCTACTTTTCTGCTGTATGATCATGGGCAAGTCGCTTCACTTCTCTGTGCCTCAGTTACCTCATCTGTAAAACAGGAATTAAGACTGTGAGCCCCATGTGGGACAGAGACTTTGTCCAACTTGATTACCTTGTATCTACCCCAGTGCTTAGCACAGTGCCTGTCATAAAGTAAGCACTTAAATGCCCCCCCCCAAAAAAATCAAACCCCAAACCAAAAGGGAGTTGGAGAAGTGCAGTTGAGAAAAGGGATAGTTGTTTTGATAAGCCAACTTGAGAATGGTCAAACTTTGAGGAATCCGACGAACAGGAGAATCCTTTCTGATCTCCCATCCTCCTGTCTCTCCCTGCTTCAGGCTATACGTCACTCTGCTGCCCCGATTATCCTTCTACAGAAACTCTCTGGGCATGTCACCCCCCTCCTCTAAAACCTCCAGTGGTTGCCTTTCAACCTTCTCATGAAGCAAAAACTCCTCACTATTGGCTTCAAAGCTCTCCATCACCTGTCTCCCTCCTACCTCACCTCCCTTCTCTCCTCGAATAGCCCAGTCCACACACTCTGCTCCTCTGCTGCCGCTCACCTCCTCACTGTGCCTCATTCTCGCCTGTCCCACCATCGACCCCGACCCACATCCTACCTCTGGCCTGGAATGCCTTCCCTCCTCACATCCGCCAAACTAGATTTCTTCCCCCGTTCAGAACCCTACTGAGAGCTCACCTCTTCCAGGAGGCCTTCCCAGATTGAGCCCTCCTTTTCCTCTGCTCTTCCCCTC
This sequence comes from Ornithorhynchus anatinus, assembly GCF_004115215.2. NCBI lineage: Eukaryota > Metazoa > Chordata > Mammalia > Monotremata > Ornithorhynchidae > Ornithorhynchus > Ornithorhynchus anatinus. The sequence continues at coordinate 94,204,555 of NC_041730.1, forward strand.
CCCATCACCCCGACTCCCTCCCTCCCCCTTCCCCGCCCCACAGCACTTGTGTATATTTGTACATATTTATTATTCTATTCATTTTATTAATGATGTATATATATCTATAATTCTATTTATCTATTTTGATGGTATTGCTGCCTGTCCACTTGTTTTGTTTTGTTGTCTGTCTCTCCCCTTCTAGACTGTGAGCCCTTCGTTGGGTAGAGATTGTCTCTATCTGTTGCTGAATTGTAGTTTCCAAGTGCTTCGTACAGTGCTCTGCACATAGTAAGTGCTGAATAAATACGATTGAATGATAAATGAATGCTCTCTACCCGTAAATCGGGATTGACTTCGCGGTACCACTTAGCCCAAGAAACAATGGCTGGAGTGGTGGTTCTGGGTGTCGGATTCACATAAAGGAATCAACTCACAGTACTAAGGCACAAGGGATTTATTATTGCAATAGTAAAACAGAACTGTATGGGTGAGGACAGACAGGGTGCGTTGCACTAAAAGCGAGGTCAACCTCATCATGGAAAGGTGGGAGAGGTAGGTAGTTACAGACTGTGGTGGGCGTGATGTTTTCTCACACCATCAACAGGATCCAATCAAGTGCTGGTGCTTACAATCAGATGATCCAGTAGGTCTAACCAAGGGTGGGATTCTAAACTGACAAGGGGGAGGAGAGGTGGCTGAAGCATGATTAAGGAAAACTAGCTCGATTAAATAGAAAATGGAGTCCGAAAGCAAAATGGACTAGGCCTGGTTAAGAGTCGGTTTACCACATGGGGAAGCATAAGTGCCCGCTTCAAGCCTCCTGGCCTGGGATGAGAAAATTGTGAAGTTGTGCTTGTGTTGAAGCATGCGTGGATTCTGCTCCATGTATTTAAAATTCATTTTTTACTTTCCCACAGTTTCACTGCCTGCAACTGGCACACCCATTAGAAGACTCCTTTTGATTGCTAAAGTTTTGCACACTGGAAGTGAGAGTCTCTCAAAGAGTCTCTCACTAATGTGCAGTGGTTAGATACTGGCAGCCAGAGGGGCAGTAAATCCTGTCTCAGAGAATCAGCTTGGCTTAGTGGAAAGAGCACAGGCTTGGGAGTCAGAGGTCGTGGGTTCTAATCCCTGCTCTGCCACTTGTCAGCTGTGTGACCTTGGGCAAGTCACTTCACTTCTCTGTTTCTCAGTTACCTCAACTGTAAAATGGGGGTGAAGACTGTGAGCCCTACATTGGACAACCTGATGACCTCGTATCTACCCCAGCACTTAGAACAGTGCTTGGCACATAGTAAGTGCTTAACAAATACCAACATTATTATTATTATTTCAGTGCTTAGAACAGTGCTTGGCACACAGTAAGCGCTTAATAAATACTATAATCATTATTATTATCATTAAGCTGCCTCACCATTCCTTCCCCCAAAAAGGAAGCCTTCGGAAGAATCATGGTTTTCACCACTCCCACCTTGCTGGCTGTTGTAATACAGGGTCTGAATTGTTAACTTTTTCCACTCTGCTCCTTCACTCCCTACGAGGGTCACCTCCATATTGTGTGGCTGAGGTATTTGGTGACAATTAGAAATCATTGTCCAGAAAGCATGGTATTACTTGTAGCATGTGGATTGGCTGGGTGTGGGGTTGATAGCCAATATCTTAGTGAAGCTCTAAGGCCTGAGGGAGGATAATGGCCAGTCAGTCAGTCAATCATATTTATCGAGTGCTTACTGTGTGCAGGGCACTATTCTAGGTGCTTGGTAGAGTATAAAATAACAATATAACAGATATATTCCCTGCCCACAGTGAGCTTACAGTCTAGAGGGGAGGTGGATATTAATATAAATAAATAAATTACAGATTTGTACATAAGAGTTGTGGAGCTGGGAGGGGAGATGAATAAAAGGAGCAAGTTAGGGTGACACATAAGGTAGTGGGAAAAGAGGAAAGGAAGGGTTAGTCAGGGAAGGCCTGTTGTAGGAGACAAGCCTTCAATAAGGCTTTGAAGCGGGTAGAGAAATTGTCTGTCGGATCTGAGGAGGGAGGACATTGCAGGCCAGAGCAGGATGTGGACGTGAGATTGGTGGTGAGATAGATAAGATGGAAGTACAGTAAAAAAGTTAGCGATTGAGGAGCGAAGTGTGCGGGCTGGGTTAGAGTAGGAGAGTAGTGAAGTCAGGTAGGAGGGGGCAAGGGGATTGACTGCTTTAAAACCAATGGTGAGGAGTTTCTATTTGATGTGTGGAAATGGATTCTGAATGCACCATGTTTGTGAAGCGGTGTTTCCTCCCTGTGGCAGTAGCTGACAGGGTAGGTGGTTTAGCCGTTAGTAGCTGGGAGGAGGCCTAACAATCTGTCCAGAGGTAGAAATTCGGTGACCTGCACTATCCCCTTAAGATATTCATCCGCCCTTGCCCCTGGGGACCCTGCTGTGATGCTCAATCATATTTATTCATTCATTCATTCCATCATATTTATTGAGTGCTTACTGTGTGCAAAGCATTATACTAAAGAAAGTACAGTATAACAACAGACACATTCCCTGCCCACAGGGTGTATTTACTGAGCATTTACTGTATGCAAAGCACTGTACTAAGCCCTTGAGTGTGTACAATATAACAACCAACAGACACATTCCTGCCCACAGTGTTATTTATCAAGCACTTTCAGTCTGCAGATCACTGAACTAAGTGTTTGGGAGAGTACAATAGAATAGTATAACAAGTCCGTAGACATCTCTGCCCACAAGAAGCATACAGTCCATAGTCTCACATTTCCTCCTGCCTTGAAGGCATCTCTACTTAGGTATCCCACCGACATGCTTTGCACGCTTCTTCGACTCCAGTCTGTATATCTGTGTGGAGGACAAGTATATTTGCTTTTGGTTGCTGTTCTTGTTGGGTTTTTCTGGTTGGTTTTTTTTGGTTTTTTTTGCTTGTCCCTTGTCTTTCTCAAGGAAGGGGAAAAGACCAACCCACCAATTCTTACTAAGCCAATCTGATTACTTCTTGATGGCTTAATAATAATAATAATGGTATTTGTTAAGCTCTTATTATGTGCTAAACGCTGGAGTAGATACAAGCTAATCAGGTTGGACACAGTCCCTGTCCTCCAGCGGAATCCCAGACTCAATCCTCATTTTACAGATGAGGGAACTGAGGCCTAGGGAAGTGAAGTGACTTGTCCAAGGTCACACAGCAGACAAGTGGCAGAGCCAGGAATAGAATCCATGACCTTCTGATTCCCAGGTCTGTGCTCTGTCCACTACACCAAATGGGTGAGGATGCAACACCGTCCACTGCTGCTGAGGCCTCAGAGCTCTTCTGATCTGTGACCACACAGACTGCACCCATTCTCCTAGGGGCTGCCTTAAAATGACCATTGCTGGAAAAAGAGGAACTGGGTCAACCGGCGTTGACGGCTCAGCACAAACCATCACCACTACTACAAAATAAGTCATGTCCATAGGTCTGCCGGCCATAGGTCACCTCTTTCCCTCTTAACCACTGCTGTCTGAGCAGCATTCACCTGTGTGGCAGGTGACCCGAAAAGGTGCATGGGGCTTTTTTCTTGGACAAAGTATGTAAGTGTGCAGGAGATTATCTCTTAAGGACACCTATAGGGATGGGAAGCAGTGTGGCCTAGTAAAAACAGCATGGTCCTGGAAGTCACAGAACCTGGATGCTCATCTATCTCCCCACTGACCTCTCGCCCATGTCATGCCGCTGTTCTGAATGCCCTCTCGCTTTATGTTGGACAGACAATCGCTCTCCCCACCTTCCAGGCCCCGTGGAAGAAACGTCTCCTTCTAGGGGCCTTCCCTGAGGAGGACCTCATTTTCTCTTCTCCCATTCTCTTCTGTATCGCCTTGGCACTTGGATTTGCACCATCTATTCACCCCTCCCTCAGTCTTATGTTCCTATTTGTGATGTGTTCATTTATATTAATGTCTGCCTCCCCCTCCAGACCATATGTTCTTTATGGACAAGGAATGTGTCTATCAACTCTGGTGTATAGTACTCTCCCAAGCGATGAGTGCAGGGCTCTGTATACAGTAAATGCTTAATAAATATGATCGACTGATTAATCCTGGCTCTGCCTCTTACCTGCTATGTGATCTTGGGAAACACTTTATTTCTAATAATAATGATGGTATTCGTTAAGCACTTACTATGTGCCAAGCACTATTCTAAGTGCTAGGGTAGACACAAGGCAATCAAATTGTCCCATGTGGGACTCACAGTCTTCATCCCCATTTTACAGATGAGGTAACAGGCATAGAGAAGTTAAGTGACTTGCCCAAAGTCACACAGCTGACAAGTGGCAGAGCTGGGATTAGAACCCAAGACCTCTGACTCCCAAGCCTGCGCTCTTTCCACAAAGCCACTCTACTTGTCCAATTTCTCTGTGCCTCAGTTTCTTCATCTGCAAAATGGAGATTAAACACCTGTCTACTCAGACTGTAGGTCTCCTGTGGAACCTGATTAACTTGAATCTACCCCAGTGCTTAGTACTACTTAATGGTTGCGTTATCATTATTGTTATTATTATTATTAGAGCAGTCTCACCATCAGTAGCATCATCTTTGAACTGAAGCGCAATTCTACAATTTGTTCTCCACTTGGCAGATGAGGAAACTGAAGGCAGTAGTGGGTAAGTGACTTTCCCAAGTGCACAACAGTATGTTCCAGATATAGGGAGAAGCAGCGTGGCTCAGTGGAAAGAGCATGGGCTTTGGAGTCAGGGCTCATGAGTTCGAATCCCAGCTCTGCCACTTGTCGGCTGTGTGACTGTGGGCAAGTCACTTAACTTCTCTGTGCCTCAGTTCCCTCATCTGTAAAATGGGGATTAAGACTGTGAGCCCCACGTGGGACAACCTGATTCCCCTATGTCTACCCCAGCGCTTAGAACAGTGCTCTGCACATAGTAAGCGCTTAACAAATACCAACATTATTATTATTATTATAGGGATGGGACTAAAACATGAGTCTCCTGATCCCTCCAGTTCCATGCTCTTTCACTAACCTCGCTGCCTCCCAAGATTGATCTTACTCAATTAAAAGTGCCAGGCAAAGACATCTCGTAAGTAAGGACAAGCCATTTACAATGACGGCCTGCTCGTTTTCAAATTCATTCATTAATTCATTCAGTTGTATATACTTGAGCTCTGAACAGGTCTGACTCACATCTGACTTCCAACCTTTCTAATATTGAGAAGATCAGTGCCTGAAGACATTCCCTTCTCTCCTTCTCCAGCCCAGCCCGCAAACTTCCATTCCTCTGCCGCTCACCTCCTCACTGGGCCGCGTTCTCACCTGTCCCACTGTCGACCCCTGGACCACGTCCTACCTCTGGCCTGGAGTGCCCTCCCTCCTCACATCCACCAAACTAGCTCACTTCCCCCCTTCAAAGCCCTCCTGAAAACTCACCTCCTCCAGGAGTCCTTCCCAAACTAAGCCCCCCTTTTCCTCTGCTCCTCCTCCCCTCCCCGTCACCCCTACTCCCTCCCTCTGCTCTACCCCCTCCCCGCCCCACAGCACTTGTGTATATATGTGCATATTTATTATTCTATTTTATTAATGATGTGTATATATCTATAATTTTATTTATTTATTTTGATGCTATTGATGCCTGTCTATTTGTTTTATTTTGCTGTCTGTCTCCCTCCTTCTAGATGGTCAGCCCATTGTTGGGTAGGGATTGTCTCTAACTGTTGCCGAATTGTACTTTCCAAGCACTTAGTACAGTGCTCTGCACACAGTAAGCGCTCAATAAATACAATCGAATGAATGAATGAATGAATCCCTTCCAGGTCTCTGAATGGCTCAATTTTCTCCATTTTTTCTCGTTAACTGGTTTATATCCTCATTGACTGCCGTGCCTACCCACCGATGTTTAGACTGCCAGGGTCCTTTGGGCCCAGGAAATACTGTCTGACAATTTTTTGGGTAATCACCCTAATACTTAGAACAGTGCTTGCACATTGAAATGTTAAATAAATGTTAATACTTTTAATGGTATTTTAAACTTCTTATATGCCAAGAGCTGTTCTCTGTCTACCCTGGTGGTAGAGACATGATTATAAGATCAGACACAGCCCCAGTTCCACCCGAGACTCACTTAAGTGGAAGGGAGAGCAGGTATTTTTATTCCCATTGTACGGATGGGGTAATGGAGGCTCGGAGAAATGAAGTAATAATAATAATAATAATAATGGTATTTCTTAAGCTCCTACTTTGTGTCAAGCACTGTTCTAAGCACTGGGGCGGATGCAAGCTAATCAGATTGGATAGAGTCCCAGTCCCACAAGGGGCTCACAGTCTTAATTCCCATTTTATAGATGTGGTAACTGAGGCCCAGAGAAGTGAAGTGACTTGTTCGAGGTCAAACAGCAGGCGAGTGGCAGAGCCGGGATTAGAGCCCGGGTCCTTCTGACTCCCAGGCCCGTACTCTATCCATTAGAGCTGCTTCCCCTGATTTATCCAAATTCACCCAGCAAGCCAGTGGTAGTGCTGGGACTGGCCACCAAGCCTTCTAACTACCAAGCCTAAGCTCTTTCCATTAGGCCATTGATAATAAAAATAATAATAATGATTTTATTATATATATGCTAATGAGAGATACAGTCCAGAGCTAGCATAAGTGAGAGCAAACAATTGTGAATGTTGAAATGAACAGTGGCAGCAAGGAAACATTTTTAGTACCATGCCTGCAGACCACTTCATTCCATTTCATAAATGTGCTATTGAGTACTTTAGTCGGGATATGATGATTCATTATAAAACAGAGCCTGCTTAAGGCTGGTGTCTATAGAGATCAGCCTGGCACTCTATAGAGGACGTTAAACTGGTTCTGCTCTTCCAGAAGCTTTTATTCTAAAAATAGCCATTGATGTTGTAGTCTCTTACTCACCTGCCCCCAGAAATGAAGATTTCAATCATCTGCGGCATTGATGAAATATAAAGGGGTAACTAGAAACCACCTTGCCTATGGTTGCTAGAAATTAATGCTTAGTGTCAGAAGAGGGGCACGCTCTCTCATTAATGGAAGCACACCGGGGACCTGCAAAGCTGATATCGGCCTGATACACGCACACCTATATCTTGGTAGCAGCTAAGAGATCAGATATTTTTCTCCCTTCCAATTGACGCTTATTGTACAATATTCACATGATTACATAGTTAGGGGATCTATACTTCTCCGCAGAGCAGATTGGAGCCATTCCAGTCGGTTGAGTCAGGCCTCATTGAGAATGTTTGGTTTTCCGATCAATAACTCAGAAGACCGTAACAGCTCAGAAGGAGTTATAATCTATGGATCAATGCAGGTGCCATCGACTGGCAGACCATAATGGATGTGGGAGAGGTATGTTGGTCTATTGGGTCAAAGCCTAATTAGCAAAAGTCATAAAGTAGGGGCTTCTTTGGAACTCTATTATCATCAGGTCACTCTGGTGATTCCTAGTCTTTTGGGGTAATATAAATAGGAATGACCTCAAAATTAGAGACAAACTGGTTGTTGTGAGCAATGTATTTTTTATTTAGCAGATGTTTCTTTGGTACTGGTCTGAATCTTTTACAGGAGAGTGGTTAGACGATCCCCTAGTGATTCCCCTGGTGGCCTCATTTCATTCAGCCCAGTGGAAGAGGAATTGGTAACAGGGGGTTTTGTGTCTCTACTGGGCCTGGCCCAACTTGGCACTGATCATAACTAGGTAGCTCATCTCTGGGGGGTTCTCCTCTCCATCCAAACAGCTACCACGTTAATCTAATCACTTGTCCTATCCCACCTTGATTATTACATCGGCCTCCTTGCTGACTTTTCAGCCTCGTGTCTCTCCCCACTCCAGTCTATACTTGATTCTGCTGCCTGGATCATTTTTCTACAAAAACATTCAGGCCATGCTTCCCCTCTCCTCAACAACCTGCAGCTGTTGCCCATCCGCTTCTGCAAAGAACAGAAACTCCTCACCATTGGTTTTAAAACACTCAATCCCCTGCCCCCTCTGATTTCACCTCGACACTCTCCTACTACAACCCAGTCCACACGTTTCGTTCCTCTAATGCTAACTCTCTCACTGTACCTTGATCTTGTCTAGCTCGCTTCCGACCTCTGGCCCACAAACTGTCTCTGGGCTGGAATGCCCTCTGCCCTCGTATCAACAGACAATGACTTTCCCCGGCTTCAAAACCTTACTGAAGAACACTTCTCCAAGAGGCCTTCCCTGACCAAGCCCTCCTTTCCTCTTCTCCTACTCCCTTCAGCGTTGCCCTGACTTGCTCCTTTTACTCATCCCCCTTTCCCAGCCCCACAGCACTTTGGTCCATATCTGTCATTTGTTTATTTTAATTAATGTCTGTCTCTCCGTCTAGACTGTAATCTCACTGTGGGCAGGGAATTTGTCTGTTATATTGAAGCAAGTCAAGTCTGTTACATTGAAGCGGCACGGGCTTGGGAGTCAGAGGTTGTGGGTTCTAATCCCGGCTCCGCCACTTGTCAGCTGTGTGACTTTGGGCAAGTCATTTCACTTCTCTATGCCTCAGTTGCCTCATCTGCAAAATGGGAATTAAGACTGTGAGCCCTAAGTGGGACAACCTGATTACCTTGTATTTACCCCAGCACTTAGAGTAGTGACAAATACCATCATTATCATTATTATTATTATTATTATATTGCCATATTATACTCTCCCAAGTGCTTAGTACAGTTGCTCTGCACACAGTAAGCACTCAATAAATATGATTTACTGACCGACTGGTTCTGCAGCCTCCTCTTCCTCAGATGCTGGCCTACTAGACCTCTGGGAACAGCCTGGAGGCCACCACGGCTGGAATTGAGTGGGGGGAAAAGGTGAGGGGGAGGATTGGGAAGGTGGCACGGAAGTTGAGATTCTTTCTGTCAATCAGTTAATTTACTCTGGTCAGAATTCCAAAGTTGGGTTTGGAGGTGAGGCTCGTGATCACCTCATGGGAGGGAATTCATCTAGGGTGGCCTCTGATGGCACTTCAAATAATGGACACCCCTTTGTTAACCCTGATTCAATTAACATACAGTATGTTATTTATATAATGGAACCACTATAATGTAATATAATGACATCAATGAGGACATATTCCTAGTAAGTGCTTAGCAGATACCAGAACAGTGTCATTCTGGCATTTGTTAAGAGCTTATTCTGTGTCAAACACTGTTCTAAATCCTGGAGTAGATTCAAGATTATCAGGTTGGACACAGTCCCTGTCCCACATGGGTCTCACAGTCCAAATAGGAGGGAGTAGCATTTAATTCCCATTTTACGGATGAGGTAACTGAGGCATAGGAAGTTAAGTGACTTGCCCAAGGTCACACAGAAAGCAATTGGCAGAGCCAGGACTAGAACCTTGGTCCTCTGTATCTCAGGGCCATGCTCTTTCCACTAGGCCAAGCTGCTCCTCATAATAATAACAACAACAGCAATAATAGTAATTTTTATTATTCATTCAATAGTATTTATTGAGTGCTTACTATGTGCAGAGCTCTGTACTAAGCGCTTGGAATGAACAAGTCGGCAACAGATAGAGACAATACCTGCCGTTTGACGGGCTTACAGTATTATTATTATTGTTATTATCTGCAGAAATCCACAGACTCTAGATTGTCACTAGGTTGATTGATCCCTGGCCCTTTACTTGCTCCAGAGCACTTCATTCCCTTCTAGGTCCCTCTAAACACTGGGTCACTTGACTGCATCAAGACTGGTTAGGGGTAGACCAGCTAAAAATTCATTCATTCATTTTATGATATTTATTGAGCAATAACTGTGTGCAAAGCACTATAACACTAAGCATTTGAAAGAGTATAATATAACAGTAAAAGGACACATTCCTTGCCCACAATGAGTATACAGTCTTCAGACAGTCTGGTATAAAACAAGATGAATGTCCACCGTACTGTAGGGGGAAGCAGCGTGGTTCAATGGGAAGATCCCGGGCTTGGAAGTCATAGGTCGTGGGTTCTAATATCGGTTCCACCACATCAGCTGTGTGACTTTGGGCAAGTCACTTAACTTCTCTGAACCTCCGTTACCTCATCTCTAAAAGGGGGATTAAGACTGTGAGCCCCATGAGGGACAACCTGATTACCTTGTAACTGCCCCAGAGCTTAGAACAGTGCTTGGCACATAGTAAGCGCTTAACAAATGCCACCATTATTATTATTATTAGAGCATAGTTACTTATTTACTTACTTACATACAATCTTACGTAGATACTTACTATGGGCAGTGTACTTTGGTCTCAATTTATAAGAAGTAATTGAAAAGCGATAGCTTGTGCTCACACAGATGCCAAAAGATTGAAATCTTGTGGCACCTTTTAATTGTCTCCAGAGTCCACCTAGTAGGGAGTTGTTGACTATCGGCTAATCCCATCTGCTCATTCCACCGGCAGGCCGCTTTGACTGTCAGAACTGGCTGTGGCTGCAAAATAGGAAGCCAGCCTATTCTCTGTCCCTCCTACTTAGACTGTGAGTTCCAGGCGGGACAGGGATTGTGCCTGGCCTAATTAACTTGAATCTACCCCAGTGCTTAGAACAGTGTTTGACACGTAGTAACCACGTGACAAATACCAAAGTCACCGGAGCTGAGGATGGGAGCTTGTTGAAACAGTCTGTAGCACTCCCTGGCAATGAATTGACCTCAAGGGTTCAGAGGATGGTTTGGATTTATTCATTCAATCACATTTACTGAGCACTTACTGTGTGCAAAGCACTTTACTAAGCACTTGGGAGAGTACCATACAACAATAAAGAGACGTATTCCCTGCCCACAATGAGCTTACAGTCTAGAGATGCAGGTAAATTTAAGAACATTCGTTTTAGTTGCCCGAGATGATGTCTACTAGCCCTAGGTTGGCATATAACATATGGCTTCCTGTCAAAAGCTTTGGTTCAAAAACAGATTTTTTTTTAACCCCAAAACTCTCTCCCGAAAACAGGCTTACCCTGTGTAGACAGAGCCCATGTCTCAAAGGGTTTTAAGGAAGCAAGTGCTTTTATTCTTTACTAATTCAGTTTATGTCCTTGCTGGAAGTGTTAATGACACATATGCTCATGTTTTGCTTTGCATTGTTTCATTGTATATATTGACTTAAAGGATGCCAGTATGACATTAGAAAAGATAGGGGTAAATATGGTTATTTGTCTTTGTATCTCTGTGTGCATGTGCCTATACATGGAGTATATGTTTTGCAACAAAAACTGCTAAAAGCTTTTATTCCAACAAAATGGTTTAGTAATAACTCAGGGTGTTAAGAACATTGCTTTTTCCCCTCCCTCCATTTTCACTGTTGAAACAACTTGTCTAATTTTCTTCATAGTTTTCTTCAGGTCAAATCATTCCCGATTTGTCCTTTGAGACATAAATTACTCCATTCAATATTCACCTTTGTAAGATGATGGAATAAATTTCTTGGTAAAATTACTGAGATCTGAAGGCCGGTCAACACACAGACTGATTTGGGTTATGTCTTAAAATGGTCTTCAAAATTTAAGAAGCCGTTACTGTACGAATGATACATAAAATCAAGTTGAATATAATACTGCAGATCCTGCATCTTTAATAAAAAATTCAGGATCAACAGACTCTCCTCTTCGTTGGTACAGAGGGGAAATTTCTGTGGTGTTTGTAGGCATTTTACAAAAATAGGAAAGTTTTATTGGTCTTATGGCTATTCCATAATTAAAATGACCGATTGTCCTAGGTTAGCCAAGGTCGTGACGGAGTTTCGACTGCTATTCTGCCAGTTGAAATGGCTGGTAGGATCCACTGAAGCTCTGGTTTTGGGCCGGTGGCAGAGATTGATCCCTGGCCCTTTACCTCCCTTGCTCCAGAGCACTTCTTCCCCTCCCAGGTGGTGGTCATGGTAATTGTCGTACTGAGCGCCAGCACTGGGTAGAAGCACTGGGTGACTGCACAAAGTCGCAGAGGCAGGTGAGGAGGAGCCTCCATTTTCCAATTGTCATATATGTGGCCTACTGGATGGGCCTGCGAGTCAGAAGGACCTGAGTTCTAATCCCCGCTTCCCCATATGTCTGCTGGGTGACCTTGGGCAAGTCAGAGAAGCAGCGTGGCTCAGTGGCAAGAGCCTGGGATTGGGAGTCAGAGGTCATGGGTTCGAATCCCATTCTGCCGCTTGTCAGCTGTGTGACTGTGGGCAAGTCGCTTAACTTCTCTGTGCCTCAGTTCCCTCATCTGTAAAATGGGGATTAACTGTGAGCCTCACGTGGGACAATCTGATGACCCTGTACCTACCCCAGTGCTTAGAACAGTGCTCTGCACATAGTAAGTGCTTAACAAATACCAACATTTCACTTCTCTGGGCCTCAGTACCCTCATCTGTAAAATGGGGATGAAGACAGCAAGCCCCACGAGGGACATGGCCCGATTTGCTCGTATCCATCCCAGCGCCTAGTACAGTGCCACATAATAAGGCTTAACAAATATCACAGTTACTATTATTATTGTATAAGCTCTTTGCGGGCAGAGAACATGCCGGACACTTCTGTTGCACTGTACTCACCCGAGTACTTAGAACAATGCTCTACACACAGTAAGTGCTCAGTAAACACTATTGATTGACTGACTGATGCAATCTTCCTCACTGCCCTCCCTGTTGCAGCTGCTGGGGTTGCTCTTTGCTTCTGGGAACAACAAAAGTAGCCATCTGGCATCACAAGTGGGGCTAGATGAGGGCTAACTCTGTGTGTGTGTGTGTGTGTGTGTGTCCAGGGAATTTTGGAAATATGTATGATTTAATGTGTCTTTCTGAATACATTTGAAGTGTATATGAGTTTGCATGAATACTTATGCTTCGATGTTTGTATCATGTTTATATATGTGCGTGCTTTTGCATGTATGTGGGTGTGTTTGTATCCATGCATGTGAATATGTGTATGCATGTCACCTTTGCCATTATCCTCTCTCCGCAGCTTCTTTTCTCTGTTCCTTCCACCATGTTTCCCTCCCCTTTGCTTCCTTTCTTTACTTTGCCTTCCACTCTCTGTATATTTCTCTCTCTCTATCTCTTTCTTTGACTCTATCTCTATCCTTAAAACACTCAATCACTTTGCTCTGGTCCTACCTTACCTTCCTACTCTCCTTCTACTACCCAGCCCGCACACTTCACTCCTCTAGTGCTAACCTTCTCTCCGTACCTCTATCTTGTCGATCTCATCGCCGTCCTTTCGCTCACTTCTGCCTCTGGCCTGGAATGCCCTCCCTCCTCAAATCTGACAGGCAATTACTCTCCTCTCCTTCAAAGCCTTATTGAAGGCACATCTCCTTCAAGAGGTCTTTCCTGACTAAGCCCTCTTTTCCTCTTCCTCCCTCTCCCTTCTGCGTGGCCCTGACTTGCTCCCTTTATTCATCCACCCCCACCCCCAGCCTCACAGCACTTACGTACATGTCTTTAATTTATTCGTTGATATGAAAGTCTGTCTCCCCTTCTAGACTGTGAGCTCACTGTGGATGGGAAACATGTCTGTTATATTGTTATATTGTACTCTCCCAAGCAATGCTGTGCACACCGTAACCTCTCAGTAAATATGATGGACTGTATATCTTTCTGTCTCTTTCTCTCACGCTCTCTCAGTTTCTTTGTCTTTACTTTTCAGTCTCTCTATCCTTGGGCATTTTCTGACCTTTGGCCCTACCCCCATCTCCCTTTGAGCTCCCAAAATATGATCACCTTTATGAGAAAGGTGTTCCAGAGCTCTATATCTCAATGCTGTCCCACTTAAAACTGCAGTGTCCCAAAGGATTTCCATTTACACAACTTGTGCAACAGAGGTAAATTACGGAAACCTTAAATTGCATTTCCTCTCCTTTCCCCCACTTAAAAGCAGGCTTCCTTCAGTTTGTAAGAAAGGATTTCCACCTGTAATGGCCTCAAAGTGCATCGTCTTGAAGTTCACTTTGCTGCTCGTCTATTATCTCTTTTTTTTTGAGCATATTCAATCCCATTGTTTCCCTTGGACTCTGTTGGTTCTTTCAGAGTAAATACATTATTCTTTTCTGGGACTATGCATATGTTCCGACCTTTTTCCCAAAAGGATTCTGTCAGCTTTTGGAGACCGAGTAGTTTGATTATTGGAAACTGTGGTACCATGAAATCTCGTGTTGCTACTTCTCTGCCATCTGGAGTGCACAGGTGAAATCGGAGACAGCCATTTAAGATTAAAAATAGACATATGGTTCTGGTTGGCACAGAATGGAAAAGTAATTAAAAGTGTTTAGAAATGCAGACTATCCTCACACTGTACAGCTTAATGTGGTATGAACAGGAGTTACGGTTGCTTTCTCTAAGAAACAGCTACATCAGCTCTTAACTCTCTAGAAGGAACTAATTCTAGGGATTGTGACTTCTCAGACAGGCCTGTGTTGTCAACTGGCTCATTTGACCAAATCATATTCAAACTAGGAAATCCCATGATTTTGGGTTATGGATTAAAAGGGCCCAATCTTTTTTTTTTTTTTTGTCTTTTGGAGGCATTTGTTAAGGGCTTACTATGTATCAGTACTGTTCTAAACACTGGGGTAGATACAAGATCATTAGGTTCGAGAAGCAGCATGGCTTAGTGGAAAGAGCATAGGCTTGGGAGTCAGAGGACGTGGGTTCTAAGTGGCTCTGCTTCTTGTCTGCTGTGTGATCTTGGGCAAGTCGCTTAACTTTTCTGTGCCTCTGTTACCTCATCTGTAAAATGGGGATTAAAAGTGTGAGCCCCACATGGGGCAACCTAATTACCCTGTTTCCACCCCAGCGCTTAGAACAGTGCTTGACACATAGTAAGCTCTTAACAGATACCATAATTATTATTATTGGACGGAGTGTCTATTCCATATGGGGCTCACAGTCTGAATCAGAGAAAGTAGGATTTTCCCATTTTACAGATGAGGCACTGAGGAACTGGGAAGTTGAAGGGTTTGCCCAAGGTTACACAGAAGACGAGAGGCAGAACTGGGATGGAATTCAGTTCCTCTGACTCCCAGATCTGTGCTCTTCCTAATAGGCCCCGAAAGCCTATAAAGCACAGTGTGGGATTTCCACAGTTAGGAGATGAGAGGCAGAAGAAGAGTTTTCCGGTTAGACCAAGAAGGAGTGGCCAGAAAAGTAGGAAAGAATCAGGAGAGAACACTGTCAGTGAAACCAACTCTGGTTAGCATTTCTAAGGAGAAGGACATGATTATGGGGTCAATGGTGACCAAGAAAGTAGTAGAACCCATTTGACTTATTAATGCTACTACTAATAATAATAATAGTGCTTGTTCAGCGCTTACTAGGTGCCAAGCACTGTTCTAAATGCTGGAGTAGATAGAGGTTAATCAGGTTGGACACATTCCCTGACCCGCTTGAGGCTCACTCTCTTAATCCCTATTTTACAGATGAGGTAACTGAGGCCCAGAGATGTTAAGTGACTAGTCCAAGTCACACAGCAGATGTGTGTTGGAGCTGGGATTAGAACCCAGGTCCTTTTGACTTCCACGCCTGTGCTCGATTCGCTAAGCCAAGCTGCTTGTTTGACTTAATAAGGATGGGGCCATTCATGATCACGGAGAGGTTTGTTTCGTTGGAGCAAAGGAAACAAAAGGAGATTGCACTGGGTCATGAAGAAAGTTGGAGGCGAGAAAGGGAAAGCAGCAAGTTTATACAGTCCATTCAAGGAGTTCAGGCAGGAGTGAGAGCAGTGAGATGGAAGATAGTTGGAAGGGGCAGTGAGATCGGGAGAAGGATTTTGTAGTAGAAGGATGACTTCAGTGTTTGGAAGGCAAAGAGGAAGGAACCATTGTAAAGGGAGATACTGGACATGATGGTAATAATAACAGTAACTGTGGTATCTGTTAAACTCCTACTATGCGCCAAGCAGTGTTCTAAGCATTGGGGTAGATAAAAGGAATCAGTTTGGACTCAGTCCTTGTCCCCCATGGGGCTCACAATCTTGAACCCCATTTTACAGATGAGGTAAATAAACAGAAAATAAATACAGATGGGGTCAATAAACAGAAACATTCCCCACCACAACGAGCTTATAGACTAGAGGGAAAATAGGGATCTTCCCAGCCAGCGCCAGAAGGCCTGCTAGACAAATTCTAAAAGAGCTTAGCATAGTGCTTGGCACTTAGTAACTGCTTAATAAATACCATAGTTATTATTATTGTTCTACTACCCAGCCTATATCTCATATATAACATAGCCTAATTGTGTTGCTTCCAGGTCTGCAGAGGGACATTCAGTGTTCTTCAGGACTGTTGATGACGTCCTAGCCTCACTCCAGCAGATAGTACTCACTCAGGGGCCACAGATGTTCCTTTATAATAATAATGATTATAATATTTGTTAAATGCTTACTCTGTGACAAGTACCCTACTGAGGGCTGGAATAATAACAATAATAATAATGATGATATTTGTTAAGCACTTACTATGTGTCCATCACTGTTCTAAGCTCTGGGGTAGATACAGACTGATCAGGTGGGACAAAGTCCATGTCCCACATGAGGCTCACAGTCTTAATTCCCATTTTACAAATGAGGGAACTGAGGTCCAGAGAAGTGAATCGACCTGCCCAAGGTCACACAGCAGATATGTGGCAGAGCCAAGATTGAATCCAGGTTCCTTCTGACTCCCAAAACAGTGCTCTCTCTACTAGGCCATGCTGGACACATTATGTAATATATGAGCCCTTGTCCACATTGGGCTTACAGTCTAAGTAGGAGGGATATCAGGTATTTCATGTCCGCAGAGGGGGAAACTTGAGTCACCAAAAAATTAAGGTCTCACAGCAGGGAATTGGCAGAGATGGTTCTAGTCCAGGTCTTCTGACTCCCAGGCCTGTACTCTTTTCAGTAAGCCACACTGCGTCCTCTGTTGCTTCTGCTCCAGTGAAGGCTATCTGAGATTGCTGGCTGTTCTGTCCACTTCTTTTCTGTCCAATTTCTGACTGGAAGCAAGGCCTTCTTGGGTCCCACAGAAGGCACGACAGGTGTCTGGCCATGACCTCCAAGCTCTAGTGTGATATCTGGTTGCAACACCTCACTTTCACCTTGCACTCAGTAGCAGCATGAGAACTACTTCCGGATTAATTCCTAAAAGGAAAAAAGCTCTAGTTCTCTGAGGATGGGTAGGCCTCACCATTCCATTTAAGCTGTCCAATACTGCACCCCAGAGGTTAAGCATTCTTGCTTGTCTATTAGAGAGAAACTGAAACAGGATGAAAGACTGGAACTTGGAGATTCTCACGAGTATAAATAACACCACGAGATATGGACAACACATTCGTTCATCACTTTGGCACGCTGTCTTTCTGAGTTGCTGCTGCTTGATATGCTTTGGAAACATTTTAATAAGGCATTCCAAACACTGGAGTGTCAGCTACATTACACTGAGAGTTTGTGGGAATTTGAAAAGAAGAGTCTGCTGCAGTCATGTGATCTGATTAAAGGGCACTGGTGCCTTAGAGATGTCAAAGTCTGCACAATAAGGAAGCTTCCATTTAAAAAGGTGATTTGTCTTGACCCTTGACCAAAAAACCGAACGAAAGGCAAAAGCAGATTCCAGCTTTCGGGATAAAACTAGGTATTCTGTTTCACTAATCCCTGTTCGTCTGCCATTTGAATTAACTGAGCTGAAACCAGGCCAACAGACTCTTGAAATAAAGAGGGTAAATAGAACTTTATCCAGGAAGAATTTTTTGCATTTGATAAAGTGACAGCCTCAAGACAATTGGTGGGGTCTGAAACAATAAATATATCACAAAAGAACTGCTAAACCATAGACTGGAGCCCCAATACACAATAAAATCATCCAGGTAAATGACAGATCATCCCAGCCTTCTAGAGACAATGAAGATAATTTATGATGGTATTTAAAAATGATTATTTTTAAGAAAGTCCTGCTAACAGCAGTTTTACTGCCTCGTGACTCTCTGAACATAGTCTGGGATGATGTTTCCCCAGGGTAAACGTGGGTGAGCAAGAGGGTCACCTCACCAAGTTGCCCTTAATCCTCTTTAAATGAAAGATGGTAAGGAATCAAGGCTGCCTTGGGATAAGGAGGACTGTGGTGTTATCCACAGAGAAATGAAAGCTAGTTGGAGGGGAAAGCTTAGGAGGGAAGATGAAAAGTTCTTGGGGAAGCAGTGTGGCCTAGTGGATAGAGCTCAGACCTGGGAGTCAGAAAGACCTTGGTTCTAATCCCTGCTCTGCCACTTAACTGCTGTGTCACTTAATTAATCTGTAACTATCTCATCTGTAATATGGGGATTCAATACCTGTTCTCTCTCCTACTTGGATTTTGTGGCCCAGGGAGAACTGGGATCTGGGTCTGACCTGATTAGCTTGTATCTACCCCAGTGCTTAGAACAGTGCTGGACATATGGTAAGTGCTTAATGAACTGCATTTTTTTTAAAATTCAAATTTAGAAAGGTTAAGGTTGAGGTTCTCGGGAGAGATCCACATGGAGATACCAGGAGGCAAGAGAAAAATGGTGATTTTTATTAGTCTATTATTATTATTTTTATTTAGTATATTAGAGGTATTCCCCCAACCACCACCTTGAGCACATGAATTCTCACACCCTCTGGTAGCACTAATGTTTATATATTACATTCCCTAGTAACGATTGTGATATTTGTTAAGTGCTTACTACCTGCCTAGCACTGTATTAAGCTCTCGGATAGATACGAGATAATCAGGTTGGACACAGTCCCTGTCCCACATGCACCTCCCTGTCTTAATCACCATTTTTTGCCATTTTACAGTCGGGAACTGAGGCACAGAGAAGTTAAGGGAATTGTCCAAGGTCACCTGGTAGACAAGTGGCAGAACTAGATTAGAACTCAGGTCCTCTGACTCCAGAGAACTCAATCCATTAGGCCGCACTGCTTCTCAGCTGTTTCCCTACTACTTAAGTACTAATTCATGTACATATGTCCTTTTCCTTCTTCCTTCTACATATAATTTATTTCAGTGTCTATATATAAAAAAATCCCCACTCCCCCCATGAAAAAAAAAGTAGCTAAATGTCTCCAGCTTTAGTACTTATGTGTGTTTACATGGATTTACAAACTCCATTCATTTATTCCTTTTATCCATTTTTCCAAGTTGTGCAATTACCCATTGAGTCTATATTATTTCTCCTGCTCTTATTGTAAATATTACAACCTGTGTCTGCCTGTTCTTCCCCAAAATGTTGTAAGTTCCTTGAGGGCACTTTTTTTCCTTTTACTGTGTTCTTCCAAGTCTAGTACAATTCTCTACAAACTAGACTCTCAGTAGAGTGTGCTGCACCCAGTAAACACCCAGTGTAGCAATGCACTTATTCTTCTTCTGGATGTTACAAGTAGTCAGTACAGTGCTCTACACATATTAGACACTCTAGAAATATTATTGAATGAATGAATGAACATCTGTAGCATGAAAGTAGGACTGGGAAATTCTCGACTTCACTAGCATTTGGAAATGAATTAATCCAGTGATAGCCAAGGGCTTGTAAATGAAAATGAATGAATTTCCCTGGCAATATGGACAGCAGAGTCTGGCAAAGGACTTCATGAGTAAGGATGTGACTTATTGGCCAATCAGAGGCCCAGCTTGAAGACCCTGACTTGACCAACCAAAACTTAGACAGCAGTGGAAAATTAGGGAGAAAATATAGTCACTTCAGAAATAGTGACAAACATAGATCTATGGAAAAAGATGATAAGCCACAAAGGAGGAAAGGCCACCTGTGCCTCATTCATTCATTCATTCATTCATTCATTCATTCATTCATTCATTCATTCATATTTATTGAGCACTTACTATGTGTACAGCACTGTACTAAGCGCTTGGAGTGTACAATTTGGCAACAGATAGAGACAATTCCTGCCCACTGATGGGGTCACAGCCTCCAAAGAAGGAGTGAAGGTAACAAGTGGCAAAAAATAATTTGAAGAAAAGGGAGACAGAGAGAAATAGGACTACCAATTCTGAAATGGAAACTTTGGAATACTCAAGTGTTTGGAGGATAGAAGATGGGGATTTTTAGGATTCAGCCACTTTCCCAAAAAGATTGATTCTGGGGGCTATCCCTGCTTTGCTGTAGAAACTGGTGGGATATTTCTGATGACAGGAGTACTTTAAAAGATTCACCAGCTCATTGTCATGCTGCTCAGTTCATGATTGAAATAATACAGCGTGTTCATAGAGCAATATGGTCTGGTGGAAAGAGCACATACCCAGGAGTCAGAAGACTTGAGTTGAATCCTTGTTCTTTATCTGCTGTGTGACCTTGGGCAAGTCACTTGGTCTCTCTGTGCTTCAGTTCCCTCATCTGCAAAATGGGGATTCTTGTTCTCCCTCCTACTTAGACTGTAAGCCCCATGTGGGACCCAATTATCTTGTATCTACCCCAGTGCTTAGTACAGTGCCTGACACTTAGCAAGTGCTTAACAAATGCCACAATAATAATGCAAAATATTATCATTCTTTTTTTCCAAAATGATTTCACATCAATGATCTCATTTTACCTTCACATTATCCTTGTGAGATACGGAGAGGCAGGTATTATTATTCTCAAATAAGGCAACTGAGGCATAGAAAGGCTACATGACCTGTTCAAATAGCAGTTCTGTGGCCGAGCTGGGACTAGATCTTAAGTCTCCTGATTCTGAGACCCTTTCAATCTCTTTCCACTAGACTTTGCTGATTCCAAAATAGGTGCACACTGTGTAAATAATGTTGGTATTTGTTAAGCGCTTACTATGTGCCAAGCACTGTTCTAAGCGCTGGGGGAGATACAGGGTAATCAGGTTGTTCCACATGAGGCTCACAGTTAATCCCCATTTTACAGATGAGGTAACTGAGTCACAGAGAAGTGAAGTGACTTGCCCACAGTCACACAGCTGACAAGTGGCAGAGCCAGGAGTCGAACCCATGACCTCTGACTCCGAAGCCCGGGCTCTTTCCACTGAGCCACGCTGCTTCCTGCTGTTGTCTTAAGGTGGAGGAACAACGTTATCTTCACAGTTTCCTGTTTTCACTTTCCTGCATCTATGCTTTCCCGTCTGAAGTTAAAAAACGGAGCAGTTTTCCTAAAATAACATGCCTCAGCCTGGTATATTTTATGTGCTGTAAAAACCTGATGCAACATATGGTTAAAATAAGAGGAAGGATTTTTTTCCCCCTAAACGTGAAGATTCTCAGCCATGAATAAAAAGTACACTCCTGGTTATAAAAAGTACACTCCTGGTTATTGATCTTCGAAAAAAAAGAAATTTTAAAAAAAATCAATTTTGCTTTACTGCCCTCTGGTGGTGAATCTTTGAAAAGCCTTGCTGACTTGGCAGGGTGAAATAAAGCAACCACAAAGAGAAATTTGCTCAACTAAAGTTTTCCAGATATCCCCTCTCCTCCCCTTTCCCTCTTTCCTTCTCCACTTCTCTTCATCTTTCCCCAGTTTTATCTTTCTCTCCCTATTTCCTTTCCCCCCTTTCTGTCCTCTTCCCTCTCCACTCTCCCACCTCGCTCCGCTCCCTTTTAATGAGAATAATTGTGATGCTTTTTAAGCGCTTACTATGAGTAAAGCATTGAAATCAACACTGAGGTAGATGCAGTGAAACAGAATGGACACCGTCACTGTCCCATGTGGGACTCCCAGTTTAAGAGGGAGGGAGAATGGAGATGGAATCCTTTTTTAAAGATGAGGAAACTGAGGTAGAGAAATTAAGTGACTTGTCTAAGGTCACACAGCTGGCAATGGTGGAGTGAGATTAGAACTCAGGCCCTCTGGCTCCCAAGCCTGTGTTCTTCCCCTAGGCCACGCTGTGTCTCTGGCCCTGTCTTATAACCTTTATCTCCTCGCTATTCCACCCTAATTCTGTTTGGGCCCCCAGAATTAGGGTTCCTTTAGCATAACTGCTATATTTTTGAGCTTACAGGACGGAGATTTGGACTTAGACCTTAAAATCCAGACTGTAAACTCGTGGTGGGCTGGGAACATGTGGCTCAGTGGAAAAAGAGCCCGGGCTTGGGAGTCAGAGGTCATGGGTTCGAATCCTGACTCCGCCACTTGTCAGCTGTGTGACTTTAGGCAAGTCACTTAATTTCTCTGTGCCTCAGTTACCTCATCTGTAAAATGGGGACTAAGACTGTGAGCCCCACATGAGACAACCTGATTACTTTGTATCCCTCCCTAGTGCTTAGAACAGTGCTTGGCACATAGTAAGCGCTTAACAAATACTATCATTATTATTATTACTCTACCAAGCACTTAGTACATTGCTCTGCACACAGTAAGTGCTCAATAAATATGATTGATTGATATAGTGGCTGACTGGGAGAACACTGCTGACCAGAAAGTGGTACAAGGCTGGTGTCTTAGAAGGTGCCATCTCCCTGCCCTCTTTCTCTCCCCACATCTAGATGGCATTAGATACACTAAGTGGTCATTCCGTTGTATTTCATTCAACTTGTATTTATTGAGCATTTACTGTGTGCAAAACACTGTAATAACTGCCTAGGAGACTACAGTATAACATCAGACACATTACCTGCCCACAATGAGCTCACAGTCCACAGGGGAAGACTGTGTTGTTGGAAAGGCTGTAGACATGACCTGATTTCAGAACCAATTGAAATGATTAAACTCTTTTATCCGAAGAGCCTAGATGAAAACACAGGGAAATATAATAATGATGATAATAATAATAAGAACTGTGGTATTTATTAAGTGCTTACTATGTGTCAGGCACCATACTAAGCACTGGGGTGGATAAAAGCAAATTGGGTTGGACACATTCCTGTCCCATGAGGAATCCTGTCCCATTTTACAGATGAGGTAAGTGAGGCACAGGGAAGTGAAGTGACTTGCCAAAGGTCACACATAAGACAAGTGGTGGAGATAGGATTAGAACCCATGACCCTCTGACTTCCAGGCCCATGCCCTGTCAACTATACCATGCCACTTCTCTAATATGTTGAATGAAGACCAAATAGAGAAATGTAGTGACAAAAGAAAAATAGTATTTTCAGAGTCACACTCATGAAAGAGAAGCTATTTTGGCGTAGTGGACAGATCATAGGTGTGGGAGTCAGAAGGTCATGGGTTCTAATTCTGGCTCTGCCACTTGTCTGCTGTGTGACCTTGGGCAAGTTACTTCACCTCTTTATGCCTCAGTTACCTCATCTGTTAAATGGAGATTGAGACTGTGAGTCCCATGTGGGACAGGGACTGTGTCCAACCTGATTAGCTTGTATCCACCCCAGGGCTTAGTACAGTGCCTGGCACACAGTAAGTACTTAATGAATGCCATAATTATTATGTGGAAGACCATTTCTAGCTCTTTTTATGACATGATTGGTTCTGGCTATTGCAATTTTTTCTTCACTGATAATTTATAGCACAGGATCTTGAAGTAATAGGATTTCTTGACAATTCCTACATGTTAAATAGTGAAATAGGCACTATTTTAGTCTCCAGGGAGATGACAATTATTTTTATATTATTATTTTGCTGTAATAATAATAATTGTGGTAGTAAAGTGCTTACTGTGAGCCAAGTTCTAAACACTGGTGTAGATACAAGTTCATCAGGCACAGTCCCTGTCCCACATGGGGCTTACAGTCTAAGTAGCAGAGAGAACAGGCATTGAAACTCTATCTTGCAGATGAGGAAACTGAGGAACAGAGAAGTGAGATGATTTGCCCATGGTCACCCAGCAGGCAACTGGCAGAGTCAGGATTAGAATCCAGTTCCTCTGACTCCCAGGACTGTAGTCTTTCTATTAGACTACACTGTTTCTCACTAGACAATACTGATTTGGTAAGGGTATAAAATTTATCCAGCCTGAGGAGGAGGGATGTTGATTTACTCCCTTTCTGAAAGAGAAGCACCAAATGAAGGTCACTGAGTTTCCAGAGAGACTTCTGAAGCTTTTCAAACCTAAGAAGGTTGATGTGAACTCCAAAAGAGAAGAAGCTACGTGCTTCTCCTTGGTAGGAGACAAGTTGGATTAAAACTTTGGGGGTTGAGATATGGATATCTGGTCGGGGGGCGGGGGGAGTCCGCATGGGAAGAGGGGAAAAAAGGGTAAAGAACAGGTAAAGGATGAGAGAGAGGTACAGTGGAAAAATTTGCTTAGGAAAAGCAAAACTCAAATTGAGGCAGGGAAGTAGAAATGAGTAGAGAGGTAAGGGAGAGACAGCTTACACTGAGTTACCTGTTCTCACACCCGGTTACATTTATATATATATATATGTGTGTGTT
Organism: Ornithorhynchus anatinus; assembly: GCF_004115215.2. NCBI lineage: Eukaryota > Metazoa > Chordata > Mammalia > Monotremata > Ornithorhynchidae > Ornithorhynchus > Ornithorhynchus anatinus. The sequence continues at coordinate 94,228,815 of NC_041730.1, forward strand.
TACACACATACACACAAAGACACACATTCATACCCTTGTTGCTAAGGTCAAACACACACAAACTTTCACCCAGCTGGTGTCACTTTAGGCTCTCAGTTCACAGAAATCTGGGCTTGGAGCCAGGACACCTGAATTCTGTTTCCTGTTCTGCTGCTGCATTTTGTGTGACTTTCAACAAATTACAGGAAGTCCAGGACCTGAAAGGAAATAGGAAGTTCTGATGGAAAGCAGGCAGCTGCCCAGAGAGGAATTTGATAGGATAATAATAATAATAATAATAATAATGTTATTTGTTAAGCACTTACTATGTGCAGAGCACTGTTCTAAGCGCTGGGGTAGATACAGGGTAATCAGGTTGACCCACATAAGGCTCACAGTCTTAATCCCCATTTTACAGACGAGGGAACTGAGGCACCGAGAAGTTAAATGACTTGCCCACAGTCACACAGCTGACAAGTGGCAGTGCCGGGATCAACGAAAGGGTCCGTGGCAAGGGTGTGATCTGCATTAAGAGAGATTTAGTTACATTACGAATTTGTCTGGGCTTACTATCGGTTCTTCTGATCCCTAGTAGAAGGGGTTGAACTATGACTCAACGTAATAATAATAAGGATGATGGTATTTGTTAAGCACTTACTATGTGCAAAGCACTGTTCTAAGCACTGGGGTTCTTACAAGGTAATCAGGTTATCCCACTTGGGGCTCCCAGTCTTAATCCCCATTTTACTGATGAGGTATTTGAGGCACAAAGAAGTTAACTGATTGCCCTAAGTCACACAGCTGATAAGTGGTGGAGCTGGGATTAGAACCCATGACCTTTGACACCCAAGCTGGGGCTCTTACCACCAAGTCAAGCTCTATGAAGGGGGGAAGTGGGTGCAGTGCTCTCTTGTTTTAGACCACCACTGGCCTTGGTGGATTAATTTTCTGTCTTTTTTTAATAAAAAGAGAACAAATTTGAAGCTTCTTGCTTCAACTCCCCCATCCAACTCAGGGCCGGGCAAGAGGGCCCAGAGTCTGGTGAGAAGCCGCAGGTGCTTTTCAACCAGTGTCGCCTAGCGGATAGAGCACGGGCCTGGGAGTCAGAAGGTCTTAGGTTCTATTTCCAGATCTGCTACTTGTCTGCTGTGTGGCCTGAGGTAAGTCACTTCCCTTCTCCATGCCTGAGTTACCTCACCAAAAAAAAAAGGAGATTAAGATGGTGAACCCCATCTGGGACAGGGACTGGGTCTCACCCGATCTGCTTATATCTACCCCAGTGCTTAGTACAGTGCCAGGAACATAGTAAGTGATTAACAAATGCCACAATTATGATTATTATTGACATGGGGAGCAGGAGAAAAATGGGATGGCTCCTGGGGAAAGGAATAGAGGGGAGGAGAATGCAGTTGCTAATGATGTAAATTAATTATTATCATTATTGACACCAACTCTTCCATTTTCAGCCCCTAAGAGCATTTGCAATGGCCCTGGAGACAAGAGCATGTCTTAGTGGCAAGAGCATGAGTCAGAAGTCGTGGGTTCTAATCCTGACTCCTCCACTAATCAGCTATGTGACTTTGGGTAAGTCACTTCTCTGTGCCTCATTTGCCTCATCTGTAAAATGGGGATTAAGAATGTGAGCCCCATGTGGGACAACCTGTTAACCTTGTATCTACCACAGTCCTTAGAACAGTGCTTGGCACATAGTAAGTGCTTAATAAATACCATAATTATTATTAACAGATCTTTTTGCCATCTCCCTCATTGTCTACATTGCTCTGGCCCTGATTCTGATCTGCCCATCCCAAGGGGGATCTTTGAGTCACATAATCGGCAGTAATAATAATATGACCTTAAATGTAAAAGTGGCTTTTTATTTTTCCAAATTTTTTTTCCCAACTCTCTGAGTTCCTCTTCTACTGTACTCCACCAAACAGTAGTAGTAATAGTATTTATTAAGTTCTTACAGTTTGCCCAGCACTGTACTAGTGCTGGGGAAGAATATACAGATGGGAATTAGACTTAATCCCTGTGGCTTGGGGAACTCACAGTGTAAAATTAAAAGGGGTAGAGGAGACTGGTAATAGCTACAACAGGAGAAATGAAACTGAAAACTTAACAACTGTCATTTACCTGCTGTGCATCCTTGGGAGAGTTACTTAACTTCTCTGTGCCACAGTTACTTCATCTGCAAAATGGAAACTCAATACCTGTCCTCCCTCTTGCTTAGACCATGAGCCCCATATGGAAACTGATTATCTTGTATCTACCTCAGAGTTTATTACGGTGCTTGGCAAATAGTAGTTTTCTTAAAAATACTATAATAATATTAACATAAAGATCAAAATGAAGATAAATAAGGAACTGTGGTTAATATGGCATAAAAAGTATATATTGTTGTTGTCGTCTTATGCTGTCGAGTCATGTCCGGCCCAGAGTGACGCCATGGACACATCTCCCCCGGAACATCCCACCTCCTTCTGCAATCATTCTGGTAGTGTATCTACAGAGATTTCTTGGTAAAAATATAGAAGTAGTTTACCATAGCCTCCTTCTGCGCAGTAAACCTGAGTCTCTGACCTTGACTCTCTCCCCTGCTGCTGCCGCCCAGCAGGGGTGAGTTTTGACTTGTAGCTGATTGCCGCCTTCTCGTTAGCCACTGGCCAAGCTAGGAATGGAATGGATAGGCCTCTGCTTGACTTTCCCTCCCATAGTCGAGACTGGTAGAGTACTCTCCAGGTGAGACCCTGAGAGGTAAAATATATATATATAGTATATATAATAGAGCACATATTTCACTACATGCAGAAGGTGCTCAATAAATAGCATTGATTATCTAAGTGCTCAACAAATATTATTGATTATCTCTCTTTATCCTCACAGAATCCCTTTAAGGTACCTACCTATATTTCCTTGAGCTCCAGAGAGGTTAAGTGACTTGATTGAGGTCACACAGCAGACCAATGGCAGCGGTTGGTCAAGTTCAGTCACTCAGTCAATGGTATTTATTGAGCACTTAATCAATCAAGACCTCCATATTAAATGATAATAATAGTGGTATTTGTTAAGCACTTACTGTGTACCAGGCACTGTACTAACCACCAGGGTAGCTACAAGCAAATGGGGTTGGACACAGTCCCTGTCCCACATGGAACTCACAGTCTCAATCCCCATTTTACAGATGTGGTAACTAAGACATAGAGAAGTGAAGTGACTTGCCCAAGGTCACACAGCAGACAAGTGGAGGAGCTGGGTTTAGAACCCATGAATTTCTGACTCCCAGGCCTGTGGTCTATCCACTATGGCAGGGAGGCTAGACGACAGTAAAGTTTGTTCCTTTTTTGTACTCTCCCAAGCACTTAGTACAGTGCTTTGCACACAGTGAGCACTCAGTAAATATGATTGAATGATTGAAAGTATACATGATCCATGCCCTCAAGGAGTGTACAATCTAGTTGGGGAGAAAGACATTAAAATAAAGGACAGATGGGGGAAACAGCAGATCTAAGGACATGTACCTGAGACCTGTGGGGCTGGGGAAAGGGTGAATATCAAGACCCTACAAGGTACAGACCCAAGTGCCTAGGTGACACAAAAGGAAGGATGAATAAAGTGGGGAAATGACAGGTTAGTCAGGGAAGCCTTCTTGGAGGAGATGTGATTTTAGTAGGACTTTGATTATGGGAAGAGTGATTGTCTGTAGGATAGGAACGGGGAGGGAGTTTCAGGCAAGAGGGTGGTCATGAACAAGTGGCTTACAGCAAGAGAGACAAGATTGAGGTACAGTGAGTAGATTGGTTTTTGAGGAGCAAAGGGTACAGGTTGGGTTGTAGTAGGAGAGTAGTGAGGTAAGATAGGGGGAGGAGAACTGATTGAGTGCCTTAAATCCAGTGGTAAGGAATTTCTGCTTGATGGGGTGATGGATACGCAGCATTTCCCTCCTCAAAACCCCTTTCTGACTGTCCCTCCTCCTGCCCCCCCACCCATCACTTGTCCCTAATGACCTGGCCACATACTTTACTGATAAAATTGAAACCATCAGGTGTGACCTCCCTAAAATCTCACCAGTTCTTCTCCTCCAGCCCCTTCTTTGACTCTCCCATCTTTTGCAGCAGCATCTCAAGAGGAGATCTCTCTCCTCCACTCAAAATCCCTTTGCACCTGCCACCCCCCAAACCCTTCTTCCCTTCCTGACCTCCATCTTCAACTCTTCACTTTCCACTGGCTTCTTCACTGCTTTCCAACATGCTCAAGCATCCCCTAACCTTCAAAAAAACAACAAAAAGAAACAAACAAAAGCCCTCCCTTGACCCCATGGTTCCCTCCAGTTATTTACCCATTCTCAGGACTCTTATGTATGTGCGTATCTATCTGTCAACATGTATATTTTTATATTTGCAACCTTATACTTCATAGGGTTTTCACTGTAGGGTTTATTTATATTTTAGACTGTAAACTCTTTGAGGAAAGGGAATTTTTAGACTGTAAGCTCTTTGAGGGAAGGGAATGTGTCTTTATTCTTTATTTTGCACTTTCCATGCACCCAGGCAAGAATGGGAGAGCTGTTCTACCTGGCAATCACATACTGGAGACTCCCACAACAGGCTCTACTAAAGGGAGGGGAGGGAAAAACCTGCTCAGTCTGGCCACAGTTGACAGCAGCTGTTGCTGGGGAGTGTAATCAATCGTATTTATTGAGCGCCTACTATGTGCCGAGCACTGTACTAAGGGCTTGGGAGAATACAGTACAACAGAATAAGTGGACACATAGCGGCAACTCATGCAACTTGGGGCCACTCTTTTAATAATGGTATTTTTAAAGCGCTTACTATGTGCCAGGCACTGTACTAAGCACTGGGGTAGGTACAACATTACCAGGTTGGAGACAGTCCCTGCCCCACATGGGGCTCACAATCTTAATCCTTATTTTATAGAAGATGTAACTGAGGCACAGAGAATTTAAATGACTTGCCCAAGGTCACACAGCATTATAGCATAGTGTAAAGTGCACAGACCTGGGAGTCAGAAGGTCATGGGTTCTAATCCCGGCTCCACCACTTGCCTGTTGTGTGACCTTGGGCAAGTCATTTTGCTTTTCTGGGCTCCAGTTACCTCATCTGTAAAATGGGGATTGAGGCTGTGAGCTACATATAGGACAAGGATTGTGTCCACCATGATTTGCTTGCGTCCAAGCAGTCCTGGTACATAGTAAGCGCTTAACAAATATCATTATTATTTGTACGTGGTGAAGTTAGGATCAGAACCCAGCTCCTTCTGACTCCCAGGCCCGTGCTCTATCCACTAGGCTACACTACTGCTCCTTGTACTCTAGGCACTGAACTAAGTGCTTGTACTCACCCAAGTTCTTCGTACAGTGCTCTGCACACAAAATCATCAATAACTACCATTGATTGAGGCACAGAGAAGTTAAGGGACTAGCTTAAAGTCACACAGCAGGCAAACAGAATGGGGATTGGAAAGCAGGTTCTTCCACTCCCAAAGCTGTGCTCTTTTCACTGAGCCACACTGCCCACCCAGTTGAAGTGCCTAGGATGAAGGAAAGTAGCATAGCTCATTGATCTTGAGAAAAGCAAATAAGAAGTGGTTGTTTTAGAGCATGGGGATCATAACTTTCAAAATCATATGTTATTTTTACTGTTTTCACTGGATGAAATTAAATAAATTAGATAAATTAATTTGGTATAATTTTGAAGCATTCCCCTATGAAATTATAGAACAAATACATCTAAGTAGTTCTCAAACACATGTTTTCTTTGGGCCACAAAGTTTTAAAAACAATCTTCTCCTACTGATTCTAACAGGCCATATATCGATCAGAAATAATTTTGCAGAAAACAGAGGTTTGCCTTAAAATAGTGACCCAAGAAATAAAAGGTAAACCTTATTTTATCTTCCTGGAGGTACTGATGGTATTGGTTAAGCTCTTACTATGTGACAAGCACTGCTGTAAGCACTGGGGTAGATACAAGCTAATCTGTTTGGACCCAGGGTTGCTCTTATGTAGATAACTAAAGGATGCCGAAACAATCAGTGACATTAACTGAGCACTTTCTGCGTGCAAAACCCTGTTCTAAGCACTTGGGGAGAGTACAATAGAACATAATCGATAGTTACGATCCCTGCCATCAAGGAATTTATAATCTACAATCACACTGGGGCCAGTTCAGGGACACAGGGAAATCAATCTATCAATCATATTTACTGAGTGCTTACTATGTGCAGAGACCTGTACTGAAAACGCTCGGGAGGGTACAATATAACCAATATGGTGGACATTTTCTCTGACCAAAAAGAGTTTAGTATAATGGGTAAGAGGCAACCTTTGACCTCCTACAGAAGTTGGCATAAATGTGGGAATAAATTCTGCATGAGGACCTATATGAATGTGCATATCTATAGGCATGTGCCCATATATCTCTGCCTACGTATGAGCGGGTGTCTTTCTGCAGTGACGTCTCTGTCTCTTTCTGTCTCTGAGAAAGGTTATATGTAGGGAATTTTGAGGAGTACTGATGGAAGTATAGTGAAGTTAGTGTTATTGATGATGTTAATGTTTGCTGTCTTACGCTGTCGAGTTGTCTCTCACCCATAGCGACTCCATGGATACATCTCTCCCAGAACGCCCCACCTCTATATGCGATTGCTCTGGTAATGGATCCAGAGAGTTTTCTTGGTAAAATAGGGAAGTATTTTGCCACTGCTTCCTTCAGCACAGCAAACTAAAGTCTCCACCCTCTATTCTCTCCCATGCCGTTGCTGCCCAACATGGGGGAGTTTTGACTTGCTGCAGATTGTCTGTCTTTCATGCCCTAGCCACTGCCTAAGCTAGGAATGGAATGGACAGGCCTCTGCTTGAATCTCCCTCCCATATCCGAGACTGGTAGAGCACTGGAAACTCTCTGGGTGCGATCCTGAGGGGGAGATGTTAATGCTAGTGATTATTTATTTAAAACTTATGCAGTGACATTGATGATCATAGAAATGATAGTAAGATTTTGTATAAACTTGGTCTATGTAAAATTATTTTTTCCTGGATGTTGTTGGGGGTTATCTTAAATCTGGGGTTGTCATTAATAACAATAATTATTTTTATGGTATTTGTTAAGCACTTACTATGTGCCAGGCACTAAACCCCGGGGAGGATACAAGGAAATCAGTTGGACACAATCCCTGTTCCATGTGGGGCCTCACAGTCTCGATCCCCATTTTACAGATGAGGTAACTGAGGCACAGATAAGTTAAGTGACTTGCTCAAATCCACATAGCAGACGGGTGGTGGAGCCCGGATTAGAACCCATGACCTTCTGACTCCCAGGCCTGTGCTCTATCCACTACGCCATGCTGCCTCTCCAACTTTTTCCTTCTTTTCTCCAAGCTTCTCCTTAGTTTCAGTACAATCTAAAAGTCTGAACTTGGTCATCTTTGATATTTCTATCTTTAACTGTCATTCAGCTCCCTCTGTTTATTGGGTGCTCACTGTGCAGAGCGCTGCACTATGTGCTTGGAGAAGTACATAAAGTACAACAGAGTTAGTAGACCCAATTCCTGCCCACAAGGAGTTCACAGTCTAGAGGTGGAGAGAAACATTAATATGAATAATTGCTGCGGGTGGAGTGATTAAGAGTATAAATCCAAGTGTCAGAATAATACAAAAAGTGTCACCGTGCCCTAACTCCTTGTCAGATTAATGCATTTTCATTGTCGTTTTCTTCTCATTTTCTACTCAAACTCCTCCTTTATTAAAAGGATGCTTTTTTATATGAATTGACCTTACAGAAGTGTCTGATCCTTGAATGAGACAGGATGTGGTGCAAAAAAAGCTGAGCAAGTTCAAAATGAATCAGTTATATTTATTGAGTGCTTACTTTGTGCAGAGCACTGCACTAAGCTCTTGGGAGAGCAAAATATTCATTCAATCATATTTATAGATCACCTACTGTGTGCAGAGCACTGTACTAAGCGCTTATATATATATATATAAATATATATATGTTATATATACATATTAAATATAACAGGTGGTAGACCCATTCCCTGCCCACAATGAGTTTATAGTCTAGAGGACTGTGCATTCAGTCGTATTGAGCTCTTACTGTGTGCAAAGCACTGTAATAATATTAATAATAATAATAATGGCATTTGTTAAGTCCTGGAAAGAGCATGGGCTTTGGAGTCAGGGCTCATGAGTTCGAATCCCAGCTCTGCCACTTGGCTGTGTGACTGTGGGCAAGTCACTTAACTTCTCTGTGCCTCAGTTCCCTCATCTGTAAAATGGGGATCAAGACTGTGAGCCCCACGTGGGACAACCTGATTCCCCTGTCTACCCCAGCGCTTAGAACAGTGCTCGGCACATAGTAAGCGCTTAACAAATACCAACATTATTATGTGTGCCAAGTACTGTCCTAAGCGCTGGGGAGGTACAAAGTAATCAGGTTGTCCCACATGGGGCTCACAGTCTTAATCCCCATTTTACAGATGAGGTACCTGAGGCCCAGAGAAGGGAAGTGACTTCCCCAAGTTCACCCAGTTAATAAGTGGGGGAGGTGGGATTAGAACCCATGACCTCTGACTCCCAAGCCCGGGCTCTTTCCACTGAGCCATGCTGCTACTAATCACTTGAGCGCTATATTAAGCACTTGAACAGATTACAGTCTACAGTCTAGTCAAAGGCAGGCAGACCTTGGGGTGGCTTGTTTCCTATGAGAGCAGGGACATGTCTCTTATGAGCTGTATTGTACTCCCCCAAGTGCTTAGTACAGTGCTCAGTGCATACTAAGAACTCAATAAATACCATTGTTTGACTCTACAAGGCCTAGCTCAATACATTAAAGTTCTTAAAGTGTTAATGATAATAATATCTATTGGAGAAGCCAGCATGGCCTAGTGGATAGAGTACGGATCTGGGAATCAGAGGGCCCTGGGTTCTAATGTATCTCTGTCACTTGTCTGCTGTGTGGCCTTGGGCAAGTCACTTAACTTCTCTGTGCCTCAATTCCCTCATCTATAAAATGGAGATTAAGACTGTGAGCCCTGTGTGGGACAGGGACTGTGTCCAACTCCATTATCTAGTATCTACCCCAGCATGTAGAACAATGCCTGACATAGTAAGTGCTTAACAGATAAGCATGAATGATGGCATTTGTTAAGCACTTACTATGTGCAAAACACTGTTCTAAGTGCTGGGGAGGATACAAGGTCATCAGGTTGTACCACGCGGGGCTCACAGTCTTCATAAAATACTGTTATTATTATTATTATATCTACAGTAATCCTCCCTTAGGGTATTCGTCTTAAAGTGCTCTTTAGAAAGAGCACTGTGGGATTTAAATGAAGGTGTTACAGCTTCCTCTTGCTTGTCAGCAAAATTTACCTTCAGTGAAGCACTTTCCTTCCCTCTCCTTGGAATATGTTGCTTGACTGGAATAGAGTAATTAAAGTTATTTTGCATAACACGTCTAATCTGTTAGTACAAAGTTCCCCTGTGTTGAATAGAATTCGAAAGATAAGCCTGAAAAGTAAATACTGTATTTACATATGTACACAAACTAATTGAAAATCCATCATTATCGGTGCATATTGACATTGCTACTGGATCGTGTAAGTCTTTTGAGTATTTTATTATCTGTTTTACTACATTTTTATTGTTTTAGTCAATTTGGGGGAATCTGGGAAGCATATTTATCCATTTTATATTTTTCCAATGGGAAACTATATTCCATTTAATGTTCTTTTGCTTCATATTCTATTTTCATGGAACTCATTAATAACACTAACCAGGGTTTAATCGTACTGAATGTTTATGCACAGCTTTGTGGTGCATATTCTCTAAAGCCTATATGCTCCTAGTGTGCAGGGATCACATCATCTGCAGTGCTGTCATAATGCATTTTCTAAGTGCTTAGTGCAATGCTAGGCATACGGTAAGTACTCTGCAAATACCACTGATTGATTATTCTTTATTTATGAGGCAATGGGCTATGATCCTTCACTAAATAATTGGCCATTCGATAAATGGGCACCGAGACTATGGAAAATCTACTCACCCTTGGGCAAAAGATCTGCTCCATTTAGATCATTATTCAAGTTCTAGATGCTAAGGCATTTCCAAACTGGAGATACTGAGTAATGTTCTTCTGAGGGTGCTCTTTCATGATTATGATATTAAATTTTAATATCAGTATTTCTTACAGTGCTCTCACTATGACTTAACTTTTCCAAGTTTTTCTTGTTATAAGGACTTTCCTTCACCTCCCTTTGAAGTATTTAGACTGACTTGAATTGAACCCCGTTTAGCAATAGTAATAATAATTATGGTTCATGTTAAGCCCTTGCTGGGTGCCAAGCACTTTTCTAAGCTCTAGAGTAGATACTGGATGCAATCCCTGTCCCACTTTGGGCTCCCAGTCCTAATCCCCATTTTCCAGATGAGGTAACTGAGCCACCTAGAATTAAAGTGACTCACCCAAGGTCACATAGCAGGCAAGTGGCAGAGTCAAGATTAGAACCCATGTCTTCTGACTCCCAAGCCCATGGTCTTGCCACTAGGCCATGCTGCTTCTCATACACAGTAGACAGTGCACAGCTCTATTTAGCATAGATAATGTCAGATGTCTGTTTTTGAGCCCAAGATGTCTTTTTGCTGGAATAAGATGTGAAAAGCACCATTTTGAAAATTGAGGAATTGCACATGTACATATAAAAAATGGGATTCAAAGTCTAAGAATTACAAAAGAGGGCTTCCCTTTTCCTCAGCTCACTCTTCCTTCCATGTCATCTATGTGCTTGGATCTGTGACCTTTGGACATTTAATAATAATAATAATAACAATAATAATAATAATAATGTTGGTATTTGTTAAGCGCTTACTATGTGCCGAGCACTGTTCTAAGTGCTGGGGTAGATACAAGGTAATCAGGTTGTCCCTTGTGAGGCCCACATTTGATATTTGCCACACCTCCTGCCCCACAGCACTTATGTATAGATCTTTAAATTATGTATTATAAATTATTTATTTATTCATATGAATGTCTGTCTCCCCCTCTCGGCTGTGAGCTCATTATGGGCAGGGAATGTGTCCGCTAATTCTCTTGAATTATACTCTCCCAAGCCCTTAGAATAGTGCTCTGCACATAGTAAATGCTCAATAAATATCACTGAGTGATTAATTTATTACTCTTGGTGTAGATTTACATGGTGATTGGACCATGTAACTATATTGTGTTTGAATCAAGTTTTTAATATGTTTATACTACACTGGTCATTTTTTCTGGATCTTGGGAAAGCATTAATGCAATTTATATTTTTCAGTTTATCGATCAATCCTATGTATTATGTCCTTGTTATGTGCAGAGCACTGTACTAAAAGGTTGGGCGAGTACATTATCACAGAGTTATATTGCTGGTAGACATGTTCCACAATGAGTCTAGATGGGGAGACAGACATTAATATACAGAAATAAATTACAAATCGGTACATAAGAGCTCTCTCTCTCAGGGTCACACCTGGAGAGTTTCCAGTTCTCTACCAATCTTGACTTTGGGAGGGAGAGTCAAGCAGAGGCCTGCCCATCCCGTTCCTAGCTTGGGCAGTGGTTAGCGAGTGGAAGACAATCTGCTCCAAGTCAAGACTCCCCTGTGCTGGGCAGCAGCAACAGCACGAGAGATTCGAGGGTGGAGACTCAAGTTTACTGTGCAGAAAGAGGCATTGGTAAATCACTTCAGTATTTTTACAGGAAAACTCTATGGATACACTACCAGAACGATGGCAGATGGAGGTGGGGTGTTCTGGGAGGGATGTGTCCATGGTGTCGCTATGGGTCAGCAATGACTCAACAGCATAAGACAAGACATAAGAGCTGTGATCAGTCAGTCAATGGTATTTATTGAGCACTTTCTGTATTCAGAGCACTGTATTGAGTACTAGGGAAGAGTACAATATAACAGAGTTGGTAGATGCATTCCCTGCCCATAATGAACTCATAGTCTATTTTTCCTATGGAAAACTAATTCATTTAGCCCTCTTTTGCTTTAAACCTTTTTCATGGAAAGAATTAAGTGCACTAACCAGGTTGTAGCTATATAAGGAGAAACATGGCAATTTCAGCACAAATTTTAGAACTCACGTCTCCATAACAAGTAAATCAAATGACTTGGGAAGGTTTTTGCTACATGGAATTGTTATTATTGTTGTTTAATGCCGTGGAGTCATGTCCGACCTATAACGACGCCATGGACACATCTCTCCTTGAAAGTCCCACCTCCACCTGCATTTGTTCTGGTAGTGGATCCAGACAGTTTTCTCGGTGAGCTAGTCTTGAGAAAATGCCTCCCTTCCTTCCATTCCTCCTTCCTTCCCCTCTCTTATCCTCTTCTCTTCTCCCTCATCTTTCCTCCTCATCTCTTTTACCTCCTCCCTTATCCTTTCCCTCATTCTGTTTTAATGAAGACCACACTGCTGATAGGAAAGAAGGGTGGCTCTAGCATGATATTTAGTTGTTCCATTATTTCTTTGGTCAGCACTCTGAATAACACAACTATTGGTATTTCACTCACTTTTCATGCTTGATTTAAATTATGTTGGTAAATATGATGCAGTAACTAAGAGGCTCTAGGAGAGGGGCTGTGGGGAGATTGAATTTTCCTCGTCCCCATTTTCCCTGAGCAGTAATTACTTGTGGAAATAAAAAATCTGGCAGTGGTGATTTCAGATTGAAATTTAACTGCTTCCTTCTCAATGATAAGAGCTTAAGGTGTGGGGAAGATATAAGGCAATTTTTTTTCTCCATCCGTTGGTGATCCGTTTTAGTTTGGTAAGCAAAGATAATAATGTTGGTATTTGTTAAGTGCTTACTATGTGCAGAGCACTGTTCTCAGCGCTGGGGTAGATACAGGGTCATCAGTTTGTCCCACGTGAGGCTCACAGTTAATCCCCATTTTACAGATGAGATAACTGAGGCACAGAGAAGTTAAGTGACTTGCCCACAGTCACACAGCTGACAAGTGGCAGAGCCGGGAGTCAAACTCATGACCTCTGACTCCGAAGCCCAGGCCCTTTCCACTGAGCCACGCTGCTTCCCACACGGCTTACTAACACTTATGGTATTTGTTAAGCGCTTACTATGTGCCAAGCACTGTTCTAAACTCTGGGCTAGATACAAGGTAATCAGGTGGTCCCACATAAGGGTCCCAGTCTTAATCCCCATTTTACAGATGAGGTAATTGGTGACACAGAGAAGTTAAGAAGTTTGCCCAAGGTCACACAGTAGGTAAGTTGCAGAACCAGCATCACAACCCAAGTCCTCCTTCTCCCAAGCCCGTGCTCTTTCAACAAGTCACATTTGGTATCCCAGCTGATGGCAGGCTGGTAAATCCTGTCCAATTCTTCCGAGGCATCGTTAACAGCTTTTTCTCTTTTGGACCCGAAGATGGTGAGTGGGGCAATCACTGCAGATCACTAAAGACACCACTCTCAGAGTCAGGATTCTGGGGTCTCTCTCTAGACACACCCCTGGGGTTTTCACGAAGGGGATGGGCCTCCGAGGGGGCTGACCTCTCCCCTCAGACTTCAGCGTGTTTTGTCACCTGGCTTGGTCAATCAAACGGGAATAGCCAAGCTTATGAACTGATGCTGTAGCACTACTGACTGGGCCCTGAGGGAGTTGAATGTGGCCCTTGGGGGACCCAAAAAGTCAGGAAGGAGGATTAAGATCTCCAGGCCAGGCTTTCGCTCTCTAAGTCCAGCCAAGTGGAATCATCTTCAGGATGTGCAGCTGGATATTTTCCTGCAAAGCTTCACTTATAGCTCAGAGGAAGAATGATGAGCTCATTTCAGAATCACTAAACTCTGCCTGCTCTGCTTTGGTTTTGAAAAACAAACAAAGCGTCGAAACAGTTTGGTTTCCTTGGTCAAATGAGTTGTCAAGACATTAAAAATTAGGATCTGGGGTTCAAAGACCTGGAGGTGTATTTCGCTCCTTATCATCTTGGCGATATGCATTTTCTGTGTTGTGGTTTTAAGATGATACATTGTCAAAAATAGCTTGTTAATGCATATTCATAAGTATGCATTACTGCATTTCTGAAAAATTCAAGTACTGTGATAGGGACTTTGAGCTCAAAGGCTGCTGTTGGGTATTTTACTTATTTGTTTCATTTAACAAATTGTCCAAAATTCAATTTAATTGAATTATATTTATTGAGCACTAACTGTGTGCAAAGCCCTGAACTAGGCACTTGGGAGAGTACACTATAGTAACAAACACATTCCCTGCCCACAATGAGCTCACAGTCTAGAGGGGGAGACAGACATTAATATAAATAGATAGATAAATCAATTGCTGATGTAAACAGAAACATACAAATGTGCTATAGGGCTGGGAAGGGGGTTGAATGAAGGAGCAAGTAAGAATGAACAGAAGGGAGTGAGAGAAGAGGAGAGGAGGGCTTAGTCAGGGAAGGCTTTTTGAAGGAGATGTGCCTTCAATAAGGCTTTGCAGTGGGAGAGGGCAATTATCTGTCTGATATGAGGAGGGAAGGCATTCCAGGTCAGAGGTAGGATGTGGGCGAGGGGTCGGAGGTGAGACAGACAAGATGGAGGTACAGTGAGAAGGTTGGCATTAGAGGAACAAAGTGGGAGGGCTGGGTTGTAGTAGGAGAGTAGTAAGGAGAGGTAAGAGAGTAGTAAGGAGAGGTAGGAGGGGGCAAGGTGATTAAATGCTTTAAAGTGAGGAGTTTTTGTTTGAGGTGGAGGTGGATGGGCAACCGCTGGAGGTTCTTGAGGAGTGGGAAAACATGGTCTGAATGTTTTTGAATAGAAATGATTCAGGCAGCAGAATGGAGAATGGACTGGAGTGGGGAGAGACAGGAGGCGGGGAGGTCAGCAAGGAGGCTGTTACAATAATCAAAGTGGAATAGGGCAAAGCCAGATGGGGTAAGTGCTTTCATTGATGTGATAGCTGTTTGGATGAAGAGGAATGCGATGTTGCGACGGTAGAACTGACAGGATTTAGTGATGGATGGCTTGAATATGTGGGTAGAATGAGAGAGAGGAGTCAAAGTTAATATCAGGATTGGTTGGTTAAATTGGTTAAAAATAATTATTCTAAGTAACTTACTGAAGCATACTGCTTGAACCTCTTCAGTTGGCCTGACCACTAGACTAGCTGATTGATTTGCCAAATCTATTGCACCACTAGGTGCTCCTGAAAGGACTGCCCAGATTTGGAGAGAGGCAACAGACCCATGAGAGGAATTATGTATCCCATAACGCTTTCCAGGCACCTATTTCTCAATTACCATCATAATGGGAATTCAGGTGCTTAGTACGGTACTCTGCACACAGTAAGCCTACATTACAGACACCACTGATTGATTGATAATGCACCGATCTTTGAGTGAACCTTTGCAGTAGTAGGTTCCTTGATTCTTAAGTGGAGATTCTTCGTCTAAAGGAAAGAGCATAGGTCTGGGAGTCGGGAAACCTGGGCTCTATTCCTGGTTCTGCCATTTGTCTGCTGTGTGACCTTGGCAAATTCACTTACCCCTCTGTGCCTCAATTTGTAAACATAAGAGCATAACACCTAGACTTTATGCTCGTTTTTGCCAACTCCGTAATACTGCACTCTCCCAGTCGCTTAGTACAGTGCTCTGCATGCAGTAAGTACTCAGTAAAGACGATTGACTGATACCTGTTCTTCCTTCCCCTTAAAGTGTGAGCTTTATGTGGGACAGGGACTATGCGTAATGTATTTATACTGTAGCTACCCCAGCACAAAGTACAGTGTTTGACCACTAATGATGATAATACTGAGTTATTACCACTCATAATGATAATAATTAATCTCCACAGAAAAGAGACAATCTAGAGAGCCTTTTATAGGGCTAATGAAGTCCTAGGGGAAACAAGTTTGTAGTGGTACCTCCAGCCAGCTGGGACTGTGTTCTATAGTACTCTGTTTTATTCTCTGGGGTAGAAACTCTCTTTTCTAGCTAACTTTTACAGTCCAGGAGAGGGCCCTGGTTAAACAATAAGCATCCATGCACCTGTTCCAGTTTTGATTATTTAAAATGGAGGCTTTTTTCATTTCTTTCTGGGCTGAGCGGAGCCGGCTGGCAGGGGGACTCCGTGCTGCGGCAGGGGGTGGGGCTCGTTGCCCCTCATCAGTGTGTGCCTAGGCTGGGACCGGGTCCCGATGGAGTGCCAGCCCATGCCCGAGGCCGCAACTCGAGCCTTGATCTGCAGCATCTCAGCAGGGAATGTGTCTGTTTATTGTTCATATTTGCACTCTCCCAAGTGCTTAGTACAGTGTTCTGCACACAGTAAGTGCTCAATAAATACGATTGAATGAATGAATGAAGGTAGCTTGTTGGCCACCAGCAGCACTGTCTCCTTCCCCAGTGAGCCCACGGGGCTCTGTTCAGGGCACGAGGGCAGGGGGTCCAGGATGGAGACAGGGAAGAGGTCTGCCTGGGCTTCCGACTGGCAAGATGAGGCATCCAGCCAGGGAGTGTAACTCCCCCTGCCCTCACCAGGCCGCAGGGTGAGCTGGGGATCTAAGTTAAATTAATAATTGTAGTATTTGTTATGTGTTTACTAAGTGCCAGGCACTGTACTGAGCACTGTACTAAGATGCAAGGTAATTGGGTTGAACACAGTCCCTGTCCCACATGGACATTAATGCCCATTCTACAGATGAGGCAACTGAGGCCCAGTAAAGTGAAGTGACTTTCCCAAGGTCACATGACAGACAAGTGGCGGAGCTGGGATTAGAACCCAGGTCCTTGAGATGCCCAGGCCTTATGCCCTATCCATTAGGCCATGCTTCCTTAGACCCAATTTTTTAATGGTATTTAAGTGCTTACTATGTGCCAGGCACTGTACTAAGCACTGAGATAGACCTCTCCCTTTTGCTTTAAGCACTAGTGGATATCTCTATCTCTGGTGACTGGAGTGCCTTAAGTATTATTGTCCTTCAGGCTACCCCATTCATGATTGAATACATTGTGTTTTTAGAGCAACGTGGACTAGTGGAAAGGGCACGGGCCTAAGAGTCAGAGGACCTGAGTTGAATCCTTGGCTCTGCCACAAGCCTGTTGTGTGACCTTGGGCCAGTCACTTGTCTTCTGTAGTAATGTTTTCTCCCCAGTGCTTAGAATAGTGCCCTGCACATAGTAAACAGTAAATATCACTGATGGATTGATTGATTCTCTCTGCCTCAGTTTCCTCATCCGCAAAATGGGGATTCAATGCCTGTTCTCCCTCCTACTTAGATTGTGAGCCCCCTGCAGGTCCTAATTATCTTGTATCCACTCCAGTGCTTAGTACAGTGCTTGGCACATAGGAAGCATTTAACAAATATCATAATCATAATGATAATCAGGTCAGACACAGTTCATGTCCCACATGGGGCTCACAGTCAGAATCCCCAATTTACAGATGAAATAGCTGAGGCACAGAGAAGTTAAGTGATTTGCCCAAGGTCACACAGCAGACCAGTGGCAGAGCACTTTCGCCCTTGTTTTCAGCCTCTTAGGGGCAATTACATCTTCCTCATAACTCTCTCCTGCTCTAATGTACAGCTTTGTCCTTATGTGAAGTACGTAGTCTTCACCGTCATCTTAGAAAAAAAATATTCCTATACCGCAAAATATTCCTGTGCCGCCATTAATCATCCTTTTCCCTTCTTGCTGCTAGGAGTCCTTAGCTCCCTGTACAAAAGATGAAAGAAGACAGTGTCCCAGCAATTTTGCAATTGCATGCAAGTTAAAAAGCAAAATTGAAATATCTCTGGTGAATTGATGGAACAGCCTTGGTTTTTTAGAGTCCCCAAGGGCTCTGCAGTAGCAGATTAATTGAGAAAGATTGTTTTGGGGAGAGATATTTGAAAAAGGCAGAGCTTAACCTACTATGGCTTTTATCTTTATTGTTCTCTTCCAAGCATCTGGGACATTGCACTGCAGGTGCTCAATATAGTCCTTTGTCTGCATTTGATGCCCAGTTCAGAGCTCTGCACCCAGAAAGTGCTCAATAAATGACATTACTTTCCAATCGCATTTCACATCAAGGAAATAGATCTGGACATGGAATAGCAACCTGAGTAAATTTTACCGGTGCATTTCCATAACACCTTTCTCCTCACGCATACTGAATTGTCTCATTTGTAGCGTGGCTCAGTGGAAAGAGCCCGGGCTTGGGACTCAGAGGTCATGGTTTCAAATCCCGACTCTTCCACTTGTCAGCTGTGTGACTGTGGGCAAGTCACTTCACTTCTCTGGGCCTCAGTTACCTTATCTGGAAAATGGGGATTAAGACTGTGAGCCTCACGTGGGACAACCTGATGACCCTGTATCTACCCCAGTGCTTAGAACAGTGCTCTCTGCACATTGTAAGCGCTTAACAAATACCAACATTATTAGTATTCGTAGACTTTGAGCTCATTATGGACAGGGAATGTGTTTATCAACTCTGTTATATTCTCCTAAGCGTTCAATACAGTGCTCTGCACACAGTCAGCGTTCGATAAATACCACTGATGTTTTGTTAGTGAAAATGATTGAGGAGGCAAAATGACTGAGGAGGGATCTCTTCATTATTTTGAAGAAGGGCCATAGAAAACAGAGAGTGAAATGTGTTCGCTATTTTGATTCCAGGTAGAGTTTTCCTATTTTCAGCCACCAGATGTCAGTGGAAACAAGGAATTAACAGGCCTCTGTTAGGGATTCAAATATTCCTGCAGAAATATATTTCTTTCCCTTCTCATTCAATAAAATATTTGAGCGAATGGTGACCCATTTTGCTTAAGATGATTTATGGCTTTGTTCCTTTAGAAGTCAGGTATCCACTGATATTCTCTAATGCAAAAAAGTGGGTCAATCAAGCAATCGCTATTTATTGAACACTTACTGTTGCAGAATAATAATAATAATAATGCTGGTATTTGTTAAGCGCTTACTATATGCCAACTATGTGCTAAGGTCATCAGGTTGTCCCCATGGGGCTCACAGTCTTTATCCCCATTTTACAGATGAGGCAGATGAGGTAACTGAGGCACAGAGAAGTTAAGTGACTTGCCCAAAGTCACACAGCTGACAAGCAGTGGAGCACAGGTGACGAGCAGTGGAGCTGGGATTAGAACCCACCACCTCTGACTCCCAAGCCCGGGCTCTTTCTGCTAAGGCACACTGCTTCTCGTTACTGTATTGTACTAAATAATAATGTTGGTATTTGTTAAGCGCTTACTATGTGCAGAGCACCGTTCTAAGCGCTGGGGTAGACACAGGGGAATCGGGTTGTCCCACGTGGGGCTCACAGTCTTCATCCCCATTTTACAGATGAGGTAACTGAGGCCCAGAGAAGTGAAGTGACTTGCCCACAGTCACACAGCTGACAAGTGGCAGAGCTGGGATTCAAACTCATGACCTCTAACTCCAAAGCCCGTGCTTTTTTCCCTGAGCCACGCTGCTTCTCATGCGAGAACTAAACACGTGCGAGAGTACCCTAGGGTTGATAGATATGATCCTTGACCTCGGTGGGTTTATAATCTAGTGGGAGGAGGCATAAAATAAGATAAATTATAATCGAGTTATAATTTGAATTATAACTAGATCAGTTATAGTTATAACTATATTCTATTATAATTATAGTAGGTAAAGGAAGCAACCCCATATAAGGACATATACATAAATGCTATGGGGTTGGAGTTGGATGAATATCAAAGTGCTTAGGGAATACATCCCAAGTGCATAGGCAGAAAGGAGGGAGACTAGGGTAGGGAGATGAGCGGTTCAGTCAGGGAAGACTTCCTGGAGGAGGTCTGATTTTAATAGAACTTGGAAGATAGGGACAGTGGTCTATCAGATATGAAGGGGGAGGGAATTCCAGGAAGAAACTACTTTGTGGTGAGAGTAGTGTTAACAGCATTTATTGAGGGCCCATTTGGTGGAGTGTATTGTACTAGGTGTTTGGGAAAAGCAGAATAAAGAAGCGACAAGTAGACAGACCGGTCAGTGAATTCTAACAGTGGATCCATCAGGTATTAACTGTAAAGCCGGAAAAGTCTGCTGAGAGTAAAATCTGCCAAATCTTCACCTCATTTCCAAATGTTTTTCTGATTTTTTCAGGGGGTGAAAAATGTATACTGTACTTAGAAAATGAATGGACAGGTCAGTAATAACAGTGATATTAATAATGCTATTTATTCAATGCTTATTATGGGTCAAGCAATGTTTAAAGAACTGGGTTTGGTGGAAGATGATCAGATTTGGACTCAGTCCTTGACCCACATGGAGCACACAGTTTAAAGGGGAGGACACATCCTTTTAGAGTTTCCAAGAGCCTTTAATCCAAATTATTTAGAGAAAGGTGTTAGGTAACATGTCTATCAATTTTGTTATATTGTACTCTCCCAAGTGCTTAGTACAGTGCCCTGCACATAGTGCTCAATAAATAAAATTGATTGATAGATTGATTACAGAGCAAGAGACTTGTAAAATTTTTTGGTTCCGCATTTCTGCCGCAGCCTGGTCTATTGGATAGAGCACAGGCCTGGGAGTCAGAATAATAATGTTGGTATTTGTTAAGCGCTTACTATGTGCAGAGCACTGTTCTAAGTGCTGGGGTAGATACAGGGTAATCAGGTTGTCCCACATGAGGCTCACAGTTAACCCCCATTTTACAGATGAGGTAACTGAGGCACAGAGAAGTGAAGTGACTTGCCCACAGTCACAGCTGACAAGTGGCAGAGCCGGGATTTGAACCCATGACTTCTGACTCCCAAGCCCAGGCTCTTTCCACTGAGCCACGCTGCTTCCCAAAGGACCTGGGTTCTAATTCTGACTCTACCACATGTCTGCTATGTGACCTTGGACAAGCCACTTCATTTCTATGTGCCTCAGTTACCTCATCTGTATAATGAGGATGAAGACTATGAGCCCCAGCCTGATTACCTTGTATCTACCCCAGCTCTTAAAACACTGCCTAATACCATAAAGCAAAAAAGTTTGTTGAAGGCTTCCCTCCTTTGGGAGTTAGTAGGTGGAGGGAGCAGGGGATGGTAGTGTGGACAGTGGGCAGTGGATATCTTCAGACAGCTCCTGAGGCCCCAGTGGCATGAAGGTAGCCAGCACTGTGGCTTGGGCTCTCTTTTTGTTTTAAAACTAAATATTCCAATCTTCTCTTCCATGCCATAGAAAAGTGACATTCAAAATTACTATATGAAATTACTTTACAAATCAATTTCATGCAAATATTAAGAGCCGAGGAGAAAGAAAATACATTTAGCTTAAAAAATGCAATTGGAGTCAAGGAGGAAATTCAGGAAGGAAAATAATACAACTCCCAAAATGAGAAGCAGAAGCACAGCTCTGAGGAGGCTTAGAGCACTGGGAAATCCCTTGGAAAATTTACCAGAGGGAGAACCATCTTTCCCTAGCAGAGTGACTGTATGGTTCGTCTGTCTACTCTTTCTCCTATCCCCCATCCAGTTCTCAGAAGTTGGAGAACTAGAAAAGACAGAGGAACCATACATGAGAATGGTTGAGTGTGAGAATATTTACTCAAATACTGTGGAGACGGGTGAGTATTGCAAGCCATTTTTTGCAGAAATAGTTTTCCCTCTCATCGTAAGTAGCTAGTGAAAGAGCATGGGTCTGGGAATCAGTGAACCTGAGTTCTAAACCTCACTCTGCCACTTTCCTGTTGTGTGGCCTAAGGTAAATTACTTCTCTTCTCCAGGCCTCAGGTTCCTCTTCTGTAAAATGGGATTCAGTACCTGTTCTCCTTCCTAATACTGTGAGCTTCAAGTGGGGCAGGTACCGCGTCTGCCATAATTGTCTTGTGTCGATCTCAGTGTTTTTTGTAGTGCCTGGCACATAGTAAGGGTTTACCAAAAAGCACAATTATTAGTATTATTTTGGGTCCACATTAGTAATGTGACCTGCAAAATCACTTCCATCTTTCCATGTTTACTTTTTTTCTGGGAGCCAACACGGCCTTATAGAAAGACCTTATAAACCCGAGAATCAGAGAACATGGGTTTTAATCCTGGTCTAATCTTGATCTGCTGTGTGACCTCGGGTTAGTCACTTAATCACTCTGGGTCTCAGTTTCCTCATCTACAGAATGAAGAGGCGATATCTGCTCTTTCTACCTCTCAGATTGAGTGTCTCATTGTTTTCTTATGGTATTTATTAAGTGCTTACTACATGTTGAGCACTCTTCTAAGTGCTGGAGCAGATAGTTTATCAGGTTGGACACAATACCTGTCCCACATGGGGCTCACAGTCAATGTAGGAGGGAGTAGGATTTATTCTCCCTGGGTTTATACAGCTGAGGAAACTGAAGCCCAGAGAATTAAGTGACTTGCTCAAGGTCACGGAGCAGGCAAGTGGTGTAAGTGGGATTAGAATCCACGTCCTCTGACTCCCAGGCCCATGTTCTTTCCAGTAATAACGTTGGTATCTGTTAAGCGCTATGTGCAGAGCACTGTTCTAAGCGCTGGGCAGGGTCATCAGGTTGTTCCACGTGAAGCTCACAGTCTTCATCCCCATTTGACAGACGAGGGAACTGAGGCCCAGAGAAGTGAAGTGACTTGTCCTCAGTCACCCAGCTGACAAGTGGCAGAGCGAGGATACGAACCCATGACCTCTGACTCCCAAGCCCGGGCTCTTTCCACTGAGCCACGCACGCTGCATCTCTGAGATACAAACTGCATCTGATCCGATTGTTCTGTCCCTCCCTCAGTGATTAGGCCACAGAGGAAGTACTTAGTAAATACCACAACCAGTTGATTTTTCCACTGGGCTGATTGAGAGAAGAATGTGATTTAACAGCGAGAAAGTGACCGTGGACACAAGATGGCAGCAGATTCCCAAATGGCTGCACTTTGGGCTTCCCTGGTGAAAGGGCCGGCCGGGCCTCTGGTTTCCCCACTGAGAGACTGTCAGGAAGAAGCCCTGGAGGTCCGATTCCCATTCCTCTCTTGGCAGGGCGCTTCCTGGCACACTGAGCAGGAGCTCTGTGGCGTGGGAGCCTCGGGCTCGGTTTGTGAATGAAGTGTGTTTGGGTGGTCCCGTCCAAATGGCTGCCCGAACCCATCACAGTCCCATTGGGCCGGGGGCAGGTTGGGTGAGACCCCCCTCTCTCGTGAGGGAGCTGGAGCTAGACTGGCAGGGGATGAGGGTGAGTGGCATGTCTGCACTGTGGTGGGTGGAAGGGGAAGTTTCCGCTTGGCCGGATCCCGCGCCCTGGCTGACTACTCTCTCTGCTCTCCCCCTGTGGTGCCGGGCTTGCGCCTGTCCTTATTTCAGTCTCGTCCTTGGCAGGAAAGCGAACACATCGAAGCCCAAAGAACAAGCAGGCCTCCCGGCTGAGAGGGCACCAGATTGACCCTCCTACAGACTTCATGAAGCAAACTTCTCCTTTTTCTTAAAAATGGTAAACGTTAAGAGCTTGCTGTGTGCCAGGCACTTAACTATGTGCCGGGCTAGATACGAGCCTATGGATACAGGCCCTGTCCCACATGGGGCTCACAGTCTTATCCCCATTTTGCAGATGAGGTAACTGAAGCCCAGAGAAGTGAAGTGACTTGTCCAAGGTCCCGCAGCAAAGTGGCGGAGTTAGGATTAGAATCCAGGTCCTTCTAACTCCCAGACCTATGCTCTATCCGCTAGGCTATGCCGTTTCTCCCTCAAATAAGTGCTGAAAGAAGTGCGGGCAGCTCCGCTTTGCCCCCAAGCCCTGGTGGGGCAGGGCAGAGCTGTCCAGCAGTGCTCTCCCTCAGTGTCCAGCCTCACGGCCACCATCGGCATAGATTCCTTCTTCACTGATGGCATTCCAGGGGTCCCAGTGCTCCCATTCCCGACCCACGGAGAACGACAAAGTGTTCCTGAGCACAGAGGCACAGAGACCCCATTTTTCCTCTCTATCTCTCTCTTGCTCCTCCTCTTTATCTTTGTCCCAGTCTCTCTTTTCCCCTCTCTGTTTGCCTCCCTGTCTCTCATTCTCTTTATCTCTTCTCCACAACAGTAATAATAATAATAATGATCATGGCATTTGTTAAGTGCTTACTATGTGCCAAGCACTGGTCTCCATCTCTTTCACTCTCCATCATTCCTCTCTCTCACTCTATATTAATGTTTGTCTCCCCCTCTTTACTTTAAGGTCATTGTGGGCAGGAAATGTTTCCGTTATATTGTTGTTTGGACTCTCCCAAGCACTTAGTTATCCTGGCTCTGCCACTTGTCAGCTGTGTGACTTTGAGCAAGTCACTTAAATTATCTGTGCCTCAGTTACCTCATCTGTAAAATGGGGATTAAGACTGTGAGCCCCACGTGGGACAATCTGATTCCCTTGTGTCTACCCCAGCGCTTAGAACAGTGCTGGGCACATAGTAAGCGCTTAACAAATACCAACATTAGTAGTAGTAGTAGTACAGTGCCCTGCACAGAGTAAGCACTCAAAAAATAGCTCTGATTGATAGATGAGGAAACCGAGGCACAGAGAAGTTAAGTGACTTGCCCAAGGTCACCCAGAAGGCAACTGGCAGAGCTGAGATTAGCACTCGGTTCCTCTGTCTCCCTGACCAATGCTTTTTCCACTAGGCCACAATCCAAGCTCTAATTTAAGCTCTACCACTTGCTTGCTGTGTGACCTTGGGCAAGTCACTTAACTTTGTGCCTCAGTTTCCTCATTTGTAAAAAAAAAAATGGATCTAAAATACCTGATGTTCTTCCCTTTGAATGCTTTGAATTATACGTATCTCTAGACGAGGTGTCTTTTGTGCTCAAGGAAGATGTCACTGACTGTGAAGTTTGTATTTAGTTTAAGAGGCCAGGGCAGGTTTCCACAGCCCTGACCGCACTAGGTACACACATAGACTGTCCTTCGTTTTGTTGTCTTGTTTGTTGTTTTAAGGGTTTGGTGCTGTTTTTGCTCTTGCCTTCTTATCTCATGATCCTTAATAGTAATTGGAATGAAAACAAAAAAAATTGAAAGAAGGGTTGGAAATCAAGGTTAACCCCATTTCATTCCCCAACCCCAGGCAAATTTATCTCCTAAACATAAGGAAAAATTCCAGACCGTGAGTGCTGTTCAGTAGTGGAGCTATCAGCAGTTTCCAAGGTAGGCTGAGAACCCCTTTCTTGGAATATCCTAAAATAGAACGGAACCTGTCTATCCTGGCTTGTTGAAGGCTGGTTACAAAGAGAGGTTGAGGGAAGCCACATGAATTTCCTGTTATGACCACCCCAAACGTCACCTCAGGGGCACAGATGCATTTTAGACACTGTACCCAATGTCCAGATAGCTATAACTTGGCGGATATATGTTTTCATCTGAACCTTCCAGTTTCTGCTAGATTACTTTTTTACATAATACAAAGCCCCCAAAACATATAATAATAATAATAATAATAATGGTATTTGTTAAGCACTTACAATGTGCCAAGCACTGTTCTAAGCACTGGGGTAGATACAAGGTAATCAGGTTGTTCCACACTGGGCTCAGAGTCTTAATCCCCATTTTACAGATGTGGCAACTGAAGCACAGAGAAGTTAAGTGGCTTGCCCAAAGTCACAGAGCTGATAAGTGGTGGAGTTGGGATTAGAACCCACGTCCTCAGACTCCCAAGCCTGAGCTCTTTCCAGTAAGCCACGCTGCTTCTCATATATGCTTTATGCCTTGGACTGGGAGTTGAACCATTCCTGCCAATTATCCAGTTGCCCTCCATTATGATGAATCAACTGTCCTTCAGTTCCAATCTTTAGGCTGATGACAATTCCTTTGGGTGCAATCAAGCAAAGCCCAGTCTCAAACCACCGATTACAGACAATGAGGGGCCCCATTAGATTATAGTCAGTCATTCATTCATATTTATTAAGTGCTTCCTGGGTGCCAAGCACTGTACTAAGCAGTTGGGAGAATACAATATAACAATACAACAGACACATTCCCTGTCCACAGTGAGCTTACCATCTAGAAAGGGTACCAGACCTTAATATAAATAAATAAAATTGTAAGTAGCAAGATAGCAGTGTTCATGTGTTGCTCCCATTTGACTCTCCCAATCGCTCTGTGCCCAATAAATACTATCTGCTATCGTGTGATAGCAGAAGGGTCCGCCCTCGCCCCTGTAGCATTTATTATAGGATCTGTGCACACAGTAAGCACCCAATAAATACAAAATAAATGAATTAATGAGTTCCCCCCTCACCCCAAGTCGAATTATGGCAGGAAAGTTTCAGTTTATCAGTCAGTGATATTGAGTGCTTACTGTGAACAGAAGAGTGCATAAAGTGCTTGGGAGTGTATGAGAGACGGTAGACATAATAATAATAATGTTGGTATTTGTTAAGTGCTTACTATGTGCAGAGCACTGTTCTAAGTGCTGGGTTAGTTACAGGGTAATCAGGTTGTCCCACATGAGGCTCACAGTTAATCCCCATTTTACAGATGAGGGAATTTAGGCCTAGAGAAGTGAAGTGACTTGCCCACAGTCACACAGCTGACAAGTGGCAGAGCCGGGATTCAAACTCATCACCTCTGACTCCAAAGCCCGTGCTCTTTCCACTCAGTGCCTTCAGGGAACTCAGAGTCAAGTCGGGGAGACAGCCAATAAAATAAAATACAATTACGGGAGTGTAAGGCTATGTACCCAAGTGTTGAGGGGGTGGATAAAGAGGGAAAATCTAAGAGTTTAGGAGATACAGACTTAGTGCGTAAGTGAGAGGGTTGAGAGAATAAGGTGGGAAAATGAGAGGTTAGCCAGGGAAGGCTTCCTGGAGGAGATAGGATTTTTCTCAGGCTTTGAAGATGGGGAGGGTGGTGGTCGATCAGATAGAAGGGGAAGGGAGAAGGCAGGAAGGAGGGTGTGAGCGAGGGATTGATGGTGAGAGGAGCTGGGATGTGGTGAGTAGGTTGGCATTAGAGGAGTGAAGTACGCAGGCTCAGTTGTAGTAGGAAAGGTAAGGTGGGGGGGGTGAGTTGGCTGAGTTCTTTAAAGCCGATGGTAAGGAGTTTCTATATGAGGTGGAGTTGGATGGGCAATCAGTGGAGGTTTTTGAGAAGTAGTGGGACCTGCACAAAATAGTTTTTTAGAGAGATGTTTGGCTAGCTGGGTGAAGTATGACTGGAGAGGGTAGAGGCTGGAGGGAAAGAAGTCAGGGAGAAAGATGCCTGGACTGTACCTTCCCCCTGATTTTCCAAGACTGAGATTGCACAGTGGCCTGCCCTGACCCCTAGAGTGTTTTATAAGAGGGCCCGGAATGGTGTTAAAGCAATCCAAATTCTACTCTGAAAGTGTAGACCATCTCTGATTCAGGGAACCACTCTGTAATGTGTATAGCTCTGTAGGGAGTTTTGGGAGGTCCTATTACTAAAATGCTGTTTCAGGTACTCATTCATTCAATCATGTTTACTGAGTGCTTACTGTGTGCAGAGCACTGTACTAAGCACTTGGGAAAGCACAGTACAACAATCAAAAGTGGCATTCCCTGCCCACAACAAGCTCAGAGTCTAGAGTGGGAGAAACAGACATCATTACAAATAATTGAAATTACAGATATGGACATGAGTGCTTTGGAGCTGGGAGGGGGAAGATCAAAGGGATAAATAAAATTACAAATATGTACGTAAGTGCTTTGGGGATCTTAAATGATGCTACAGGGGTGGTTAGGCCATTCACTTATAGCACAATTTGGTGCACCCTTCTATAAAGCTACAGGGATTGGGACATGCCATTCTATTACAAGCTTGTCCCTCTAAACTGTAAGCTCTTTGTGGGCAAGAAACACGTCTAACAACTTTTTTGTATTCTCCCAAGTGCTTAGTACAGTGCTCTGCACACAGTAGATGCCTAATAAATACCATTGATTTATTGATGTGATCTAGAAAAATAGTGGGGAGGGGCAGTCCTCATTTCTAGAGCAAGGTTTGGATTGTTCTGTTAACATGATTTGGGGAACTTTTCTGTAACGCTACAGCTTTGAGGCCGGCAGTTCAGCTATCACACCACGGTGGAGTGGAGGGAAGACCTCACTTGTCTTAAAAATGTTTTTTTTTTTTTTTTTTAATCTTGAAGCTACCATCTTCAACTTTCAAATGGTGACTTCTCTTCCGGGTATGGGGAGTTTTGGTAAACACTTCCTTCTTGATTTTGTAATTAGCAATCATGTTCTTTATCAACTTTCCAGACTGAACTGTTCTAATCTTTTGGGGCGGTTTTCCAACAGAAGTGGTTATACTTGCTTGACTTTTAATTGCCCTTCACAGTTTTTTTTGATGGTCTTTGTTAAGTGCTTACTATTGTTGTAAACACTGAGGTAGATACAAGTTAATCAGATTGGACACCGTCCCTGTCCCACATCGGGCTCACAGACTAAGTAGGAGGGAGAATAGGTATTGAATCCTCATTTTACAATTGAGGAAACTGGGGCCCAGAGAATCAATCAGTCAATCCATCAATCGTATTTATGAAGCACTTACTCTGTGCAGAGCACTGTACTAAGTGCTGGGGAGAATACAGTACTACAGAGTTAGCAGGCACTTTCCCTGCCCACGACAAGCTTAAGTAGAAAAGTTAAGGGACTTGCCCAAAGTCACAAAGCAGACAAATGGTGTAGTTAGGATTAGAACCCAAATCTTTGACTCCCAGGCCTGTGCTATTTCCACTAGACTGCACTGCGTGGCTCAGTGAAAAGAGCCTGGGCTTGGGAGTCAGAGGTCATGGGTTCGAATTCCAGCTCTGCCACTTGTCAGCTGTGTGACTGTGGGCAAGTCACTTCACTGCTCTAGGCCTCAGTTTCCTCATCTGTAAAATGGGGATTAACTGTGAGCCTCATGTGGGACAACCTGATTACCGTGTAACTACCCCAGCACTTAGAACAGTGCTCTGCACATAGTAAGCACTTAACAAATACCAACATTGTCATTATTATTATTCTCCTCACCTTTTCTAGTTCTGTTAAACCATCAGCATAATAATTGCAAATAAAGAATAACTATGGCACTTGCTAAGCACCTACTATGTGTCAAGCTCTGTTCTAAGTGCTGGGGTAGATTCACATTAATCAGGTTGGACACAGTCCATGTCCCACATGGGGCTCACGGTCTAAGTCGGAGGGAGTAGGATTTAATCCCCATTTTACAGATGAGGTAACTGAGGCAGAGAGAAGTGAAGTGACTTGCCCAAAGTCACACAGCAGACAGGTGGTAGAGTCAGGATTAATAATAATAATAATGTTGGTATTTAAGCGCTTACTATGTGCCGAGCACTGTTCTAAGCGCCGGGGTAGACACAAGGGAATCAGGTTGTCCCACGTGGGGCTCACAGTCTTAATCCTCATTTTACAGATGAGGTAACTGAGGCACCGAGAAGTTAAGTGACTTGCCCAAAGTCACACAGCTGACAAATGGCCGATCCGGGATTTGAACCCATGACCTCTGACTCCAAAGCCCGTGCTCTTTCCACTGAGCCATGAGGATTAGAACCCAGGTCCTCTGACTCCCAGGACCTTGCTCTTCCCACTAGACCACACTGTTTCTCATCATCATTATCCTAAACAGCAGCAGCAAGAGCACATTCGTTCTAAGAGGCAGCCACAAGAAAAGCCCACAGGACTACAGGTATGGATGTTCTAAGATCCTAGAGCGAAGGCTGGCAACTTTTGTGTTTTTCTGATGAGTCAAAGCTTTTCAGCAGCGGGTAGGCCAAGAGCCACCATACAATTTAAACACACATCAACAGAGCTTACTTCACTGTGGATCTCACAGATGGAAACGCCTCATACTCTGTCTGGTGTGGAGTGAGTTTTCTGGGCGTCTAAAGTTCTGTTCTTGCTTCTCGCCTCGCCAGATCCAGATTAGCCTATAGGACCTCCTTCCTCCTGGTTCTGAAGTCAGTCAGTCAATCAGTTGTATTTACTGAGCACTTACTTTGAGCAGAGTGCTGTATTAAGTGCTTGGGAGAGTACAATATAACAATAAACAGACATATTCCCTTCCCCCAGATAAGCTTACAGTTTAGAGGGGGAAACAGACAGTAATATAAATAATTACAGATTCATACATAAGTGCTCTGGGGCTGGGGCTGAAGAGCAGCCAAACCCACAGGAGCCTACAGTGTGGGTGGGAGTTTCCTTCCCCTGGCTGACTCGAGAGGTGAAGGTTTGCAGGGCTGAAGGGCAGAGGGTGCAGGATGGCATGGGGCTGGCTCCATTCAGTGTCACCCACTGGGGCCTGGAGTCCCTTGGGGTCACTCCGGCCCGGCCCGGGACCCTTGAGGTAGCGGGACGAGCCCCTGAATTTCTCAGGGTCACGGCCCACTTGTCCCTCCTGGCAAAAGTCCCTATGCCTTTCCCACGCCTTTTAGGTTTAGGCCTCATCATCTCTGGGCCTCCTACCCCTGACTTCAGCTTGAGAGCCACGTTCCATTTCTAAGAGCCAGATATTGTGTGTAAGCCATGGGTTGCCAGCTGCTAGTCTTTAACTGGAAAAACTCTCACTTATCTCGCCACCTACCTCTCACCTACATCCTGCCTCTAGCCTGGAATGCCCTCTCTTTTCATATCTGATAGACAATTACTCTCCCCACCTTCAAAGCCTTATTGAAGGCACATCTCCTTCAAGAGGCCTTCCCTGACACAGCCTTCATTTTCTCTTTTCCCATGCCCTTCTGAGTTTCCCTGACTTGCTCCTTTTTTCTCCACCCCACCCAGCCCCATAGTACTCATGTACGTAAACCGTAATTATATTAATGTATGTCTCTCACTCTAGACTGTAAGTTCACTGTGGGCAAGGAATGCTTCTGTTATATTGTGTTGTACAGTTGAGGGTGGCTGTTAGGGAAGAAGGGAGGGGGCGAGAGTTTTGATAAGGTGTGAAGGAATGGGGTTGGATGTCAGGTCCCCGTCAAATGGCAGGGACTGTCTCTATCTGTTGCCGACTTGTTCATTCCAAGCGCTTAGTACAGTGCTCTGCACATAGTAAGCGCTCAATAAATACTATTGAATGAAGGTGGAGGGGGTGGCTTTTCAGAGGAGACAGGAGATCTCCTTTAGAGATGCTACAGGGAAGGATGGGAGAGTTGAAGAGGGGGGTTGGAAGGGGGAGGGACTGAGGAGGGGCAGGGGCGATTTTAGGGAGCTCACCCCAGATAGTGCTCTCCCAAGTGCTTAGTACTGTGATGATGTTGGTATTTGTTAAGCGCTTACTATGTGCCGAGCACTGTTCTAAGCGCTGGGGTAGGCACAGGGGAATCAGGATGTCCCACGTGGGGCTCACAGTCTTAACCTCTACACACAGTAAGCACTTAATAAATACAAGTGATGATGAGGACAAAAACCCATGTGTTTTGTTTTGTACACCCCTCCTGATGACATGGAAGCTAGCTTCAGTTTGGTTTCAGGATGTTTGATTTCAGGCAGCTAGAGAAAGGAGGACAGGATTGCTTACATCACATACTGGCATTGGCTTCCTGAGACCTATCAATGCATTGAACAGGTGCTAGTAGGGATGGACTCTGGCCTCTAGTAGAAGAGATATTGCTTCCAGCTGAACTGAAGCTTCATCGCTCCCTTCTGCTATAGTACCGTATGTCTGAGTGTGCACGTGTTGCGATTGTGGAAACTTTAAGTGGTAAAGACCTAGACCTTCCAGAGAGAAATGATTGTAGCTCAATACCCAGCTGGCGCACATCTTTTTGAGCCAAGGTACAGTATGTCAAAGCTGCTACTCTTTCAGGCCAAGCACCTTTGTTACGTCTTAAGCATATTATGCATTCAACGGGTCTCGGTAGGCTGATCCTTTTCCACCGTTCTCTATCAAACCAGCCACTACTCATCGGCAGACTCACTTGCTTTTTGACTTTTGTAGTGCCTTGTCTGAGAAAAAGCAAGTGTTAGCCTGCTTTCTGAAAGCTCTGATGTTTTCAGTCCTGATTGTTTGACCCAATGCCAGCGCTTCTTAAGTCGAACAATGTCACTGCTATGATGGGGCCAATTGGAGGGCATCTTAAAAGAGTATCAACGCACTAGGGGCATTTGAAGTTTGTTCTTCTTTGGTTTCAGGCCAGTTTGTTTAGGGTTTGGACTGACTTCATTCCTGGGATGGCGAGTCTATCCCGGTTCTCATGTCCATCCTAAATGAATGCTGTGAACAATTGCCTGGAAACAAATCCAACTATATATTGTACCGGGATGCATATGTGTTAGTTCTGTAGAAAGGAACATAAGCATCATTCTCATGCTGCCTTCTGGTAATCATAAAAATGGGTTTGGACTGTTTCTAAGGCATGACCTCCGCAGCTTTTTTGCCAGGTTCCTCTCACCCCAAACCTCTTCTCCTAGATCCTGTGGCTACTCTCTCCACTATTCACTGGAGAACTGGGGAGTGGATGGAAATCCTGTGGTATTTTATTGTTATCATTATCATCACATCGTTTTTATCATTATTAATAACAATAAGAATTGTATTGTTTAACTGCTTACTATGTGCCAAGCACTGTATTAAGCACTGCAGTAGATACAAGATCAGCAGGTTGATCCAGTCCCTGTCCCCCTACAGCTCCGAGTATAAGTTTTGGGGTGTGGAGTGAGCCGTGCCTTCTAAGGGTGTTTATGAAGGGTGATGGGGTGTGTGTGTGTGAGATTTTAGGGGTTGGCTGGGTGTCGGAGTGTTTATCACAGAGAAGAGGTTCTCCCTCATGCCCCAGAAATGCCCTGTTGACATGAGGCTCTCAAGGAGGTAGTGATTCTTTCAGACCATCAGGAGATCAGTTAGTGTGGCAGAGATGGCACCTGGGGCTGATTTTCCCTTGGACAAACAATCACGAGAAAAATAATGTAAAACTATCTTTTATTGAAAATACATCTACAAAGTCACGGTTTTCTACTCCCTCTGGACAGCTTCCTGCTGAACCAGTGAGAAGTGGAGGGGAGGGTACATCCTAGGGGACCTGATTTCCATAAGAAACAGTTAGTATAAAAAAGATGCACTGTTCATTTTTCTCCATAGGTTCGTAGGACGACAGCATTTACATGAAATCTTTGCCGTGTATCGCCAAACATAACTGCGACAAAACATTAATTGTTACTTCATACAGACTAGCGTTAACTCTTTATACACACGCTTGGCACTGAATCTATATGAAAATATGTCTAAAAACATCACAGGATTTGTGTCTAGATTTTTCGATCGGTTAGCTAGTGAGTCCATCCTTGTGACTTTCAGTCAGCACTTCATACAAAGCTTGCATTTTTTGACACTTCCAGTTGACCACTCGGATCCTGAACATTCCTGGGGAACCAAAACTGCATCACCACCTGAAACCTGGGCGATGTCCTGCCTCGAACATACGCCCCACTCTTCACCAATGTGACCTCCCTCCAAATGTCACCTATTTCTTTCAGGAACAAAGTTCCAGCTGAAGGTCTCGGTCACTTGGCGAGTGGAATTCCAACCCAAAGATATGCCTCATTTACCTTATTTGGTGAATGTCATACCCAAGGCAAAAACATTTTCAGGTAAGGAGAGCCACCCTCTCTGCTTCAGGCTCTTGGGTCCCCAATTCCTCAAACACCCACCTCTAACTCCTTAATAAATCTCTTCCATTTTGACTCCTAAAAACAAATACAAGAGAAAAATATATAAACTTAATATTTCGCCCTTCTGCCTACTCTGGGGAATGACTTTGGACTGAACAGAAAAAGCAATGTCTATGAGACCCTCCCCGCTCTAACTTTTGAATGTTCTCCCCGTTCACTTTGAAAACCTATGGAAATTGTCTTTAAAATCCTCTCTTTATAGGTTCTGAGCACGCCATCCTGCCAATTAGAATTCTCCTAATACACAGGAAGACCATGAGTACTCATTTAGTTTTCAGTTCTATGTTCTAAAGACTATCCTGATTAGTGAAGTAGTGGATAAACCCATAAGACTTCAGTTCTCCCTTGAATGAGAGGAACTGGGAGTACTTTCCCCTACAGGAAGAGCTGTCCCAAACACAGGGCATTTGAAACCGCACTGCCCCTTCCGCCACGTAGATGTGGGCTCGCTGGCAATAAAATGGAGGGCCCACCCTCTCATAAATGACCTTTCATACAAGAAGTTAGGGGATAGAATGCAGGGCATAGATGTATCACTGCTCACCCCTCTCAGCTCTCTCTGTCCGTGGGCATTTTGATATCGCCTGCTTGCAGCAAGATATGGAAATACCATATTCTAAGGAAACAAAAATAAGGCTCTCTGCACTTCTGTTCTCTGGATGGCCATTATACCAAGTTATTATCTTTTGAGTGCTAAACTGGATTGCATTCTGAAGGATATTAAGGATTTGTAACAGGAGTTTAAAAAAATAAAAACATTTTCAGCCTGTTATAAAGAGTGATTTCCAGTTTATAAAAAAAAAAAAAAGGATCACATTTACAGGATTTGAGTAACATGTACACTTGTATGTTCTTGTTGATCTGATCAACAAATCTTTTGCTCTCCTCTCATACCCAGCATGATCAGTAGGAAACTCTAGTTGGTTTTGATTTTTAAAGAGGGATGACAATCTTTTGTTCTGGCCATTGCTCCTTCTCCTTGTTTGTTGATGAACGCTTTCAATGCTATCCGACTGGGAGGAGAAAGCAAGATATCAAGGGACTTGTGGAAAGTGAGATGTTATAAATGGATGGAAAAAGCAGAATGGTTTTCAGACTTCTACTAATCTGGACACCCGGTTATTCTCCCCAGCCTACATCTTGGTTTCACTGTCGGTGGGTTTGTCGGCCTCATTTTCCTGGGAAATGAGCTGGTAGGGCTTCTTCATTTCATTCTCTTCGATCACGGAATTACCCATTTCTAGATCTTGGGTCTTCAGCTCATGCCGTGACAAGTGTTCCACAATCCCTGCTCCGAGAGAGTCTCCCAGAACATTGGTGGTCGTACGAAGTCGGTCCCTGAGGAAGAAATGAAAGAGACTCAGGTCTTGATCACGTTTAAGTAAAAATTGAACAGTAAAACTCCAGGTGGCATTTCCCAATTCATTTCCACCCACTGGTTATGCTAATCTGGCCGCCGTCCTTAACGCTTATGTTTATAAACAGCCAGGTACGTGCTCCATTTGTTCATTCACTCACTGATTTATCCATTTTTCCAGTCTCTTGTCATTTCCAGTTGAATCTGTATTTCTCCTCCTGCATCCACTGCGTATATACGATTTAGGCTTCTCTGTCACCCCTTTTAGATTGTGAGTCCCAGGCCTGGACCCTGAGTTCTTATCCCAGCTCTGCCACTTGGCTGCCTTGTGACCTTGGGCAAGTCAGTTAATTTCTCTGTGCATCTGATACCTCATCTGTAAAATGGGGATTAACTGTGAGCCCCATGTGGGACACAGACTTGTCAAATCTGATTAGCTTGTATCTACCCCAGTGCTTAGAACAGTGCTTGACACACAGTAAGCACTTAAGAAATACCATCATCATAATCATTACTATTTTGGGTCTATTATACTCTTTTTATGGTATTTGTTAAGTGCTTATTATGTGTCAAACACTGTTCTAAGCTCTGAGGTAGGTACAAGTTAATTAGGTCGGAAACAGTCCCTGTCCCGCATGGGGCTCACAGTTTAAGTAGGAGGGAGAACAGATATCCAGGTTGAGGAAATTGAGGCACAGCAAAGTTAAGTGACTTGCCCAAGGTCATACAGCAAGCAATTAGCAGAGCCGGGATTAGAACCCACCTGCTTCTGACTCGCAGACCTAAGGTCTCTCCAATAGGGCACATTACTCTCCCAAGTGCCCAGTACAGGGCTCTGAACATAGTAGATTTTTCAGAAATATTACTGAAGGAATGAATGAATATATCTCACAGCCTAGGCAGGCATCTTTTAAGGCTATCTTTAAGACTGAATGTGGAGGAATTCAGTGCTGACATATGAGAAAGAATTATTTCCACACAGCTCAACAGTACAACTTACTGATACGTATTCTAGCAGTTGGGGGCCATGTACCTTCTCATCCTACCTTCCCCCTTTCCCCTTTTAACAGTTCTCCTTCCTTTCTCTTACCTTTCTATCTGTTGCTTTCTCTTACTGTAAATGGAAGTGTTTTTGATTAAGGTGCCTTTGGCCAATTGAATGAAATGGAGTTTGTCTAGCTTGGCCAGACAATTACCCAATTTTTTTTGGTTCTGGGGAATTTTGAGAGGGCTGCCATAAGCTACCATCCCTAGCACTCAAAATAGGGCCCCAGATTCTCATTCCCACAATTACTCTCACCACATACAAATACTTGCTCTGCCCCCTTTATCCTCTCACGATTATCACCAAGTTCTTCTCCTTCTCCCCAGGCTTCTCCTCCTCAAATTACCCTTCTGTTTTCCCCACTTTGATAAAACATCTCTACCCCACCACACCATCTAGTTATTTCTGCATTTCCTTTAAACACCAAACTCCTCTCTTGTGCTGCCAATATTGGCCGTCTCTGTTTCCTCACTTCCTACACTTCTGCAATCTCCTATGATCTGGATTTTGCCCACTACATTCTTCTAAAACCCTTCACTAAGACCTCCAGGGATGTACTTCTGACCAAATCCCACAGCTTTTTCTCATTAATTTTTTAAATGGTATTTGTCAAGTGCTTATTATGTGCCACGCACTGTAGATATGTTAACAGGTTGGACACAGTCCATGTCTCATGTGGGGTTCACAGTCTTAATCCCCACTTTACAGACGGAGTAAATGAGGCACAGGGAAGTGAAGTGACTTGCCCAAAGTCACCCAGCAGACAAGTGGCTGAGCGGAGATTGGAACCCAGATCCTCTGACACCCAGAGCCATGTTCTTTCCACTAGGTCATGCGGCTTCTGGCCTTTTGCCAGTTTCTGACCCTGTTCATTATCTTGAGAAGCAGCATGCTGCTCTTCCAGCATGCCTACTGGAAAGAGCATGAGCCTGGGAGTCAGAGGACCTGGGTTCTAATCCTGGCTTTGTCAATTACTTGCTTTGTGACCTTGGAGAAGTCACTTTACTTCTCTGTGTCTCAGTTCTCCTGTTCTCCCTCATACTTAGACTGTGAGCCCTATGCGGGACAGGAACTGTGTCCAACCTAATTAACTTGTATCTACCCTAGTGCTTAGTAACAGTGTTTGACACACAGTAAATGCTTAACAATTATCATTTTAAAAAAAACAACCCTCCAGGCTTCAAGTCTCAGGCCTGATAAATTGCTTTTCTTGCTGTATAGTTTCCCTCTTAGGAAGTCCATCTGTCACACGAATCAGCTAGGAAGATGATTTCCAAACCTGCATCTCCAGTCCTGACCTCTCACATTTTACTTAGTCTGATATATTCTCCTTTCCCCAGGACACATTCTCTTAGATGTTCTGGCCCAATCTAAAATTCGAACATGTTTTAATATCAGTGAGTCAACCATTTCTGGAGCACCTTCTGGGTACAGCTCAGAGCAGGGTACTAAGTGCTTTGGAGAGTACATTCAAAGCCAAAGGCTGAGTCCTTACCCTCAGGAGATTACAATCTAATGGGAGACACAGGCAGTCAAAGAGATAGAAATGATTTACAAGATAGAGAGCAGGAGAAAAACAAGGGTCTGTCTTAAAACTGAATAAGCAAAAGTCCTGATTATGAGTTCAAATAACACACAGGTAGAAGGGTGGTTGTTGGATGCTGAGACTTCAGGTGTTGAAAATTAATCAGGGAATTCTTAGAGGAAGTGGGTTTTTAGGAGGGCTTTGAAGGTGAGGAGGTATGATCTGGAGGTTTTGAAAGGGGGACAATATTCCAGGCAGATAGGAACCCGTTAGCAAGGGTTGCGGGCAGGAGAACAGGGTGAGGATTGTGTTGCTGGACCTGCATCTGACAGCATTTCAAGAAGGAGGGAGTAGTCTCAGTGTCCAAGTTGGCCAAGAGGACAAGGAGGATTAAGAAAGAGGAGAGGCCATTGAATTTGGCTTGGTGAAAGTCATTGGTGACCTTGGTAGAGTGTGGGTGGGGGAATTTCACTGTGGTGGGTCAAAACGAGAGTTGGTGATGATGCTGATGATGATGGTATTTGTTAAGCACTTACTATGTGCCAAGCACTGTTCTAAGCACTGGGATAGATACAAGGTAATCAGGTTGTCCCATGTGGGGGTCACAGTCTTAATTTCCATTTTACAGATGAGGTAACTGAGGCACAGAGAAGTGAAGTGGCTTGCCCAAAGTCACAGAGCAGACAAGTGGTGGAGCGGCGATTAGGACCCATGACCTCTGACTCCCAAGCCCGGGCTCTTCCCACCAAGCCACGCTGCTTGTGTGGAGAGGAAGGGTCTGCCATGCTCATAGCCTTGAGTCATCTGACTCTTTTCATTTATCCTCCCGCCTTCATCCCTCACTCAGTCTGTTGTCATGTTTTGCCATTAATGGCTCAGCCATGTTTCACATAACTGCTCCTTCCTCTCCTCATCTGTTGACTCTGCCCAAATCACCTTCCAAATGGATTCCCGTAACAGCTTCCTTACTCATCTCTCTGCTTCCGGCTTGTTCTGGCTCTGCTCTATCCTGCAAGGAGCAGCAAGAACTACTTTCTGTATCAGATTTTTGGCTCTTAGACTTTCCAACAGATCCCTTATCTGAATTACCCCCTTCTCCCATTGCATCCCAGCTCATGTTAGGGAAGCAGAGTGGCCTAGTAGAAAGAACATGAACCTGGGAGTCGGAGAAGGGTAGAATCCTGGTTCTGCCACATTTCTGCTGCATGACCTCATTTTACAGATGAGGAAATTGAGGCATAGAGAAGTTAAGAGACTTGCCCAAAGTCATGCAGCTGACAAGTGGCAGAGCCAGAATTAGAACCCACGACCTCTGACTCTCAGGCCCGGGCTCTTTCCACTAAGTCACACTGCTTCTCTAACTATGCACGTGGGAGAGTACAATATGACAGGATTAGCAGACACATTTCCTTCCCATAACAGGATTACAGTCTAGAGGGGGAGAGGGACATTAATATGAATAAATTAGAAATGTATATTATTAAACGATACATACATAAGTTCTGTGGGGTTGGAGCTAATAGCAAAGGTCCAGAGGTCACATATCCAGTTCTGTTCTGGTTCCCAAGGACAGGGCAGGTGAGCAATCACTGCCAGTCTGCCACAAAACCTGTGGGCCTGAAGCTAATGGTTTTGCCCTCTTGATGCCAATGGCTAGTACATATGAGTACATTTAATTAATTAATTAATTAATTTATATTAATGTCTGTCTCCCACTCTAGACTGTTAGCTCGTTGTGCACAGGAATATGTCTGTTATATTGTACTCTTCCAAGTGCTTACTACATTGCTTTGCACAAAGGAAGCCCTCAATAAATATGATTGAATGAATGACTACATTGGCCCTCCACAGGGTAGATACCCAGTAAACACGGAGGAAGGGGTCGACGATGAAGACGAAGGGCACGACTTAATCAGACCCCTCTGACAGACTGACAAGAGAAAGAGAAAGGAGGCACATGGAGTCTGGGGCTTTGTAATGTTGGGACTTGATCAGGATATGGCTTTTAGTGGGATGATCTCACATTACCTGTTTGGAAGGAGAAAAGCAAGGGGCGCTAATCACGAACCAAAAAGCAAGCCCCATCTGTCTCAGCCTCAGAAGCTCTCTGAACATACTCACAAGAACCAGTCGACCGCAATGATGAGCGTGATATCGTCTGTCGGCAAACCCACTGAAGTCAACACAATGACCATGGTCACCAGCCCTGCCTGAGGGATTCCGGCCGCTCCGATGCTGGCGGCGGTGGCCGTGATGCTGTTTAGAGACAACGGATTGAGAAAATACATCATGGTTTGTGAAGGTTCACGCTTGGCATATGGTAAAACCTGAATTTCTGACAAAAACTCTTTGGTCTTAACAGCACTGAGTTGGGGACACGGGTAGCGTTTGAGGTATTGGGACTGATTTAGACAATGTAAATTAAAAGTAGATGCTTACATCTTAGAGATCTATTGTAGGATTAATGGCATCAAGATGGCATGCATTTGTTCACCTGGCATGAGAGATGAATGGTTTTTAAAGGCTTAGTGAACATCTCCAGTTGATTGCTGGCAACTTGAGGGCAGGGGCCATATCTTCGGCTTTTATTCTGTGCAAATGAGTATCTGATCTCTTCTATGAATCACTGCCTTATCGTGGCAGGAGAGTCTGTGTACACCAATGAAGTGTATAGCTTTGTCAGTGAGAGAGATTCTCTCATAATAATAATAATAATGTTGATATTTGTTAAGCGCTTACTATGTGCCGAGCACTGTTCTAAGCGCTGGGGTAGACACAGGGGAATCAGGTTGTCCCACGTGGGGCTCACAATCTTAATCCTCATTTTACAGATGAGGTAACTGAGGCACCGAGAAGTTAAGTGACTTGCCCAAAGTCACACCACTGACAAGTGGCCGAGCGGGGATTCGAACCCGTGACCTCTGACTCCAAAGCCCGTGCTCTTTCCACTGAGCCATGCTGCTTCTCATCAATGTTACCCATAAAGGAAAGGCCTGAGCTGAAGCGTCAGACAGAGTTGATTCAGCTGTGCTGGACCGCAACGGTATGAGAATGAGGAAAAGGCGGATGATCAAGCCATCAAAATGTTGATCATAGACAATGGCAGAAACTTAAGTTTATACTGTGCAGAAGAAGGCAATGGTAAACTACTTTCCTATTTATTTTACCAAGAAAACTCTATGGATACACATGCCAGAATGACGTGGAAGGGGCAGAACAGCAGTTAGGTGGATGGAGACCATGACAACGATGGCGGAGGGCCTTTTGGTGGAGCTGTGGATTAGGGGAGAGGATGGGACGTTCTGGTGAAGATGTATCCTTGGAGTTGCTATGAATCGACGGCATTCAAGAGAGAGAAAGAGAAGTATCTGATAAAATACTCTCCACACGGAAGACTCCCAGGACAGTGTTCTTAACACAGTAGGTTCCCCCGGGATAGTCCTCTGCACACAATAAAAATGCAATTGGGAGTTTTACATTTATCCAGTATAGCATTGGCTCAAAGCCTGATCACGTTCTCAGTAACATTTTATAATAATGATTTTCATAAGGAGAGCTATATCTTGAAGTTCCACAGCACATGTATTTCTCATGTGCTGTTAAAGCACATTTCAGAGGACCTCCCTTTGTCCCTGTGAGGTAGGAAGGGAGTAAATAAAGGCCTCTACCCCTTCAGGGAACATATCTACCAACTCCATTGTGTTGTACTTGCCCAAGTGCTTAGAACAGCGTTTTGCATACTAAGTGTGCTCAATAAATACCACTGATTGAGTGGGAAGTAGCATGGCCCAGTGGAAAGAGCCTGGGCCTGGGAGTCAGGGATCTGGGTTTTGCACTCTACCTTGTACCTGCCATGTGATTTTGGTTGAATCACTTAACTTTTCTATGCCTCAGTTCTCTCATCAACATAATGGGGATTCGACAACTGTTCTCCCTCCTACTTAGACTGTGAATGCCACAGGGGACCTGATTAGCTTGTATCTACCTCAGTGCTTAGTTCAGTTTTTGGCACATAGTAAGCTCTTAATAAATACCACAATTATCGACTGATTGATTAATTTGAGAAAGGAGCCCAAGACATGATTCTCCTTACCTGATGGTAAGAATCTGTCCAAAGTTCAGGTCAAAGTTATTAACTTGAGCAATGAAGATGGCCGCCAGGGCCTCATACAAGGCAGTTCCATCCATGTTAATGGTTGCCCCCACTGGGAGCACAAATCTGGTGATCCGCTTGTCCACACCATTGTTCTCCTCCAGGCACTTAAAGGTGATGGGCAGGGTGGCAGAGCTGGAAAACAGTTCAAAATGGTGACAACCATCTAACAGCAATCTGTAGGGTGTCGGCCCTTTGGGACCACCGAAAGCGTGAGCAGCAAGAGAAGCGGCACGGACAAGCCACTTCACTTCTCTGTGCCTCTGTTACCTCATCTACAAAATGGGGATTGAGACTGTGAGCTCCATGTGGGAGAGGTCCTGTGTCCAACCTGATTTGTATCCACCCCAGCGCTTAGTACAGTTCCTGGCACACAGCAAGCGCTTAACAAATACCACAATTATTATCATCATTACGTGCTGTCCTAGGACAATGGGGGTCACCTCACCCTGAGATATTGCAGCAACATAAATGACTTAGCTTCTCACCGCTACTCAACCCAACTTACCACACACACACACACAGCAAGACTGAGGGTCAAGCCTATAGTTTAAGAGCTGGGTGCGGGCCGTGTACATTCTAATGCCTTGCTAAGACTTCCACCTGGGGCTCAGGGTGAACCATGGTCATGACTCTGCCACATGCACCTTGAGGTTGCCCCTTACTCTCATCTACTTGCAACTACCTGGTTCCACCCCACTCAATGTGCCTTGGTCCTAGTCAACCGTATTTTGCCTCAAGGGTCAGATGGCATAATGGGCAGTACTGTTGTCTATGTACCAGGAGAAGGAACAGGTGGATAGATGAGGCTGTTGGAAGAAGCCTTCAATACCTGCAATTTAACCAACCAGAGCAAAACTGTGAGTTGGGAGTGTAAACTTTCTCCATGGGTACAGATTGGGAAAACCTACCAAATATAATACCCACGCAGGGCAGGCCTTTACTGCCAG
The DNA here is from genome assembly GCF_004115215.2 of Ornithorhynchus anatinus. NCBI lineage: Eukaryota > Metazoa > Chordata > Mammalia > Monotremata > Ornithorhynchidae > Ornithorhynchus > Ornithorhynchus anatinus. The sequence continues at coordinate 94,271,442 of NC_041730.1, forward strand.
CACTCCTGCATATTTCTCCTGCCCCAAGTAGACATGACCCAGTCCAACTTAACATTCCAAACAGAACTCGGTGAGCAGAGAATGTGTCTACCAGTTCGGTCTATTGTACTTTCCCTAGCGCTTAGAGAAGCAGCGCGGTCGCCTTGGAGTCAGAGGACCTGGCTCTAATCCCGGCTCTGCCACTCGCTTGCTGTGTGACCTTGGTCAAGACCTTTAACTTCTTTGAGCCTCCATTTCCTCATCTGTAAATTAGGGATTCAATGCCTGTTTTCCCTCCTACTTAGACTCTGAGCCTCACGTGGGACAGGGACTCTGTCTGACCCGATTACCTCGTGCTTGGCATATAATAAGCGCTGAACAAATACCATATTATTACTATTATTGCTATTATTATTATTATTACAGTGCTCTGCATACAGTAAGGGTTCAATAAATGCCATCGATTGACAGATTTTATCAAGTACTCCTTGCTAAAATCAGTTTGTTCGTACCTTGAAGATGTTCCCAAAGCTGTAACGAGGGCTTGCAGCAAGCCGCCAATAAAAACCCATGGGTTTTTTCGAGTTATTAAGAAGTAGAGCAGTGGTAGAACAATAACAGCATGAATGAGCAAACCGATGATGACTGTAATGGTGTACATGGCAAGCTGTCCACCAATCACTCCCATATCTTCCATCTCAACAATTTTTCCAGCGATCAGGAAGAGAATACCCAGTGGTGCGTACCTACACAAAAGCAAACAAATAGTACAACTTGGAGTATGGTTTTGGTTGAAATTAATAATATATTTCAGACAGTTGAAACAGCATAGTTTAAGGCAAAACCTTCCAAATGTTTAAACAAAGGACCTTTACTGGTATCTGCCCAAGACGCCAGAGGACCATTTTCATTTTAATATCATTCAATAAACTTAATTTCTCTTGCTTCCTTTCCACAGTCAGAGGGGGAATGGACATGGGAAGTAACTGTATAGAGACTCCCGATTCTCTTCCCGGCTCTTAAAACGCAACTGTTGGGGCCCTACTTTCTGCATCTTTCTGTCCTCACTTCCATCCCTTCAAAAATGGGGATATTTCTACCTGTCTTAGTGAATGCCTTTCAAGCTACTGGAACCCTTAAATGTCCTGAGTACATGATTACTGTGAGACAACCTAAGGAAACTTTCTTAAAGTTGAAGCTGGAAAAAAATAGTTTGTTAATAAAGCAGCTTAGTTTATAAGACCATTGAGGGTAGGTTTTTTTTTTAATCTTTCCTACATTTCCCCTCAGCTTGGAACTTTGCATAAAGTGATGATGGAGTCTCCTTCCAAGAGCCCTGGATGAGCCTTGATCCTGAGGGTCGAGAACCTGTGTAAAGGAATGGATTGCAGTGATAGTGGTTTACACGGTACGACCTGTGCTCTCTTCTCCCAGAGGGTCGTGTTTCCACTGAGGCATGGAGTGCAACAAGTGAGAAGGCGGGCAGAGGTGCAGCAAACTGTGACATGCATATGTTGGTTCTTTCACACGCAAGACCCATTTACGTCCAGGTGACCGCAGCATAGTGCGGATGCTGTACCTCAGTGCTGGAACTCAGCAGGATGTTGCAGTCTTTGGCGTCCGTGTTAGCTAGCTATGGTTCAGGATTCCTATGGAATGGCCTAGGCGATTCTTCAGCCTGAAACCTTCATTACTGATGGCTTAGCTCCAGCAGGAACTCCCCCTACCTGCATGTGGAACGGAGCTGATTGTGAAAAGTTTATGCCTGTTGAACACTGTCAACCCAGTTGTTGTCGTCTTATGCTGTGAAGTTGTGTCCGGTCCATAGCGATGCCATTGACTCATCTCTCCTGGAACGCCCGCTTCCATCTGTAATCGTTCTCGTAGTGAATCCATAGAGTTTTCTTGGTAAAAATATGGAAGTGGTTTACCATTGCCTCCTTCTGTGCAGTAAATGAGTCTCTGCTCTTGATTCTCTCCCATGACTCTGCTGCCCAGCACGGGTGAGTTCCGCTCAACTTTCTGAGCTGAATCAATCCTGCCCTAGGATTTTTTGCCATTTTAAGGCACGATTTTTGGGAAAAGAGGTTTACTTTTGTTCCCAAATAATAATCACCGTGAACAAAAGCTATCTGCATATGGTAAATAGTCTATATGATGCTTAAGCGAAAGCCTTGTCTGAAGACAAGGACCAGGTGACATAAATGGGGTTGTGGAGGGTTTGGGACTCTGTGTGCTCAGGGAAAAATAATTGGGTTTTCTCTTGGCATAAGCATGATTTCTTTCCTTTTATTACTCAGAATTATGGAAATGGAAATTCTTTTATATTGTCTTAAGCTTTATCCGTACTGAGGGAGGGTTTCTGGTCTCCTAGTCAAAGGACCGACAGAGGATGCTGGTTCAAGGTATCCAGTTTCGAGTTGATCCTCGGGAGGGAGATGTTTAATCAGGATTGGATGGCCTCTCCAGAGAAGTTTCTTCTTAGTTCCTTTTGCTCAAAATGCTGCCACTAAATGTCTATCCATCAACACTCAATTCCTTGTCAGACACATTGTGCTGCCTTAACCAAATAAACAGTAAACTGGCAGTAGCCCATGAAACTTTCAGTTTTTTAAAAATGATCATTCTCATCCTCTGTTTTCTCCCACCCGCCTCCCACTATCGTTGACTATGCACTTGGCTATGCATTCGTGAGCACTTTGGTCCTCAACTCAGCCCCACAGTAGGTGCAAGACCTATTATGTCTAGATAAATAATAATAATGTTGGTATTTGTTAAGCGCTTACTATGTGCCGAGCACTGTTCTAAGCGCTGGGGTAGACATAGGGGAATCAGGTTGTCCCATGTGGGGCTCACAGTCTTAATCCCCATTTTACAGATGAGGGAACTGAGGCACAGAGAAGTTAAGTGACTTGCCCACAGTCACACAGCCGACAAGTGGCAGAGCTGGGATTCGAACTCATGAGCCCTGACTCCAAAGCCCATGCTCTTTCCACTGAGCCACGCTGCTTCTCATGATGATGATGATGTTTTACATTCTAGGATTCCTCTATTCCTAATCTATTTTAATATCTGTCTCCCCTTGTCGACTGTAAGCTCTTTGGGGGTAAAGATTGTGTCTACCAACTCTGTCAAACTGTACAATGCTTGGCACATAGTAGGTGCTCAATAAATACCATTGACTGACGACTGCCTCTTCACCGACTCTCCCAACCCATCAGCTCCGTGTTCACCAATCTCTACTTTCATTACTGCCCCTTTATGTTTCTCCCCTCTCTTAGCATATATAAATATAAATTTTCATAAATTGCTAGGGCTCTACAAGTTCTTGTTGACCCAAATACCATAGTTAGTAAGCTTTCTCTTGCTGTTCTGGGAAAAGCGCTATGAACGGTTACATTTAAATGGATATGTTTAAATTGGGCAGACCTCTATGGTTTAGCTGTAGATTTGCTTTACATTTGCAATTAATTCAAACTATCTAGATATGCTACCAGGGCTTGAAGAAAAAAAATTAGTCTAAACACCAGGATCAGCTTGGAAGAAAGTCTGTAGAATATTTAAAAGAAAAGAATACTGCATAACTTTCACGTAGCATTACGGTTCCCAGTCCTGGCCTAGCAGATCGCATTAGTACTTATTTTAAAATAGTCAATGACTCAATGCAGAACTGGCCAGCTAATGTACAGCTGGCACAGTGAAGAACAAAAGACAGGTTCATTCACTGTGGTTGAATGGGGTCCATTCATATGGCACATGAAAGGAACTTGGAATACGAAGATAAATGGGGACCACTGCCTCTCCCAGGATTTCAATGGGCCTCATTTGAGGACCCCTGAGTCGCCACTGCTGTAGAGTCAGCGCTCTGACCGGTCTTTGTACCTTTAAAGTTCATGTTCAGCTTGTTCAAGCTTTTGAAAAATGGATTTTCCTAGGCTCATATGAGTTTCTGTGGTGGGGAAGACAAAAGGTCCTTTTTATTACACTGGCTGCTCAGCTTTTTGTCTGAGAGACAAACTCTTTCCTGCCACTGGTCCCTTTGAGCAAGGAAGGGGTAGCCGTTGAGGTGAAGTAGGTACCCCAAGTTTCCCTAATCTCTGGAAAATGAACAATCCTAAAATTAATGTTCAGGCAGGATTTGGGCCATGTCCTTGGGGGTTCCCTGTAATTAAATGTAGTAGAGAAAGTGACTTTGCGTGAAAATTGTCACCCTCTAAATCATATCTCGAGAGGAGGCTCCTCATTAGGACCTTAGGGCCGGAAGCCGGGCAGGGAACTGGAGCTGGGATGTATAAATTTAGCAGCACTTCGAGAGAGAAATTGTAATCCTTAAAGCAGCCTTGAAAGAATACAAAGACTCCTGGACAGGGAAAGATGGGAGGAGAGGAGCACATTTGCTTACTTTGAGCTTCCCAAGGGGCTTAGTATTGGGGATGGTGCTTAGAGAAGCAGCATGGCTCAGTGGAAAGAGCCCGGGTTTGGGAGTCAGAGGTCATGGGTTCGAATCCCGGCTCTGCCACTTGTCAGCTATGTGACTGTGGGCAAGTCACTTCACTTCTCAGGGCCTCAGTTACCTCATCTGTAAAATGGGAATTAAGTGTGAGCCTCATGTGGGACAAACTGATTACCCTGTATCTATCCCAGTGCTTAGAACAGTCCTCTACACATAGTAAGCACTTAACAAATACCAACATTATTATTATTATTAAGCGCTTAGTACACGGCTCTGAACCTAATAAGTGCTCAGTAAATACCACTGATTGATTGCTGGCTTGTCCAGCATGGCCCAAGGGAAATGGAGGATTGAGCAATTATCTGGTGGTCTGTTATGTGTAGACGGTCAAAACAAATAATTCATCCAAAAAAAGCTACATTGAGATGCAAGTTATCCATTTGAATTCTATATGAAATCAATCACTCAGAAAATGCTCAATTCTCCCCTTCACTCTGGCTAGAAGGCCCAGTCCGTAGGTGCTCAACAAATGCTCAATAAATAATAAAAGTCCATTGGAGAGGAAACCCATAGATTAGAAAAAGACAAAAGTAGGGAGGAAGAGCCTCTTCACCTGTCTAGGTTAGGAAAAGATAAATGGAAGAAGAATCTCTTCGTCTGTCAGTCACATGCAGACAGAGACCGTGGTGCCATGTCATTCACAGGCAACCATTCCGTGGAGACAAAGGGGTAATCGCCCGCATGGACTTGGCATCATGGAGCGACTCCATTACCTTCATCCCAGTTTGTTGGGTAGCTGTGGTTAGCCCTCCTTGCTCCTTGGGGCCTGGAAAAGAGCTAGATGTGGAGCCAAGATGGGAGCTCCACTGTTTTCCCCTTGCTGCCAAGGCATGGCCACTGGCCCAGCTGAGACCCCTGCGGAGTGCCCATCATTTTCTCTAGACTGTGGGCCGGAGGCTGCTCTCAGCCCTACCCTGGCACCTCTGGGTGACCATCCTCTTCTCTGCCTCTTTGCTGCTGCTATTAGTAAGCAACGCTGACCCTAAGGATGGACTAGCCGAAGCAGAGCTGCCCCAGGCAGAGAAGAGACTAGCTTATTGACAAGGGAGTTGGGGCAGGAAGCAAAATCATTCCTCCTGGCCCCACAAACTGGTGACGATACGTTAAATGGTCTCACAAGAGGAGTGGACAAGACGGTGACAACATGACAGGCTGGGAAGGTTAACCCAATGAGTACCATGCCTACCATATACAGAGCACTGCACTAGTCACCTGAGGGTGATAATGATGAAGGTGACTCTCTTTAATAACTGTAGAAGACTGCAGGACTGAGAACCTGTATGAACAAATTGATTCCACTGAAGACACACAGTCTCAAGTACTCTCTTACCTTCATGTCCTCACCCATCCCTTTTCCTTTCCTCCACTACTTCTACTTCTTCCTCCTCCTTTTCTTTCCTCTACTTTTTTACTTGGTAATTGTTTGTTAAGCACTTACTATGTGCTGGGTGCTGTACTAAGTGCTGCAGTATATACAAGATAGGTTGGACATAGTCCCTGTCCCTCTTGGGACTCCCAGTCTTAATTCCCACTTTACAGATAAGGGAACTGAGGCACAGTGAAGTGACTTGTCCAAGGTCACACAGCAGACAACTGGTGGAGTTGGGTGGAGCTTTGACTCCCAGGCCTGTGTTCTTTCCACTAGGCTGTGTTGCTTGGCTGTCTGCTCTGTTGAGGGCAGCTGAAAATGAACTGGAATGCATATGCATTTCATCAGTCGATCAATTTTATTTTTTGAGCACTTACTCTGTGCAGAGCACTGTGCTAAGTGCTTGGACACATTCCCTGAACAAGGCCCAGGGCCCTCTAAACTGGAAATGATTCAGGGCTCATCCAGGCCCCAGGAATACTACGCTGCACTGGACCAGGACTGGATCAACCTTCACGAGTGAGAGCTCAAAGCATCTGTTTGCCCAAGGGCTTCCATTATAATGAGGAGAGCAATAACTTGGAAAGAAACTCAATTCATACTACATACTCATGAGGAAGGATCAAACTTTAGAAAGGAACATATCTATGTGTCAGGAAATTATTCGGAGGGAAATCAAGACACTTACCACATGATGACAGCTACTAATCGCATAATAGCCTCGTTCAGGCTGTCAAAGAAATCTTTTAATGCCTGCCCTTGCTCCTTCATATTCCCAATCACCAATCCAAAGCTCATGGAGAAGACCACCAGCCCCAGGGCATTGACTCCGTTGACGGCTCCTGGGATGGGGACCATCTCTTCTCTTATCCGGGTGAGGGTCTCCATGGCTTCGGACACATTGTTTATCACGGACTCCACCAAAGACTCGTTGGGCGGGATAGAAGTTTTAAAGCTTTTCATTTCGTAGTTTGTTTTAAACTAAAAAAAGGACAACAAAGATAAGGTATAAGCAGAGTAGCATACCATTAAAAGCCCCCTCTTCAATTGACTTCGCCAACCACCACAAACAGATCCACTGGGTACAACAGAATGTACACTTTTCTAATCTCTTAATTTGTGTTAAACTAGGAAATGACAACGAAGAGAAGATATAAATACTGCAAAATACCAATTACACCACTTATCGAATTAATACTCCTGACCATGGAAGTTAAGGCCCTGAAACATCTCTTCTCCTTACCTAATGTTGGTATTTGTGAAGCGCTTACTAGGTGCAGAGCACTGTTCTAAGCGTTGGGGTAGGTACAGGGTCATCAGGTTGTCCCATGTGAGGCTCACAGTCTTCATCCCCATTGTGCAGATGAGGTAACTGAGGCCCCGAGAAGTGAAGTGACTTGCCCACAGTCACACAGCTGACAGGTGACAGAGCGGGGATTAGAACCCATGACCTCTGACTCCCAAGCCCGGGCTCTTTCCACTGAGCCATGCTGCTTCTCTAATTGTTCTCCATCACTCCCTACATCTCCAGCTTGTACTCATTCATGGCTCTAGAATAATAAAGCTGCCTGTGTAACTTCCCCTGCCTGCGATTCCCCTCCCCTGAACCTTGTCAAACCAGGCTTCTACCTGCCTTCAATATTTTTGCAAAAAATCCACCTCTTCCAGGGAATTTGCTCAAATTTGATTCCCCTCCCTTTAGCAGTTCCTTAGCACTTAAGTTTCTCTTGTTAAAAAATGTGCGTATTGCATTTCTGCGGTTTGTGCTTTTACATATCTTTTTTTATGTTGGCATCTGATGCTAACATTGCATTTCTCTGGGTATCTGTGTGTTTGTTTTCTCCTTCTTGATTTGAATTTTGAGGGCAGGAATTGTGTCCTAGTCATTCTTTGTAATTCCTAGCACTGGTAAGTGGTAGGTAAAATTGAAGGGTTAACCAATTCTTTCGAAAATAGCCCTGCTTTCTCTCCCTATTATGGCTGGAGACATTTAGTTGGCCAGCAGAAGTTTCTGCAGCTCCAATTATTACTGTTGACAGATGGTTGCCTGGGGCATGAGGTGGTGAAGGCCCCCAAATGCCTCCCTTTCTCCTCCCTTCCCCCTTCCTCCTCCCTTCCCCCTTCCTCCCTCAAACATTTTTCTTCTCTCACTTCTCACAGGGCTTAAAAGGGAACGTTCTGGAATCTGCAATCAATAGGTGTGCAGACATAGGCAGTTCTGGCCCTGCAGATGATGATGATGATAATAAGAATATTTGTTAAGCACTTACTATGTGCCAAGCACTGTACTAAATGTTGAGATAGATAGGAGATAGTGGATCGGACCCAGTCCCTGACCCAGATGATGGGGTTCATAGTCTGAGAAGGGGAGAGAGCAGGCATTAGGTGACTTTCCCATTTTGTTTTACTCCACTTTACTACTAAACTACAAGCTAGACTGTAAGCTCCTGCATCGGGGATCATGCCTCCCAACTCTATTGTATTGAGGTCCATGAGAGATGTGAAAACAGCACCAGGCCTGAGCTCAATCCACTAGGCTATGCTGTTTATAATAATAATAATAATTATGATATTTGTTAGGCACTTACTATGTGTCAAGCACTGTTCTAAGTGCTGGGGTAGATACAAGGTAATAGGGTTGGACATAGCTCAAAGTCTCTATCCCCATTTTACAGATGAGGGAACTGAGGCCCAGTGAAGTGACTTGCCCAGCAGACAAGTGGTGGAGCCAGGATTAGAACCCATGACCTTCTGACTCCCGGGCCCATGCTCTATCTACTAGGCCATGCTGTTTCTCCTGCCGCTTATGTTCTGAGGCCCCAGGATTGGAGTGGTAGGCTAAGTTATGCAATATGGTTTTACAGGGACAGCTGCCTCCTCATCACCTGGAGAACTAGGTGAATTAAAAAACATTCTGACAGCTGAGGTAATACTAATTAATAATAATTATGGTGACTGTTAAGTGCTTACTGTTTGTCGAGCACTGTCCTAAGGGTTTGGCCAGATACAGGTTAATCAGGTTGGACACAGTTCCCCTGTCCTACATGAGGCTCGCAGTCTGTAGGAGGGAGAACTGGAATTTAATCCCCAATTTAGAGATGAAGAAACTGTGGCAGGGAGAAGTCAAGTGGCTTGCCCAAAGTCATGCAGCAGGCGAGTGGCATAGCTGGGAGTAGAACAGCCTTCTGATTCCCAGGTCCGTGCTCCCCTAAGAACAGGTAGATGGCAATAGATGAAGGGCAAATGAGGGCAGTGTACACGGGCTAGAGTTATGGCAAATCATTTGCTTTGACAGTTCGGAAATAGCATACAGAATGACTCTGATTTCTTGCCTCTACCTTTTTGTCATGAGTCAGCCCCCATGGGTCCATAAATAATGGCACTTTTGTTTTTAAGGAAGGGATTGGCGGTGTATCGTCAATTGACTAGAGCAAATAAATAAGTTTGACATTGGAATAAGAGCTCCAGAACATTTCTGTGCTCTGGCAAAGGCATGACAGTGTCAAGGTACCATTCCAAGATGGTTAAAATAAACACGAGAACGAAGAATCAGAAAAGAGGGAAGTATCCCAAAACCTCTCCAATCTCATCTTCTTGTCTTTTAAGATGAGCATCAGATTCTCTTTGGGACACTGCACTGGACACCCAAACCAAAAGGGGCTTGTCTTACGCTGTTGAGTCGTCTCCGACCCACAGCGACTCCAAGGACACATCTCTTCCAGAACGCCCCACCTACATCTGCAGTCGTTCTGGTAGTGGATCCGTAGAGTTTTCTTGGTAAAAATACAGAAGCGGTTTATCATTGCCTCCTTCCGTGCAGTGAACGTGAGTCTCCACCCTCTACTCTCTCCCATGCCGCTGCTGCCCAGTAGGTGAGTTTTGACTTGTAGCAGATTGCCTGCCACTGGCTAGCCACTGCCCAAGCTATGAATGGAATGGGTATCCTTCTGCTTGACTCTCCCTCCTGTAGCCGAGACTGATAGACTACTGGAAACACTCCAGGCTTGGTTCTGAGAGCGGCAAAAGGGGCTCCACCATGATTAATCAGTAATCGTGACAATCTTTCCTCACCACAGCTTTCAAATGGGTTAATAGCACTTCTTCCTTCCCTCTGATTCTAAAACAGACCCCCATATTACCTCACAGCCCCTGAGGGGAACACACACCTATTAGGAATAATAATGAGAAGAAGAATTCTATCACTGGCTGTGATAGAGTGACTTGGAGCACCCAATTCAATGTTGGAGGAAAAGGAAGGGGACTTGTTGTCACTGAGTTCCTCAGAGATTCTGAGAAATGGGTTTGGTTTACGCCACTGGACCCAGGCATTGCTCTAGAGTTAATTTTTTAAAATAAATAGAATTTTGAACACATCCCTTCATTGGGGGACAGCAATGTAAAGGAAGGGGAAAAGTGACCTGGGGTTCAAACCTTGAAATGGTGTGAGGAGTAGGTATGATTAGGCCAACCCAGGCTGTAGTCCCGACGTGATTTCTGTTTGGTTTCTTAACAGGTCTGGGAAGGCTGGCTTTTCTTGCAGATCCCACCGTTCCTTCCAACTCCAACTTTTCCTAACGATCAGGAATCTACCCTATCCCCTCTTTTCCACTGAGTCAAGAATGGGGAACAAGCATTATTGAGTTAAGGCCACGGTTCACTCAGCCCTCCTAGATATGTGTTCTTTCGGATGGGAGTGAGCCATCTAAACATCTCTCCATTCATTCATTCAATTCAATCATAGTTATTGAGCGCTTTCCCCTTCCAGTCCCGACTTGCCACGCTGTTTATGAGTTTACCCCAAAACCTTTTTGATTAATCTTAACAACTTATTTTTGAAGTGTGTTCAGCACAATACAAGCCAGAAAACAGTCAACAGCTTGATTATTGGAATTGGAATGAGGGAACTGTGGATTCTTTCAAGAGCAGGGTGAATTATGCCCCAAACAAACAACATTCCCACCTTGTCTTAGCAAAATCATGAGCCCAGATTGCTAGAGATGAAATAGCTATTTGGCTATTGGCTTTTTTTTCTTTACCTGTTTAAAGCAGGCTTCCACCAGATTTGGAGGGAACATATTTCTGTGAAGGAAGGAAGGAAGAACATCAGAAGAGTCAATCAGTCAGATTATTATTAATATTATGAAGGTATTTGTTAAGCGCTTACTATGCTCTGAGGGCTGGGGGGGGGGATACAAGGTGATCAGGTTGTCCCACGTGGGGCTCACAATCTCAACCCCCATTTTCCAGATGAGGTAATGGAGGCAAAGAGAAATCAAGTGACTTGTCCAAAGTTTCACAGCTGACAAGTGGCAGAGCCGGGATTAAAACCCATGACCTCTGACTCCCAAGCCCAGGCTCTTTCCACTGAGCCACGATGCTTCTCTAATGATGAACACCAAAGTCGCCAACTGTTCCAGGATATAGATTGAGGAGGGATCAGGCTGTGGAGGCCTAGGAATCATTTAGACCCAAGGCAGCTCTTGGAAATGATGATGATGATGATAATGACAATAATAATCTGTTAAACATTTCTATGTGTCACCTCTGCCGCTTGTCAGCTGTGTGACTGTGGGCAAGTCACTTAACTTCTCTGTGCCTCAGTTACCTCATCTGTAAAATGGGGATTTAGATTGTGAGCCTCACGTGGGACAACCTGATGACCCTGTATCTACCCCAGTGCTTAGAACAGTGCTCTGCACATAGTAAGTGCTTAACAAATACCAACATTGTTGGAGTAAGCAGTGGGGTAGACACAAGTTAATCAGGTTGGACAAATGGGGCTTAAAGTGGTAGTAATAGCATTTATTAATAATGTTGGTATTTGTTAAGCGCTTACTATGTGCAGAGCACTGTTCTAAGCCCTGGGGTAGATACAGGGTCATCAGGTTGTCCCACGTGAGGCTCACAGTTAATCCCCATTTTACAGATGAGGGAACTGAGGCACAGAGAAGTTAAGTGACTTGCCCACAGTCACACAACTGACAAGTGGCAGAGCCCGGGAGTCAAACCCATGACCTCTGACTCCCAAGCCCAGGCTCTTTCCACTGAGCCACTCTGCTTGCACTTACTGTGTGCAGATCACTGCACTGAGTCCTAGGAAAGAATACATAGGAGGTGGGAATTCTAAGGGGGAGGGAGAACAGGAATTGAATCCCCACTTTACTGATGAGGAAACAGACATACAGAGAGGCTAAGTGACTTGCCCAAGGAGACACAACAGGAAAGTGGCAGAGCTGGGATTAGAACCCAGGTCCTCTGACTCCCAAGCCCATACTCCTCCCACTAGACCATGCTGCTTCTCATCTCCAAATGGAGAGGATTATCCATCCCATCATGGAAGAAAAATAAAATGATTTGGGTATACGGTGAATGGCAAAGAGCTTACTGACCTGATACCTTGTAGAACCAGAGCGCTCGCCTAACGTCTCAAAGGCTGACACAGCTGTGGGAACGTCACTCCTACAAATTCCATTCTCTCTCATTCCTGCCTGCCTGGAACACATCATCGCCCAGAATGTGTCTGTCTCTTGATCCACTGTACTCTTCCAAGAGCTTAGGACTGTGCTCTGCACACAGTAAGCGCTCCATAAATACGATTTTGACTGATTGGCCTCTGTTCTCCCAGCAGTAACCCTCGATTCTCCTCCTGCTACCCCAGCTGAGATCAGGGAAGAGTTGCTGGGTTTGACTAGCAGTTCCAGACGTTCTGAGCTTTCGCTTGGCCCCCACATAACCTTGTCTCAGGGGAGACTGTGGGCAATGACATGAAATAGCTGACTGGGAAGAGCTACCCGATGGGATCCTTGAAACCAGGGCAGGAACTGGGAGATCTGTCCGGTAAACCAGAGGGGGATGAGAGTAAGAATGGAAAACACTTAAATACTCCCATCCCCATCCCCATGCAGCACTTATGAAAATGCCTTATATATTCTATTAATTCTTCCTATCTGTAATTTATTTCGTGTCTGTCTGCACCCCACTAGACTAAGCTCCTTGACGGCAGGGATCATTTCTACTAATTTGATCGTACTCTCCCAAGCACTGAGTAGAGTGCTCCGCACACAGAAGGTGCTTGGCAGTGCAACTGATTGATTGAAGGATAGGTAATGGGGACTAGGGAGGTTTTCTGGTGTGGTTTTTCGTTTTGTTTTGTTTTTCTACTGATATTTGTTAAGCACCTCCTGTGTACCAGGTGCTGTACTAAATGCTGGGGTAGATACAAGCTAATCAGGTTGGACACAGTTCATGTCTCACATGGGGCTCACAGTCTTAATCCCTATTTACAGATGAGGTAACTGAGGCTCAGAGAAGTTAGGTGACTTGCCCAGCGTCACACAACAGACACGTGGTGAAGGGGGACAGGGTAGGTCTGAGTGGTGAGGAGAGGGAGGCAAGGAGGATTCAGAGACCTAAAAGCGGCTTAGACAAATGGGAAATGAACTCTCTGCTGAGGTTGAAAGGGGGTGAGCGTTACAGAGCGGGGCAAGGTTTTCAGACCGTCTGATTGGTCACCTGGCACCTTTCCCCGAGGCTACAAATGGGTCTGTAACTCTACTTCCAAACATATGTTTCAAGGTGAAAATAAAAGCATTAAAGATAACTGTAAACCAGTGATTAGAGGGGACGGGTAGTAGTTGTCATAAAGAACATCCGAAGGAGTTGGGGAGATTGGACTTAAAATAAGGCAGCCCGGCCTCAAATTTTTTTGGGTGGGTGGAGTGGTCTCTCTTCTCACTCCGCACCTACAACCTCTTAAACATTGCTGCAGGCCCAGAGGGAAGGGGAGAAGACAACTGGAGACTTTTGTTTTAGGGGTTTTCTATAAACCTTCAGGGTGTCCTCAGATTATAAGCTTTTTGAGGGCAGGCAATCAGTTTTTAACTTTGATATTTCTTGCTCAGGTTCCTAGGACAGTGCTTGGCACACAATAGGCCCTCATAAGCCGTTGGTACTATGCCAGCAGGAGTTCCCCAGTAGAGTTCAGCTCGCAATAGGCCCTCAGTTGAGTACCCTGAAAGCAAAAGGTGGCCAGTACAGCACACTGCACATAGCAGGTGTTCAATAAATACTAATGAATGATAGCCTGAAGAGATCTGAGGGTTACTGGTTTAGAATCACAGAATCAAAGAACTGGCCCAACTGAGATAATCACCACCAGTGGTTTAATGGACTTTAAATTTCATGCATATAGAGGCCCTCCCCTTCCCCATCCATGAAGCTTTTCTTTTAGGACCTACCTGATTAAATCAAGAAAGGCATCTGCTGCTGTCACCTGCATGATTTTGCCTTCTCTGTGCATGTTTTCCTTGGAGCCTTTTCCAGGGTGAATGATGAGGACGATGATAATGCCAATCACCACAGCTATGATTGTCGTGGTCATGTAGTAGACAACCGCCCGCATTCCCATCTTCCCTGATGCCTTGCTATCGAGGGCCGCCATGCCTGGTGAGATTCAACGAAAGGAAATTGATCAGAAGGGTTTAAGCTGTGGGCTAGTGGGTTTGGTGTGGGCCAATGAGGAGGTGGATTAAGTTGCAAATTTTTGGCACTACCAGGCATGGTAGTGGGTAATTTGGCACCAGAAAATTGCAGGGAGACTAAGTCATAATGTTACCTTTTGTTTAGCCCTTTACAATATTTCCCAAGTGATTTCTCATCACTTTTTTTAATGGTATTTGTTAAGCACTTGCTCTGTGCCAGGCTTTGTATTAAGCATTGGGGTAGATACAAGGTATATAAGAATGGTATTTGTTAAGGGCTTACTATATGCCAGGTACTGTACTAACCACTGGGGTGAATATGAGCAAATTGACTTGGACAGAGACCCTGTCCCATGTGGGGCTCACAGTCTTAATCCCCACTTTACAGATGAGGTAATTGAGGCAGAGAGAGGTGAAGTGACATGCCCATGGTCACAAAGTAAACAAGTGGCGGAGCCGGAATTAGAACCCATGACCTTCTGACTCCCAGCCTCGTGCTCTAGCCACTACGCCGTTCTGCTTCTTTATGCCATGCTTCGGGTTGGGCACAGTCCATGTCCTACACGGGGCTCACAGTCTTAAACTTCACTTTTCGGATGAGGTAACTGAGGCATAAGCAACTAAGCAACTAAGCAACTTGCCCTAGGTCACACAGCTGACAAGTGGCAGAGTCAGGATTAGAACCCAAGTCTTTCTGATTCCCAGGACCATGCTCTATCCAACTAGGCCATGCTGCTTCTCATTTTCCTCACTTTATTCCCCCAACATCCCTGGAGCTAGGGATTATTAACTGATTTTATAGAAGGGTTCTGGGCTCCCATCCTGGCTTTGTTATTCATTTGCTGTGTGACCCTAGGCAAGACACTTAACTTCACTGTCCCTCAGTTCCCTCCAGTGTACAATGGGATTAAGATTGTGAGCCCCATGTGGGACATGGATGGTGTTCAACCTGATTATCTTGAATCTATCCCAGCGTTTAATACAGTGCCTAGCACATAGTAAGGCATTAACACATACTTATTAAAAAATGAGGAGAGAGGATAAGTGATTTACCCAAACTCACCCAACAGAACCCAGGTTCTCTAATTCCTAGCTATGTTCTTTCCACTAAATCATGTTGTCTTTTAGGAAGCAGGAAAAAGGAAAAGGCGACAACCTTCCCCACAAAATCCAAGAGTGTTCTAGCGGGAGACAACAGTGTTTAGGTTGAGTTTCTTCATGGCCAAGGCATACTGGCTTCACAGTTCTGAACACAGCCCTGACCAATGGTCAGTGAAAACAGCAAGGGGAACACTTCACCGAACAAAAGAACAAAAATCACTTCCCTTTGTCTGCACCTGTTCATACACCCTGGAGACCGTGAGCAGAAATAAAAACATTTACACCTTGCTTTTGGCCTGAGCCTATTCTTAGCTTCATTTTCTTTTAAGCTAAGTCCTATCTCACAAATACCTCCTTCTCAGGAAAGAAAAGTCAACCTATCTGCGGGCATATATCAAAATGGGCAACGATTCTACTTGAAATAGCCCAGGTTGAAGATTTGGTAATAATAATAATAATGTTGGTATTTGTTCAGCGCTTACTATGTGCAGAGCACTGTTCTAAGCGCTGGGAAAGATACAGGGTAATCAGGTTGTCCCACGTGAGGCTCACAGTTAATCCCCATTTTCCAGATGAGGTAACTGAGGCACAGAGAAGTGAAGTGACTTGCCCACAGTCACACAGCTGACAAGTGGCAGAGCCGGGAGTCGAACACATGTCCTCTGACTCCAAAGCCCGGGCTCTTTCCACTGAGCCACGCTGCTTCTGGTAGAGAATAGAGGTTGAACATAAAGGCTTAAATAAAGTTTGGGGAGCACAATAAGCCCTTAATACAGTGCTGTACATTGGGTAGACGCCCAGTACAGCACTCTGCTCACAGTCAAGACCCAGCGTAGGGCTTTGCAGACAGAGATGACACTAGAGCCAGGACTAGAACCCAAGTCTCCCGAGTCTAGCATCTGGAGGACACATTGCCATCCACTGCCCAGCCAACCTGCACTTCAGTCAACATTACCACTCTGCGGGGCAATGGTTGAGACCTGGCATAAGGGTTATGGTGATGGTTGTAGCATTAGTAATCATATTTATTTATTTGTTTTTATGGCATTTAAGTGCTTTTCATATATCATAAAACTAAGCGCTTGGATAGGTATGTTAATTAGATCCGACACAGTCCTTGTCCCTCATGAGACTCACGGTATAAATAGGAGGGAGAACAGATATCCCCATTTTACAGTTGAGGAAACTGAGGCTCACAGAAGTTATGTAACTTGCCCAAGGTCACACAGCAAGCAGTTGGCAGAAGCGGGATTAGAACCCAGGTCCTTCTGACTCCCAGGCCTGTTTTCTCTCCACTAGGCCACCATGCTCCTCAAGTGTTTATTATGTGCTTACTGTGTGCAGAGCACTGTACTAAGTGCTGGAAAAGAGTGCCAAACTATAGTAATCAGTAAGCCACTCAAACATATTTATTGAGCGCTTACTGTGTGCAGAGCACTGTATTAGCGCTTGGGAGAGTACGATATAACAATAAATAGACACATTCCCTGCCCAAAACAAGTTTCCAGTCTAAAGTTACTACTGTCATTGGCCCAAGAATTCAGAGCACCATGATTGGCTGCGGGAAAAGATAATTATGATTCTATTTATCTTGATGATGTCTGCGCTAGACTGCTTGTTTTGTTTTGTTCTGTTTTGCTTTGTGTCTTTCTCCGCCGTTTAGACTGTGAGCCCATTGTTGGGCAGGGACTGTCTCTATCTGTTGCCGAATTGTGGACTCCAAGCGCTTAGTACAGTGCTCTGCACATAGTAAGTGCTCAAGAAATACTATTGAATGAATGAATGAACCGCGTGCACAGGTGAAACCTGCAATATTGTAGGCTTCAGTCTAGGCCACGCAGTGCATTATTAAAACTAAGATACACTTGGCCCAAGAATGATCTCATCTTCAATTAGTCTGAAAATGTTTTTCACAACACCAAAATACATTCAAAGTACCTGGTGAATTCAGGCCCAGCAAAATGCACTAGCTCTGGGGAAGTGAAGCATTAAATAAAATTCCTCCACAAGTCGGGGCATAGGAGCACGTAAGGGAGTTCATGTACCTTTTTTCTTGAGAGCAGTGTGGTCCAGTGGGCAGAGCACAAGCCTGAGAGTCAGAAGGATCTAGATTCTAGTCCGGGCTCTGCCACTTGTCTGTGTGACCTGGGGAAAGTCACTTAACTTCTCTGTGCCTCGGTTACCTTATCTGTAAAATGGGGATTAAGATCGTGAGCCCTATGTGGGACAGGGACTCTGTCCAACACGATTACCTTGTATCCACCACGGCCTTTAGTACAGTGCCTGGCATATAGTAAGCGTTTAAATACCATAATTATCATTATTATCATTCTTAATAGATTGATGACCTGTCGGATACAAAGAGGGAAGGTGTTCCAGGTCGGAGGCAGGATGTGAGCGAGAGATCGGCAGCGAGATAGACAAGAGTAGGTTGGTATTAAATGAACAAGGTGTGTGGGCTGGGTTGTAGCAGGAAAGCAACGAGGTAAGGTAGGAGGGGGCACGGTGTTTGAGTGCTTTAAAGCCGATGGTAAGGAGTTTCTGTTTAATGCCGAGGTGGATGAGAAACCACCGGAGGTTCTTGAGGGGTGGGAAAATATGGACTTGAACATTTCTGTGGAAAAACCAAGTGGGCAGCAGAGTGAAATATGGCCTGGAGTGGAGAGACACAGGAGGCAGGGAGCTCAGCAAGGAGGCTGATACGGGAATCAAGGCGGAATAGAATAAATGTTTGGATTAACATGGAAGCAGTTTGGATAGAGAGGAAAGGGTGGATTTTAGTGATGTTATTTAGTTGAACCTACAGGATTTAGTGACAGACTGAATATGTGGGTTGAAAGAAAGAGATGAGTCGATAACACCAAGATTTCGGGCCTGTGAGACGGGAAGGATGGTGGTGCTGTCTACAGTGATAGAAAGTCATAGGGAGAACAGAGTTTGGGTGGGAAGATAAAACGTTCTGTTTTGGACAAATTAAGTTTGAAGTGGCAGTGGGACATCAAAAGAGAGATGTTCTGAAGGCAGGAGGAAATGCGAGACTGCAGAGAGAGAGCTCAGGGCCAGAGATGTAGACTTGGGAATCATCCGTGTAGAGATTAGAGAAGAAGCCACGGGAGTGAATGAGTTCACTGAGGGGGTGGGGAGGCGGCAGAACCAAAGGCGAGTGGTGTCAGAATGACTGATTTTCGATATTAGAAACCAGGTGAAAATTGGGAGCTCTCTCTCCCATTCTCCCCCTCTCCTTCTCTGGCATTCGGGGGAGTGAACAAGCCTCAGAAGAGACCCTGAGGGAAAAGCAACAAAAGTGAGCTTGAAGCATTGTGTACAGATTCTTACCCCTCATGCAAGAGCTGCCATTGTTCCAGAAGAGGGCAGGGGTGAGTGAGTAGCGGCTTTAATCCTGCCTTCAGCTTCTCGTCCACGAGAGGCTGGCTCTCACGGCTCTGCCCACTTAATTCTACCCCCGTTCTTCCTCCTCCCCCCTGAACTCACAGCCCGTCTCTGCCCTCCCCTCTCTCTCCCACTGTTCCCCATCGCTGTCGAGCCTGGGAAACTTAGAGCCCGGCAGCTCTCCGCCTACGAGGACGCCTCTCCATCACCAGGGTAACAGCGGCCCCGGTATCTGCAGTCCGTTCACATACGCTGTCGCACACGCAACGGACCTGAGAGGGAGAAGGTCCCAGAAAGGGGCCGTGGGACACAGGGGCAAAAGGACCGGGAAGGTGAAAACCCTAATAGGTCAATGCTCTCCATTCCTCCTTTCTTTCCACCCCACTGTCACTCTTCCTATTCTAACCCCCCGCTCGGTGCCCCTCCACCGGCTGAGTGGGATCGTGAATCGGTCACACTGGAGCCAGAGTAAAGGGGTATTAGTTTCCGAGAATGCCCGGAACAAAGGGTTTGGGAAAACCTTGGTTTTCACAATGGGCACTGCGGCGGGAGTGCTTTGAGGAGGGGGGAAAGGAAGTAATCAAATCTAGTAATTGAGAGAGGGGATAACCGGGGCAAGGGAATCTATGGGGAATTTCTTTTCCCTTGAACTTGCTCTTTCTGACTTAAACCCAGGTCGAAGATAAAGCTCAGGGCCAAGTCACTCCCTACAGTGAGAAACGACTCGGCCTAGTGGAAAGAGCCCAGGCCTGGGAGACAGAAGGCCTGGGTTCTAATCCCAGATCTGCCACATGTGAGCCGTGTGACCTTCGACGAGTCATTTAACTTCTCTGTGGCTCAGTTTCCTCATCTGCAAAGTGGGCGTTCAATACCTGTTCTTCCTTCTGTTTAGGCTGTGAGCCTCAAATGGGACCTGGTTATCTTGTATCTACCCAGATGCTTGTTTGGCACATAGTAAGCACTTAAATACCACAATTATTTTTTTTATTATTATTGGGAGGACTCAGTATAAAAAACTCCTCACCAATGGCTGTACAGCACTCCATCACCTTGCCCCATCCTATCTCATCTCGCTTCTCTCCTACAACCCAGCCCACACGCTTCACTCCTCTGGTGCTAACCTTTTCACTGTGCCTCTATCTCACCTCTCTCGCTGCTGACCCCTGGCCCACATCCTGCCTCTGGGTTGGAATGCCCTCCCTCCTCAAATCCCAGAAGCAGGATTCCCGGGTTGGACTCAGGCCTGGGGCATTGGGTGTGGTTTCAATGTCCCATCACTGAATTGAACAGGGAATCCTGCTTTCTGCACATATGGCTGAGTAACACTTGGGGTTCTCCCAGCTCCCAAGTCTTGTCTTCTTCTTTCACCACCTCCCTGGAGGCTTTGAGCGTCAGTGTCCAGTAGTATTTTTCAATCAATGTTATTTACTGAGCACTTACTGTGGGCAGAACACTGTACTAAGCGCTTGGGCGATTACAGGAAAACAGAGTTGGTAGACACATTCCTTGCCCTGAATGTGTCAGAGGGTAAAGGACATGATGGACAGCACTGGTCCCTCACCAGTAGCCAACAGAAGCCAATTAGGGGGCTTCATGACAGGGGAAGATCTTCCCTATTGACATAAGCCCAGAGATACTGTGACAAGTGAACAGGTAGAAAGCCTTGAAAATGAGGCTGAAAATGTTGGTGCTAATAGGACTTGTATTTTTTTTTTCCAAAATGAGGGTTGGGGTGATACCTAGTGAGGGAAATACAGGGAGATAGAGAGTGTAAGCTCATTGCGGGTGGCATTTAATGCAGTGTTCTGTACAGAGTAAGTGCTCAATAAATACCATTGACTGATTGATGGAGAGAAAGTGATAAAGACAGAGGCTGAGATAGAGAGAAACAGAGAGACAAGCTAAGAAAAAGACCAGACATAGAGACAAAAGAGCAAGGGGGAACTAGTGGTCTCCTGAACATGTAGCTAATTTGTACATGATAATTTCCCCTCAAAATGCTCCATTTTTCGGCAGTCAGCAAAAATAATTTTCTTTTTGTATTATCAGTAATTTTTTTCACTTGATCAGGGCTGTACAAGCACAGGCTGATTCCCTTGTGATAAACCAAGAGGCTTTATAATGAGCACATCTAGGCACTGGGATGAAAGGTTCTCCAGAAGGCTGGCAGGGATTGTCTCTCTTTATTGCTGAATTGTATTTTCCAAGCACTTAGTACAGTGCTCTGCACACAGTAAGCGCTCAATAAATATGATTGAATGAAGGAAGGAATGAATGGTAAATTCTGCAACTTTGTATGATTTTACTGCAGGTATGATCATCATATTGTTGGTGATAATGATTACCATAGCTGGATCATCACCGTCCACTGCCAATCACCCACGTGAACCATTGGGAGAACAAATGAGAGGGCAATTGGAAGATGTAAATATGCCATGTGTTTGGGCCTACACAGCCTTTCCTTTGCTGCTGGAGGGAGAACTCAGAAATTCTATGCCTGTCTTCCCCCCAGACTGTAAGCTCACTGTGGGCAGGGAGCGTATCTATCAACTCCCACTTAGTACAGTGCTCTGCACACAGAAGTAAGCTCTCAATAAATACCATTGATCAATTGGATGGGGGAAGATCATAAAAGCTGAAAAAGGAATCTCTTGTAATCAAGGCAGCGTTCCTCCCTTTGTTCAGGATGAGCATTCTGTTGTCCCCAGCTCTCAGACTGGTGAATGAAGTTAGTGATAAAGTCATTATCATCAACAACATTTATTGGGCATCCACTGTTCTAGGCCCTTTGGGAAAATCCTAAGGAAGTAAAAGATTGAGACCAGGGTGACAATAGTGAGGAGATTTCAACCTCAGAGCTACAGCTTTGCTTCCTTGTCTCATGACTAACCAGAAACATATTTCGTTGGTGGAGAGCCATGCAAATCATTGAGCTTTCTTATTTTAGGGTGACATTAGTCTGGATTGTAATGTAATGATTGACTTTAGTAGCTTAACCCTACTGGACAACTGGAAACCCATTTGTGTTACAAGAGAGCTAAATGGAAAAATCAGGCAACTACTATTAAAGAGCGGCTTATGGAAGCACGGTTGCCCAGTGGAAAAGCACAGGCCGGGAGTCAGAGGGGACCTGGGTTCTAATCCCAGCTCTGCTGCTTGTCTGCTGTGTGCCCTTGAGCAAGTCACTGAACTTCTCTGTGACTCAGTTACCTCATTAATAAAATGGAGATTAAATCCTCCTCCCTCTGACTTGGACTGAGAGTTCCATGTGGGACAGGGACTGTGTCCAACCTGATTATCATGTATCTA